>NC_135662.1:60183333-60916086 GCF_964188315.1 Podarcis muralis | reverse complement strand
AGGCTGATTTCCTTAAGAATGGAGAGGTTTGATCTTCTTGCAGTCCATGGGACTCTCAAGAGTCTCCTCCAGCACCATAATTCAAAAGCATCAATTCTTCGGCGAACAGCCTTCTTTATGGTCCAGCTCTCACTTCCATACATCACTACTGGGAAAACCATAGCTTTAACTATAAGGATCTTTGTTGGCAAGGTGATGTCTCTGCTTTTTAAGATGCTGTCTAGGTTTGTCATTGCTTAGACATCAAATGGGTCGGGTCCCTCTTAGATAGTTAGAAAGACAAATGCCAGAGTTACAGCAGAGTTGGTTATGATGTGACCTAGAAGGGGAAAATAAGTTGCAGACTGAAAAAGGCAGAGAGAGAGCCATGGCTGATTCCTGCTTGTATCCAAGGCTGCAGCTGTGGTAGAAATAAGACCCTTTTGGGTTGTAAATGCTGTGAACCCTCCACCATAGGCTCAGGTATATGTAAATAACCCATATATCATAAAGACACAAAGTCTGCTGTGCCTCATTTCGAAAAGGAAATATGCACCTGGAACCCCTGGAATATTGCATCGCTCAGAGATTGGAGTGGCATGAACAATACTTTCATGTTTTTTTGCATACCGCTTTGAAAATGTGTCAAAAATCAGCATATGAACAGCATAAACAAACAAACAAACCATATTCCCCTTATGCAACAACTGATGAGGTGAAGCAAATTACAAGTGATTTGAAGAATATCTCTTAACCTCTCTTGTGGAATCAGACTCCCTTGTGAATGCCTGCAATATGCTACGTAATGCACTTGGTAGAGACTAATTTTAAATTTGAAGGACTGGCTAGGAGTGAATGTACATTTGCATATATTTCCAGATTTGCATATAGTATCTAATATGCCTTTTGATCACTTGTAAATGGATGTAGTTTTGAACAGGTGCATTAGCATGCCTATAGAAAAGGAAGCTCTCTCTCTCTCTCTCTTTCTGGGAACGATGGTCCTTTCCAATATAAAATATGCTGGTGGCAGGAGATTAAAAGCAGGAAAACGCTGCTTTGTAGTGGTTCACAATGCAGGTGTACACATTGTCCTCACAGAGCTGTATGAAATTTAAACAGTAATGTCACTATATCTGTAAAAACATTTCATTTCATTAAAATCGCCTGCAGCAGTCTCCCTGACATGCCACCTTGTATATGCAGAGAGTTTATTAGGGGAGCATTTCAGCATTTGATGACCTGTGTGAAGTGGTACAACCCATCAACAGACATATGTGTGAATCTGCCAATTGTATCTTCCAGCCCTTAGCCTAGATATTTGTTTATGTACCATTCTACATTAATGAACTAGTTTAGTAACTTGTTAGTTATACTTTTTTTTCTTTTCAATATGTGGAAGGATGTAAGAAATGCAAAATAGTGTCGTATGCTTACAAAAAATATGAGAATTTGCCAGTTTTATGTACTCCCAGTTACCAGTAGTTGCTCAGAGCAATAGGCAACAGCTAGTTGTTTGGGTAAACTAGAATCCTGATGCTTCTTTTCTTTCACCAGATTCTTTGTGGAAATTTTCCTTGTTCATTAATCAAGGTATGCAGTAAAACAAAATGTTGGTGGCTTGGATTGTAAGACATTAAGGAAGTATATGGAAGGAAGACTTCTTGTACTCTCCTCCTCCCTATGCACCCCACCCGCCAAATAAAACCATATCTGGGATGGGGGGGGTGTCAAGGGGATCCTCCATAAAAATGTGGAGTGAGTTGTCCTGGGGCTGCTTTGAGAAGGCAGGGAAGGACACCTGTATTCCACAAACTTCCTCAAGTTGTCTTAGGAGCCAACCCAATGCCAGATTCCACATTATGCAGTAAAGCATGCATCTCTTTCAGGTGTGTGCACACACAGAAGCGCGTGCGCACATGCACATACATATGTTTGTTGGAACACTACTTTTCAATTAGGAGAGTGAAGCAGAGATGGTTTAAAATATAACCACTATATATAGTTTCCTTAAAAATGTTTAGCTAGCTACTTAAAATACATAGTAGCTTAGCTGGAAAAGAAAGCAGCAACTTGTGTGGGAATCACATTATGCACAGTTGACATAGCTGAAGCTGATAATTGTGTATCCAATCACGGCACACTGACTTCTTCCAGGAAGTAATTTAAGTCAGGATAAAAATTCAAAAGAAGAAGATGGCAAGTCAGCAGGCTAGTAGATAGAGTTGAGCCAGAGCTAGTCATTGAAGTTTTGGGGTGTTACGATGCCTCAAAAAGATAGTATGTGTGGCTTGCCAATTTATATAATTTGGCAAGAAGTGAGGATTTCCCTCTTGTGAGGAGGCGATTCTAACCTCCTTGGTAACCAAAACTAGATTTTATTTCCATTCTGCGTACGTGTGTGTCCTCCTGCCTCTTAGGACATGCTGTATGTATCCTTTATTCCTTTCACTACTTGACTGGCATAACAAAGAAAAGGTTATTCTAACAGCAGCTGTAGAGAATCATGGAAGTATAAAAACTATTACCACAGTTACCAGAGATCTGCCCTCACATCACCACATATATTTAGATCCATTATGACAACCATGGTGAGGGAACAGAATGTGTGTTCTGTACACTATTGACATATTCTCCCTCTCCCCAGGAGTGGGGTACCCCTTACCCAGGTGGGGTAAAGCAAGAAAGGGCAGTATAGCCTACACAGCTTTCCAGTATGGAAGTTGCAGTCAGTGAGGGGTGTGTGGAGGGGGGCGGTGAGGAGTCCAGCATGGTGCAAGTACAGCAACAAAGCTAATTTGGCATTCCTGTCGCTGTGTCCGCACTGCACTGACCTCCCTATTGCCTTGCCCTTACCGGCAGTGACCTCTGCATGGGGAAGTCAAATAAGCACCACCACCCTGCCAGCTGCCATTCCCCACCCTCCACATTAAAAACCTAAGCCATAAGACTCTGGAAAATAAAAAGAATTCAAGAAGGACCTGCCACAAAAAATTCTAGCATGAGCTGCTCCTGCTCACAGTGCGACACATCTATATCTTCTGTCAAGATACTCCACCTCAGTTTTCCATCTCCACTTCCGTAGAGATTCTGACATTCTATGGCGGTTGAGCATGCTCAGAGTTTTGTTTTCTTAGCCCTTGCCCAATATATATATGTATTTACTATCTATAGGTTACTTTCCACAAAGCTTGACATTTCCCAAGCATGCTGATCCCTCACTCTTGTTTCTGTCAGTAGATGTGTTTTGGCTACATACCTGCCATAACTCTTGAGTTCACTGTTAATATGTGTGTGTGTGTGCGCGCGCGCGTGCGTGCGTACGCATGCCGTGATGTTCATTAGCACCATTTCATTGGGGGGGACATCTTTCCTGTTCTATTCCCCAGGTCTTAGAGATCTTTCTCTAAGTCATCCCTATGTAACACCATACTGCCCCCACCCCCACTGCCCCTGGTTCTGAGGCAGGCAGCTTTGCTCACTGAAGATTTGCTGCTATTTCTGCCTTTTCTTCTTTTTTAAAGGATCACAGCCGAACAGAAGCTGTCACTAGGGGAGAGGTTCAGAATGACATTGCAAACAGAAGCTGGTCCCCAGGAATTCACTCTCTCTCTCTCTCTCTCTCTCTCTCTCTCTCTCTCTCTCTCTCATTCCAATCCTATAATAAAGTTCAAACGCTTTCCAAATAAATAGACATAGCAGATTTTTAGTGAACTTTTAAAATTAGTATTTTAAAATGAATTATAATTATATATCACAGCAGACTCCAGCGTGCTAGAATTTCTTCTTTCTTTCTTTCTTTCTTTCTTTCTTTCTTTCTTTCTTTCTTTTCCTGGACATAGGAAAAAGAGGACTGTAAAAGCATTTCAATGCTTAAGATAGAAAAGAAAGGACAATGGATGTATCATATTCTTTCACTGAATAACCACTACCACCCGTCCCTTTTCAGATAAGAAGTAAGAGCTCTGCTTGGTGTTTGGGCTCTGTTTTGATTTTAGTAGGACTGTACCAGTGCTAGAAATGGCCTCATTGGTATAATAAATCCATTCAGTGCATTTGCCTGTCTAACTGCAAATTATTCGAGGAATGAAACTTCTGTTATGAAGATGACATCCTATGGTTCTAATTGCACATTAGATGAAGTTTTGTTTTCCCTCTCCCCCACTTCATCTGGTGTCTCCCCCCAGCCCTCAGTAAAATCAGCCTGAGTCAAATTAGATTGGAAGGAATGGGCCAGAGACAGGTTGCTTGCACCTTTCCCTTCTTCAACTCAAAACTGCTATCTCACCTATTGATTGGGGGGAAGGTTCGAAGAGGTTCATTTGAACCTAAATGTGGGTGAATCACTGAATTCCTATGGCAGTCGCTCTCAGAGGTAACCATCGCAAATCTTTACATGCATTTGCAATCCTTTAAAAACAACAACACTAGTATCCTCTGTACTATTATTGCTATCATCATCATTGATTCATCATCTACTAAACAACCAACTCAAGGTGATGTACCCTAAAGATATCACTGAGACTACACTTGCCTTTACTATAAATTCCAGCGGTTTCAAACAATGACCGCTAAGAATCAGGAGCAGCACTTGGCAGTAAATCCGAAGATTACCTGCTGAAGCGCTAGAGGGGAACACCTTTTGATGTGGGTTAGTTAGTTTATAAAGTAGAAATGCCAGCTGTGCGTTTTATTGCATCTTTTCCTCTCTCTCTGTTAATCTTGTGTTTAAATATGAGACATTGACTGTTGGGTGGAGTATTTAGCAGGAAATACTCTACACAGAGTAATCATTGTTCTGCTCATGTCGCTGCATGTAGTAAATTAGCAACAGGGTCTGTTAACTGTTGTTGCTTATACTTTGCTTTGACATTGAGCTAAAACACTGGTTGCATCACTTTATATATCAAAGGTTTCACAAACTGGATTTCCAACCTTTTCTGTTAACTACTTTTTCAAACAGTAGCCATATTATATTTCCTATAATACCTATCAAGTCCCACGTATGGTTGCCTGTGCACATGTATTTGAACCTATTATTAGTTAATACTATTTAAATTGAGGTTGATCATTCTTGTTTCTAATTCTAACGAATTCAGTGGAATTTGCATCAAAACAATTTTGCTTGAGATTGGGGGACAATTTTTCTCTCCATATTTTCTACATTTGGAATCTCTTGATTACAGCAATATTCTTAATTGTAAAAAGGTAAAGGTACCCTTGGGGGCGGGACGCGGGTGGCGCTGTGGGTAAAAGCCTCAGCGCCTAGGGCTTGCCGATCGGAAGGTCGGCGGTTCGAATCCCCGCGGCGGGGTGCGCTCCCGTTGCTCGGTCCCAGCGCCTGCCAACCTAGCAGTTCGAAAGCACCCCCGGGTGCAAGTAGATAAATAGGGACCGCTTACTGGCGGGAAGGTAAACGGCGTTTCCGTGTGCTGCGCTGGCTTGCCAGATGCAGCTTTGTCACGCTGGCCACGTGACCCGGAAGTGTCTTCGGACAGCGCTGGCCCTCGGCCTCTTGAGTGAGATGGGCGCACAACCCTAGAGTCTGTCAAGACTGGCCCGTATGGGCAGGGGTAGCTTTAAAGGTACCCTTGACCGTTAGGTCCAGTCGCGGACAACTCTGGGGTTGCGTGCTTATTTCGCTCCATCAGCCGATAGAGCCGGTGTTTGTCCGCAGACAGCTTCCAGGTCATGTGGCCAACATGACTAAGCCGCTTCTGGTGAACCAGAACAGCACACAAAAACGCCGTTTACCTTCCCGCCAGAGCAGTACCTATTTATCTACTTGCACTTGACGTGCTTTTGAGAAGAAGTAATAAGCTACTTTAAGCAATTTTTATTGCAGTCTAACAATAATTAGAAATAAATGAGAAACATCTTTTAAAGAGATGTTTGTTCTTCTGTTTCAACTATCAACATCTGTCACATAACCTTTTGTTCAAGAATTGGAAGTGGAAAATAATACTGAGTTTGGAGGTGTAGAAGGTTGGAAGTTAAGACGGGGGACTCAAGAGTGGGACATGGACAGTCTCTTGCATATGAGAGACATATACTCCCTAGCCCCCTAAGCATTGGAGAATTACTGAAGGAAGTATTAGTTTGCACTCAGTGTCTTATCCAGTTCACAGAATGTGAAAGAGTGGCAACTTTGCACCCTTCCATTATTTTGTAATGAGAGAGGCTCTCTGTCTCATGTTTTGTAGAAGACTCTAAGCAAATTAAAACTCCTTTAATACCAGGAACCTAAGCAGGGGTGGGTTGTTGTTGTTGGTTTTTTAAAAAATGTACCAGGATTTTTTAAGAGAAGGCTGAAAGCAGCAGGAGAGACCCAGTTCTCTCCTTGTCTCTCATATTTTGAGGGAACCCACTTGAGATATCTTGCCCAAGGGGACTCAGAAACACAGATGCAGAAGTCCTCCTGTCATCAACTCCAAACCTTGAGGGGCATGTGCTCACTTGTGAATTATATTCCTGGCATGGTGAATGAAGGAAGAGGAGGGTATTACTCAAGCGTACAAAGGAGACACCAGGTCAGAGCAAAGAGGAATGTTCCCTCCACATGGGATACTCAGTGCCACTGGAAAGACTTGTGCCCCCCCCCATCTCTGTGTCAATAAGAGAGAGCTTAAAACATCCCCCCCAAAAGCACATGTTGTAAATTACTATGATAAATCTATCATAGTTATTTACAACATGTGCTTTGGGGGGGTGTTTTAATGCTGGTCCTCCATTTTTAATAAGAGGTTGTAACTTTGATTTTGTATATTACTATATTTTTCTGAATTTTATACATTGCTTTGGGGGGGGGCGTTGTTTGGGCCCTGAAATTCAGCTTATAAATAATGATGCAAGGCTTGGGGAATATGACATGATGAGGAAAGGGTGAAAGATGAAGCTCTCAGCAAAGCTGGGTTTGGCTTGCTTATCCTTCCTTGCTTCTGTGAGCCTGATGGCCTCTCTGTGCAAGGAGCACTCACTGCACCTATAGTCACAGTAGCCAGATGACATAAAGTCACATGCTATCGGCTGGTCAGCAGTTTAGCATCCTTGCCTAATGCAAATCAATCTGATCATGCTGCTAACTTCAGAGTGGAAAGTCTTGGTTTTTTTAATTTTTTGAGGGGAATGGATTAGAATTGGCCATTAATAGTACTTTAAAAAAATACTAAGCAAAATAAGAGATCTCTTTTTAAAAATAAAATAAAATGCTAAAACAATGAAATACTCCTGGGAATAAGCACATTGTGAAATTGAATTGACAGCTCCTATTATCTAGCCCAGCAGAACGTCTGCGTGTATAAAAAGTGATAAGTACTGTGAGTAGGTGGATGCAAAAATGATCTTTTTTTAATTCAGGTTTTTGAATTCTTCCTGTATTGGACTTCTGATATTTTAATAATAGCTGGTTATGTCAACAAAACAGCTGACCCCTGCAATAAAAAGGTACAAGTTATTGTAAGCTGCAATCTTGCTGAGGCTTCTTAGAGTCCATTGACTTTAACGGGATTTAATAGCTTATTTGTGAACAGAATTGCAGCCTTAGGGTACAATCAACTGTCAGTTTTTCCACCTTCCCTTTTGCCTCTCACTCAGGTTCCTCTGTACACATAAGTTTTCTTCTTCTGACCACCTCTTCATGTCAGAAATTGCGGGAAAGTTGTTTTTGTCTAATAGGCTCCACCTAGATGTGTCTTAGGGATGCGGGTGGCGCTGTGGGTTAAACCACAGAGCCTAGGACTTGCCAATCAGAAGGTCGGTGGTTCGAATCCCCGCGACGGGGTGAGCTCCCGTTGCTCGGTCCCTGCTCCTGCCAACCTAGCAGTTCGAAAGCACGTAAAAGTACAAGTAGATAAATAGGTACCACTCAGGCGGGAAGGTAAACAGTGTTTCTTTGCGCTGCTCTGGTTCGCCAGAAGTGGCTTAGTCATGCTGGCCACATGACCTGGAAGCTGTACGCTGGCTCCCTTGGCCAATAAAGCGAGATGAGCGCCGCAACCCCAGAGTCAGTCACGACTGGACCTAATGGTTAGGGGTCCCTTTACCTTTACCTTTACCTTTACCTTAGATGTGTCTTATGCTCCTCATATCTCAGTTAATATGAGATTCTGAGGGGCCTCAGTTTAGAATGGGTGGCTTTCCTGAGACACAATGCACTTAGCTTGATAGCAGCCCACTGAGCGGAGGAGCAGCCTGGTTTGGAAGCAGCTAGCATGGCCAGTAGTCAAGGTTAATGGCAATTGTAGTCCAACAACAACTTGAGGGTTGTGGGTTTTCTACCTTGGGCTGCACTGTGCAATATGGCAGCCTTTACATCCTAGGCAGATGGGAATATCCATACCTCTTCTGGGAATTCTGTTTAGTTATAAGTCACTTTCGGTTGCCCTGGACAATATAAAGCAACTAACAAATTTAATAAATAGACACTGCTTAATCATAGACACCGGGTAATCATTGTACTAGCAGTGTTTAGAGCAGGTCATAAGATGCCTGACCACAGTGCAACGCAAAGTTGAACCCAATGAATGAGCTTCAGTTAACTCTTTGTTGAATTGTGGCCCCTGTGTCTCTTTGGCTTTCAGCAGTGGGGTGTGGAGTGAACCCTGGAATTTTAAATTAAATTTAGTGCAGCTTATGCATTAATGATGAGCAGTGTGTGTTTCATACTTGTGATCCACAAATGTATTTGGTTGTGGTCCTACTTGGAGTTAACCCATTGGAATTAATGACACTAAGTTACTACATGCAGGTTCCACTGTCTAAACACAGTGCGTTCCCAGGAAATCATTCATTTGGTGACCGTTCACATAACAAGCTGATGATTTCCATTATTTTCTATGGGAATATTTCTAATCTGTGATTTGTCCGATCTCTCTCCTTCCTTGGTTTCTGCCCCAAACTGCTGCAGCCAACCAGCAAAAACAGAGGAAAACTACTCCCTGTCTGATCTCTCACGCTGCCTGATTTGTCTGATATCTCTGCCGCCATGATTTTTGCCCAGTATGCCTGTCTCGCAACCAGCAAAACACAAATAAGTAAGGAAGTGAAGAAGAAGAAGAGTTTGGATTTGATATCCCGCCTTTCACTCCCTTTAAGGAGTCTCAAAGCGGCTAACATTCTCCTTTCCCTTCCTCCCCCACAACAAACACTCTGTGAGGTGAATGAGGCTGAGAGACTTCAGAGAAGTGTGACTGGCCCAAGGTCACCCAGCAGCTGCATGTGGAAGAGCGGGGAATTGAACCCGGTTCCCCAGATTACGAGACTACCGCTCTTAACCACTACACCACACTGAAGTGGGGAAACTCAGGTAGCGTGGGTATCTGAATCAGCTGTTCGTGTAGGTTTAGATATAATTCTTTGGGTTTGGATAACTGAAATTTCGGATAATGAGTGTTCCAATAGCAGGACCTGTATGTAATGTCCATTAATTTCAGTGGGTCTTACTCTGTTAAATACCAATTGTGGTGGTGGTGGTATTACTGCTAAAGGAAAGGATAACAAATTCACTACTTTGAACCCTAGAAACGTGTTGAAAATGATGCATACTGTGCACATTAAATAATGTGAATGGCATGCACTTGAAAAAAGCCTTGTTTCATCTCTCCCTGGTGTCACTGGAACATGAGTCAACCTGTTTAAGGCTTATTCCATGCAAAAGAGAAGAGGAAGTGAACTAGTGTATACAAGCGAATGAAGGATTAGTGATGAGATAATATGAAAAATTAAATGGGAACATGGTTGCTGGCATTTGTAACTGCATTTTTATTAGTGCTACCTGAACTGTGAATTAGAACAACCAAATTACAGAGCACCTCACAGGACTGAAAGAGGGAGGTATTGTGCAAATACCAAGAGAGTAGAGCATTGTTAGGCACAGCTGTCTGGCTTTCAGATCAAGCTTAGGAGCTCCCTTCTCCTCATAGCAAAATACTTTTGCTTGCAAAGGAAAATGCTATAGTGCTGCTGGTACATCATTTCCAACTGTTAATACATTGGACTCTCATATTATAATTTGAAGCATGGTATGTTCCATCAAGGGGACGCGGGTGGCGCTGTGGGTTAAAGCCTCAGCGCCTAGGGCTTGCCGATCGAAAGGTCGGCGGTTCGAATCCCCACGGCGGGGTGCGCTCCCGTCGCTCAGTCCCAGCGCCTGCCAACCTAGCAGTTCGAAAGCACCTCCGGGTGCAAGTAGATAAATAGGGACCGCTTACCAGCGGGAAGGTAAACGGCGTTCCGTGTGCTGCGCTGGCTCGCCAGATGCAGCTTGTCACGCTGGCCACGTGACCCGGAAGTGTCTTCGGACAGCGCTGGCCCCCGGCCTCTTAAGTGAGATGGGCGCACAACCCTAGAGTCTGTCAAGACTGGCCCGTATGGGCAGGGGTACCTTTACCTTTACCTTTATGTTCCATCAAATTTTATTACTGTTGAAAAACTTGTTTACGCTAAATTAAAGAAATGAAAGATACAGACCCACCATAACTGGTTCAATTTTGTAGTTGTACTAGTTAGCTTATTGCAGTAGAGGAAATACATAAGGCCCAGTCCTGTTCATCAATTAGTTTACCAATTGGGCCAATATGAGAAGTGGCCTGCCGGCAAGTTCTGTTGCCACACATACCACTTCCTTTCAATCATTTTGCTTTCAGATGTCATTGAAGGATGATGGCTGAGCCATTTCAGTCAATAATTGTGTGTGTGTGTGTGTGTGTGTGTGTGTGTGTGTGTGTTTAAAGGTTTGTATTAGGTATGCTTTTATAATTGTAAGTCGCTTTGATACCTTTTGTGCTGGGGCATCCTTCTGTGCAGTAGTAGCACAGTTGGATTCTGTGCCTGAGGAATATTCTGTAGTGCACTGCAGTGGAACCAATGATCTGAGAGTATAACATGACTTCAAAGGTTCTTACATTCTGACATAAAATTAGGTGAATTTTAACTGCAGATTTTGCTGTTTCCTTAGCCATAAACTCACATCACCTGTTCCAAAATATTAGTGAACAAACTGTTTGGTATTTATACTTTTCACCACACTTCAGTCATGTACCTGCACATAATGTACACATTGGGGGGGGGGGAGGTAATTTGGCACAATGACCAGAGGGTGAAATTCTACTTTGGTACTTAGAAGTTGCATGTTTGTCATGTTCCTTACGTCCACTAGCAGAAATTCCCGAACCACAGAATATGTGTCTCTTATATCTGGGAGGTAGTATAACAAATACGGAAAAACAAACTAGGGTCATGGTTCAGGCAAAATATAACAATCCTCCTTATTCGGGATTGAAGCTGGGAATCTGTGAACATACTGAATGCTCTTTAACTGCTGTTGCACTTTATACTGTAAGTGTTTTTCTTAGTGGGTGGGTGGGTCTGGATGATAGCCAAGTGGAAATTTTCACAGCACTGCAGAATTGTACAGTGCACTTATTGCTTCAGATTGTACAGTACCATGCAGACTTATGACGTATTCCAAATAACAGCTCTGACCATGCACACGCTTATGTGTGGGTGGCCCCTTCACCCCTGTGTACTAAATGAAGCACAGATATAATGCCGATATCGTGACAATATAAAGCCCCACCTTTGCAGATTACTTTGCTGTAGTGGAGCCATATGTGTTTTATGTGTTTACCAAGCAAGTCCCATCTCAGCTGTGGTGGCATGGAAATTGAAACTGCAAGCACAGCCAGTCATTAAGCTTGGGAGCCAGGAGTGAGATTCCCAGTCTTAATTACATTTGTTACTTTAAGCTTATAGAAACTTATTGACAATTTGTCAAGTACAGCATACAGATTTTCTTACTCAAAAAATGTTCTATTTTATTTGAAAGAGAGCACCACTGAGGGCCTGTGAACAATCCAGCAATGCCTGCAAATTCTTCAAGGTGAAGGATAATCTGGGACTCCCAACTGACGACAGTGAATGTTGTGAGTAAGCTATACAATAATCATTACTGAATACTTCCTCTGTAAATATTTTTGGCATTGAATAATTACAATAAAAAGAGGATAGCTTTTCCTGACACCCAATACTTATTTGGTGGTGCCTTTCAGTTATTTTGAGAGCGCCATTTACTTCATTACTACTTGAAACCATAATTATTGAATTATTTAATGTAATGATGTAATAGTGTGTGGTGTTCCCTATTTTTTATATGGGACATGTTTTCCTTTCAATCCTCCACTCACATTGTAACACTTTTCCTTGGAGGGCATTTCTCCCACACACGAATAACCAGCTCAATCTCTTAGATATGAACTGTACGAAGATTCACAAAACAAATAGCTAGAAGTGTTCTATGTCTTGGTACACCTGCCAATTTATGATTCCTTAAAGAACTGAAATTTTATTCAGATGTAATACGTAATATTGAATAATACAGCAGATGTACTTCAGCAGTAAAAATGTGATGCCAGAAAGTGCCATATATATGAACAAGGTTTTGTTTGTCTTAGCTGTTAAAATATACACAATTATTTTACAAGCGGCAACCATTACAGGCACATCCAAATGACATGTGTTCGCCAATGCATGGATCCTTTTGGACCCAGAAGAGGTCAGAACAGAGGCGGGGCATAGGAGGGCGGGGTACACTTATATGAGCTCCGCCAATGTGGGGCAGGGGACGGGAACAGAACCCCCATGCAAAATGGTCACCGCCTGTTTATAATTTTCATCTCTGACTCTCAAGAAGGGAGCAGCACTTGGCATCTAGCTCTACTCCCATAGACTAATAATGCTAACTTCACACACATATATTTGAGGGCATGTCTCCCTGAGTTCTGCCTGCAAGGAATTGAGTTTACTAGGATCAGGGTGTAAGGCTGCAGTCCTGTGCACACTTATGTCATTGAAGGCAGCAAAATGTAACTTCTAAGTAAACATGCATGATATCAGGATACGTGTCTCACTTAATGTGGTGGTTGTGGTCTTTTTTCTTTAGATAATGTCTATGAGGCAGAGCAATGCTAGACTTCTTTTTCTTACAGTGATAGTATTTTTCAGCATCATGGTTATCAAGCTGTAAATTTTACCATTGCTATATAAACCCTTATCTGTTAAAATTTTACAGCTTAGTGATTTAAAACAGCAACAACTATGGGCAAAAGTTCATACAGCATCTGAGTTCTTAACTTAGAAATATGTGTTCATATTATGCTTGTTAAGTGGTTAATCCTGCTGACAAATCTGGAATTCATGACAATGAAATGGGGGTTGCTAATTTTTCTAAAGGGTGTTCCATAGCTAAGGGTTGGACTGATGTTTTCATTTCTGGGGTGAATGCAATCAATTTCAGTTTCAGCTAAAGCACTTCTGCCTCTTACCTATAATTACATCATTTCACCACCAGACACAATGCAGAGCCAAATCTCATTTTAAAATACTGCTTGGAGCCAGATCCATCTAGAAATTATTTGTTTACAAAGCAGCATCTTTTTTCCTCTAACTTACACCCTTCATTCTTTCTCTTTTGGATGGTAGCAAATATATTTGGCTACAAATTTAGTATTGTGAGATTCCCAACCATCTGCTAAGGAAGAACACAATTTTATTTAGAAAAATAATGCACATGGTGTTATGCTTCCTTTTATACATGCAAGATATGTCTAGGTATTAGCTCGGATGGTTGGTGTCCACTGCACCTGGCAGGGCTGCTAGGGAGTCATGAGGACATGGCCAATGAGGCCGTGGCTCATGACCAGTTGTTCTGGTTTTCTTCCCATTTGTCTCCTTAAGCATTGATGCTATACGAATCCTTAGCACCTAACAAATTTAGAAAGTGCCCTACTTTGGTTTGGGTCCCTGCTGTCAGTATTCTTTCTCTGTCGGGAGAAAGGTTGGGGGGTTGCACCTTTTCTGATTCTCTCCTTGTCATCCTCCTTTGCAATGAAACAAGTGGACACTTAAACAATTACAATTTCATTTTAAAAAATGAACTAGTTCTGGTTCAAGATAATCCTTTTCAAAAAGGAATTAGTTGCCGTTCCTGCTCATCCTTTAACAAAACAAACTAGTTCAGATCAGGTTCAGCCATAATATGTTTGTGGTTCATAAAAAGTAAAGTTCACTGTTTGCAAAATATTTTCAGTATTCAAAATGTTATAAGCTGCTATACTGAAGTACATGGTCCAAAAGTTAAATCAGGGGCTATGGGTAACTAATAAGATATATTACAGATGTATGTCAGCCTTTGAAGCTTTCCCCATAATTGTATTTTCATGATAGAAAATGCTTACACTGTTCAGTTTGTGCCAACCACACAGCTGTTAAAGGCAACAAGGTATTGTCTGCTTTGTTCCTGGTCCCTGCAAGCTGCTCCTGTTGGAAGAGACTGCATCTCTTCAGCAGGGCAGATAAGGAAATGCCTCACATACCTTTCTTTGGATTGCTTAGCAACAGTAACTGAGCGTCCTTAGTAGCAACAGCCCTCACCTGCCAAATAAGCTTTAGAATATTGCCTCTAGTTTTGCTTTCTAACTTTCTTCTTCCTTCCTTTCTGATTGACTTTGTTTATATTATGAAAGCTAAGAGTCCAGGCCACTTGCTGGGGGGGGATTGGGAGGGAGTGAATGTGAGGCTGAATTAGAAATCATTCAGAGTTCTACCCCAAAATAAACTTAATTCATCTTTAGTTCACCTGGCATTTATGGCAGCTACTTCAGAGATTTCTGAACTAGTTCAGTGAACTTCACTAAACTGATTTAGTTCATCCCAAACACTGGTTTATACTTTATACAGTGGACTTAAACTGTTTTAACCGTTATCCCATTTCCCCAGGGAATTGTTTCTCTGTGAATTAGTTTTAGATCTAGAAGTTCCAGACTTATTTGGAGGAACTGGCATAACACTGATACATGCTTTAATGTAGATAGTCCCTGATAATTGTCAGACCTGGTCACTGAACAAATCCATGTGCTGTGTGGACGGTGTCATGTTTGATTCCTGTACTAAATGGCAGAGACCCATGCACACATATTTTCTATACACACCATTTCACTTGTACAGCATTGGCAGCCATAGAGTCCCAATAGAGTATGGCAAAAATCTTTATGCAGTGACATAAAAAAGAAAGTGTTAATTCACATTTTGCAAGGCATTTTGAATGCAGGAAGTACTCCTGCCATGGACCTTGAGAATGGCATGTTGTGGGTCTCTTGGGAGAAATGTCAGCTTTTTACCATGGCAGAATGAATGGAAAGTTTTGACACAGTTTGAAATTTTGAATTAGTCTGCTTCTAAACTTGTTTGCATCTGTTTACAGGCTCACTTCGTGCCTTTTTTTTTTTAACAGAAACTGCAGACTGCCGAGAGAGGCAGGGCATCCATATGTCTCTGTTCTTGTAAGCAACTCTCTTCTGTGAACCACCTCGTATTTTTAGGGATGGGGCAGAAAGAGCAGGAATTGCAGTTATTTGAAAAACGCAGTCTCTGAAAAGGCAGTGATTTATTCTCAGGCATTATTCTTGATTAAGAGCCACAGACAGCTGCTGCTTGCCTTTAAATAGGCATAGCTCTGTAGGCATGCTGTACATCAGGGTTCAAGGGACTAATAGATCTCTGCCAAAATCATAAGTATTTAGCACCAAGTGAATAATAACTCATAATGCCTTGTTTGCTGGTTTCTGGTTTGTGTCCTGTGCTTCCAGTACGGAGCAGAAGTTCTCATTTGTTTTGAGCTTTACCAGTCATATGCCCTAAGACCCAATAAATTTGAGTTGTATTTTGCATATCTTTGTTTTCCTCCCAGGTAGAAATGAGGGAAAGCAAAACAGTAGTAGTACTGTTTTACCCCAATCAGTAAGCTGTTAATGTAAATGTTTACATGGGTTTGGGGCATGAGTGAGGAAGTAAGGACACACTTTTCCTTCTTAGCCAAGATATAATGGAGGGGACTTGAAATCCTGATAGCAACTTTCCATCCCATACATGAAGTAGATAGCTAACCAGGAAAAGAAACCAGTTTCACATTCACTCCAGAAAGCAATAAAAGAAACACTACTCTTAACTACCGGTAAGTTTCACCTGACGGGAAGTCCCATGGACATCAGGGAATATGTTTTCAAGCAGCTAATGATCAGGCTCCAAGTCTTAGTTTGGTCTGAATATTAATGGTTCAGTAGTTGCTTAAAACAAGCAACATAAACCCTTCCAAAGATTCAGTGTAATGTTTTGTTAAAAAAAAAAATATGGATGTGTATTTGATTACATTACACAGATCTACCTTTGGAAATCATAATTTATGGTGCATAAAAATGTAATGTTGGGAAAGCAATAAACATTCCTGCTTTGGAGAAAAAAACCTATTGCAAATCTAATCTTACAATGGCTTTGTATTATCTTATAATTCTCAATGGAACATTTGAACCTGGTAATTGGGGAGTTCCTTCACCATTCCTGTGATTCTTTTCTTGTGAAATTCTGAAAATCTTCTAGAAGGCAGGATGTTCTTAGTATTGATCTGTGAAGTCTCTCCATGAAAATCAAGAGGAAAAATTGGGATTAATACTGTTGCACTCCACCCCTATCTCTGAACAGTGTTGGATTCCAGGGGTTCCAGTTGCTTTCCCAGGGTTCGTGTTTCCTTTTGGAATGAGGGACAGTGGAGACTGTGGTGTCTTTATGATATATGGTTTATTTACACATACCTACAGCCTGAGCCTATGATGGAGGGGTTCGCAGCATTAACACCCCAGTAGGGTCTTGTTTCTCCCATTGCTGCAGCCTTGGGTTGAAACAGACATCAAACATTACTCTGTCTTATCTCAGCTTGCTGCTTTGCCTCTCTAGCTCTCATCAGTCTGACTCTGCCCTCAACTCTGGCTTTGCCTATTGAGAGAGGGGCTAGTTTGGCTATTCCCATGAGTAGAAAGCTTGATAAGCTTTTAACACTTGCTGGATCCAGGGATTAGAGGGGTCTGGCATACAGCGCGGCACCATACCAAAGCTCACAACAGTACCATAAATATGACTGCATAACCAGCTGTTTAATTGTTAGAAGCACTTGTTGATTTTACCTGTGGTATAGCTATTGGGAAAGCACCCTTAAAGTTCAGGGACCTAACGGTCAGGGGTCCCTTTACCTTTAAGTCCCATTTACACAGAAGTGATCCCAAGAAGGTAATGCATAGGATTGCAGCCTTTGAAAATGCTTTGCCTCACAATAGCTCAAATGTACTCTGATCTGCTTCTGATTGTAAACATTGTGTTCATCTGAGGGGGGGAAAGGGTGCCAATCAGTTTGACATTCTAGTGAAACTTATTGTCATCCTTATAGTAGTGTTTACTCCAGGGAGTTTAAAACGGCTACGGCAATAAAATCTTTAGGCAGGTAGCCTGCCATCACAACTAAATGCTCTGTTTGCTGTTAGGAGTCCCTATTCAAACAAGTTCAATGGCATTGATGTGTAAGTCCATGAAGACCTAGGAGGAGAAATACTATTCTGTTGAGAATAACATGCTTGCTCACATCCATTTGAGGTCTGTTTACAGCCTTTATAATATCTGACTGCAAACTCTTGGGTGCATTGGGTAGGGATGTTAGATGATCTCATGCACGCTTGATGGTGTTGGTGCTATCTGTATTTCTTCAGAATGAGTCTTATGTTTCTGGTTGTGTCAGGTATGATGCTTAGAGTTACAGGTGCTGATAGTGTTTCAGAGGGATCTGATGGCACAGAGGTCAGGAGGGAGGCAGAGAGAAAGGAAAGCAGCTACCTTGATTGCTCTTGGCTCTTTTGGCTATTAAGCATGTAGAAATGAAGAGGCGGGCTAGGTAATTTAAGGAGATGCCCTTATTTCACACTTCTCCCAGAATGATGTTTTCCAGCCACCTTTCAAATAATAGAACAACCTCCCCCCCCCCCCCCGTTATCTTTAAGGTTTACTGTATATCCATCTTTACTAAGTTCTAGGGGCAAGACAATGTTTTGTAAATACTTGCAATTTTACTTTTTAGAAAATGAATTTATTTATCTAGTAGAGTAGAAACGAAGACAGGAGTGCCTGGCGTGCTCTGGTCCATGGGGTCACGAAGAGTCGGACATGACTAAACAACAACAACAACAACAACAACAACAGAGTAGAAACTATTCCTAGCTATTTATTGTTAGCTTACTGTTTCACAGTAACGAGGGACTCGGGTGGCGCTGTGGGTAAAAGCCTCAGCGCCTAGGGCTTGCCGATCGCATGGTCGGCGGTTCGAATCCCCGCGGCGGGGTGCGCTCCCGTAGTTCGGTCCCAGCGCCTGCCAACCTAGCAGTTCGAAAGCACCCCCGGGTGCAAGTAGATAAATAGGGACCGCTTACTAGCGGGAAGGTAAACGGCGTTCCGTGTGCTGCGCTGGCTCGTCAGATGCAGCTTGTCACGCTGGCCACGTGACCCGGAAGTGTCTCCGGACAGCGCTGGCCCCCGGCCTATAGAGTGAGATGGGCGCACAACCCTAGAGTCTGTCAAGACTGGCCTGTACGGGCAGGGGTATCTTTACCTTTACCTTACTGTTTCACAGGCATAGGTAAATCTCATTTTGAACTACTAGGAATCTAAAATTGCTTTTTATCGGTATTACGTTTGTTGTTGTACTGCTGTTTTGACATCCCAAAACACAAATCAAAGCTCTCAAGTCATCTTGTTGACTACTGCAGCTTTCTCTCCTAAATCCTCCTACTCTTGGGCAGCTCTCAGTCAAGTCAAAACAAAACTATTTTCTTTCTTGCTAACTTCATATCATCTCCTTTTCCCCAATTTGCCATTATGCATTATCTGAAGGGTGATGTCATAAGAAACCTCCCACCACTCCAGGTGTAGGAACTGCATGGCATTCAGATTTTCTGTAACTTATCAATGTTCCCAGATTTGCAGAGCATCAAGAAATCTCAGGGATGTTTAGATGATTTGGTCGCATGGAGTTGATAATTCTGTTGGCTTTCTTCAAAGTGGACGCCTCTTTCCACCCATAACAAAATCCAGGCACTCTTGAAGGAAACTGATTTTCTAGACCCATTTGAATCAGGGTTTAGGCCCAGTTTTGGCACAGAAATAGCTTTGGTCGCCCTGTATGATGACCTCTGTCGGAAGAGAGATAGGGGAAATGTATCCTTGTTAATTCTCCTCAACATCTCAGCAGCTTTCAATATCATTGACCATGTTATCCTTCTGGATTGGCTGTCCAAGTTAGGGGTGGCACCACTATGTGGTGGGTCTGGTCCTACTTGGATGGTCATTTCCAGAGGGTGATGCTTGGGGACTGCTCTTCAGCCCCATGGAGCCTTCCATGCGGGTTTCCTCTGGGTTCAATTTTTATGCCCCATGCTGTGTAATATCTGCAAGAAACCACTGAGTGGGGTCATCCCGATTTTTGGAGTACGCCATAAGCAATATGCTGATGACACATTCCTTTACTTCTGAAGGTGTGGCAATGGATGTTCTGGACTGTTGTCTTTCCTTGATAATTGCACTGGATGACAGCCAATAAACTGAAGCTCAGTCCAGATAAGACAGAGGCACTGTTAGTGGTTCACTAGAGCGGATGGATGGGAGGTTGCCTGCTCTTGATGGGGTTAACATTCCTTCTGAAGGAGCAGGTGTGCAGCTTTCTATTTCTATACATGTCCCTATCTTCATCCTAAGTCTTGCTTTATGCATTGCTGTAGAACAGGGTTTCCCCAACTTGGGTCCCCAGCTGTTTTTGGACTACAGCTCCCATCATCCCAAGCTAGCAGGACCAGTAGTCAGGGATGATGGGAATTGTAGTTCAAAAACAGCTGGAGACCCAAGTTGGGGAAACCCTACTGTAGAAACAGATGTTCTTTGTTTAGTCATTTCTGACTTTAAGCTACCCTCCTATACATCCAGCACACAGGAATTAGCTTTTCAGTGGCCATACCTCAAAGCTCATTGAGTCTTTTTGTTATATCCACTTATTGTGCAGCATTCCAGTTATAACCACCGCCTACAACACTATTTCTGTAAGTATTGTTCTGAGCGGTGTGAATTTGTTTCATCAAAACTTTAGCCTTTTGGTTCAGCATTAACTGGTTTAGCACAATTTTCCTTCTGTTTACGGCTGCAACAGTTGACAACAGAACAGTAACAATGCTCTTTGTGACAATAGTGTTATTGAGGGATTTGTACTATATTTTAGGGACGCTGTTGCTCTTGAAAGCTGTGACTTCGTCTGCTTTCAGTACTCATACAATATGATGGACAAAGAGAGCAGTGTGTTGAGGACTTGGAGAAACTTGGGCTGTATACACTCCATATATTTAAAGCACGACCCCTCCTGGGAACTGTAGTTTGTTAAGAGTCCTGGGAACTGTAGCACTGTTAAGAGTAAATTACAGTTCCTAGGGGGCATGCTTTAAATTTATTGTGCTTGTACAGCCCTGCACACATTGTGATAGCTCCCCTTGGGGGAGGAAAAAGGATATTAAAAACAGATTGTAAATAATAGTAATAATCATATTGAAACCTACTTAGTTTTAATCTGGGTGTGCTTTTCTTAATCAGTTTATACAATGCCAACCTACAGGTGAGCTTATGCTTCTTCTTGCTTCCTCTGGTGTGAAGTCATTCATACCATCCATTTCCTGCAGAGTCCCTCAGTTCTATCTCACATAGTTCTGCCTTCTCTTTCTTATTTATTTCATTTATGCAAAAATATTTATTACCTGTTCTTCATCAACACAGATACCAGGGCAGTGTTCAGAAGGGAGGCTAAAATCTCCCTGATGTCTCCCAAGCTCTCTTGCAATAACCCCGCCAGTGACTGAAATGGTGTTTGGAATCTCTTGAAAAGCTGTTTTCCTGGGATGTGGGAACATGACGGTTTGATCAAACAGGGAGGAGATGAAAGATGTCAGGAAAGCATCCAGAATTGTAGGCTGACATCTGATGCCTATCTTCCTTGTATTTCCCTCACTGTAGATTGAAATACTGCTGTACTTTTAAGTCTCTGAATACTGGAAATCCTTGCATTGTGTTTGATTTTTTGTTCCCATGTTCTTCTAGATCTCCTCCATCTCATTTTCTTGGCTTTTTTTTCAGTTACCATGTTCCATAATGCCCCACCCTCTTGAACAACTGTCTTGAGTTATATTCCTTTTTGTGAATAATCTCTAATCTCTGGCCTGGACATGTTAATCTTTCTGCTAATAAAATAATCAGCCATATTGTCCCTGGAAGATTTCCAGTTTCTCAGAGCTCAGTCATTCTTACTAGAACATGGCCTTCAGCCTGCACCCCAGCCTTAGGCATACAGGATGTTTTGAAAATTATGATGCCTCTTAACCATTTGAATGTTTAGCCCTTGGTTCTGAGTAGTGCTTATACAAATATGCAAGTGTTGCCTTGAACCCAAGATACTTTCCTCTTTTAGAATGTGCATTGCTGCAGTAGTAATGATTTTCCAGCTTAAGAACTCTGCTTTGGATCTTTCAATAACATTTTGCAAGGCCCTTTCACCTTCCTGATCCATTTACATCTGTCCACCTTGGCCAGTTTTATTTTGTTGATTCTATTTAGTGGCCTAGTTTACTTGTTGCAAGCCATAGTTAAGCTAAACTATGGTTTAAATGTGAACATGCAGCATGCTGTTGCACACAGCTGAAATTGCAGGCACTTCGTTCCTGCCCCACTCCAAGGTTTATTTGGGGAAAGCAAACCAAAAGACAAAACCCAAGTCCAGATCATAGCATAGTTCCCAACATGAATGGGAGAGGAATGAAGCTGCACAATTTCAGCCTGCACCCCAGAAGGTTGTGCATTCACATTGAAACCATCGTTTAGCTTAACTATGGTTTAAAATGGTAAGTGAATGAGGCCAGTGCGTATTTTCATAATATCACCAGCAAAAGTATAATTGGCTTGGTCTGTGTCTCTCCACAGCATCAATGTATCTTCTGCATTCAACAGAGGGGGGAAAGTATAGGTTTTTTAAAAATCTGCTTAATAGACACTATTCTTTCTCGCATGTCTTACCCAATTCCGTGCAACAAAGATAAGCTCAGAGATCTATTTCTGCATCTTCCCCTTCATTCTGTAAGGAAAGCTGCCCCAAGAAAGCATATATAAATGCTTTGATATTTACAATCACCTACCTGGCATTCTGTTTGACAAACTAGCATGAGTTCAGTCTCTCTGCTTGGCCCAGACGAAATGAGAAGGATCAAAGTCTAGAAAAATTGGCAGAGGAAGGACGTTTTGGCAGAGATCAACCCAGCAGTTGTCTGGGCCAAAGCAGTTAAAGCTGCCGCAAAGCTATGGAAAATCGCTAGATTTTTGGATGACAGGATGAGTAGATAGGGTGGGGGCAGGTGCGAGAAAATAGTGAAGGTACAGCAAACAAGCCAGGTTTAATGACTGTACTGAAATAGGCTGAGGGAAGTTGAAGAATGGTATAATGGACCTCTGTGTAGTTGCAAGCAGGCCTGAGAGGAGAGAAGAAAAGATTGAATTATTTGTACAATGGTCTCATAGCATTTAGCAGAAATGCCTATTTCTTGAGAACTTATTGTGACATGTCACAATATGCTAACCTTCCAAGTCTCCCTATTTTCCAGGGACAGTCCCGGATTTACAGAAGCCGTCCTGGTTTCTGATTTGATCCTTGAATGTCCCACTCTTCCTTAGGATGTCCCTATTTCATCAGAGAAATGTTGGAGTGTATGCAACCTCTGAGCCAAGGGGATAAGTATACAACCTTTAGAAGACATCTGAAGGCAGCACTGTATATAGGGAAGTTTTTTCAAGTTTAATGTTTTTATATATGTTGGAAGAGTGGCTGGGGCAACCTAGTCAGATGGGTGAGGCATTAAAAAAAAAAATTATTATTATTATGTAACAGGACATCCCTATTTTCATTGGAGAAATGTTGGAGGGTATGCAATAAAATGATCCTAGATTGGCAGCACAGTGGCTTTCAGCATTATGTCCAATATATGTGAGGGAGTTATTTCAAAATTTCTATATTATCCAAAGGCAAACATATGTAGGAACGATCCACAAGCTTCACCTGTGTGTCCAGCTTGCAAGTTTTTCTTAGGCAGGTTGTCTTTGGGCATGATAGCAGAGGTGTGACAGCCTGCAGCATGAGGCAGTTGTGCATCAGGGGGTCTGGAGCTGCGACAGTGAAGTTGCTCGCTAGGTGTGGTGTCTTCACAGAGCTTTGTGATCTGCACTGGAGAATTAAATGTTCATGTTAAAGAAACTCAATGGACCATGGTTTTACGGCAATGTTCAGGATTTGTCTCTGTCAATTCAAGTTTAGGCCATATGGCAATAAAAGTCTGTAGGCTGAAGTCTGCTACAAATTTTTTGGTCTAAAGATAATCTGATCACTCTAGTTGTTCCCATGGGAAGAATATTCCCTCTAGCACCTTTCTCTCACAAAATCTGGCTTGCAGATTCTTATTAATTAATGCCCATAGTGTTTTCTTAACACATTTTGGGGGGGGAAGAGCAGCAATGAAACACCAGGAGATAACTTCCTTGTTCATTTCTTGTTTAAATTTAGGGACGATGTTTTTTTCTGGTGTTCTAACTACAGTGCAGAGACATCTAGTGACCAATCTGCATGATTGCAGGTGAATAATTCAAGCTGTGTATTTATAGGCCTGAGATTGCAATAAAACGAACCAATTGTTTGGTGCACATCTTGTTTACTGGGATCAGAATGGCACTAGTGAGGCTTCACTTCTGCCCCCTAGTTTTGATATTCCTCTAAACTGATGAAGTCACTGTTATTTTACAGGAACATTTTTACTGCTTCTGACCAGTGGTCCATCTAGGTCAGGTGTGAAGAACCATTGACTCTCCAAACGATGCTGAACTACAACTCCCATCACCCCCAGCAAACATAGTCAATGGCCAGGAAGAGGAGAGTTGTCCTTCAGCAACCTCTGGAGGGCTAAATGTTCCCCACATCTGATTGACGGTAACCTAAGAATTACTGGTTCTGATGCTGTCAGGGAACTGCCATCGGTTCAGGGGGGAGAGGGGGAAAGCTGGATGGATTACAGAGAGCCTCCAAAGATCGTGGGCAGCAGCTCCTCCTCAGCGGAGGAGAGTAACCACGCCTCCAGTGGAGAGGAGCTGCAGGGTTCGGAGGAGGCGAGGCGGTGCCAGGACACCTTGCCTGGGAAAAGCAGGGAGGAGAGAAGTCCTCCTTTACCCACGCCCTCCTTGCACAGTAAGCTTTCGTGCCGAGAGGGGAGGCGCAGACTGGGCGTCAAGAAATTACTTTGCTGGGGAAGGTTTAAGGACCGTCCACTCACGGATTCTGCCAGTGAATGAGCCAGCCACGGGAGAGTGGCGCTCTGGACAGATAAAGTTTATTTTGGCATCAGAAGCAAGGCTTCATAGCCGAGCAGGGAGGTATTTGCCTGCTTGCTCTCGAGCAACCCCTTGGAACCATAATAGATGCCATCTAACCCATCATCCTGCTTTCCCACTGGCATGCCTCTGAGAAGCCCACAAACAACACATGAAGGCAATAGCTCTCTCCCTCTGTTGCCATATTGAGTGCTATGCTGCCTTTGGAACTATGGAAATTGCATAAAGCCATCACTTCCTCTAGTCCCTATTTCAGAGGTAGTGCCATCACTTATGTAGCAAAAATGACACCATGTGTGCTGGGTGTACACAATATGGTGGCATGACCAATGGTCAGGAATGATGGAAGCTGCAATCCAACAACATCTTGAGAGCACCAAATTGGTTGCCCCTTATAAGTAGACTTTGTTGTAGTTTTAATATATTTTATGCTGCAACCATGCTTTTTTTAAAAAAAAATTTGGATATATATGGCATCTGTGCACAGTACACAAGTCCTTTTAATTGCTTATAACAATCACATCACAATGTTAGACTCTGTGAGTTCACCAGAAGTATACAGTAGATGCCTTCTTTCTCTTCCCTAAATGGCTCCCATGAATTTCTTCCTGTTAGCTCTAGGGGCACTGAATCTTGCTCATGACTGAGGAGCTAATAGCCAGTGATTGGGTTAGATTTAACATTATATCCTGGTTTTCTGCTAAAATAATCTTCAAAGCAGTTTACAAAACAGAAGAAAAATACCATGCACAACAACCTGAATACAATACAAAATGCTAAAATTACGTATTCAATAGAAATAATACCAATAACAATAGCAATAGCGAATAGCAGAGCTTCTAGGACTCCCAAGTCTGCTCTCCCCAAATGCTGGCATCCACCCAAAGGAAGCCCTCCATAGACACCAGCCCTTCACATCTGTGGTCTGCTTTGGGTCACTCCAGACACTGCTGCTTGGTAGTCAATCTCTGTCCCAACCATCATCTCACACGACCAGCATCTCATGCTGCTCACCATTGATGGAGAGCCTCAGAATAGAAGCTATTTCACTCTCTCCCTTTGGTTTGTGTCAAAGGTTCTTATCCTTGCCAGGCACAAGCCTTAATTTATACCTGGGGAGGTGCTAGTTATGTTCCTTAAGCATTACAAGATGTTTTGAAACATAGGAGTGGCTTGTGAAAAATTTCCTGTATTTTAAAATCAGGATATGGAAAGCAGTTCTTAAAGAACATTTGAACAGTAGGTTTGCTGCAAGGCTTTTTAAATACGGATGCCTTTTCATATACAAAAGGGAGCCCAGCCCACTCATTTATTCTTTTATATGCTTTTATTCCTCTTGTTTGTTTCAAACTCCTTGACAGGGGAGCAATGGGAATTGTTTCCTCTAGGGCTTCTCAAACTGACTTGCAGACGGAGTGCAGTATATAATATGAAGTCAGATTCTCAGACTCTTATACCTACAAGTCAGGAGTATCCTGTTGAAACAAGTATTAAGTTTGAGCTGCTTCCTGGAGAGGGCAACGCACCATGCTAAACTATTCTTCTTAGCCTAGCAAAGGAACAACAAGGAAAGCTGTGCTGAGCGTTAACCCCTTGCACAACTGCATTTTGTATTGGTTGCCACCCTGGATTTGACCGTTGATCTGATTACAAATCTCTTTGACAGATACTTTTAGTCAGTCTAGAACATTCCTTAGGAGACATTTTTCTGACTGAAATTAGTTTGTTCCATTTTACAGAATTGCTGTGTTGCTAAATTATGTTTTAGATTTAAGAACTGCTGCACAACTTCACTTCAGCAAATGTACGCCAGCTTGCAGACACGACACACTTCTCACTGAAGTCATCACAATGTAAGCTACAAAATGATAGACTGAATAGTTGTGGTTAATGCATGCTATAGCATTAAAGGCATGGGGGAAATGTCCTTCTCCAGACAGTTGTCTGAGGTAACCTCTTGACCATGTTTTCACTCAAGTGCCAACGAACCCTGTGAAAGCATAATTTAGAAATAACTGGGTTTTTTGTTTTGTTTTCAAAGCTTGATTAACCTGCTATTGTCAATATAAGGGTTTAAAATAAGCACAAAGAAAACATTTTAAATATGAAAAGCCTCATGCGAGCTGCCTAATCCTACACAACACCTCTATTAATCATCGTTGTTGTTGTTGCTGCTATTCCAACTTTGCTGCTGAGCTTTTTTAACAAAAAAACCTGCCTAGTGCCAACCCACCTTAAGGCCACAGGTACATAAGGTTTGAGAGAGAGAGCACCTTTATTAAGCAGAAATTGAAAGATAGGGCAATAATTAGATAGGTCATCTTCCTTGTTAGCCCCCCGCCCCCGAACTCACCTGCCTGGGGGTTATAAAACTTAGGTGGAGGGTGCCAGGGGTGATGGGTTGCCATGGAAATAAACTTATCTAGTACTGACTGGACTGTATCATCCCCAGTGAGAGACTAATCATCAGTGAGGCGGAAGCTGCTGAGTGTAATGGTAACACAGAAATTTTAAGTAAAATCACTTCTATATTTGCAAAAAGTTAAATGTGTTGAAGCTGCTTTAGAATTCCTTTTACGGTTTCCCAGGATGAGTACAGTAAATCCAGTCTTTTATTAATTAACTGAAGCAATTAGTAACTCACTTTAAGAGAAGCTGTAGGTTTATCTGTTGTGGTTAAATATTACATAGACCTCTCCCTAAGGGATATTATTTCAGCTAGGAGCCAAGTCTTCATTTGTACCATCTTTGTGCAGAGGTTAGTTATCCAGGGAATTATTTTAAGTAGTCAAATATGCCTCTACTATATATGTAGTATGAATACATATTCAAATTTTGTGAAAGATTTGTACATTGTGCTATGAAATAGTTCCAATAGAACATGAAGGCAGTTTGATCTGCTGCATCTGGGTTTTTTCCACTGACAGCAAATGTGCAAATTATGCAAACAGTGGAAGCCTTTTTTAATTACGTTGTCAGTGGTGAGAAATTTGGGGATAGTGGGACTTTAAAGAGCATTTCACTTGGGTTTGACTTGACAACTTTTAGTGGCCCGAGACTGAAAGCTTTTAGGAACAGCAGTTGTGCTCAATCCTGAACAACTGAGGAATTAAATTATGTGCTATGAATTTTATAAGTAACATGTAAAAATGTAAATGTAAAGCTCCACCTTTCTAGGTGATTTGAGCAAATTCTGGCTGTAAGTATGCATGGAAACCTTGCTTGGCTGGATAAAATGTTATACTCTGTATTGTAAATGCATATAAAGCCAAAGCACAATTTTAAAACATACCTTTTTTAAAAAATAGTTGAATACCATTTGCATCCTTTCATTCCTTGAGTCTGAGCTTAAAGGCCTCTATCAGAAGTGATTTTGAGAGGGATGTTGTGCTGTTTTTTATAGTGAACTCAGAAGCTAAAGAGCCCAGCAATCAGCATGTTTGAATGCCAGCCAAGACACTAAACTGGCAGCCTTCCACTCTGCTATTGATGCAAGTAAAATGTGTACTCAACTGACTTGAGTCAGGGCATACAACTTTTACAATCAAATGCTTCTGCTTTTCCAATTATATGGAAACTGGGGAAAGTGTGTGGGTGTACGCTGCTCAGAAGGGAAACAGAAGCAATGCTTTACGTTCAGTTCACTTCTACAGACCAGTTGAGGCCGCGCTTAGAATATTGTTGAGAAACTGTTCCATTTTCCAGAGAGTATTTAATTATGTCTTCTAACATTTTAACTACTGAATCCACCTTGTTTTAAAAGGTCGTAAACATCTCATTTTGGCAATAAGCTACAGCAGGAAAGTAAAACTAATTGATGTTTTGTATACAGAACTACATACAATCAATTGAAAACTCTGCAGGGTACATACAGTGCAACCAACGTTGCTTTTTCTTCTGATTTAGCAGCGTTACGCAGAGCATGAATTTAGGAGAATTGCCTCTTGGGGTGATTCATATACCGGTGTCCTAACTTCATCAGGTCAATTTAACAAGTGCAACATTGTGATTTTTCATGCGGCTTCTGAGAATTACTGAACAGCATGCGGCAATAAATAGTGGCAGAGCAAATCGATTTCCAAAGTAAATAAATTCAGTACCAGAAAGAAGTGTTATAGGAATTTTCTGGGCAGTCAGATTTAAGCCGAGTAATTTAGTCGGAGGTGCTGCATGTCCCATAGCAAAGCAAACCTCCATTACTATATTGTCTTTCGATTGGACTGTGTTAGAGTAAATAACAGAAAATGGGATAGCACCTATTTAGGGTTTCTGTGGATTAGTGGTGCTAACATTTAGTTAGCAACATGCTTGTTTTGTCTAACACAGCTCACAAAAGTAATTATTATTACTCTCATGATGCCATTTGTGTAATGCATACATTACCTTTATTTTCTCATTATCCCTATGGCAGGCAAAGGCAAGTCACTGCTATTTCCATTTTTACAGAGAAGGAACCAAAACGTCCTCAATTTGTGACTAAGCAGGAAGTTGGACCTATGTAAAAGTCCCAGAGTACTTTCACTGGACCGCATTTCCTGACATTAACAGGGGAAAGTGTTAAGAACTTTTTCACCCAAATATAAAACGATATGTGCGTTGGGCGAGAAGCTCAATATCCACACAACAGGTGTAAAGCCTGCTTCTAGAGGATTGCTGTTGTTTTCTCCAGTATGCCCTCTTTTAATGTAGCAAGTGGCGAACATACCCTATAAAATGAGGTCCATCACCCTCACCAAGAAACTTGCACAGGTACAGACTGACATCTTCTTTCTGACTAAATGCAAGAACCTGGATGTTATGTTTAGTGGGAGATAAATCCCAGCATGGAATGAGAAGTTAAAGAAAGTTAGCTTCCATGGAAGAGGGACTAGATCTGCTACTATAAATAAGTGATATATTTTTTTAAGTAGAATATTATTTTTATAATCTCATGGATTCTGTTACCCAAGTTCCTCTCCTGTTGCATGAAAAACACTAGCAACATACTCCATGAAGAACTGCTTTGTTTTCTAAATCGGGAAAGCTAGGTGAGGTATCGAAAAGGTATCTTTACTTTCTTCTTCTCCCCCACCCTTGCAATAACTCATTATAGATTATTGGAACAAGAACAGATTAGGAAACAGTAGCACAATGTCTTTAGATGCTATATGCAATTGAAACATTACTGCCTACACTGTCGCGCTATCACCTCTCATACAAACTGGAGTATTTTCAGAGGCTTTCAGACTATTTTTACTCATCCCTCTTGGTTTCCATCACAATATCTGGAGTTTCTGGAGCAAGTTTTGTAAATGTTTTGCATCAGGGTTTTTTTTTATGATCCTCTGATAAGCCCTATCCAATCCTAAATAAAAATGTTCGAGTCAAATTTAATTAACATTTGTAAGTGTGGGTGGAATACATTTGCTTTGGATAGATTATGGGTTTGGGAAGACATAGATGTAATTGCCACAGACTTAAGTGAAAATCCTCTGCGTTCTTCTTGAGGGCAGAACTATGCTCTTAATTTAACTGGATCGCTGGGTGAGATATTAGACGTGTTTCCCTATTACAATTACCCACACAGTAAATCACAGCATTCTTGAAATGAATACTCCTATTGCCTAGTCATTTGTCAGGCAAACCTCTTAGTAACAACTTATAATTAGACAAACTAATCCATTGGCATGAGGCAACACCCTTGTTTCAGAGGTCTGCCCAGAAAAGACATGTTTTATGTTTTAGAATCTTACTTGGTTTGAATTGCATCTAATGGCTGTGAACTTTATGCCCAACAAGGTCAGTAAAATAATACGTTCACCACCATCTAACAGTGTTCACAATTATGTGAACCTTCAAGTTATGTAGAACTCTTTCTCAGGCTACGTGTTTAAAAAAAAAAAAAAATCAGGTTGGAGGGAACATCTAGATTTGGTTTATTTTTTTAAGTAAGGGAATGTTGTTAAGCCCTGGAATGCAAATTGTTTCAACTTCAAGTTGAATAGCAATCCTGGTAGGTCCGTCTTTTCTTTTTAAAATGTATTTTAGGAAGCGATGCTACTTTAAATAAGTTATTAGAACCGTGTAGGGGTTCATGAGTCATTTACTAGAAATAACGTAGTTGACAGAGTAGTATCTCAGCAGTAGCTAAATACGGAGGATTTGTTATTCCTTTTAAGGTGACATTTGCTGGCTTCACATGACAGAACAACAAAAAATCCAGATCCCACCCCAAAATTCTGCATTTCCCGCCCTATTACATTTCACATTTGTTCAGGCTACCGATGGATAGTGATGGGTGAATACTTCATTCTGACTTTCAATGGACAGCTACTTTAAAAAACACCCCTCCCAAAAAAATACTAGTTTGACAAAGTAAACAATAGTATCTTTTTAAAAAGTTATTCCCAGCCCAAAAGGACCCTGTTGCATTCCTAATGATTCAACCAGAAGCACAATGGAAGCCTAGAGACCTTTCCTTCTATCTCCTCTCTCCTTTTTCCAAATGTATCTGAATGAAACTTAAATTTATAAATTTTCATTATGATCCATACATGCCCTAGACAATTGCTTTTCTGTAATTGGCAAGCACTGGCTCTTACGATTTTTACTGTACAGTCTGCCCATATATGTTTTAGTTTGATGGTGGTTTTGTGGGGACCCTGTACAACCATGTAAATTCTAGATTATTTTAATTCTACGGGATCTGATTTTAACCAGACCCCACAGTAAAGCAAAGCATAGATATGTCCAGTGTGGGTGTTTTCTCCTTCTGTCTGCTTGATGTGGAGTTGTGTGACCTGGCAAAGTGGAAGAGAAGTAACTAGGGGCAGTAGTGCCCACATCACTTGTGCCCGTCAACCCAATGTTTTCTGTTGAACGTGCATGAGTTATATGTTATGGCTGTAGAAGTAGCTTACCTGTGAGTAAGGGAACTACATTTCCCTTTAAGTATTCTTAACAGCAATTCTGGTTTCTGAAAAATTCCTGCCAGTTTTGAAATGGAAGGACAAATGGCCTCTTCAGGATTAGGAAGTGGCGTGCTCTTGAGAATATTTCCAAAGAAAGTTCTGAGTTCCCTGACACATGGATAAATTGCTTATTTTGAATCATGGCCATGGATTCCCTGTATTGAGTCTGCTCTTCTTCACATTTTGTAAGCACAAAGAGCAGACACTTCCTCCCACTCTAACAAGTGATTCTTGGTTAGGGGGCTGGGGAGTCTAGAAATCCTGAATCTTTCCTCCCACTTTCTTTCTGGATATTCCTCCCGCCCCCAAATAATAATACTAAAATAAATTTCAAGACACTGTTCTTCCATATAAAGCTATGTGTCTGTGGGACATTTTGCCCAGAGTTGTTTGAAGCCCACCTGTCGCATTGTAGCTCAAACATTTGTGTGCTTTTAATCTGAAACTTGCATTTAAGACATCCATGGGTTGGATAGGAACTGGCCTTTTATTTTCATAATATGGTGCTGAGAAAGTATGCAAACATTCCTTCTTGCACATTCAATCTCTGTATTTAACTGTCAGTGATCTGTAACTGGCAACCACGTTGTTTTGGGTAGACATTTTCCTGTCTGATCTTTTAACCTAGTGCTGCATGTTGTCTGTATAAAAGAAAATATTTTTCATAACCCAATTATATATTGAGAGCCAGGGCACTGCAGTCATGGAAGCGGGGCTGGATGTTGAAAACCCAAAGTCAAAATTGTGGTCAGCAGCGTCGTTTCTTGGGAGGCTTTGGGCAAATCACTAGATTGGGAAAGACATAATAACTTAGTTCTTTCATAATGCCAGGCCACTCTTCCCTAGCTTGGTGCCCACCAAATGTTTTGGACTACAACTCCTATCAGGCCTACCCAGCATCTGTGCAGGGGTTAGTTCAAAACATCTGGAGGGCACTAGGTTGGAGAAGGCTGTCCTAAACTATAGTTGCAAAGAGTGAGAGAAAATCTGCTTTGGTTTTCAGTTGATTCAGATGATTGCTTGCATACTGCTTGCCCAGTTCAGATGCAAAAACTAACTGGTTTCAAAGAATACTAGAGTTGGAAGGGACCCTGACGATTATTTAACCCAACCACCTGCAGTGCAGGAATATGCAGCTGTCCCTTATTGGGGATCGAACCTGCAACCTTGGCGTTATCAGCACCACACTGTGACCAACTGAGCTATCCAAGCTGGTTTGTACCAAACAGGAAGGATTTTGAGTTTGCAAGGGGAGGAATATGCAAGCCCACAGCACATCTCAGTTCCCCAAACTGTGGCATCATTTAGGTGCCGTAATCGGGGCGCTTACCTTGGGAACCACCTGGAAAATGCTATAATACTGGTATCAGAGATCTCATTGCATTTCAAGGAAGTTTCAGGGGAAAGCCCAGACATCAGCTTGCTCAGAGGTGTAAAGAGAGCAAGCAGGCTAGGCAGATACTGCTGTAACTTCTTGTTGTCTTTGTGCCTGCACGTCCTACACCGTAAAATACATCCAGCCACTGAATACTGCTGGTAGGAATGGAGAAAATTAGAAATGTATGAATCTGGCCAGCAGCTGCCCCTGAAACCAGCCAGCACATTTTTGGACCACAGCTTTCGATCTGAGAAACGAAAGCCTGTGGTTACAACCTTCCTTAACTTGTTCTGGGCTCCAGCTATTTCATACCTTATCCAAACCATAGAATTAGGGCCAATGAGTACATAGCAACAGTATAAATACATAGTAGAAACCCCCTTGAAGCTCTGGTGCCAGTTGCTCATTCCATGATTTCATGTGAGCAGGCTCTTTCAGTTCTTCCTGCAATTGTGTTTGCTTTTAGGAATGTCAAAGGAAAATAAACAGGTATCGGCTGGTCAGATTATCCCCCAAAATCATAAGCCTGAAAAGCTTGAGAGGAGTGTTAAAATAACATCATGCTGGAGATATGGCTGCTGCTCCCTGTTCCTTTTGCAGCAGCATTTTAAAAGAAATGATTAGCAGCGTCTTGTGGATTGCATCAGAAAAGTTGTTTATCTACAATGAAAACAAAACTAAATCCCAAAGTCTCTCAATTTCACCGTGTTGAAAGGTATAATGCTAGACTAATGAGTGATTAATGAGTTGCATACATCTAATAAGAGTATCAAGAGGGAAGTCTTATGGAGAAAGTTTTTCTTGCTTCAGACTGCAATCCTGTAGACACTTCTGCAATCCTGTAGTCCTACACAGTGGGACTTTTTGTCTGAACAAAAATGAGTAAGGTTGCACTGTAAGTGTACATAGTCTCTCACATAGCCACATTAGGTGAGTAATTTGATTTAACTTGATATAAGAACCATAAAGGTCTCCCATAAGTAGGAACTGAAGAAACATTTGTTAGGTACATTACAATGAAGTACCTTCTGATCTGTGAGATTTCCCCTTCCACTGTCTGGGAGTCTTGTGAAATCTGCTTTAGTCGTGCCTTGCAAAAATAGCTGACAAGGAAGCACAAGCATTTCTGTATTTGCTTGAAATGAGACATGTTGTTGTCAACTTTATGAAAGCATATTGTGGGGTTTGAGAAGAAAACAACTTTTCTTTTGAACACTTGCCTGCTTTTCCTGCTGTCATAATGAACTGATAAAATTAGTTTGGTTGGATGACATTTTTCTTAATTTTGAACTTTAGTGTACGTTCAGTACAATTCCTATAATGGACTTTCCTCTGGCAGTACGTTCTCAGATAAGAGATTCAGAGCCATAGTTTTGTTCTCCTCCTGAATGTAGGTCATATCTTGCCCTGACCTTTCCCACATAAGTGCTCCACAAAACTCTGCCTGCTTGCCGTAAAGAAGTATACCTCCTCTAATGCTGTGCCTTTTGAAATGTTAATATGACATTTCAGGGCTTCAGAGTTTTGAGCAGTTTAAAGCAGCAAAGGTATTTCAAATGGCCAAATTAAATTGCTGAACATTATGGAAAATTAAAAGTTTTGCTTTTTAAAACTAAATAACCCTGCTAGGAAAAAGTAAGGGAAACAGAAATTTCATCCCATCCCAGGACCATTTGAAAGATGGCTTTGACATATTATTGGGGTTTATAACTGCATTTAAAAGAATGGGAGGGGATACAAATAATATCCATCGTTGATTGAATCTGTTGCTGTTTTTTGTGATAAACAATAAAAGTGGTTATAATGATGATGTTGAACATAGTTTTTTTAAAGCTATGCTTCTAATTTATTGTGCTTTGTCCCAAATTCTTTACCTTGCTACTTAGTTTTTGTGTAACCATCAAATAGGCCAAACTAATCTTTAATAAGGGACGCGGGTGGCGCTGTGGGTAAAAGCCTCAGCGCCTAGGGCTTGCCGATCGAAAGGTCGGCGGTTTGAATCCCCGCGGCGGGGTGCGCTCCCGTTGCTCGGTCCCAGCGCCTGCCAACCTAGCAGTTCGAAAGCACCTCCGAGTGCAAGTAGATAAATAGGGACCACTTACTAGCGGGAAGGTAAACGGCGTTTCCGTGTGCGGCTCTGGCTTGCCAGAGCAGCGATGTCACGCTGGCCATGTGACCCGGAAGTGTCTCCGGACAGCGCTGGCCCTCGGCCTCTTGAGTGAGATGGGCGCACAACCCTAGAGTCTGTCAAGACTGGCCCGTACGGGCAGGGCTACCTTTACCTTTACTTAATATTTAATAAAGCACCTGCGTTTTCACTACAGCCAAGCCTGTTTTGAAAATCCATATGCAAATTAGGGTTCAATGTTTGATGTGTGGCTGTGAAACTAAATGAAAATTGGTTGATTGATTGGTTGGTGGGTTTTTAGTAAGAAAAGAGGAAAGGAGAATTTTGTCATTTTAGTGATGCTAAATTCTTACATACAAAAGGGAGAGAGACATAATCTGCAGCTTCCATTTTATTCATATGGACTCTAAATTACTTGCCCTGCCACGCCACATTTTCTTTTATGGATTGCTTTTTAGTCTGTTGATGTTACAACAAGGAAGATAAAGCCATCTTGCAGCTTGTGACACCTGCTTTCATACATCCTAATAATTACTTCAGTTCAAGTCTGACAGCCAGAGCTTGCCAGAGTGCATACAAATCTTGACTTGCTTCAGGGTAATAAATTATGTCATAATAGCTTTGCCGGAAAGTTCAGATGTGTGTGGTATGGTAAAAGATTAATATTTCAAGGGAAAATGGCTTGGAGTTGTGCTGCATTGAAATTAAATATGCTGCACACAGATTAATGTGGCAATTTATTTTTAGCCCTGCATTTCCAGAGTAAGATGCAGGGAACATCAAACCAAGGTTTGCAGCCAGAAATTCTGAGGAGGGTTTTTGCGGGGAGGGGAGATGATGCCATAAAAACAATTGGCGGAGGCTGTGGTTGCAAAGTGAGAGGCAGGCATCTAAAACAGGTTCTCCCTGGCATTTTCAGCTGAGTTCTTGTGCATGTCTTTAGAATAGACTAGTGGCAGAATAGTGGCATGTCCCAGAGTGCATTGCAGGCTAGATATGTGAAAAAAATCTCATACACATGCACAAAAATGTCTCATTCGAGTCATACTTTAGGTTCTTAGGGATGTACTGCCTAAACTACTGTTGGTGTTGTGCAAAATCGGAAGTGCTCTTTTATAGAAGAAAGGCGAGGACACAGCTTGTGCCCTGTTTGTGCTTTGTCCCCTTGTAGAGGCACTATTACATCTTCCAGTGATCCAGGGCACTGGTGCTCAAAGTATATAAAATGAATTTGAAACCTACATTGGCAGAAGAAAAACTCAGGCTGGATTTCTACAGTACTTCCATGAGCTGGAATGAGCCCAAGTGAGATTCATGCCTGGTCCTGAAAATATATCATATGTCAAAGACCAGGGTAAAGAAGTGCATCTTCAGCATATGATGGAATATATGTGACAGAAATGGTGTGACTCCATCATCTTTCTAGTCATAGGGTGTTGTGGATGAGCAAGTGGACAGTGTTTGTTCTTTAGAGCCAGCATGGTTTAGTGATTAGAGTGACTGACTTTGGAGACCTGGTTTTAACTCCCCATTCAGCCATGACACATATTGTACAACCTTAGGCCACTGACCCATCTCCCAGCCCTAACCCATTTCACTTGATTCTTATGAGGATAAAATGGGAAGGACTTGGGAGGGAAGGGCAGGATAAACATAAATACCCACTCTTCCACCCCAGGGCAAACCAGTATGGCGACATTTGAATTGGGAGAATTTGTACTTGTAAACAGTTGCAGTATGCGTTAGCTAAGCAGAGAAAGTTTCCCAAGTGATAATTAAAGATCTTTAATAATGTGATTTAGTTTTTTTAATGGAATCCATGGTTGAAAACAAAAGCGGAGGTGGAGTCAACTTTATCCATCAAAAGCTGTAATATCAACATTCTCATGGGAACCCAAAAATTAAGAGAGATAAGTCTCCAGGGAATAAGCAAACGCACATGGAATGAGCAAGAAATCTGCCAAAACAATTACACTTGTGTTGAAAAGCAATTATCTTGCCCAGCAAATGCATGAGAAACTATTAATGTTAGTGGCTAAACATGTTCGCATAACACACAGCTCTGGTCTACTTCAGATTGTAAATGTACATGTAATGACTCTTCACAGCAGCACGATTATTTCATAAATGCCTCAGCTAGGATTAAAGCAAACAATGATGGGGTGTTTAAAACCAGTTTTAGACTAACCTGTACTATTAAGATTGTAATCTTAATTGGCAGGTTCTACTAAAATCAATGGGCTGTGCTTTCAAGTAAAACACAATTGAAGACCAGCGCTCCACTTCTATTTATGAACTTGAAAGCAAAGTGCTATAGGCGTCAGATGAGGCAAAGCCAAGTGCTGTCTCTTAACTTACGCTGCAGACAAAAATAGTGGATATTTCATAAAACCATCTCTGTTGATAGCTTCTCTCAAATAGAAATAACGAAGCACTCTCCTTATCTACCCTACCTCAGCAAAAAAAGTGCCTTAAAGCAGAATCCTTTAAAAGAACTTAGATCGCTGCCATGTACTGTATCTAAAATCAGTTAGGAAGCTGTTCCTGTAAATATTCCTTAACCCTGCATAGCTGATCTATAAAGAGAAGTGGTGCTGGTTACTCCTGCAGTTAAGGAAGCTAATGTGGAAGTTACAAGTTCCCAGAATAGCATTCTATTATCAGGGAAAAAATGTCAAGACATCTTTAGAACTGACTCAGTGAGCCCCTGTACAGGCTTTCCCCCTCTTCTCTTCTCTTCTCTGCACTGAATTGGCCTGCCACTTATCTTTCTATGCAAACTATGCAAGTGGCTTGTGAGCAGGAAAGGGACATTTAAAAAAATAATAATCAGAACCAGTTGAATCTCAGAACATTTTCTCACATGGCGCTAAAGGTACCTTGGAGTTTTGCACACATCGCTTGGGTCAAGTAGAAATACAGTGAATGTGGGACAGAAGGAAAACAGTGAGACCCAGTTTGTGTGTACCACTAAACTAGGTTTTAGCACTGTGTACATGAGTTGGAAAGGAAGCGGGTGGCGCTGTGGGTTAAACCACAGAGCCTAGGACTTGCCGATCAGAAGGTCGGCGGTTCGAATCCCCGCTATGGGGTGAGCTCCCGTTGCTCGGTCCCTGCTCCTGCCAACCTAGCAGTTTGAAAGCATGCAGTGCAAGTAGATAAATAGGTACTACTCCGGCGGGAAGGTAAACGGTGTTTCTGTGTGCTGCTCTGGTTCGCCAGAAGTGGCTTAGTCATGCTGGCCACATGACCCGGAAGCTATACGCCGGCTCCCTCGGCCAATAAAGCGAGATGAACGCCACAATCCCAGAGTCATCGGCGACTGGACCTAATGGTCAGGGGTCCCTTTACCTTTACCTTTATATGAGTTGGAACAAGCACAATACTCTGACTCATTGATCCCCTTCCCCTCTCCTCCTCCTACGTGGCTGGGATGACTCTGGAAGCATTTAGTATTGTTTTCCACTAATCTCGGCTTGTCCACTTGCTTACCCAAATACTGACCCATAAGACGACTAGTCACAGCGTATAATTTCTGTCATATGCTGAAGATGCACCTCTTTATCCCGTCCCTTGACAATCTGAGATTTTCGGGTCCCACCCTATTCCTGTTAAACTGCTTTTTAACATTGAGTTTAAATTACTGTAACCCACCCTGAGACCTTAAGGTGAAGGGAAGGGAAGAAACTGAATAAATAGTAATAACAATAACAGCCTGGTGCATGCAGCATTAAACTATAGCTTAAAACAAACTATGGTTTAAAGCAACTTGTATCTGATTCAGCCCTCCCACACTCTTGCCTTTGCTGCACTGAGGAGAAACAAACAAGAGCATTCTGTGCATGAATTTGAAATATAGCCAGATGGTCTCTTGACACCAATTAAATTGAATAAGATATGTCTAAGATTCAATTATCACTTTTGCAGGCATGGGGTATCGAAAGCAAATATAATTTTCGGCACATGGGACTGCCCAGTATTTAAAACCTTTTAGGACCCCGTGTTGACAAAGGTACGGAATGTTATTGGTCGAACCCTTCCCAGGATGCCGGTCATAACATGTTTTGTTGCAGCTGTGGGACAGATGAAGGTGTGTGGTTGCGCACTGTGGCATTTCTTCTCTCTGCGCTCCTCTCAATGCCATTATACAAATCTTTTGGAATACTGCGTACAGTTCTGGTCACCTCGTCTCAAAAAGGATATTAATAAGAGTTTGAAAGGGTTCAGAAAAGGGCATCCAAAATGATTAAGCAGATGGAGTGACTCCTCTATGAAGAAATGTTGCAGTGTTTGGGCCTTTTAGTTTGGATCAGTGTTTCCCAAGCTTGGGTCTCCATCCGTTTTTGGACTACAGTTCCCATCATCCCTGGTCCTGCTAGCTCGGGATGATGGGAGTTGTAGTCCAGCAACAGCTGGAGACCAAAGTTTGGGAAACCCTGGTTTAGATAAAAGGCAAGCGAGATGTGATATGGTAGAAGTTCGCAAAATTATGCATGGCAGGAAGAAAGTGGATAGAGAAACGTTTTGTCCCTTTCTCATAACACTAGAATTCGTGGGCATCTGATGAAACTGGATGTTGGAAGGTTCAAGACAGATAAAAGTCTTCACTCAGCGCATAATTAAACGATGGAGCTTGCTCCCACAGTTAGCGGGTACGGCCACCACCCTGGACGATTAGAGAATTCATGGAGGTGAGGGCTATCAGGGACAGCCCCATGGAGGCCATGCTTTTCATGAAGTCCTGAGCGACCCCTTGCAAGTTCGTGTTGGCATGGATGTTAAAATTCCCTAGGACAGCCATACTAGGTGTCTCCAGGAGAACATCCGCCATGACCTAAAGCAGCTCAGGCAGGGAATCCTTGGTGCAGCAGGGATGTCTGTACTCCAAAAGGAATCCCATACTTCCCCTGTTGCCCAACTTCCAGGACATGCACTCAGAAAACTGGGTCTTCCCAGTAGGATGCCTGGTGCAAGCTAATGACTTCCTAAAAATCAATGCAACGCTCCCATCCTGCCCATATGACCTGGGTTGCTCTGCGTAAGAGAAACCTGGTGGACAAGCAGCGGCAAGAACAGGCCCATCTGCCTCATCCAACCGAGTCTCTGTTACACATGCCAGGTCAATTCCTCCATCCAGCCGCTCTTCTTATGTTCTTAAGAGTTCCTCTAGTTTGCAAATGTGCTCATGGACCCCAAACGGTTGTTGGTCTCTGATATGCAAACATGGGTGAGGGCAGGTGGAGAGGGATATCATCAAGAGCAAAACAAAATCCGTAAAGAACAGACAGCATTCATCATTATCTAAAAGGAAACAGAAGCAGCTTGCCCTATAGGGTGGAGCCACTCAATAGCCTTTCTGGGGGAGTGGGGCTAGGTGGTGATGAGGTTGGAGCTGTGTGGGTGCACCAGATTGCTGGTGTGCTTGTGCAGTTCCTCCCTTGCTGCTTCCTCTTCCTTTCACCTGTGTGCGCTTCTGCAGTGACTCTGCCCCTCGGAAGCTACTGCTGCAGCTCTCCTCTGCTGGTTGAGCCTCTCCTGAAAGCAAAACAGTTACACTGACAACTGCAGAGACAGTATTGGGGATAAAGCCACTTCCGGACCTGGCCAGGAGGTGGGGTTGCGGGCTTCACGCCCACCCCACATGAGCGGGGGCTGGTTTCAGCCCCCACGAGAGCAGGGGAATCCTGGCCGCGTTGTCCGCCCGGCCAGCCAATCGGGTGGCTGGGGGTGTGTGGCCTGCCCTATTTAGGGCCAGCACAGCCGGGGCTCGCCCTCTTTTGCCAGCTAGCCCCACGTTTTCCCACCCTCCCTCCCTTTAGGTAGGCTTCTGACTTTGCTATGGACTTCAGTCTGTCGCTGCAAGGGGCATGGTAGGATTTTTTCCCAATTGGCGATTTGCGGCCATTTGGTTTTTCGCCTACCTCGTAGCAACTCGTCACAACTCCTCAGCATTGGCGGTTAGGCATTGGTAAGAAGGGGTCAAGAGGATGGGGGGGGGAGGAACGCCATCACCTCCCCCCAGTGAGCGAAGGGTGGTCCGATAAAGGACTCCGGGGGCGTGGCCCTGTCTGAAGCCTATGGAGGTGTGGGCCTAAGGCACACGCCCGAGCGGTGACCCGGGGGAGCTCCTAGTTGGCGTGCCTCAGCAGGAGACTCCCCCACTATGGTGTTAACCCTTCCCGGTCTTCAGCAAATGGGCTGGAGCCGGATAGTCGATAGGACCAATGCCTAAAGCCAATTCCTCTCATTCCTGAATTCAATAAAGTTGTGGCCTAATTCGCCCATTTAACCTTAATTCTGGTGTCCAGTGTCTTTATTTATCCTTGTGGGGGGCGGGAACTCGCCACGCAACACAAACATCCTGGCATGGCTCAGCTAATTAACACAGTCCCTCTGAAGGAACTGTGGTTTCTGTTTTATATAATTTGGTGCTTTGTGCACACTGAGAATGCTATTGATCACTGTCGCAGTTCTCAGTAATAGTCTTTGGACTGGCGTAGTTTTCTTTAGACAAAGTAAGATTATTATGAAAAGGAAACTATCAATGCAGTGGTGGAAGAGGAGCTCACTGAAAACGAGGCTTGCTTCTAGGTCTGGAAAGATGATGGGAAATGTGTGCGAAGGAATAGCAGCTGCTGCCAAATCCTCCTGGCCACATTATAAAGGCTTTTATTTTCAAGGCTGTCATTCAGCTGTTTGTCTCCGAGTGCTGAAATGACAATATCCCAGAGTGAAAAAGAAAGTCATGGCTGTGTAGAGAAGATGTTCATAATGCTTCATTCCAAAGCATGTTGTGAAAATTGCTGTTTGGCAGATTTACTTGGCCCTGAGAGAAACGAAATTAATGCTAGGAGTTGCTCCAGCTCACCCAAGAATCTACTTGAAAACTTAACAGTGCAGAGCGAACGAGCTGTGGATGTTTGCGATGTTTGGATGGCAGGGCAGTCAGCAGTTGTTCGGACTGTAAATGCCATACTGCTAAAATGTGAAAGAGCAAGCACTGAAAGTGTGAAAAAATACTTTCCTGCTCAGCCTTAAGTGGCACTTTTGAAGGATGGACAAATGAAGATGAATGTAAGAAAAGATATTTTGACAGTCGCTTCATTTCCGTCCCCAAGACCAGGAACATGTTTGCTCCATGATTATATAGGGGAGGTGCTTCTCCTGCTCTCTGAACTTCCCTGTTCCCAAAGCTGCATTCCATTTCAAAAATTGATTGGGCCTTTGCTACATTCATTTGAGTGTAGCATGTAATATGCTGAAATTGGGCTACCATTGGGGCATACATTGTACTTCTTGCAATAAATTCAGGAGGTAAAGGTTGCCTTTTCATGGAGGTGGGGGCCACTGTTCATTAAGGTTGTTCATCTGGTGCAGTGTTTCCCAAACTTTGGTCTCCAGCTGTTTTTTGGACTACAACTCCCATCATCCCTAGCTAGCAAGACCAGTGGTCAGGGATGACGGGAATTGTAGTCCAAAAACAGCTGGAGACCCAAGTTTGGGAAACACTGCTACAGTGCAGTGTAGTTAAGATAAGAAAGCTCATCTGTTCACTGTACTGCAGCCCCCCTACCTTGTGCCCTGCTGGCTATTCTTCTTTTCCATCCCCTTTCTTGACGTAAAAGACATGATGTTTTCAAATTAAAACAGGGAGCAGAAGGCTGCGGAGAGGGGAGATGCCTTTCCTGTCCACCACCCTTTCAAATACAGGCTCATATGGGAGTCCCCTTGTGCTCCTTGTTACTGTATATGTGACAAAACTGTTTGTGTAGATTGGCCAACTGCAGACACAAGACACGGCAGCAAGTTCTGCATCGTAATTTCCATGCTGACATCAGTCTTCACAAGAAGTTATGTATACTCAGGTTGGGCATTCTCGCTTTCGTCTTTGCAGTTAATTTGGAAAAGCGTTTTGTGTATAGCTGGTGGCATTTTACATAATCGTGCTTTCTCTTGTTCCCTCACGAAAGGAATGAGGTTACAAGAGACTCTGCTTATATCTGTACAATGCTCCACAGCGTTCAAGACAGAACGCAGGTGCAGCAACTCTCCTGCATCAAATCTTTGGACCACTCTCTTCTCCCACCCACATTCTGTGGGACGTGGATGTTGCAGGAAAAAGAAGGGGCTTGCAAAAGGACCGGGGTGGAGTAGAGGTGCATCAGAAATATGCAAAGGTAAGACCAAGTTACCAGTTCCCACAAATTGACATATGTACTAACAAACGGCAATTTGGACACTTATTGTTATACTGGTAAAGCAACTAGTATAAGCAGAGGCCTTTAAATTGAGTAACTGATTCGTTTTAGTGAGTGCACACATCACACTGACTGAAAGCAGTAAATATCTTTTGAGTTGATTAAGGGAGGGAAGTTTTACCAGTTTAATTCAGGGCTTAAGGTTGCTGTCATACTTGGCATAAATATGAACTGAATAATCGTGGCAGGTTGGCTGTTTGTGTTAAAGAGCAAAATGTGCTTTCTTTTTGTCAAGTTTTAAAACTGATAGCTCTGAGACATCTGTCAGATGCTAACCATCAAGGAAACTCAATAATTGCTCCTGGTTCTGGCCACACAACTTGTAAGTGATGACATTGAACTCACACTCCTGCAGTATATTGACCATGTTTACGCCCATAAATAGAGAAGCCAAGCAGATTTGTACAAGCTCAAAACAGTTTCAGAGGTAGAATAGGCTGTGCTTTCCAGTGAAGCTATGATAAAGGGGCTTTTTTGGAGTGGCAAAACAACATTGTCAGTGACAAACACCTCTCAGGATATTTGTATGAGGCTTGGTTGTAATTATAGCCCACTTACACTGCACCTGAAATTACCTCATTTTCAGCCCATAACATGAGGCACAAAATCGGTTTTGTGGATTTTTAGTCCAAAGGTAGTCAGATACTTCTTAACTTCCTTAATGCAGTGCTAAAGCCTGAAACGAGTGGTGTTTAGTACAGTAGGTTATTTCAGAAATGCTGACTTTCCAGTTTCAAATGCAGATGCTTTGAATAACATTGTGAGCCATTTAAAAAAAATCTTATTTTAAGTTTGCTTTTCCAAAACATAATGTGTGTTATGTTACTCAAAATTCAGCAAGGGGGCTTTTTTTTTCCCCTAGGGGGGAAAATGTGTAGGCTTGGAAATCTGACATCATGTAAAATTGCATCACCGTACACCCACGGAGATACAAAGATAGAGTGGAAATCGCATGATGTATCCTTGCAGCAATGTTAATAGTACTCATCGCTCTCATGGTTGTGCATTGTTCCCACCTTGCCACCAGCACAGTTTAGTTGTGGTGTAAGAATCTTGGTCACCATGAAAGTCCTAATGTGGAAGCTTGTGGGACTTCGTGGTCCATTTACTTGTTTAATACATCCCAGAAAAAAAATCAGAAGGTCTTAACCTTCTGTGTTTTATATAATATCACCTAAATACTTGAGGGTTTGAACCTTCCTGCCACACAGTCTAGTAAACTGGAGGTCTGGCTAAAGGAAACTTGTACCAAAACACTTGTTTTCTGTCTTTTGCTTAAATAAATGCATCTGCACTGAACAATCTCCTTTGAGTCCTGCAGCTAACAAGCCAAGTTTTGTGTTCATTGGGAAAGCACGTTTCTAGCCAAACATTCTTCACATTTTCCCCAGGATTTAGCCATTAAAAAAATCATGCTGGACGCTTTGCTAGTGTGTGCTTATCTGATAAAAGGCAGCGATTCTGTTTTGCTGCAAAACTCTCTATGGAAACATTTCTCTGCCACACATATAGTATCTCAGGAACTCAGTCTCTTTGTCTGCTGTTTCAGCTTCAGCGGGTAAAAAGAGTAAGCTTAACTGTATGGATCTTCAAATTGGCTTCACTGGAACAATTTGGCTTTACGGCAAGTAACTGTGTGTTCTTGAGTGAGGTCAAGGCATAGTGCGCTTTTTTATTCCTGTACACTGGCAAGCCTGTACACAAGTTCATTCTCAAATGAGCTGAACAGTATTGCTTTGCTCTAGAAGTTTAGGGTGTTTCTTAATAAAGAATTCTAAGATAGGGGAGAGTCCAGGGAGAAAACAGCAATGGGTCTGAAATACTTTGTTATTTATTATGTAGTACTGTGTCCATTTTCAAGTGTGCCTTTGTGAAATCAAAGGTGTTCTTTAGCTTAAGGGAAAAGGAAATGAACCAAAATAAATGAGTGGCAGAGATATGGATAAGAAACCTCTCTTAAATCCACACAAGAATACAATTGAAAATGTATTTTTCTTTGTTTAGAACTATCCATATGAAGATATAGTTGTGGGCTCAGACAAACCTCTTCCTACATTATATGGCAGCAAGCCACAGCTTCTCACATTCTAAATAATATACAAAGTTTGTTTATATAATTGGTGACAACGGATATTGTTGATTCAGGGTTGTTATCCTGAATCAACCGTCTACATTTATACAGTCTAGTAGACCTGAACTCTGTTATCCACTTTCTATACTAATATGGAGGCCTAACCCGCTGTTGGTTTGTGTACATAATTTATATCTCAAGCCCTCAACATAGATTTATGTTCCCAGGGCAGCTAACGAGTGGTAAGGAACAAAACTACCATTTAAAAATAATAACAACATTATTATTATTACGCACTAATACAGCAAATTGAAACAAAACTAGAACTGCAGTGACCAATTTAATAGACAGTAAAATCAAACTGTTCAAGTTAAAGAATGCTTCCATTAGCAGTTCTTAAAAGCCTGGGGAAATGGAAATGTTTTTGCCTGGCGCATAAATTATAGCAGTGATGTTTTTAGGCTGGCCTGCTAGAGAGGTCATTTGAAAGGTGAGCAACCACCACAGAAAAGGGTCACTTTAGATGCTGAGGACATCTGGAGAAAGGTCTCAGATAATGATCTCAGTGGTGGATGGATATGAGAAATTGATCCATCAAATATCTAGGTCTTAAGTCATGTAGGGCTTGAAAGGTTAAGACCAGCACTTCAAATTGGCCTGTCATGCTCACTGGGAAGAATTGTAGTTGTTTCAGTGCAGGCAAGGTAAGAACTTTTCACCCAGTCTAGCTGCAGTTCTTGTCTAGCTGCAGTTTCCAAACTGTCCTCAGCATAAAGTTTAGTATATTCTCAAGTACCTGCTTGAAACCAAATCATATGTAAATTATGCATGCCTATAGTGGCAATGTCACAAATTTATATCTCCTTATTTTACTGTGGGAACATATTGCCAACTACAGCTTCTTTCTCTGTATGCACATGGGACAATAGATGTGTGCATTCTTCATGTGGCAGTGCATGCAAGTTAATGCATGTTCCCACGTGGAAATTATATACACGTAGGAAAGTTAGTTGTGTGTGGAGCAGCCCTGAGCAGTGACAGAAGAGACTGTTTTTTGTGAGTGGGTAGGGCACAAGAAATTACAATTGAATCCAGTCTAATGCAGTATTATTAAGTGCCATTGAAGAGTTGTGGTAATAATGAAACCAGTCAGATTCATCTTTGTGGGAACTTGCAGGGAAGATTAATTGGGTGTGCAAGATACTCATCTGTGTTTACATTGGGTATCAGATTTCATTCAGGGTGGAATGAACTGGCATTTGTTACAAAACAGATCTATGAATCTTTCAAGTTTAGCATCTTGAAATATTTAACCACTTCTTTCCCCCCCCTTTTTTTGCAAAGTGACCCTTGTTCTTACTTGTGTACACTTTATCAACTGATAACTTTTCTCAGCATTTACCTTTCTAACAACTTTCCCCCCCCCCCCATTTTGTATTGAATCAATCGCAAAATGATGCATACGAGCATTAAGAATCCTGCCGGTTCCAGCCAAAAGCCTATCTAGTCCATCAACCTGTTTGTCACAATGATAAACCAGGTGTCTATGGGAGGCCCACAAGCAGGATGCAAGGACAATAGCCTTCTCCTGCTGTTGGGACTCAACAATTGCTGCCTCAACTGTGGTCATTCAACATAGTGGCATGCGCACAAATATGCAGAGACTTCCTGCATATATCAGAAAGTGGAGAGTGATAATTGAGTGCAAATGAGATGGTAAATACCGTAGGAGTAAGGAACTACATTCTAATGGAATGGCAGGGCAAGGCAGGGATGATTCCTCATGGAGGCCTTATCCCTAGGAAGTTCAATCACATACCTCAATTCGCCTTTCCTTCTGTGTCAATCTGCTGTAAGCTTCCACCTAGATGCCCGTCGATTTGCACCAGATAATCAGATCAGATGTTACATTTAATGTGCACACTCTCAAAATGTAATGTAAGGGGAAGACAGGCATACCATATTTTTTGCTCTATAAGACTCACTTTTCCCCTCCTAAAAAGTAAGGGGAATTGTGTGTGCATCTTATGGAGCGAATGCACAGCTATCCCAGAAGCCAGAACAGCAAGAGGGATTGCTGCTTTCACTGCGCAGCGATCCCTCTTGCTGTTCTGGCTTCTGAGATTCAAAAATTTTTTCCCCTTGTTTTCCTCCTCCAAAAACTAGGTGCGTCTTGTGGTCTGGTGCGTCTTATAGAGCAAAAAATATGGTGCTTTGTGAGCTCTGTAAACTGACGTTGAAGACATACATATCTGACAGGGACCAGTCATTGGCCAAGGTGACATGCCATCACAAACATATTTTTGTCTCCTATAGAGCATACCCTGTGCACTCTGTGGTTGAAGCAAAGGCACTTTTCATGCCATGGTACTATGGTAAATCTGCATGTATTTAAATTAACACATACTACTGCACAGCAGCCAGTATTAACAGCTGCCACCTCCCCAGCAGAGGTGGCAGATAAAATGTAATTCCAAGGGTGACATTTCAGTCTAGACAAAATTAACTTGATATTAATGCTTGTTTTCAAAAGTAAATAAATTGACATTACCATTTTACAAGTAAAGGGGTCTCAGGGTCCCTTCCAACTCTACAATTCTATGATTCTGTGGGGCTTATCAATGTTTCAGGATTATGCGTATTCTTTGCTGCACTTTTTAGAAGATAACTCTTGTCTAAAGAATATTAACTAGACTTTCATAGCAGTTTGTAGGAAAGAATCACAATGATTAGAATTTGCAATGCAGCAAGGAATTAGCTTTTTCTGATCATCAGGATCTCTGCATAATCCTCCTTTCTTTTGCCCTTACTTGGCCCATTATGTGTGTACACACACACACACACACACACACACACAAAACTTGCTATCCTATAGACCTATTGGGCAGACAAAGAATTATGCATACAGTTTTTCAGGATAAGCATGAAGGATCTAATGGCAGAAATTAGCACAAAACCCTTATTTTAAAAAATGTGTTTGCTTCATTTGCCTATCAGCATTTTCTTTTTAAAATACTCAAAAGAACAGTTTTAATGAAGCATTAAAATTGATAGTTTCTTGCCAGCAGGGATCTTTCTCAGGCCTCAGATTATTAAAGACTTCATGAAAACTGCAACACTATCTTCTTGAATCATTTACATTTTTTTCTTCTTTTTATGGGCTTATGTAACCATGCAGAAAATCTAATAATAAGGGTGCTATTAGTATACACTGTGGTGCTTTTGCGCAAGCTGAGGTGTCATGTTATTACAAATTACAGAGCAGAAATGCTACTCATAGTTTCAGTACATTGCTTATTTGAGTAACCTTTGTCTAAAGTTCTGAAGCCTAATTGAACCATCTTTCTCCCTTGTTCCTTCCTTCTGCTTCATAGCCACTAAAGGGAACATTACAGACTGCCTTTGTTCAGTGAGCTAGAAGTGGCTTTGATATGCAGAAATCTAGATTTGCCGGTTGGAGCCAGAACTGTGAAACCCTCACTTTCTCGCACTTTGGTGTTTTATTCCAAAGCAAGGAGGAAGCAATAAGAATCCTTATGTTTTAGGTGACAGTTTAAAATTGCCATATCTGAGATCCAACAATCTGGGCAAGATAAACTTTATACTATGCATACTGTATACAGTTCACCATTTTTCTTCTCCTTCCCTGCTCACCAAAATAGGGTAATTTATTTCAGGTGCTTCATCTCTACTGTTGCCATAAATTTGTGTGTGCAAATTGGCAACTTGAAGAGATGGCAGTGCCAGCTACTACCTAAGGTCGTGTGAACCTGAAGACCTTGTGTGGTGTCAGAGAAAACATCCCTTTCCCCATCCCTCATTTCCACTCCAAAGAAAGAAATAATCTGTTTATATTTGGGATTGATGAAGAGAATGATGCCCAGGTAAGCTGGTGCTGCCCTCTCTTATCCATTTACTGCCTTCATCAGGAAAAGAAAGTTTGTTCTCCATTTGTCATTGACTGAAAGTGAGGAGCTTTGGCCACCCAGTATCATAAGTGCCAAGAACCTGGGTATCATCTCTCTCAGCTTTCTAAATTCCAATCTAATGCATAGCCCTAATAGCAGCATCAGCCACCCTTAACAATAGGAGAGGAGTTGAGCCTGTGGAATGATTTATTGAACTGAGCCAATGCGGACATTGAAGAGGTTGTAAAGACCAATACAGTGTGATGTTCTTGGTTGGTTATATACTCCTGTTGACCTAAAAATGAATAAAAATATTCATTAGAAAATAAACAATAGGAGAGGGGCTACACCACATCATCCATTATATACTGATTTGCCTACGGGTATTGGAATCTATTGTCTATTCATACCAAATTATCTATTCATACCAAATTGTCATTACTAGAAACTTCCCTTATTTTTTAAAATTAAAAAATGTAGTTTTCAGCATTCTGTTGGTATAGTAGAAATTGCACAATGTCTACCGTTAGTGTCATTCTTTAAACTAGAAGGGCCCTTTTTATTCTAGATAGTGCGGAAACGTTTATATAATTTAGTAGAGTTTAAACGATCCCCTGTTTTAGTTAACGCAACGACAAACGGGTTGCTAGCTCGTTTGAGTCCTATCAATAATTATAGGTAAAGGTAATGGTACCCCTGCCCGTATGGGCCAGTCTTGACAGACTCTAGGGTTGTGCGCTCATCTCACTCTAGAGGCTGGGAGCCAGCGCTGGTTGATACCTGGTTGATAATCCCTTTTTGTCCCTCTTAAAGACAACACACATGAATCTGAATCATATTAACATAAACTACTTTACTATCAGATTCATTCAGGTTTACAGAGTTGTTCCTGAAGGCAGGTTTATGTTACATAACAGATAAACTATATACTAGATAGTAGTGAGTCATGAGAAGACTGCATCCGAGCAGTTACCAGTTAACACTCCTTGCAGCAACCAACCAACCAACCGACAAAACTGCCTGCCACATAGAGGCAGTTAGTCCTCTCTCGGAATGTTGGACTTGACTGACAGCTTTATATCCCACAGATAGCCTACTTTTCCGAAAACTTATAATAGTATATAAATAAAAGCACAAAGCATCACGAGATCACATTTATAAAATAAAACACAGGTAAATCTAGTATCATAAGAACCAGGGCCGTCTTACCCATAGGCGCTAGGGGTGCGGGGCACCCGGGTGCTGGGCTCTCAGGGGTGCCAGGCTGAGAGTCCGAGGCCCGAGAGTTGAGTCCAGGGAAGAGCCCGTCTGTCGGTCAGAGCGCCGCGACGGGCTCTTCTGCTGTGGGCAGCTCTGCACTGCAAGTTTGGGGGCAGCCGAGCCAGCAAGACACTGAGGTAGCCGGCTGGCTCTGCCCTCCTGCACGCCTGGGACTGGGCAACCAGGGAGGCGGGTGCCAGGCGGAACTTCGCACCCCGGCGCCGCATATGCTTAAGACAGCCCTGATAAGAACTCCAGCCCACCAACAGCTGCCCCAGCCCAAATCCTCACCCTAAACATTATATTTTCTCCCACTTTGAAAGGGACATGAAGGATGGGCTGCTTCTCCAAGTTTTGGATCCTGTGTCCAGGGCAAATGCTTCAAAAACTTCATTTGCCTCTTAAAACCATGGTTTAACTAATCCTCCTAGGAAAAAAATATCCTAGAAATTATGGATTCTGTGTAGCTCGCCAGCCCAGTGGGTTTGAAGGGAAACGTTTCACAACAAACAAACTCAAAAATAATCTGTCTTGGTTATTAAGAGCAAGATTTTCTTTTGACTGCTTGTTTTGGGTAGGGGGAGGAATATATTATTCAAAGACAGGTTTTATAATACAGCAAGAAAACATTCTGAGGCCTAGTGTCTGGTGGCTGTGTTCAGTCAGTTCTCCGCAGCTTTTAAAACTGCTACGGATGAGTAGCATAGCCATGTGCTCCTCCCCTCACATTCTGCACATACATGGAGATCTTGGCTCACATTAAGTCGAGAGTTTCCTGTTACATCTGACCCAGGGAAGTCTGGCTTAATGTTAGTGAACAAACCCAAAAAACTATTCTGACTCATTTTCCAGGTTTGTTAACCAACACTAAGCTAGAGAAACCCTATTTTGACATAATTGGGAACTCTGGTTAAATGTGAGCCAGGATCTGTGCGATGGGAAGGGGAGAGTGGTGAGGGAGGAGTATTTGTCCATGGTTGATGAAGCCTTGGGTGGTCATCCAAATATGGCCACCGTGTTTCTGCCTGTGATTTGCACCAGGAAGATGTTTTCCTTAAGTTTTGATTCATTTATTTTGTATTTATTTATTAGACTTATATACCACCCTTCATCATAAGATTTCACAAATCTTTCTCTCTGATTCCTGGCCTGTTAGCTGTGATATGATATGGTATGATATGATATGATATGATATGATATGATGGTGGTTATGTGCTACAGGTGCACTTAACATCTTCAACAGCATCAAAGTTCTTACGTAACTGATCATTTAAAAGCTGTGAATGAGAATGTGAAATGTGTTATCAAGGGATTTGCAGAGAATTATAAATTGTTTGCTATAGGTTGACTTTGTTAATAAAGTACATTGGGAAACGAAGGGTGCTATTTCTGAACCTGAGAGGAGCTGTGGTGCTAAGAAGCTGATAGCTACTAATTGATAGCTTGGGGGAGCTTGAAGTTTGATGACAACCAACATTGTGTTAGTACTGCTCTCTCTTATCACGGCCTAGGACCCTCGTACCTACGGGACCGCCTCTCCCGGTATGCCCCACGGAGAGCCTCAAGGTCCATAAATAGCAACACCCTTGTGGTCCGGGGCCCTAAGGAAGTTAGATTGGCTTCAACCAGAGCCAGGGCCTTTTCAACTCTGGCTCCGGTCTGGTGGAACGCTCTGCCTCACGAGACCAGGGCCCTGCAGGATCTCATTTCTTTCCGCAGGGCCTGTAAGACAGAGTTGTTCCGCCTGGCCTTTGGCTTGGAGCCAATTTGATTCCCTCCCTCTCTTTCTTTTTTCTTTTCCTTCTCCTTCTGCGATGAGGCTACATTTTAATATTTTAATGTTTCAATATTTTAATGTTGTATTTTTTAATGTTGTTTTTAAGTTGTAATCATTTAACTTGTTTTTATTATTGCTTGTAAGCCACTCTGAGCCCAGCCTTGGCTGGGGAGGGCGGGGTATAAATAAAAATTATTATTATTATTATTATTATTATTATTATTATTATTATTATTTGTTATCTGTATTTTGTTTTCGTCATGTGATATAACAGAGGTCTTTAAAAGATGATGTTGCAAAGAAGGACAAGAAGTTTGCTACCACTTTCCCCTTCTCTACATGCCTTAGTTCTCCTTAGTATCGGCTGTGCGTTTGTTGTGTTTGCCACCTCTTGTAAATAAAAGTAGTAAATAAAAGCAGAAGTAAATAAACAATTAAGAGAGCACAGTGAAATCAGGGCCTCAGGGGCCCTTCTCATATCATTTTTGTTTGCAGCTTAGCTTAGTTCTTTCCTGCCCCCCAAAGGTTATATCAGAAGCCCCAGGCCATAATGGAGGAGTCTGTTCTAGAGGTCTTTCCCACACAAGCAACTTTCCTCCTAGAAATTGGAGTAAAACTGGAAATTGGAGTAAAACTACAGCATCACTCCAGTTTCTGACATGAGGTCTTATGTGACAGATTTGGGGCATGCAAAAGCCTATTGCCGCCTTTTTAAACTAGGCCAGGGGTCTGCAACCTTTAAGACAAAAAGAGCCACTTGGACCTGTTTCCGAAGGGGAAAAAAAATGGGAGCCGCAAAACCATTGCGACATTTAAAACAAATATATCTCCGGAGCCGCGATCTGACAGTGGGCGGGAAGGTGACGTCGGGACAGTGTGTGACTAACGCACGCACCGCCCCCATGCAACGTCACAGCCAGTACAGCGCCTGCCACAGTGGGGAGTGTCGGGGCGCACAATGCGCCTCCTCCCCTCGCTAGTATCCGCCCTGGAGCCGTGGCAAAGGTGTAAAAGAGCCACATGCGGTTCCGGAGCCGCGGGTTGCAGACCCCTGAACTAGGCTTTGTTACACAGCTTTATACCCGTACCCACTATGAAAGTTGTTCTCATCAGTTTCCCCAATTCATCTCATTGGCACAGGACTTGGCATGTTGTCCTTTAATGCCAATTTAAGACCTTGGAAGCAGAAGGATTTGCAGGCCACAGACTCTATAGACCCCCCCCCCCTATTCCACGCTTGACTCTTTCAGAAGCCTGGAGGAGGGAGAAGATGGTGACTTGCCATGTGAATGATGACTATTAGGTAGTGGGTGGACATAGCAGACGACACAGAGATTTCTCCGAGTAGTTCTTAATGTCTAACTTGTATCCCTTCTCTTCTCTTTCCCGCCCCGCAAATACCTGTACAGTGGTACCTTGGGTTAAGAACTTAATTCGTTCTGGAGATCCATTCTTAACCTGAAACTGTTCTTAACCTGAAGCACCACTTTAGCTAATGGGGCCTCCCACTGCCGCCGCCGCGTGATTTCTGTTCTCATCCTGAAGTAAAATTCTTAACCCAAGGTACTATTTCTGGGTTAGCGGAGTCTGTAACCTGAAGCGTCTGTAACCCGAGGTAACACTGTACAGCTTAGTTTTTGCTGAACACATGGTGCTGGCCAACTCCCAAGACCACCATCCACATACTTGCAAAAGAGAGGTGATCTTTTTAAATTACCTTGTGGTGGAAAGTAAGTCCTGATGGAAACATTTTAGATTAATGATTAAAATATAGCTGCTTGTATAGAAGCCAGCACTGTTAAATGAGAGCTTTAAAAAGTTGTGATCCATGTAAAACTTTATTAGATATAGTCAGTGCTATTCTTCTAGAAAAAGAGATTCTGGAACCCATCGTGAACTCACCCTTGTTCTTTGATAATGGCAATGGTGCCCATCTAAGAGGTGCAAGAACTGAGTTCCGGTTGGCGGTTGGGGGGAAAGGGCCCTGGATATATTAGTTAGACAAATCAGTTTTTCTCTTAATGGATTATGGCTGTGCAAAAGAAGGGTGCATCGTCTCCCCGAGGTCTTCTTTGTTTAGCTGCACATATCGCAGTATAGAAATTTCAGATTGAAAACAATACTTTTATAGCATTCTCAAGAACAATAAGGGGGGGGGGGGAATTGCTAGCAGATTACCTTCCCCTCTCACAATTTGGTCTGAACAACAAACAGCTTCTGGTGTTTAATTTCCACAGAGAAATGTGAAGGCGCACAGTAATGCAACCAATAAACCACACTAGTGATGGCAGATATTTCTTAAATTTATATCCCGCCCTTCTTTATAGGTGCGGAAACATCACAGACTCAGTCTGGCCCATCCAGTTGCTGAATTTCATTCATCCCACCTGAGAAGAACTTTGAAGGCGCAGATTGAGCCACCTGGCAGCTGCCTGGTCTGCAGGGTCCCACCTCCTACAAGAGGCTGCCCAGCACTGGACAGCTGATAGCTAGCTCAGTTTACATCTTCCAAGTGCTCTCTTTGGAGATGCCTGATACATACATATCCCCTCATGCGCAGTCAGCGCCAGAAGACCCCTTCCCTCAAGGAGGAGTGCCTGATAGCTAACTTTATCCAAGAATTCAAAGCCTTACTTAGGTGGGAGAGATCTGAGGAACCTGCTTGATTTTTCTGTAGTTCAACAACCCATGGTAGAAGAAAGATTCTCCATCCTTGTTCTACATCAGGCATAGCCAAACTCAGCCCTCCAGATGTTTTTGGGACTACAACTCCCATCATCCCTAGCTAACAGGACCAGTGGTCAGGGATGATGGGAGTTGTAGTCCCAAAACACCTGGAGGGCTGAGTTTGCCTATGCCTGTTCTACATAGTCGTCTGAGAACATCTGCATTTTCGGGCCTTTTTTGTACATTGTTCATGCTGTATCTCATTAAGGGCCATTGCTATCCTGTGCCAGGGTTTTTAACACCCTTTGTATATAACATTTTTGTTCTTTGACAAAGTTCCTTGTTTTTCCTGTATTTTATCACAGCTGCAAGGGGTGATTGCTAAAAATCTAGTAACTCTATAATTTATGCTCCTTGCAAGTGAACGCTCTCACACACATAATACACACATGCTGTTCACACTTACGCTTTATTAATAGAGAAAGAGAAGTGCGTGTTCCCCACAAGAGTAACCCACTTGCCAAGGTCATATAAGGATAGCAAAACTGCTGGTAATTGTTTGTAATGCCTTTGTGTGTGTTGGTGTTATACAGTGTGTGTCCCAGATGAAACAACACACTTTTTTACATTTGGTTTAGGTAGTACAAATCAGGAGTGAGAGTGTGTGTAGATAGCTTGTGCTTCAAAACAGCAGCCTCCATGTATTTTTATTTATTTGTGTCCCCCCTTTTTCTGGCGTTTTAAGTGATTACAGTGCACTCCTGTGCATTTTTATGCTGAAATAAGTCCCTAGTTTTGAAAAAAGTTTTTCTTTCTCTTTTATTTTCTAGATTGTAATTTGGAATAATTTACAATGGGTAAGGAGATGCTTAGTGGACTCATCTTCACAAGCATCAGTAAGCAGTGGAAAGGGAGAAGTCTTCCCTTTGAATTAAGTTGAAATATTATTTCAGCTTGGTCTAGAAAATGTGATAGCTTTTATACTGAGTGGTCATGAGGAGGCATCACTGAGATTATGATAAACTATACGCTAGCAATGGCACATTAACATATACTTTCCTTTCCTCGAGTTACTTGTTAGAGTCAATTGAACTCTGACTCTGAATTATGTGCGATCATCATGTGCCGTGTTAACTGGGTAAGATTTGGCTCTTTGCAGCTGATGAAATTAGTTCTCTAGACTTTGCAAAGAGCTCTGTCTGTGTCTCTTAGGCTTTTAGTGCAGCACGTTGGTCATATCTGAGCAGATACAAGCCTGGAAAGTTTCCATACAAAACATCCTTTTCTTTGCAGCCAAGCCGGAGGGGAACAGCAGCAGTTATCAGAGCAAGGGTTACCTTTGCCCATCCCCCAAACCTTGTTTTTAGCCATCAGGTTGGTGTGGAGCCATAGGCCTCTTTTGCCCTGGAGCACAGAGCATGGCAAGTTGGTAAGCAAAATCGTTTCCGGCTGCAACCACATGTGAGAAGGAACTAACTCCTTTCTTCTAGAGATCCGGTAGACTAAGGGCAGCTTCAATGCGCAAAGATACTGAAGGGTTGCTTAGATCTATGGGAAGAGATGAGCTTTGGGGCATAGCACGTGTATGAAAGATGTTCAGAAAGTAGGAAAAAGTACAGTGGTACCTTGGTTTATGAACTTAATCCGTTCCGGAAATCCATTCTTAAACCAAAGCATTCTTAAACCAAGGCGCACTTTCCTATAGAAATTAATTCAAAATGGATTAATCCGTTCCAGACTTTTAAAAACAACCGCTAAATCAGCAATTTAACATGAATTTTAATATCTAACAAGACCATTGATTCATAAAATGAAAGCAATAATCAATGTACTGTACTATAAAATAGATAAAAAAGTATTGTAAATGATCAAAATAGAAATTTAAAAAATTGCTTACCTGCACTGATGATTGCCATTGTTTGGATGTGGGGGGCTTTTATCCATCTCCGCAGTCACACAATCAATCAATCAATCAGTAGCTGAACTGGGATCCACACAGATCCCTCCCCATGCTGCTGCGGGAAATGCTCCCTAGAGCGCTCGTGCCTCCTGCAGTGGCATGGGGGGGGGGAGTTGTGCGCCTGCCAACCAGATGGCAGGCAGGCACGCAGCTTCGCTCCCTCGCGGCTCCGGGAAACGCTGTGACAACCCCCTTCTCCGCTGCTGGACAACGGAAGTGTGGTACTCAAAACGGAAGTGCACCCCTGAATGGAGTAGGTTCGTAAACCCAAAAAAATATGCAACCCAGAACACTAATTTCCGGCTTTGAAGTGTTCGTAATCCAAAAAGTTTGTTAGCTGTTTGTCACCCGAGCTACCACTGTAGGATTCTCTTGGGTATGCTTTGAATATCCACCTGGGTGTTAACTGTAACCATTGCACATTCTGCTTTGGGTGCTTGTGTCCCGCAGCTATCAGGACTCATCCCAAGTTTACATTTTTCTTTCAAATTTTAAAGCATGAGGAAAGCTAATAAATCAGATAGTTTTCAAAGTCTGTTCCTGTCCATCGATTCCTTGGGTACTACCCCCCACCCTGCCGTCAAAGCGTTTTGGTTTGGATTTTTATAGATTTGGCAAGACTGTGCAGCCACAAAGATAAATGCAATTAGTATGTATGCTTTTCTTTTTCTTTTTTTCTTTTTTTCTTTTTTGACAAGCGGCAAGAAGTCATGAGCACACTCGGTGATTTTTCCCTCCTTTTATTACCTATACAATTGCAACTGGAATAATGGTATTGCATGAAGTGGTGCTGAATAAGTAATGTTGGAAGCTTTTGCTAGAAGAAAACCTGCAGTTCTATTCCCAGAAGGTTTACCACTATATATCAAGAAGGCTTGTTTCCCAGGAAACAGTTAGATCATCTTGCTTTTATACTAATGTAAAGCGCTCATTATAGCTTGGGACCAGCTCTTTGCTAATACATCAGTCTTCCATCTTCCATGGCATGTTGAAAGAGCTCAGTATTTTATCAAATTAACTCTGGCAGGAGATGATGTGATCTCCTAAAAATGTGCATAGTCCCTCTTGAAAGCCATCAATGTGTTCATGCAGTGCGGTTGCCAGCCTTTCAGTAGAGAGATATCGCACCCTCATTTTTGGAAATATCTATCTAGTACAAATTTCAAAGTTGTACCCTTTGGGAGTCATTTAGATATTTAAAATCTACTGAGGTGACCATGTTTTCGGTTAGAGAATTTAGTCAGTTGACACCCATAATGCATGTGTGTAAACTGCATGCAACACACACACACACACACACACACACACACACACACAGGCTTTATAAGATACAACAGGGGATTTTAATTGTGTACGATTTTACTACAGTGACTTCAAATGTTTATTAACCTCATTTTTCTAAACTGAACTTCTGAGAGGAGAAGAACGGGGGTGGGGGGAGACATTCTGTTGCATTGATCCAAGCAAAGGATTATCCCCGTTGTAAAGTGAGATGTTTAATGGTACATTTTTAGTAAGGCAATTAATAGCTTTAAGCTTTAATGGGTGTATGAAGACAACTCAAGAATATATGAGCACTTACTGAGATTGGGCTTTCTCCAGCCTTTTACCACTGTGAAGCAGTAATGTCTCTTGACTGACAAATGCCTCGGTGACATGGAGTGTGAGGAAACCTAGCAACACTTACTTGCTGCTTAATAATGCTTCCCCGTCCCTTTCCCCCTGCATATTGAGTATAGCTGCATTGGCATGCAGAAGCGCCTGAGCTTTAATTCAGCATGCTTCTCTGTTTGCTCTAGAAGTGACCTTCAACATTTGTCTCTGTTTTTAATTGTGGTCTCACAGCTCACCAGCAATCCATGAACCACATGCTTCATATGTGTACTTGGACTGTGTGTTTTTGTGTGCGTGCACATGCTTGGTTGTCTCTTTAAATCACTGAAGCCAATGGAAACCCTCCACCCTGGGAGATCAGAGCTGACTGTTTTAAATTGCTCAAGGTTTAAGCCTTGATTTTGTATGTCTCAATGAAACATGGGTCTTCAGCTGGTGAGCTCAGATGCACTACCGTGCCAGTGATCTAAGATGGGTTGCAACAGCAGCACTGTCACTATCCCATATATGGTTTAAAAAATGAAGAAATGGGGCCCCAAGTACATGTTTGGTGGGTCCCCTGTCTGAAAAGGTTGAAGGTTACTGCAATAAATAATGTGTTAAAAAATAAAAAGACACACTTCGTTTTGTTTTTTTATTTTCTACCACTAATAGTAATGTTTTGAGTTTGGGGGAGGTTGGGGAACTGGCCAGGCAAGATTCTTCTAAGATGATGACCAGCTGGCCACTTTAGTGCTCATCTGAGAGCTTGAAATGAATGAGCTGAGTTGCAGTACAGTGGTACCTCTGGTTACGTACTTCATTCGTTCCAGAGGTCTGTTCTTAACCTGAAACTGTTCTTAACCTGAAGCACCACTTTAGCTAATGGGGCCTCCCGCTGCTGCCACGCTGCCGCTGCGCGGTTTCTGTTCTCATCCTGAAGCAAAGTTCTTAACCCCAGAGTTAGCGGAGTCTGTAACCTGAAGCATATGTAACCCGAGATACCACTGTAGTTACATCTAAGTGAGAAACAGCCATAAGGGCAAGGTGGGGGGGTGGGTGTGGGGGGGGGGAGTTGGTGTCTGAGAGAGAGCTGGAAGCCAGGGAGATGACTCAGTGAGAGGTGGGTTCAGAGACATGTCTAGTTCTGTGCTGGATCCAAAGCTGTGACTAGTGGATAATTAAATTCTTTTGGTGTGTTAACACTGCAAGACCCTCCCTCCTGCCTTCAGATTGTATGTAGGTGTTAATAAAACCATATAGCTTAAAGACACCACAGCCACCATTGGCCTTCCAAGGAAACTGACCCCTGGGTGAGCATTGGAACCCCTGGAGCTTCTCAGCACTGAAGAGATTGGTGTGTGTGTGCAACAACAGGATGGACAATGGCAGTGTGTTTTAACTTGCTCATGACATTCAGAACGTTCATTTCCCACCCACCAGCACCCCAATTTTCCTTTTTTTTTTTAAAAGATATTTATTAAAAGTTTTTTAAGAAATACATAAAAATACATAAAAAGTAAAACAGTACAAAACATAAAAAAGAGAAAGAAGAAAAAAGAAGAAAAAGAGAATAGAAATCTCTTTAAAGTTTTCCTGTTGTATTGCTACCTTTTGGCAGGCTATACATAGCAAGAAGTATGTGTGCAGAATAAAAACCCTGGGGGGGAAATATGAAATGAATTCCTATTGGACAGCCTCAAAGGCCTCTGCAAATTAATCTCTCAGCGTTGACTTGGTGTGGCACACTCCTTGCTGGTGCATTTTAGTGGCTGCTAGCTGGTACAAGTATTTTTAAAAATACATCTTTTCTTCTTCAATGAATGACTGAATGAATGAATGAACACCTGATTAACTTAATGAAGCTTGGCCAGTAGTGGGAGGAATTACTTGGCTGCTGAGAGCTCCAGGAGGTCTGGCAAATGATGAGACTTGCCTTATGCTTTTTCAAACCCAGACTCTGCTGCATTGAGCCATAAGTGAAGACTGCAGGAATTATTTGATTATTCAGTTGAAAATTGCTGCAAGTAGAAAGTTACTTGTCTGTCCCTTTAGCTTGTAACTTTTGTATTCCATTTTGTAACTTTGCTAGATTTCCAAAGCAGTTTTTATAAGATGGATATGGTATCAAGGAAGAAAAAGTTACAACTTACTGTCTTCAAAATAAAATAAAATCAGTGGTTGTTTTGCTGTTTCCCCCCTGTAGAATAAATTTAACTGCCTGGTGGTGGAATAATTTAATTTAATTTTGTTTTAGGTAACTATTGTACTTAAAACAAAACAAAAAAAGTTGTTTCTGCATTTAAAAGGACAAATCTTAATAAAACATTTTTTAAAAAAATGAATTTCCCAAATTTACTTAGGTAGTTTTGCCTGTTTCCCATATGTCTTGTTGCAAGAGCTAAGGGCAGGTGATGTATTCTTGTCACACTTCAGCTCATATTTAAAAATAAATAAATAAAATCTTAATATTTCATACTTCAGAATCATGTTGAAAATACATTGGTCTTTCCTTATATTCTGACTTCTGTTTGGGGCCACTGCAGGCTCAAATGATGACAGCTCCCATTTTAACTCTCTTCCCCCTGCTCTTCTTTTTGCTTTCCAGAAGTATATGGAAAATGTAGGGATTTGTTGGCCCACAATACCACTTTCTCTGTTTTCTACCAGTTTGGTCTCATTGACTAACATGGGTGCATGTTGGGCAGTTTTTGTTGAGATCATTACAAGTTCAGGACTAGAGCACATTTTTACTCTACTGAAGTCCAATGTTCGGTTTTTGACGTCTGTAGTCTGAGGATGCCAGATGGCTAGGCTGGGCTTACTTCAGAGACTGGAGAGAGACAATCACAGTCAGTAATAGGCTAGATGAATCAATTACTGAGCCAGTGCAAGATACTTGAATTGCACGGCTATAACATGGCACAAACTGCATTACATTGACACAAGGGCATTCAATGTGCCATTGTGTCTTCACAGGTTTTCAAGAAGATAGGATCAGATTGTAAGAAGAAGGTCTGTAGGTGCAGCTTTACTAAAATCTCATAACTCATATTCTGAGACACTGCGTGACTATTACATCATAAATCATGCCTTTGAATCACCAATGCTTCTTAATTCCCCCCTTACTTGAATGCTGTATTTCATTTCTCTAAAATATCAGGCTCTAGATTATTTATGTCAATGTGCCACCCAGGATATTCAAGCAAACATACCTGTAAAACTATTCCATCCTGTTGCCTTCATTTGGCACATTACACAAGATGCCTCTCTCAGCCTGAGAGGTATCTTGTGTTATGTGCCAAAATAGGGTGCCAAGAATAGAAAGCCTGTGATGGTCTAAAGTTTACTACCAGTGATTGTACAAATGTAGCTTAGCAATTTTTATTTTTAGCACAACATAAAAATAAAAACCCAGACATCAAATATAAGAGTGAATGGACTGGTCTTGTGAACCCTGTGTTGATAGAAAACTTGACTATATCTATCTGATTTTAGAATCATATTTACTATATTTGAACCAAGAAAAATGAAACATCTAGAGGAATATATTAAGTGTGGTAGAATTTGCAGGTAAAAAACATGCCATACCTTCATTGAAAACTTTTCCAGTATGCAATAAAGTTGTACACAACTAATTGGAATCTACTATGTAAAGTATGGAAGTGAAAGCTGGACCATAAAGAAGGCTGATCGCCGAAGAATTGATGCTTTTGAATTATGGTGCTGGAGGAGACTCTTGAGAGTCCCATGGACTGCAAGAAGATCAAACCTATCCATTCTTAAGAAAATGCCCTGAGTGCTCACTGGAAGGACAGATCCTGAAGCTGAGGCTCCAGTACTTTGGCCACCTCATGAGAAGAGAAGACTCCCTGGAAAAGATCCTGATGTTGGGAAAGATAGAGGGCACAAGGAGAAGGGGACGACAGAGAACAAGATGGTTGAATAGTGTTCTCGAAGCTACCAGCATGAGTTTGACCAAACTGTGGGAAGCAGTGGAAGACAGAAGTGCCTGGCGTGCTCTGGTTCATGGGGTCCCGAAGAGTCGAACACGACTGAATGACTAAACAACAAAAATGTAAAGTGCACAAACCTCCAAGAACAGGGTGTGGGATGACCACACAGTTCTTTAAACATAAGATAAAATGTTGTGCCTCTGACATGCATGCATATAACATTTTTAAAACACTTAAATAAGTAACAGCAACAAAAATCTCACATGACTTTACACACATAGCACTTGCTATTTAGGCAGCCCATGCAGAATCGCCGCACTTCACTTTAGGTCAAACAAACTATTACATAGAGCACAATGTTGCTGAAATTTTCTGCAAGATACTTCCTTCTTTTCCTGGTGTGGCATGCCCTATCAGTTCAGAGACTAACCCTATTGACACCCTAGGCAAGGTAGCTATGTTTCTAGATTCAACCCAGAGTTTGATCAACTCCAGATCCAGGTCTATTTGGGATGCTCTATCTGTTGTGGGTTGTTCTGGTTGCAAAAACTTAGGCTTTTAAATGGGCATTGCCCACTATCCTTTGGGGGGGGGGGGGGATGCCATTGACCATGCATTTGGAAGACCATCAGATCACAGATGTCTATGCCATTTTTAGTTTTATTATATAAAGAGTGCTTTGAGACTTCAAATTCTAGACTGAGATTGCTGTGCACTGAACAAAGAAGAGGTATTGTCAATCCTACTTTCCGCACATATTATACAAGTGTTAAATCTTCTTAGAAACCCAAAATGCTTCTGCTTACATTTCTGGATTTGTGGGAAAGAAACGCATTGGGGAATTTCTAGTTTACTTTTTGCAATGTGCAACAGCAGTCAGGATTTTTTTTTTCATTAGCTAATCTTGTAACTAGTTGTTAGGTTCTGTCTGGAACCATGCAAATGTGTTGTTAGCTTCTCAACCGCTGTTGGGCCTAGATTTTGAGTTGCTGGAACTGTCTGGTTGCAATTATAGCTAAGGGTGGGAAATACTCAACAATGCATTTTGTAAATACCTTTCTGTGAACAGAGCAATGCAGTTATCTAAAAGTCCTTGATTAAAGATAGCCACTGACCTTGGTCACCTCCTGAGATGAGGGCGCAGATCGCTTGCAAACATTTGCAGATGCAGTTTTGGGGCACAGTGAATCCAAAAGTCAAACTAGTAAGCATGGCACAAAATGATGGAATAACAGGTTTGGGGTATACATCTTTACACAAGGAAAAACTAAAAAAAATTAAACAGCACTTTGCAAGGTCTCTTTGACCCAGCACCTTTATTCTTATGCTTTTTTCAGTTTTCTCCATAACCTCAATAGGAGTAGAACTGAACCCAAATTTTGCAAAAATAATATCAAATTTTCAGTAAATTTAGGAGGCGCTTTCCTCTTAAAAAAACAACAACACAACAACAGGTTAGTTTGGTCCCTGTCATGATTGATGAATATCTGGAACATAGAGTTGTGAGAGACTGATAACAAAAGTTTTATTCATTTTATTTTCAGTACTCTTGGGGGCCGTTTAACCATACCTGTCAACAGAGGGTTAACAAAATAATGTGAAAATACTCTTTACTACTTTGGCTGGTTTCTTTTCTTTTTTAATGCAGGAAGCAGTAGTAATAGATTTCCCATGCTTACTACAACAAGCTTTTCTAGAGCAGTAATTTGCTGAAGCAAGCAAGAAATGGTCTGAAATACTTGATCCCAAGGTTTATTTTTAGCATGTTTCTTTAACTATTCAGCCTCATTGTGTTACCCTACTCCATTCTTTATAACCTTTATCTACCCTTAACTGTCTTTTTTTCTTCCCGGTAGATTATCATAATCTACTGCAAAAGGCTTATAGCAGACTGATTGTAAGACTTGTGGCAACAGCAGATGTGGTTAGGTTGGGCTGAGCAATGCCTCGTACTGCTGTATTCCAAGAGTGACAGTTCAGTAAACCTTTGATGAGTGAGGAGCCCTAACTTGCCTACAAGGTCACTTAGAAATAGGGAACATTACGCCTCTCTCAGAAATCACGAGAGGAATTCAGCATTGCACCCTTCCAATGGTTCCATCTCTGCAAGCCTTGCAACCTTTGCTAGATGGACCAGTTCTCCTCTCCTCTCCTCCCCCCCCCCACTGTTCTGGGGGTTCTCCCAGCCTCCCCAGAATGAATTTGGAGGGGGGGCATGGGGAAGGGGGCCAAGCCCTGTTGTGCAAGCAGAAGTCTTTGTGCGGGACTTCCACTGATTAGGTGAATCCCACCCCGTGAACATAAAGTAAAGAGTTGTTGAGTCATGCAAAAACCCATAATAAGCAAGTTGAGGTTAGCCTAACATCCAGTCATCTGGAATGCTTTAACTATCAGCTGTATATTTTTTTCTGTGGACTTGAAACTGGAATGGATGGCTTCGTATGATGCTAGGTTACTTAGGACAGTAACATGGAATATCCTTCCTGAAACACTTTTTCTAGTTTAATGCTAAGCTGAAACGATAAATCATACCCAAGCTTGAGTGCTGTGTCTATGTGTATGTACAGGGAGGGATTATGCTTCAGTTCTGGAGCATTCTCCTATCTGTACTAGTGTCAACTATGATTATCTGGTTTAATATCTTAGTCCTCAATTTTAAGTAAGCAGGGATCACCACAAGGATAAACTTTCAGGTACAGACATTGCACATACACACTGCCACCCAAAGAAAAATCATATGAATTTATGTTATTGGACCAGAATGTATTTTGTTCGGAAATTAAAGAATGAATGAAGCTTATGTTATCTAAAGGGCACACAGGGGAAGTAATCTTCTGAGTTGAAAAAGTGATTAAAATGCTTATTCAAAAGAAGAAGAAGCAAAATAATGTATTTGCACTTTGGAACATTACCCCAGGTAGATATCCCACCCCACCCCACCCAGTTTTGCCACTTATCACTATCGGGGTGTTTCCCTCTGTCCTTTTGGGCAGTGTTCAAATTATGAGGGGGGAAGTAAGGGTTGTCCTCTCCTCAATTTTATCCAGATTATGCTCTCCTTGTATTCTTCTAAAATGCTTAACTTAAGAGAGTAAGACCCCTCTGTCCTCCTGTAATTCAAGCACTGCTTCTTGAGTCTAAGCCAGGTCTCAATATACAAGCAACCCGGAGAAGGAGATCTTGAGAGAAAGGGGCCTCCTTTCTTATGACATACTCGTCTGACCCATGTACTACAGCTTGCCTGTAGTACACAGGAACAGAAAGATACTCATACCAACACACACAGAGAGGCAGGCAGTCTTTCTCTGCCATCCCACACTTCAAATCTGTCACAGTATGGAAAACAGAATCATCCTGTAAGGGAGGATGCCAGCGTAACTGTGAACATTCAGATCTGAATTTTACAGCTGCTGTTTTAGTCCTAATGCATCACGTGGTTTTACCCCTTGAAATTTGTTGGATCTTCTTCCTTGGGCAGAGCAGTTCCTGGTCCCTTGTAAGTGCCCTGCTCCTATGCAGAGCACAATCCACACAGCATCTGTAGCGCACAGTTCATTTGTTACTAAGATATAAGGGAACAGAATGTGGGAGTTTGTCATATTATGTAATTTTAACCATGCAGGTGGAGTTTGACCTGTGCATACTGATGCAGATTGTAGGGATCCAAAAGTAAGCTCCTGTAAGGGCCCTTCTCCTGTGAATATGCCAAAGAGGTGGAGGAAGAGGAGGAGACATTTCCGCACCTGTAGCAGCCAGTATTTGAAATATTGAGAAATAAAGACCTATCCTTGACTTTATGCTATATAATAATATTTGCTATCTGCTCATAAGAATAATTCTCTCACTTTGTTGCTATATGGGTTGGTTCTGCCTGTCTTCCAGTTTAAAGTTGTGAATTTAAAAAATATGTACTCTTGGGGAGGGAGCAGGAAATAAGTCTACTAAATGAAAAATTAATATTTTTTGAATCAGTTTCATGTGGATCATACGCTGCATAAAAAGGAATCTTCGTGCTATTGTATGATCACATCAGGATTCATTTTCTGCAGTTCTTAAATCAGTGTCCCTGTGTGCCTCTGCACATTGGTAAAACTGTGGAATGGGGGGACAGGGAGAGACGTTTATTGAAAACTACTGCTAACTGTGCATGTACAGTAGTCAAAACCTACTAATGAAAACAGAAGGAATGGTAGAATACTGACTGTTCAGTGCCACTTCAGAAGCACACTGTGTTATTCAACACTCCCCGCCCAAAAGAATCCTGGAATCAATTTGAATGGGGAGGTTTGTAGGGAAAGAGAAATGGCAAACTTGCAATTCTAACTCAAGCACAATGCTGTGATCTTTCAGGTGTTTGCATCATCTTTCTCTGCTTTCTGTGGTAATTTCACAAAGATGAACCTGTCTTATTGTTTGAGGAGAGGTACTTTTTTCTTCTTTTTACAGAGTACATCCTTACTCCTTTCACTACCTTCATCATCTCTGTGCCTCAATATGAAATTATGCCAATTACCCTAAATCTGTTTGTATATATCGTACACTAAAAGCCATAGTTGTTCATGTACTGTGCATGTTTTATCCGTTAATGCACTTCATGTAGTATGTGAATAATGCTGCAATCCAGAGATTTAGGCTACATGCTTTGTTGAGTATATAATGATTTCCTGAGAGTGAAAATGGAAAAGGACTTCTGGATCTGACCAAAGGCCCATCTAGTTCAGCATCCTGTGTTCACAGTGGCCTGCCAGGTGTCTGTGGGAAGCCCGCAAGCAGGATACAGGTGCAGCAGCACTCTCTCCCCACATGACCCCCAGCAGCTAGTCTTCAGAGGCAAACTGCCTATGACTGTGTAGGTCAGTGCTTTCCCAACTTGGGTCTCCAGTTTTTTTGGACTACAACTCCCATCATCCCTAGCTAGCAGGACCAGTGGTCAAGGATGATGGAAGTTGTTGTCCAAAAACAGCTGGAGACCCAAGTTTGGGAAACACTGGTGTAGTTAATACATCAACACCAATATTAGTAGCCATTGATAGCCTTATGCTCTTATGAGGAAGAGGACAATAACCTGATAGTATATTATGTTTACTGTAAATGTGCCTGGGATAGCATCCTAAGGGATTCACCCTTGAAAATTCTGCCTCCAGGTATGTGTTGAGGGGGGAAATAAATTTTGATTAACCTAGTGTCTTAATTGCAGCATACAGCATCCTCTTGTTTTTTTTTTTTTTGTTTTTTTTTTTTACGGCATGGCTGTAGACCTACTAGTTGAAATTCTGAACAAATGCACTGCTCCTGATTTTAATATTCATTTTCTTTTATTTTTCCCTTACTGCTAATGTTTTGATTTACCATTCTCCCTTTCTTTTTCTCTCTTCCTCTCCCTCTCCCTCCAGAGCAGCTTGTTGGCGGAGTGTGCTCACAGGGAGATGATTCCTCATGAAGTCTCTGGATCCCCTTCAGAAATCAAATGTGACTTTCCACTTAGCAGACTGAAATCGGAGCCAGCCAGGCAGTGAAGCCACAGAAGCGGAGGGCAGGGGCCGGTGAAAAATGAAATCCAACCAGGAGAGGAGCAATGAAAGCCTGCCGCCCAAGAAGCGAGAGATCCCTGCCACCAGCCTGCCTTCCGAGGTGAAGCCGTTAGTTCTGGCCAGTGAAAACCACCGAGCGGACAACTTAACATGGCTCTCCAGCACAGTCAGCAGCCAGAGCGGCCTGGGTGGGAGAGGCAGGCCTGGAGGGACCTCGGCGGAAGCTGGTTCACAACATGGAATAGGTTTACACAAATCGCTGTCTGCAGGAGTAGATTATTCCCCACCTAGCGCTCCTAGGTCTGTTCCAGCCACCACCACCACAGTTTACCCGCCTGCACTTTCTCAGGCAGGGACACCCGTCTCCCCAGTGCAGTACGCACACCTGCAGCACACTTTCCAGTTTGTAGGGCCCCCATATAGCGGACCATACGCCGGATTCATCCCCTCCCCACTGATTTCCCCGACAGCCAATTCTGCAACCAGCACGGCGGCCTCTGCCACTGCTGTTGCCACCACTCCATCCCAGCGTTCTCAGCTGGAGGCTTATTCCACTTTGCTGGCCAGCATGAGCAGCCTAAACCAGCAAGGGCACAAAGTTGAGCCGCATCTCGTTCGGGCGCCTGGGTTGATCACAGCGGGGTCCCCTCCACCGACCCAGCAAAACCAGTACGTCCACATTTCCAGCTCTCCACAAGGCTCAGTTAGGAACGTCTCTCCTCCAGCCATCCCAGTCCATTTGCATCCACACCAGGCAGTGATTCCTCATGCGTTTGCCCTTGGCCCCTCCTCCCAGGTGGTGGTGCAATATGCAGATTCTGGTGGCCATTTTGTCACTCGGGAGTCCTCCAAGATGTCCGAGAGCGGCAGGCTGCAGGCTATGCAAGCAAAAGAAATACTGAACGGGGAAATAGAGAAGAGCAGGCGTTATGGCATCTCGCCATCCTCAGAAGTGAGTCTCGTCAAATCAGGCAATAAACCATCTCCTCATCATTATGAGGCCAGGCACGTGGTGGTCCATTCGGGTCCTGCTGATTATATTGCACGCGATTCCACCGGTGTCCGGTCCTCTGTTATGGTTGTTCCCAATAGCAACACACCTACTGCAGACATGGAGGTCCAACAAGCCACCAATAGAGAAACACCTCCCTTGGCCCTCAACGAAAAGGGAAGCTTGCACTTAGGAAAAACAGCCCACCGATCCTATGCTTTATCTCCGCAACAGACTATGGGCCACGAAGGGGTGAAAGCAGTTGCCACTTTGTCCCCTCACACAGTCATTCAGACCACCCACAGCGCCTCAGAGCACCTCCCCGTTGGGTTGCCTGCTGCGGCCTTCTACACTGGGACTCAGCCACCGGTAATTGGCTACCTAAGCAGTCAACAGCAAGCCTTTGGCTATCCTGGAAATCTGCCACAGCACCTGGTGATCCCAGGCACTCAGCCCCTCCTAATACCGGTAGGCAATGCAGATCTCGACTCAACAGGGGTTCCTCCTGCTATCGCCACTTCATCTCCCCAGTTGGCAGCAGTGCCTCACACGTTTGTCACAACCGCCATTCCAAAAAGCGAGAATTTCAACGCCGAGTCGCTAGCAAGTCAACCAGCTTACCAGGCAGCCGTCGTGCAGGCCCAGATCCACCTCCCCCTGATCCAGCCTGTACCTTCTTCAGCAGCTGCTCCTTCTACACTGCCTCCTTACTTCATGAAAGGGTCTATCATTCAGTTGGCCAACGGAGAGCTGAAGAAGGTAGAAGATTTGAAAACAGAAGACTTTATACAGAGTGCAGAAATTAGCAGTGACCTGAAAATAGACTCCAGCACCGTGGAAAGGGTTGATGACAGCCATACTCCAGGCATTGCCATGATACAGTTTGCAGTTGGAGAGCACCGAGCACAGGTAATAAATGGGCTGGGGAAAGGAAGGGCTATTCAGTTGACTGGATATCCTTTCTCACAATGTCTAAGTCTCTTAGGAGCACAGAAGGGCTAGCACGTGGTAGTGTGGAAGAGATTTTCAAAATGGCATTCCAGTGGCTTAATAACTGAGGAAGAGCAATGGCATATGTTGCAAAGTAGAAGTGGTTGCCGAGTGACTAAAAGTTTCAAGGTTCCTTAATGTGTGTGGATGTAACAATGGACCTCTAAATTAGGATTGTCAACATTTTCCCAAGAGATAAGTTCTTCTCCCTTTAGCAGCTGCAGAACTTGCCCTGTTCACTCATGAGGATGCCGCCGTCTGAAATTCTTCTCCTGGACCTATAGTAAGCTGTACCATTCAATGGAAAGTTGTGTTTTCACTTACAGAGAAATGTACAACCAAAAATTCAGCCGTATCTGTGAAAACCATACGATAAGTTTCAGCCTAGCCCATCCCCTCCATGTCTTTTAATGTTGCTGTACTAGCATCCTGATGCTGTCACCTCTGCAGCAGCAGCAGAGGTGGGGAGGCAGATGCCGGTGTATTTTCTTCATGCTCACAAATACCATCAGTAAAAGTGGCACGGCAGGAAAGCTTTCCTTTCAGGAGTGGAGAGTGCCATCGTCTGGTAGAAAGGATGATGACCTCCATTTAAGTGTCACCTTATGCAGGAGCCTATCAAAATCTAGCTGACATCATCTTACTTAAAATACTCCACCAGCTGTGTTTCTCACAAGGGGCGCTTCCAGAATTTAGAGCAAGTCGTGTAGAGAGATACGATTAAAATGTGGGTTTAATTTACGTTTCCTGTAGATTCTAGGGCTTTGGGTCCCTTCTGTATCAGTCATGTTTTCTGGAGTAGCAGCTAGTCTCCTGGTGGATGTGGTTTGTTTTGTTTTTGTTTGACTGTTTGATTAACTAGTTGAAATCTCGACTTGGTAGATCACTATTTTGTCTTGTGTTTGAATTTGAAATGTCTGCTGAGTGCATAGTCTGGCACAACCTTATCAGTTTAAGAGAGACAGCATTTTTGTTGCATAATGGCTAAGGATGTGAGCCAGGAAGCCCATTTCAAATGCTGCTGCAGCCCAGGAGCTCCTTAAGGTGGCCTTCTAGGTGTGTCTTGCCTTAGCCTTCCCCCTGCCAGCTGCAATTTAGAGAAAAGGTGTTCCCTCCTCACACTCTCAGTTTAGAAGCCAGGATTTGGAGGAAAAAGTGCCGGTACTGCATACCAGTGAGTACCACCAGGAACTATGGCTGCTGTCTTATAGATGTTAAGCAAGTCTCATATGCCTACAGGGCAATAGTACTCAGATGCTGTGCCTGTGTTACGTCCCCATTTCTCCCTGGGAGTCTTTATCATGGCCCATTAATGTCTTTCCCCTCCTCACTGGCCAGTTTTATGCCAGGCTCCTTACATCCTGGAAGTTTGATGTCAAACAGCCCCTTACAGGAAGCAAAATATGACTTCGGTACAGTGGTACCTCGGGTTAAGAACTTAATTCGTTCTGGAGGTCTGTTCTTAACCTGAAACTGTTCTTAACCTGAGGTACCACTTTAGCTAATGGGGCCTCCCGCTGCCCCTGCCGCGCGATTTCTGTTCTCATCCTGAAGCAAAGTTCTTAACCCAAGGTACTATTTCTGGGTTAGCGGAGTCTGTAACCTGAAGCGTCTGTAACCCAAGGTAGCACTGTAAACCATGAATTTCTCTTCCTTCCTCCTTCTCCGCCCCCTTGTGAGCTTGTGGTTCTAAAGGTTTTTAAAGCATACATATGTTCCACATTATTGATATGTTGTATAGGAGGGAGAGCAGCGTTGTTGATCATATCTACAACAGAATATCTCCTTTCACATTCATTGATGATTAAACTTTCCCCAGGAGCCATTTATTTGATAGCCTCCTTTTAAAAGTATGCTGCGTTTCATATATTACATGTCTGGGGTTTTTAATATATATTCAGTTTTTGAAAGGGAGCTTATTTTGACTGCAGTGAGTCTTTTAGTCAGCATATACCAGGACTGACCAACGTGGTACCTTTCAGATGTTGCTGCATCTCAAGTCCCACAATTCCTGAGTCTTGGCCATTCTGGCAAGGACCAATGGGAGTTGGAGCCTAACAGCATCCAGAGCAAAAACCACCTTAGCTATCCCTGGCATAGACAAATGGTATCCTGACCTACTTTGGGTGAACGCTGTTATGAATATGAACATTAGGAAGAACTTCCTGACAGTAAGAGCTGTTCGACAGTGGAATTTGCTGCCAAGGAGTGTGGTGGAGTCTCCTTCTTTGGAGGTCTTTAAGCAGAGGCTTGACAACCATATGTCAGGAGTGCTCTGATGGTGTTTCCTGCTTGGCAGGGGGTTGGACTCGATGGCCCTGGTGGTCTATTCCAACTCTATGATTCTATGATTCTATGAATAAGAAGTTAGGGCCTAGGCAGGCAAAAAGGTGGGATGAAAAATGAAGAGGGATAGGAAAAGCAACTGAATTTCTAGAGCAAGGGGATGTTGCCCAATGCCCCATCCTTGCCCCCTGTTCTCCAGTTCTGTAATAGCAGATTCACTTTCTTATGGGCATTTTTTAAAGTAAAATTAAAAACCTGTGTGTTTTAATAGAGCGAGCAGTGCAGTTATTTGAATGTCGACTCATTAATAAAAAATAATAAATAAAGAATTTAGATGAATGTCAACTCATTAGTGAGTTCAAAGCGGTTTACTCCCAAGTCCCAGGTAAGTGGGTATAGGATTGCCACCTAAATGTATACCAGGATTGCATTAGCTTACTGGTTGCTGAAATAAATAGAACCCCAAAATCACATTTGAGTTACAGAATTGACTGAGGTTTTATTCAGGTTCCAAGACTATCTATATTGTGTTCATTGCCACACAATCACTTATAGATGAGAGGAACTGCTTGTGTTTCCCAGGAGAGGACGAAGAATTAGGCTTCTTTCTGAACTATCCCCTAGCCGCAGCTTGTATTAATTAACCTACAGAGAATCTCTCTTGGGATTAATCCCTGTGGAACAGAAGCGGCTTATGAAATTGCTTTTAATGAATGCAGTTCAGTTGGTTAGCATGGGAAGCAGCCGCAGGTCTGCAGCTTCTGCAGCTGTGTGCTGCGCAACTGGGGGGGCCTGTTTTCACCCCAGAGGAGTGAGGTGTGCTGGAGTACCTTGGGCTGGATACTGCTCTGCTGAAGAAAATGCAAGGGAGGTAGATGAAGTGTTTTAAAAACTCCCCAAGAGGAGTAGCAAAAGTTGGCAGTTTGGTCCCTAGCTTCTTCACTGTCCCCTTCTGCATACCAAAAGGCATAGAGCCCATATTTTATGCCAGCTGGGAGAAAAATGCCCAACTACCTTCTAGACTGATGTAAAGGTGACTTCAGCCATTCTCCCCGCCACCCGGCCTCAAGCTTATTTTTTTTTTCTTCACAAAACAAAAACATGTAATTGCACTACATATTTTCCATAGTTAGAGTTTCCTTATTTCAGTTTTAGAAAATCATTTAGATAACCTCTACAAAGATCTTTTTGAGTAGTGGGTAATGGGAAATCTCTTCCATGGGAAATAAATGGATGCTACGCCATGTTGGACTTGTCTCTTTTGGAAGTATCTTGTGGGCCAGGCAAGTCTTTCTGAGAAGGCCACATCCCACCCACCATTAAAATGGTAGATTCCTGGGTAGTTCTGATTTACTTTTCCACTGCTGGGCCACAGTCAGAAGAAAACCTATTAATTCTTTAGGACCTTTAACACAACTTGAGCTACGGTCTAGTATGAGGAGTGCCAAGGCTGGGTTAGGCTGCAAAGCTTGTTTTGCAGTAATAGAAATAACCCCCAACTCTCTCTGAACCCGCCCCACCCCTCTTCTCTTTAAAAGAGGCTTCTGCTTTGGTCAAACTCAGCTGTGGTATTCAGGTGAACATTTTCAGATTAATGTGTTTTCTCTCCCTTTCTTTTTCTCTCCTCCTTCCCCCTCCCACCCTCATTTCCTTCATCCCTGCAGGTCAGTGTTGAAGTCTTGGTAGAATATCCTTTTTTTGTATTTGGACAAGGTTGGTCATCCTGCTGCCCTGAGAGAACAAGCCAGCTCTTTGATTTGCCATGTTCCAAACTCTCTGTTGGGGACGTCTGCATATCACTTACACTCAAGAATCTGAAGAACGGCTCCGTCAAAAAGGGCCAGTCCATGGACTCAACTAGCATCTTGCTGAAGCACTCTAAGAATGACAGTCTAACTGGTAGTAGACATAGGTATGCAGAGCAGGAAAACGGGATTGATCAGGGAAGTGCAAAGATGTCATCTGAGAATGGTGAACTGAAGTTTCCAGACAAAATAGGATTGCCTGCAGCATCTTTGATCACCAAATCAGAACCCAGCAAGCCCACGGCAACGAGGAAGAGGAGGTGGTCTGCCCCCGAAACACGGAAATTAGAGAAGTCCGAAGAGGAGCCACCGTTGACTCTCCCCAAACCTTCTTTTATTCCTCAGGAGGTTAAGATTTGCATTGAAGGGCGATCCAATGTAGGCAAGTGAAGTCTGTTTAGGGAAAAGGAAATTAGGCTACCCCTTGTCATTTTTATCCAGATTACTGTACTGTAGGCCAAAATAACCCAGTATTTACATGTTATCATCTTATTTTAGGTTTATGTTATAACCTTGTTGTTATAGTTGCAGCTGGTATTATGCAGGAGACTGGTGCATACTCCCCTCAAGTGTTCATTGGTGATTATTTTTATCGGGAGCTACAGAAAGGGGCAGTATCTGCTTCATCCCCACCCTTTGTGGAAGCAAATGTTGTTGCCATGACTCCTGTTTTTCCAACACTTCAAGCAGAATAAGCCTTGGCTGTCTTTGGCGAGGGGATGGGAAGGGAGGGAAGTGCACCAGAGACAAACACTAATGTCTGATTCATGGGGAGGGCGGAAGTCCCATGGCAGCGTGGCTTGGTCCTTCTCTCAGCCAGCAGCTGTTGGGAGGCCAATCCAGAGGCAGTATCAGAGAAACATCAGAGAAACTCTGAGGCTTGTACCGTAAAACCACTTTTTAAATTCCTCCCTGCCCCTCTGAAGTTTGCCACGTATTTCCCATCTCCCCACCCCCCAACTACATCCTCTGCCCCACAATGGGAGCCTGACTGCACTATTTTTTATTATCGTTCTCAGAGGCTGCCATACAGACATTTCATCTCCACTTGCTAGTACAGCTGCATTGCAAGGGTGCAGCGAACACTCCTTGCTTTGCTAACACTGGGAATTTCTTCAAAGTAGGACATTGTTGCCATAGGCCTAGCAATCTCTGGGGGACCCCTGCATGGGCTCATCATCATTGCTTCTGTACAGGGTCAGAGAGAGAGTTTTGCCACTGACATTTGCTTCCACAAGGTAAATATGCACTGCCCCTTTGGGAGAGTGGACATAACAGTTGTTTGCATTTTAGGTTGCAAATACTTGTCTTTTAACTTTAGTACTGTTTTTAGTTCCTGACTATGGACAACTAGTGCCACTTTTTTTTTCAAATTTCAGTGTGACACAAGGAAGTGGATGTCGAAGATGAACATAGAATGTCTTTTAAGCACTTAAAATGCTGTTTCACACTTTCGTTGCCGAACATCTTGGCTTAACACTCAGCAAGTACTGTATCTCATTTTAATCTCTTCAATGAGAGAGAGAGAGGAAAAGAAAAGAAAACCGATCTCTTCAACACTGTTAAACTACATGCAAACTATGTAGAGGGTTGTTGTTTTTTTCACAAGCGAGATGTTGAAAGTTTTTCATGTGGTTTCAAAGGGATGAATGTGAATTATGAACTGGTATGTGACAGTCATTGTCCACGAGGACTACTTAATAGGAGGCACTTTTAAAACTTTAATGCTTGTGAAAGAGTTAAAGGCATATGTGAGCTGACAGATAATAAAAGAATAAGAGAGAGTATAAAAGAAAGAGAAGAAAAAAAATCATTATTGTCCAGTGTTTTTGAAAAAGATGGACTTTAAAGAATCTTGCAATTTGCACATCTTGAGTTTATCATTTGTGTGGTATTCCTGCAGTTTTTACCTAATAATTTTTTGGGAAAGGGAGAGGGACTGAAGAAGCTTAAACAAATGTAGCAATTACTTACTAACCTGCCTAAACTCTAGGCCATTTTTATAGGGTTAGGTTTCCTTTCAACCTTTTTATTTTCTTACCATATCTGTCACCCTGAACCAGGACAAAGTCTGAGAATTTCTCTTCAGATTTGCTCAGTTTCCATAAGAGAGATTTTGACACAGAAGCAAGTTTTGGTTTTTCATTTTACTTCTAATCCTTCGTTATTTTATTATTGTGAATACTACTCTTTGTTACTTTGAAGAACTTCTTTTCCATTAGTAGTACAATGTAGATGTCAAAAGTTTGGTACAAAACAGGACAATGGGTAGAAAGTTTACCCAGTTAAGCTCTTTTATTCTTGGCAGTGTTACTGTTCCCACAAATCTGAAACAAATTTAAGAGTGGATCAAGAGGTCCTAACTCCTGCTGATTTCTGTGGCTTCCATCTTGAAACCAGTTCCTGACAGAGCCACATTAATGCCCTAGTGACTACTCACAGACAAGTGATCTGATGACACCCGCCTATGAATAATTCACATTAATAAAGACACAGCTAAGTCCAGTTAATTAAAATACTGCATTAATTTTTGAAGCTTTAAGATTAGGACCTCCTGATGAGATATTATGGGCATTTTCACACACAAGGCTTAATTTGGGCTCTCCTTGAGTTGGTCTACAATGTGAATCTAAAATTGATGTTGGCACGTTCTATCCATGTTAACATTGTTCTCATGTGGTACAGATATTATATGAGAGCTCAAATACGGGCTTAGCATTGTGTATGAAAATGGCATAAGAAGTTATTAACATCAGTTGCTTTCTCCTTTTCAGGGGTGGGTATGAATCCTCTTCTTCCGCCACTTGCAATTACTTTAGGATGCAATCCTTCTTATCAGGGGCGGGCGGGTGGACATGAGTTTTCTTCTTTCCCCACTTGCAATTATTCTTGGATGCAATCCAAAGCCAGGGCATGTTGCCTGGGTAAACAGAGGCTGCTTACCCCTGATTTGTTTTCCATTATCATTCCGCATGCCTTAGGATAGCCACTATCCTCAAAGCGGCCTTGTCCGGGGAATGAATGAAGCAGAAAAGGCCAATTCGAACACCCCTGGCACTCAGGTGAAGGGTAAGCTGTGACCTCAGTCTCAGTTCAACCAATATTTAGTTGAGATACTTGCCCAACGGGAGTTCATCTCCCTTGATCGATACTTGGACTGTGAATGTGGCTTTGCTGGTTGCGTTCGGCCTCTGCAAATCTGAGGCCCTTTCAGATCAAGAATCGAAATTACAGATAGCAGAACAGAACCCAGAATGAACAGATTCCTCCATTGTTCATTCCTCATCTTTTGCTTAAATATAATACGTTTTAAGGAGAAAAAATAACTACCATTCTACCCTTCCCTTCAATTCTTATGTCTCTTTGTTTGTTACTTGAACCTTAGCTCACACCAGAACTAATCATTTTTGTACCATTTTCTGGGGTGCACCAAAAATGTGTTTAAGTTTTAAAATAGCTTGAAATCTGTCTTGAATTGAATTGAATTGTAACCTCTCAGTAATTTACCAAATAGCTGGGCAGGTTCCTCCTCACAATCACACTGCTTATTTAGTGCTGTAATTATTTTTTTTCAACATTTCTGCTCAGAGAACTTGCTTAATCTTCCATAAACTCTGCTCAGGGCACTTTCAATTTATTGTTTATTGGAGTTTTATTTTGGCTTCTTTTTTTGTTTGTTTGTTGTTTTGTTTTTCGTTTCAACCTCTGACGGCAAGAGGACTAGAGAGACAGGGGGCAAAAAAAATCCCTATTTCGTTCCCTTCAGTACCACTATTTTCACATGTACTCGGAGAGCATCAAACATAAAAGGAAGCAGGGATCATGAAACTGACCGTATCTATAAAACTAACACTAACAAGTAAAAAAAATAAATCAACAACAACAGTAATAATAATAATAATTAAAGGTTGGAGCAATAGGAATGTATTTTGTTCACTGCTTGCATTGCAGACTTAGAATCCTGCAGTTGTTGCTTCCTTCCAAACATTGTTCCCCTTTGTTGTTTGCTTTTTCTTTTTTTAGCATGTGCAATATTTTATGTGCCAATTTAAGATTCACCCACACGGTGATGGCTTGACCTTCCCACCCCCCTTTTGTGTGTGTTTAAATCTAGGGCCCTACACTTCCCTCCATGTTAGGCACAGAGCCTTTCTGGGTGCAAATATGTTTGGCACACATGGAGCAAGGGCTCTGTACAGCTCTTGATTCTACTCTACCTGGCCTCCACATTCAAAGCAGGGTGGGAAATCTAGATAAAGGGGGTGGGAAATAGATAATATTCCTCCCTGGAAGGACTTTAAAGGTGGAGAGGATGGCCCTGGGGTGGGAGAGATTCTGTGAATACAAGCAATTATAAACTGCTTAGATGAGAGCCAGCAGTCTTCTGCAGCCTCACCACGTCGTATTTTTATGCCCGTAGCTATTACTAAACCATCTTCTTTATTGTTGATAAAATTTAGCCCTGTGCAGAGGAGGAAGAACACATGCTGCACACTTTGCTTCTTAACTCTCCGTGACCAAGGAAAAAGCTCATTTGGCGGCTGGAACACCCCAAGTTGCGTTTCTTGGTTGTGGTAAGGAACTGATAATTTATGGGCCAGTTCTGTGACGTTTTTATGTGCCGCATTTTTGAAAATGACTCGAGGTGAGTTCTGGTCCTGCTGATGTCTGCAGTGAGGGCTCTGTTGAGTCCTCTGTCCTCCTCACCAATTGGAATAGGATTTGAGTCTTGGGCTTCTAAAGTGCCTTAGTTTGTTTTGGAAAAGGCACCTAATTTCAAGTGAAAAATTCTTTTAACCCCATTGGGCTGCTTCTATAAACTCTCATTCACAAAATCGCTCCCTTCCCACTTCCTTCTCACGGATTAAATAGCAATTGGCGGGCACGGAGAACATGTTAAGGTTGATTTCGTTGTAAGAGGCCTCTCTGTACAGTGTCTACATGGCAATATTAACTGACACCAGTCTTTCCTCTTTGTTTTTGTACCAGACCTGTTTTAGTTTACAGCAAAACTCATACAATCACCAATAAAATTAGTCAGGGCAAAGAAAAAGAAAAAACCAGAACCTCTTTATAGGAATTTCTAAATAAATATATCTATATCTATATATCTATATCTATGTATAAAATGACTGTTCCTTGTAGTGTTTAACTTAGATGTCATTTCAGTTTGTTTGGGCTACATCATGAGGGTTTCAGAGTGCGATGTCACTTACCTCGTATCCTGTAAGTTATACCTGGACTATTCTGTGTTGTGTTTTTTATTCCCTCCCATGCATCTTCCTTCCCCACCCCCGTTGCCCTTTCCTGAAGAAAAAAAAATGCATGTCTTATCCCTCTATTTTAATCCTGGTGTCACTTTTGAATTGGTGGGAGGAGGGCAGTTTTGAGCCAGGAAGTGACATCACTACTCGTTTCCCTAAATCAAGGAACATTTTGAAACCTTTCACACCTCTTACTCAGGGATGGGGCTGGCGTGTGGTACACTGAGGTGACCAGAAGGAGCACTTTTTCTGCTCTGGAGTAGGGATGTTCAATTCCAAGGAGACGTTTGGATTTCCTGCATGGTCGTGGATTAACTTCCCAGGTTTATCATGTAGATTGCAACATAAAGCAGCAGGTCTAGTGTGAACTGTAGCTTTCAGTTGTGGGGAAAAATTGCTCTATGTACAGTGGCTTGTTTTGCTTTGATATGTTGCCAAGCAATTGGGGGGTGGGGCGGGATCACAACAATGATATTGTTTGAGTAGGAAATGAGAGTGCTATTTTGAAGTCAATCGCATAATGTTTATTCTTGTTTCCAGACATTGGTTTCTAAACATTTTTTAAAAAATAAAAACGATGCCATATACATCCAGGCCACAGTGTTGCAAATCTTTACACCGTCAGACTCAATCCTACAAGGGAGTAGTTGTGGTTCTCCAAATTCTTTGAATATGTAGGGTCATCTTTTTTGAGATCCTGAATCTATCTGCGCTGAACAATACATTCTTAGACCAGTCCATTCAAAAATGATGCTTTTAAATTCATGGCTAGGCCCTCTCTCCCTCTCACTTTGCAGCATTGGAGCTATCGTAACTTGGGGTGCGTTATTTCAGATGTTGCCACCCACCGAACTTTGGTGTGTTTGGGTGCCTGTGACTTTTAACCTTCTCATAAGCACGTCATTTCACCTTTAATGGCAACAGGGTGGTTATCATTTATTTTTTTCAGAACACCTCAGAGAAATTATTACTCACGAGCCGTGTGGGCTTACCCACAAGCAGTTCGGAAATAATGAAATGGGCAACCAAAGCAGCCGTTATGTGACCCAAACTGCAAAGGTAACAGAACACACTAGTAATTGCCTGCCTGGATTGACACTGTTGGCTTTGTGGCATCCGTCCATGGGTTGAAATCCAAAAGTACCCTTCTGCGTGTGGAAGATGTTTTTTGTGTGCATGAAAGGGCTGTTTTACAGCTCTCATGCAAGTAGAAGAATGCAAATGACCATAGAACCTACCTTATTATCATCCCATACGAACAATTCTGCTATTGCTTGCACAAGTGAACTAGTGGCTCTCTTCCTTTTTTTGCTCACAGTTCATTGGATCCCGCCCCTGATTTTTATCTGCTTTAAGAAAACTGAGTCCTCTTGTGTCACATCCACTATGAACTGAACTGTTAACAGCAATATGTGACCTGCACTTTCTTTTTCTGCCCCCATCGCCACAGGTAGCAGTGCTGTCCAACTTGGGGACAGGCACTGTGATAGCGTGAAGATAAGGGAAATTGTTCTATATGTTTTTAAGCAGAATGTGGTTAGTGCTTTTGCTTTTTTATGTTTAACCCTGGCAATTCCTGAAAAATAAGATAAATGAATAGTGTCCCAAATTGTGACTGTTGTTTTTTTTGAAAGCACAGGACTATTCTGTTGATTTCTTTCGTAGTTTCCAAGAGCAGTATTCTGTTTTTCTGTTGATAGGGAAATTCCAAACAAGTTGCACACTTCTACTCCAGAGTTCAATTTCTTTTACATAGACGACCTCGCTTCAGACGTGTTACCTTACTGATAGGATCTTTACTTGTAGCACTATTAACTTGTGGGAATATTTTTTTACGTGAACCTAATTTGATGAGAAGCTTAAACAAACTTTTTTGAAGCACTCACATTGAGAGGAGTACAGGTAATGTTTTTTAAAAAAAATTGCACAAAAGAAACATGAATGTTGGAATGATTCATTCAGTGTTTGAAAAGCGATGGATATGTTGAAATAGTGTGTTGTTTGTAAAAATGAAATAAAAGTACAAAAGCCGAGAAAGGGTGAAAGTTACATGTTATTTGTATATAGAAAACTCTCACGTCTAGGTGATCCGATTGTATTGGTTCTGGCTGGAAAGAAATGCTAATTAACAGGTTTTTCAAAGACAACTATGCTTACTTTTGTATTTGTATTACATGAATCCCGTTGTTGGGGAAGGGGAGAATGATTCACCATCATGCTACAATTTGTCCCTTTTCAATTTTGATTTTGAACTTGATTAGGAAGTCTTAACTCCTTCTAGGGATGGTGATCTATATGTCTTCTGCACTTCCTGTTCTTTATTTTTTTTATTTTTAAGAAAAAGAACCCAAAGAATTTAATACTGAACAAGAAGTGCTTGTCACCAGGGGTTCTTGCAACCACAAAAAGGCAAGAAGGAATGAGCAATTTGTGTCCCATAATTCCACATAACCTCTCACAGAGCACGCATGCAAACCTCAGTGGCGCCTGGAGGTATTGAAGACATGATTTAAGCTACTCTAGCAGTTTTGCAGAAAGTTTTGAATTTTTTCATTTGGTTTGGTATATAATATATATATATATTACTAGCACACACACAAAAACCCGAAGGGAATTTAGGAATATAAATATTTCTGGGGTAAAGGTGTAAAATTAATTTATAATAGGGAGTCCTTAAAAGGGGCTGGGGGCTGATTGATAGTTGTCTGAATCCTTCTCCCCTTCCCCCCTTCCAGTCTGTAGTAATAATCCAAGTTTCTGTTCTGGCATTAAATATGGAGGGCGGATATAATTCTATATTCAAATGGCCCCTTCAGGTGCAGAAAGATGGCCTCTCACACAATAAAATGAAGTGCATTTGGTAAAGGAGTGCTTCTACAATGGGGATTGCAAAATCTGTGGTTTTTCTCATTGTGCTCGGAAAGGACTCGAGTCTTCCACTGAGAATGAATCAGAGGCTTCACCCAAGGTTGCTTTTGTTTGTTCATTTTCCTTTTGCTTGATTGAAGCTCTTGTTCACTTTTTCCTCAGCCATACAATAGGCAGCCATTGGAGGTGTCGTCTGCAATAGGACTTAACTCACTGGTGCTGGAACTGCTGTATAATACTGCAAGTCACCTTCACTGAGGTCTGTGACAAGTGACGCTATAGAGATCCAGATCATAGGCACTTGCCACTTTCAAGGGGGTGGGGGGGTGGCGGCTAGTGAACTGTTGTACAGCCACTGAATGCTTAGCATAAGAAATTTTGGAGCTGCAATCATCCTTCAAATGTGTTTATTTTATTGAGTTATAAAACTAGTAGAGGGAGACCAACTTATACCAGCAGAAGAGCTGGCCACCAAGAGAGTGCACTGAAAATTAGAAGCCTTTCAGTGTATATATGTGCAATTCCTCTTGAGATTGCTATCTCCATAGAGAGGGCAATTACATTTCAAAATGGCTGCCAATAAAGCTCCAGCAACCTGAAGCCAAAGGAGGAACAAAATTGGTACAGATATTCATTGCCCAGAGAAGTGATAACAGTTCTGATACATGTTGAACATTTTAAGGCTGTATAGCTGGCAGAAGATAAAACCTTCTGATTGATTGATCTGGATGTAAATTTGGCTTACATACTTGAGAAGTAGATTGATAGTTTAGATTTACTTGCAAACTCTTCTGTGTCTATTTAAGTTTAACCCCAGAAGGCAGTCCTTAAGTACTTGAAAGGCCTCAAAATGTTGTTTCTGGGCAACAAATATCTGCACTTACTTAGCTGGTTGGAGTTCTCATGTTTTCTATTGTATTCCAGAACTGTTGCCTCTCAAATTATTCTATTAGGATACGAAGCTTATCTTTGGTTACGCCCAACAGCTAATACTAAAAATACCTTTCTTAAAAAAATACGTAACATCACTAAATACTTGTCTTTCTGATGCATCTAAATAGGGAATTTTGAGGCCCTTACTTTCAATTTGGTAGCAGTCTTGTCAACATTATAAGCATCCAGCAAGTTCTAGAGGAAAGAAGCATTGCAAAGTCAGTAGGTGGTTCATACTGACTTCTTTCCCTTATTCAAATGACTGAAAAATACACTTTCAATGTCCTGCCTAGTGTTGGCATAGGAAAAGGGGTATCATAGCTTTATGCTGAGGTCATATTGGGCTGCAATGGCCAGTACAAAGGAGAAATGGGGAGGGAATAATGTTTTGCACCTTACAGAAAAGAGGAGAAAAAATTTAAGTGCATACAGACATAGGTAAGAGCTTTTATTGTGACAAGAGAACCTTTTTCCATATGCGTGCATACTCTCTGTAATTCCAGTGTAAAATATTGTACTTGCACTAGCTTTTTTTAAACAAATATAAAAAATGGAAGAATTCATATTCTATTTTCTAATCGTGGTGTGTCTATTTGTAGGATACACTCGCGTCTGTTTATTGAATTTTATGGTCCCTTTCTTTGATGGTGCTTGCAGGTTTTCTAGGTAGAAATTATTTCATTATTATAATAAAACAATGTTTGATTCAAAATTTGAACAAAATTGTTTTAAAGAAATTGTCTGTATACCAGTACAAGTTTATTGTTTCAGTATACTCGTACTAATAAAAATAACAGTGCCAATTGCAAATAAGTGTTCTTTGTTGTGTATGAATTAAGAGGTGGGAGTCAGTTTGTTTCATTTTTTAAATAGCAGTTTGTCCATATGAAAGTTTACTCTGAGGTTCATCTTTGTGACAAGGAGGGTTTTTTTAAAAAATAGAATAAAACATATTTATTTTTTTCCATAATAAAATATACACAGAAGTTGATGCATATTGCATATAATTGCCATTCTGTTTTATATAAATCACAGTTCAATTCTATTGTCCAGTCCCCTGCCACACACCCAAATTCAAAAACTGGAACTTTAGTCATATAATGCATGCATAGTATGATTGCGCATTCTGAATTCATTTAGAGCTCATTCTGTTCCATTAATTATCTTTGTATTCATGCATCCTTAAGAATATGATACTTTGACATTTTATCCAGTTGTGTGTGATTTCAGTGGCTGCAGCCAAATTGTATGTACCTTGAGGACTTGCTTTCCTAAAATCAAGGAAGAATTGAGGTAAGGGGAGGGGAGTGAAGATATTGTTGGGCTGTATGGTTCAATTTCCTTTAGGATGTTTATAGCAGTAGGGTCACTGGCAGAGCACAGAGCTTCAAGCAAGACCCTTCTGTGCAGTGTGGATCTGCAGCTGCCATGCCAAGAAGGAAGGCAAGACACCGTTAGCTTCCCTAGGGGTCTGCTCACAAGGTAAGGGGACCCTTCCACATAATACTGCAATAATATATCCTCAGGTGGGGTCTAAGCTGGTGCTTGCTAAACAGGGATTAAAAACCTCCAGATATTGGGCCTCAACCCTAGTTAACAATGGCGGTGGCCAGGGATGATGGGAGGTAGAGTCTTCAACATTTGGGAAGGCCAAAGATTACTACTAGCAGAAACTTCTCCCTTTCTTAGGTTATGATGAGTGATAGGGCAGAGTGTCTTAAGGCAATTGCTTCCCACACCACTGCAATAATGTAAGAACTGGCCTCCCTGGTGTGGCTTTTCCTGTCTAATATTCTACATTGATTTAAAAAGTATCTGCACATTTCTAACAGATATGTATGCATTATTTGTAAGGCATCTATTCTCTGCTTGCATAGGCATCTAGTACAATCTCACCACATGCTATTCAATTAGGTTTAAATAATTTTTTTAAGCGGATCATTTCAACTGCTCTTGTTGGTTCTCTTTCATGTGAAACCAGAAGTGTCTTAAGCAGGTACGTTGGTTTTAAAATACCATTGCATTGCAAGGTCATGAGAGATGTCCAGCCAATTTGAGGGGGGGAGCAGGCGTACCTAAATTTCCATTCTGCAGACTATTAACACTTTTAGAATGATGGTGGAAACATAACCAAATCCAAACGTATCAAGTGTTGCAAAGCTTTGCCATGCAATGGGAAAGGTGATTCTGTTCTAGGGGGAATGTTAGGAATAGTTTGTTTCAAATAGAGAATGTATGTTTTTAAGAATCATATTCCTGTTTTATATTTAAATCAACCCAAAGGAGAAAATTTATTCTTCAAAACACAATCAGTGAATGACTACTCACAGGCAAGCCCCACTGTACTCAGTGGAACTTACTTTTCAGTAAGTGTGGGTTCAAGATTTCAGTTTTGATGTTTAAAAACCATTCCTTTAAAAAATAACTTCCACTGTGCTTTCAGATCACTTGCATGTGTTCAGCTTTGGAAATGTTGTAGTTGTGAATGCCCAGCAACTATGCATATCCACTGTCAAGTTCTGTGCAGCACACATGTACAAGCTGTCAATTTCGTTACTCCAGTTATTATATCAAAGACTTGACGGCAGCCAAGTCCATAGGGCTGACAGGGAAGGACCTGTTGCAATATGAAATTTTCTGTCTCAACTGCTAAAAGATCATTTATCTGCACCTTAAAGTCTCAAGATTAGAAGATAAAGAAATACTGGAAAGAATGAAGAGACGTTTTTTTAAAATCCAGTGCAAGTTCCTAAAATGTAATATATAATTAGACCACACACCTTCAATATAGTTGGTTGCAGTGTCTTCCAGGATGGGAACGAGTACTTTAAAAGTACAACAGAGATGTGATGCTGTAGCTCTCAATATCCCAGAAAATTCAAACCTGCTAGCAAATTAGGCTGCGATCTTTTTCTGCTGTGGTTTTAAGACACTGTTCCAGTTCAAAAATTAGTGTGTACATTTGTATGCTCGCTTGTCTCTTTACTTATTAGATCATCTATGCAAGTAAAATAATCAGCAAATGATGAGTAGATTACATTTCTTCATTGGCATACTCCTACATTTCTACCCACCCCGGCTTAAACTGGCTTTTCAAAGGAAGGCTGCTAATGACTCCAAGGGAGGAAGTGGATTACAAAAACTCTGAGACAGAAGCAGTAAGCGCCTCTGAACTCCCTGTCAAATGCAGGAGGGAAGGCAGGTTTTGCCCTCAGTCTAACACTAGTGTCATAACAGGTAATCCTTTGTCTATGAATGCAATCGTTCACATTCATGTAAGAAAGAGAAGCAGATGCACCCTGGGACTTGGTAATTTCACTGCCCAGCACTTTAATGTTAGAGGCAGGCAGCCATCACTTATACTGGAGGAAAAGGAAGTCACAGCAGCAGAAGGCCTGCGTGACAAAAAACAAACAAACCTTAGCCAGTGAACCCGCAGTCACTTGACTAGGTTTATTCGGATTCATAGCATTTCTGATAATGAAACCCCTATTGCATTTAGATAAGTTTCCACATTTCTGGCCCTGCCGACCCAAACAACCACAGTGATGATAGACATTTTGACAAATGAAGTTCCAGACTGAAGGTCATAACCACACTGCCCCTTATCTGAAAGGCCTTGGTTATGAGGAGCTGTGGAGCTGAAGATCTATGGCCCTGACTGGTGCCTAAAACTACGAACTCCACTTACAACTTCCCTGCAAGTATTCTGTAGTGTCTGGAAACGCTTGATCTTTGATAAATGGAATGAGGTGGCTTAATCAGGCCCTGAACAGTAGGAACCAAAAAATATATATGAAGCCGATGTTTGTCCTCTGTCCTTAACCAAAGGAATCTTCATTATCTTGGAAATATCCTACATGAATATAAAAGACATGTCCATTTCCTTTGTTTGAATGTCTCTGCCAGCAAAGCATTGCAATAAAATTAATATAACTATTTAATCAACAATTTTAAGAACATGAATATATCAGCACGCATTAAAAATCAAGTACTTAATGTCACAGAGAAAATAAAGCAGCATTTTATTTTATTTAGTTTTAGTTCTAGAGGTGTTGGCCGAAGGTTGGCATGCTGGGGCCGCACTCTGGCAATGAGCACCTTCTAGTTTTCACAGTTACTCTCCTGGCTTTTCTGACTTCTGCACCATGTTAAAGGAGCAGAAGAAACTGGTCAGTTGACTGTATAAAGCTTGGGTGGGTTTGCTCATATTGGTAACAACTGTTCCAACAGAATGAAGATCTGACTAGATCAAACTATAGATTTCTCATTTAAATAGACAAGGCTATAAAATAGAGTGCTACTGTATTTTGAACAAAGAATAAATCATCATGGACATAGCTGAAGTGTATGGCTTGACCTCCTTAGGCTTAACCCCACCACTACAACAAACTTTTTTGGGGGGCGGGGGGCAATCAACCTTCTTCCTCTTCTAGCTTGAAGTATGCCAGCAAGAAGCCATCTTGCCCCCCAAAAAATGGAAGGGGGGAGAACAGACAGCACATTTTACAGCCCCACAGCTTTTTCCTCTTTGGCTAATAAGCTGTGCTGTGCTGCTGAGTTACCCGAATGAAAGTTGTCCTTCGACTAAGCTCTTTGAGTTTGGCAGCTCCCACGTAGGTGCAGGTAGACCGTAGGCCGCCCAGGATGTCACGAATGGTATCCTCCACGTCCCCTCTGTAAGGCACCTCCACCGTTTTGCCCTCTGACGCTCTGAAGGTAAAAACAGATTGATTTGCACTAGGAGGAGGCATTCTTTTCAATGAACAAAAATCAAATTTCTCTAGCAATTTTTTTAAAAGTGCTTTCCTTGACATGCACTGGATGTGGGCCTTTCAACAGCACAAGCCGCCTCCAAACACATAACAGTTATTTTTGCTTGTACAAGACCCACCGCCCAAATAAGATTAGATTGGTAAGGCAACCCTAGCAATGTGTTGTGCTGGTGGTTGTTGTGTAAAGGGGTGGGGAGAGGAGACAAAATTAAAACTGATAATGCAATTTTCTAAAAGTGCTGTCAAAAAGTAATTTTAAGTCTGTACAGAGTTTTTTATGCTTATGAAAACCTTCATAACATGCTTATTAGCTGATCCAATCTCCTTGACAGCTCCAGGATGAGAAAATCACATTTACTGGAGCATATCATGGCCCCTCTTGAGGTACTTTCTTCCAGTCAGGTGGGGGAAAAGATTATGCATCTTCAGTATAGTTAATATGAAACACTAATCTGAAATGGAGGCAAAATTATGTAGTCTGAATTTCTAGGGCAGTCTGGACTATCTGACAAGGGCTCTTTCACTTGTTTGAAAGACAAGCTTTGAAAGGAAATGCACAGCTTACTGATGGCCCAAACATGTTATTGCACCCTGAGATCCCTATTACATCCAAAAGAAACCAGGGAATGCTATCTCCTGAATAATGATTTAAATTATTGCCATTTAGTAAACAGAACTGGGTGTATGGTTCTTGTCCGACAGTTGTGTGTGTTGCTAGAGAAAAAAATAAATCCATTCTGTAATAAACTAGAAGCCAGATGCCACAATACCACACAAAGGCACAACTAAACCTATTAGGCTTAAGCATTCATTTCTCTTGCATTGGATTGGCCATTCTATATAATCAGGCTGCCTCAATTTACAAGACACTGGTCTGAATTCCAGACTGATTGCTAAGCGAGGATTCATTGCCCTTGTACTAGAGAGTTAGGGATACAGCCATGGCGCCTGCTGGTAATAACAGGTTGCACTTAGATCTCAGCTATTTGCTGCCAGGGACAACATCCAAAAATGAGGGAGCTGGAAGAGTGGAACTTAATTCTGTGCCAAAATTATGAGTGCAGCTGGTACCTGTATTCTGCAACACCTCCCACATGCTTCTTCATGGCTGTGTCAGAGCTCATTCCATAGAAGAGCTTCACCTTCTTGCCATTTTTTTCAATAATCTCTCCAGCACATTGGTCATGTCCTGCAAACATGCCCCCGAGCATCACAAAATCAGCACCAGCTCCTGTGATAGAAAGAAAGAAAGAGGGTATTAAGAGTTGAGTGTGCAGCAAAGAAAGCCAAAAGAGAGCATAGCTGAAATGTGATTCCTATCTGGCCAGGATGTATCAATAAGAGAAACCTAGTCATCCATGGGAATTTTATCTTTTTAAAAAAGTAGGACATTGGAGGGCATATGGAAATTGGTTCAGAAATGCTCAGATATGTTTTCTAACTGCCTCCTAAGGAAGGCCTTCTTCACACTTTGAGAACCAGGAGCAGAGAATCACAGAATTGGAGAGTTGGAAGGGACCCTGAAGATCATCTAGTCCAACCCCCTGCAATGCAAGAATATGCAGCTGTCCCATATGGGGACTGAACCTGCAGCCTTGGCATTATCAGCAGCATTCTACCAACTGAGCTATCCAGACTAATGAAATGTTGCTGGCATGTATCTGCATGTACATAAGAACGTGATCAGAAGAAACGAGAATCCTGTGTTCCTTGGCCCAAATAAGAGACTAGTAAAACTTCCCACCTCAGCAGCTAAATGTGGTTGCCTCACCATTTGGAAATAACTTCCATGCCACCATCATAAAGGCAAAAAGGTTCATGTTCAACTAGAATCCCTCCGCCAATGAAAGACAGCTATCATCCCAACCTTTAGCATTTCTCCCTATTTTCTGCAGCTAAACCTCTTCAAGGGCAAACTCTGTTCTTGGATGATGATGATTATTATTACTGTAGTCAAATGCCAAGATCTAACATCTGTATTGCCATACATTTTGGGAGGTGGCACAATTTTCATTGCATTTAGATGAAATTAGATTATGTTTCGGGAAAACAAAGCTTAAGAAAGTAAAACAGTGGAACTGCTTGAAGTAGTTTCTTGCTTGCCCAATTCCAGGAAAGGTTCCTACTGAAATAAAGCCATTTTTTCTAGTGGCAAGGTGTTGCCCCTGCCTGCTTAAAATGTAGTGAGAAGTTGGAATAGCCTTAGCTATAGCTTTAAGGAAATGGGTGGTGTCAACATGGGGGAAGCACCAAATTGAATTATTCTGGTATGGGTGGATTTTAACCAAACTGTGGGCTCATCCTCATTTCCTCTTGTCCCATGCCTAGAAAGCATGGGTCTGGGTGGTTTCCCCCTTGTCAAACACCTTTCCCAGGGAAAACCTGCTCTTTAGCTCTAAATCGGAGGAAACGTTAATCCAGGGGAAACCCGAATTGCCATTTGCTCCAATTGAGCACTAAAAAGCAGTTTTCCCCAGGGAAAAGCAGTGGGACAAGAGCTGTCGATAAACCCTAACAGTGCAATACCTAACAATGTGTATTCAGAAGTCCTATTGAATTTCACTAAGGCTTACTCCCAAATAAGGCGGGTTAGGACTGCAGCCGAAAGCAGGGTGCAGAATCAGCACTTTGGTGGCACACATTCAACAGATTCAGAAGTGAGCATCATTATCCCACCTCCACAAAGATCATGTAACTGCATGTAGCTTGTATCCTGTGTCAACCAACAGCAGGTGGCTTGGTGGAGCAGCGGCGCTTGCCTGACCTGACAGCTGAGTCACTGCTGCTTACATGGAGGGGCAAGGTGGTGGGGAAAGCAGGGTGGTGGAAACGCACCAGCAAAGCTAATCTGCCACCTTCCCCATTTTCAGCCAGGAAAGCAATATTCCTTCTTTGCAGCTGTGGCTTGTGGCTGCAAAGGAAGAACTTGCAGTCCCAGCTTTAATTAGAATAGAAGAGCACACTCATGACTGCACACTTCTGAATGCACTCCTGATTTTTCCTTTGAAGTGTGATCACCTGGTGTCACATGAAGCCAGATGATTGACAGGTGGGCAGCTCTAGCCTACAAGGAGAGTGGGGGCAGTTCTAGACCCAGCTCACTAGACAGATGCAGTTTCCCACTTCTGAGCTAAGCCATGGTTTAGATTAGTACGTGTGAACTAGGCCAGTTTCAGTCTGTGAAGTAGTTTGCAATCTGCTTCCTCTGATTTATGTGGAAGATAAATGGGAGATGAGATATTTAATCAGAAAGACAGTAGGTCCTAATGCTCTTCACATTTCTCAAGCAGCAAACAATACTCACCAAAAGCTTTGGCAACATCTCCTGGACAGCTGCATCCTCCATCCTACATAAAAGAGGGAGAGAAGTCAGTGTCGAAGTCTGCATTTGTTGTAGCCCAATAGTTGTATCCAACCATACCACAAACGGTTCAATATCAATAGATAACTGTTTGGAATGAAATGACCCCGCACCTGTCTAAGCTGGCCCATGGGAACAGGGAGATAAAGATTTGGCCCACCCAGGCCAAAAAGGTCTCCCACTCCTGTTGTGGCTCACCATGATTGAGCAGGGTTTTGTGGCAGGCGCCTCACTTTTCCTCTCGCGCAAGTGGGAGTAACAAGCCATATTAGAAGGACGATGGTTTGTTTCTCCTGAATTAAGTATGATCAGAAAGCAAAGAACAGATTTTGACTTTAGGATCAATGTTTCTTTGGGGACGGAAACCACAATTCCAGATTCAGACATGGCATCCCAGGCTTTGCTGCTTCCACTCACCCCAGAGAAGTGAATTGGGAGTGATTGGGCAGTTGTGGCCTTAGCAAGCTGCCCATTCACACTAAGCCATAAACTTAAACTCCCATGTTGAGCACAGATCTCCTTGGGCAAATTGCTCGGCTAATCCATCCGTCCATAGGCTGCTACATGCATATACCCTATAATATGTGACACTTAACCCTCAAATAGGGAGGGATGGAATACTTTGCTTTTCAGACACGGGTTAATTTGCCTCCCCATAGGTAGTTGCATATTTGTTAAAGAAACTACATGGGAGGGAGGAGGCACAATTTTACTGTCCCATTGCAGGTTGATTTTATTCAGTTTATTCAACATTCATAGAACTAAAGCCTTCATGAAATTCTCATTTCTTCAACTGTAGGGAGGAAAAATGCAGGAATATATACTCAGTCCAGAGATGTGATGGCAGGGGACACTGCTCTTAACGTAGTCTATCATCTAACCAATATCTGACAGTGATCTGAATACTAATGCAGAGACATACAAGAAGCAGATAAGCGTTCTACCAAATCCTCTAAATACTCATTTTTTCTATCCTTTAAAATGTGGTGACCAAACTAGACCACTAAATGGGACCTATCAACAGAATGCAGAGTCAATTCCAACTTTTGAGCCAGAAGTTAAACTCTTTGGATCTCTTGGTTCTATAATATTCCCCAGCCCTGAAGCCGGCTTTGCTACTTTTGGATACTGTGGAACCTCCACAAAATGGTTATCAAATTGGTTTCATCTGGAAGGGCAGGTTTTTGAATGTACCCTATTCCAAAGCAATGCTGGCTGGGACTCCCGTCTGGCATGATAAATACTAGCTCTTGCCACAAGAGGGCACTTTAAAATATATTCAGTCTCCCAAACTGACACAGTTAAGTCGCCTCATGTTGATTTTAGTAGGCCTCAAAGACATGTAGGAATTGGCTCTCACATTTTCTAAACTAAAGGCAGCCTAGCCATTACTCCAACATCCTTGCAGCAGTTCCTCACTCGCTAATAATATATAGTAAAGCAAAATGTGTAATACGACACCATTACACCTCAGGTTTCTTTTTCCTTGTAAAGTGGACAGTGTCAGAAACAGAGATATGAAAGCTAGGAGCTAAGTGGCACCTTAAACCTAGGTTATGGGCGCAACAACGGAATGTCTAGGCACGATTTTTAATAACAAAAATACAAAGATGAAAATGAATGAAGTTGCAGCTAAAATACTATGTTCATTTTTCACATGATCTAGTCCTTCCCCTGCCCACCCCGCTAATATTCTTAAGAGGATCTCTTCTCCAGTCTTCAGAGAGTAGTTGGGAGTGGGAAGGCAGAAAAAGGTCCTCCTTTCCTTCCACTCTGCAGTTTTAATCTGAAATCTTAGGCTCAGTACTGTGCCCAGAGCTCAGAAAATGCTCGCCCTCATGAAATTCCCTGTCGCAAAATGCACCTAGAACAATGGGAGTTTCGAACACTGAAAGTGGAGCAGAGATGGTGAATACTGGCATACAATGACATGAGCATATTTTGCTCTAAGACACGTTACTAGAAGATGCAGGGACCCTGAGGTTGCCTCTTTTCCACAGCAGTTACGCATCTCCAGCAATTTGTCCTTTCAGCCTAAGTAGCTGGGGCTCACTACAAAGTATGACGGCTGACTCCTTGGTTCTTTGCTGAGCTGCCATAGGAGGAAACCAAATAGAAACTAACTGGGTAGCATTTGCATCATTACTCTGGCTTTTTGCTATAGTTTTGGACCAAATAACAGATCATCACCGAAGAACATTTTCAGAGGGTAACTGGCTTAGTCTGCTGCGGCACAAAGAGCCCTATGGCATGTGAAATATTTCAAGAACTAAAGCCTACTTCATTCAGAAATATATACTGTTATAGATTTAGGTGATCCTCCTAAATGCTAGAAATTAATAAATGGTAGGATTTTGATTATCTGGAGTATTGAGGGGAAGATTGGAGTCCTGTGGAAAAGTACAGGCTAAGATTCCTTCCCAAGCCAGGGCCTCACCTAAGATAGAGCGTTAACATGACAAAATGGGTTGATAGCCCATCTAAGAACCTGAGCCTGGGAAGTGAGGTGCCAACTTGCCACAGTGGTGGGGTGTGGGTTCGAAGCGACAGGAGAGTCTTGAGCATGGTGTGCTGGGAAGAAGAGAGGGAGAAGAAAGACGGGGATCTATCTTGTGAAGGCTAGCTGGGAGAGATGCCTTGGACTCCAGGGCTGCACCACTGAGGGGACAAGACCCTCTTGAAATGACCATGCTGTAAGAACTGGACTCCCTCCACACACGCCGAAGGTGTAACTAAGTGAATAAACCATATTTCTTAAAGCTACAACAGTCTCCGTCATGTCTCTATTCTCCAAAACAACACAGACCCTGGGTGAGTGCCTGGAACCCCCGGGAATCTTGCAGAGAGTGGGGGTGGAACATTACTTTTGTAACAATGCATATAGATACACATGCACACACAGAAAATATGAAGTGGGAGTTGAATGGCAATGAGATGCAAAAATTACAGTCAGTAACAGAAGAAAATATCTCTCATACGTCAAGAAGCTGCCTTATTCTAGGCCAGATTACCTGGCCAACTAGCTTAGTATTCTCAACTGTTGACTAGCCAAAGCTGACTGGTCTCTTAGTTTCCCATGACCTCCAACCTGATTCTTTTAACTAGAAATGCCAGGGATTGATCACGCATTCTACCGGTGGGCTGTTAGGGGATCTGAATGCCGCAAGCAGTCATCAGAGTCCAACCACTTACAACAAAAGCAACTATAGGGTTAACAATTCTTCTTTTGAGACAATCTTTACAATTCTGAGAGATACGTAAAAGATTTGGCTCCTCATCTGGCATTTTCAAAGGGTATGAAGTCCCTTATATTATTTATCTGCAAAGATATGAACTGACATGGAAAACTAGCTCAGGTGAGGAAAGAGGAACTTGTTAAAAATAATATTTTTTGTTGTCAAGCAAATAGTGTCCTAAAAACCAGCAGGGTTTATGAAATAGGAGATTCAGTTGTGTCTGCTTCAAAGGGGCAGAAAATTAAGAGGAGACAGTTGTTGTTTAGTCTTATTTCAATCACAGACACATTAACAGGCACAAATAACTTCAGGAAGAAACCAAACAACACCAGAGCTTCATCTAGTGCAAACACCAGATAACCGAGGGGAAAAGGCCTTTGGGAGACCTAGGTATAAATTGGTGTTCTTCCTAAAGACATCTCACAGAAGGCTGAAAAACTTATTTAAAATGTGTAATGTGCTGTGTTTATTAAACAGCATTCTTTCCATATGAAATTCAAATTGTGAGTGGCCAGGGCCAGCCATGAGGCGGAATGAAGCAGCCACCTCAGGTGACAGAAGGCAGAGCTTCTGCAGGTGCCTCACCTGCTCTGCTGGAGAAGCAGCGCCAGCATTGGTGCCATTTTCGGTGAGATCTCGCCCAAATCTCATGAGATCTCAGAGGGAATCAGAGCCAATACAACTTCACCGGCAGGGTGGCACAGCAGCAGAGCGGGTGGTGCAGCAGTGGTGCTGGCAGAGGCAGGTGATACAGAGGCAGAGGCAGGGTGGAGTGGGAGGGCACATCCCATTTCACCTTCAGTGGCAAAACTGGATGTGCTACCTCTGTGGGTGGCTTGCCAACTTAGAACATGGGTGCTCCTTAGAAAATAAAGATGTTTCACTTCCTTGTGAAACTGGAACTCATCAAAACCTTGAACGTCAACTTCATGCACCTCAACCTCATATCACTATTTTTTGACTAAGGCTCTTTTTCCTTACCAAGCTGCTACACATCCCTCTTGGGAAGTATAAATTAGATATGCACTTTCACAGAGTATTTTGCTACCTAAGGAGTCAGTTCACAAAACGGGGGTGAGCTACTGGACACAAAGGCATGACTCAAAGGTCTACTTCTGAGCAGTTGGAAGTTAGGAGCCAGAGTTTCTAATTCATGCCTTTGAAACCCCTGAGCTCAAGAGGTCTCAAGAGGTCAGAGATGACTGCGGAAAGGGTTTCCTTAACATCTTCTTGTTGGGATTTCATTCTATAACCCTGCCTTATTTATGGCATTTCCTGCAGATCATACTTACGGATATAATATGCCCCTTCAGTCCATGAGCGGAATCAGCACATTCAATCACTGCGCTCAGCTGTGGATAACCCACACCAGTTTTTATCCGAGTGGTGCACACAGATCCTAGACATTGAAAACAAACAGATGGAAAGATGAAACCAAAGCTATGGTATCTTGTAGATTAGGGCAGGTGAAACCACACAGCTGCAAGATTCTTTCCTTTTCAACTGGCACACCAAATTTTTACTTCCAGGAGAAGCACCTGACTCCACAGAAGGTGCCTAATAGAATTCAAAAGGCCCTTGAAACCTTCCTCCAGTTTTATGAGGAACCACCAATTACCACTCTTTATGTCCAGTTTGCCAACCAGCTGCTAATCCACCTGACCTTGGCATCATCTAGCCTACATTTAAACAGGTTACTAAACCAAATATAACGGAGAACCCTGCCAAATGCTTTGCATTCCCCCCAACGTCTCAGCCTTGTTTAAGAAATGAACAGGAGGTCACAATGTTGCACATCCCCTTCCATCTTCTGTACAAAATCCCTCTGCCCTTCCTCTGCAAGCTTTTACTACAGTTAAGCATTGCATCAGCAATACCAGTGGTTAATGCTAACCAGAGTTCCCTCTTAATCAGCATCTGAAACCAGTGATAGCTAATACTGCAAGTGCCATTAGAACGCATGATTTTTGTAAAAGCTGGCAATGGAAGGGTAGGGAAATTGATATGCGGGGGGGGGGGGGGGCAGGCCAAGATGCAGCCGCCTCCTGATATATGGTTAATAAGCTCAAACTACATTAGCTCAAACTATGCTTGGCTTACATTGATGTCAGTCTTATTTCTGGGCTTAAGGAGGTAAGGTTTCTAAAGACTTTTACAGGCAGGAAAATGGGCACTGGGGTCACTCTAGCTCACCACAGGCTTTCAGTCTAAAGCGAAACAATAAGATGAGCCTACTAATTTCTGCCTAAAAATAATAGGACATCAGGAAAGAGGCTTCCCCTCCCAATTCATGTGGATGAAGAGGTCTGGGTAGATGAGCCACCGTTTCCAAAAAATGGCTAACTGGTGCAGCTTAAGCCAGTGGGTTTTCAACCAGTGTGCCATGGCACCCTGATGTGCCTTGAAGGATGGTCAGGAGTGCCATGGGCAACACTTGCCTGTGTCCCTCTTTCCTTCCCTCCCTCCTCTGATGCCTTCTCGTGTCTCTGCCTCCCTTGCCTGGCTGTTTGCTGCAGCAGCCCTGGCTACAGGCTCCGCAGGTGAATGGTGCCTCTGGGGCTGGCCAGGGGGTGCTGGTTGCCAGGAGCTGAGGCAGCCTCAGAGCATGCAAGCAAGCAAGCAGGCGAGGGAGCCCAGCCAGTCCACCAAACCTTGCTGCTGGCAATGGTCAGACAAGCCATAGGCCCCTGTGAGGCAGTGTGAGGAGGCACCTCTCTTTGGGGCGGCGGGGGGGGGGGGCAGCTCAGAGATCAGGGGCGGCAGCAGCAACTGCCCAGAGGACTCCCAAGGAAAGAGAAGAGGAGAACACTCCACAAAGGAGGGTGTTTGGAAAAGCGTGAGAGGCTGCCAGCTCTTTAGGCAAGGGGTGACATAACTGGGCTCCTGAGTCCAGAATGTAGTTGGCCAAGGGAGGTATGGAATCAAAAAGGTTGAAAACCTCTGGTTGAAGGTGTTTTTAATTTTGAAAGATGGGCAATTTATTTCATGGCATTGAAACACTATAGCACAGCTTGATCACTGGGCACATGAGAATAAATAAATCACTGGTGGTCATTCATTCCTATAGCAGTTTTAGTGTTTAAAGTACATGGCAATCCTTGTTTTATTCATCCTATAGTGACCCAGCAAAACAGGATACTACTGGTCCCATTTCACATATGGAGATCTAAGGCTCAGAAGATGCAATCTGCCAAGCACTATTTGGCAAATCACTGACTTCTGGCAGGAGACAATCAAGGCAACTTAGCAGGGGGAACACAATCTCCTCAACCCAAACTCTCTGTAGCATCATCATTTTTGCTCTGAACCCCATATCCGAATGGAAAAAGGAGCACCCGATTATGGAATGTAAGGTTAGACTATACCAGCATCATGGTGAGTCATGGCTACCCAGGTCCACAGGATTATTATAGGAAATAAATAAATCCTCAGAGAATAAATATACCCAACATGAATGCAGAAACAAGTGTCCCAGGCACATAAATATAAAACTGCTCTCTCACTGTGCACTGCCAATCAGCTTACCTGGTCCAATTCCAACTTTGATAATGTCTGCTCCGGATAGAATAAGTTCTTCCACCATCTCTCCAGTCACCACATTACCTGCCTGAAACACAGGCAAGAGCATCAATCCAAAGTTGAAAGAAACACTGAACAAATGCTTGGGTTAACGGGATTATTGTTATTAGTGTTGTTATTCAATAATTCCATATACAGTTTTGTTTATATGAAGAAATTGAGTTTATTTCTCAAACATCTATACTAATTTAAAGTGTGTGGGGGTGTGATTACTATTACTGTAATAGGATATTTGTGCCAACTTATGCCCTGGATCAACCAAAGACATTTTGCTCCTTGAGGACACTGGGGGAGGGGGACACCTATAACAGTTTTAGGAGGCACATGGGGAGAAGGGAAAGGGAGAACGTTCCATTTCACAAGCAGAAATCCTTGTGCTGATGGAACATTTACCTTAGCACTATGCTACAATTCCACTCTAGGCAACCTTCAATACGTCATTATCTATAACTATGCATAAACTTTGTAGTTTAACATAGCATTCCCCCATCGCCAAATCCTCTTGCCAAGAAGCAGCTTTCAAAAATCCCTTAAGTTTAGCAATGCTCTGCAGTTGAACAGGGGGCGTGAGCTGAAAAAGAACATGGCTGAATAGCCTAGGAAGCCAGATCCTTGGTCCATCAAACCTAGTACTGTCTGCACCGACTAAGTCACATTCCTGAATCATAGCTACTGCGCTGTAATCTTGGGAACACATCTGGGGAATGGGAATGACAGCAATAATGATATTTAATAGAAGAATGCGTAAAGAATTCAATTCTGTGGAAATAGTGGGACTGCAGTAGTTGCATGGCCTGAAACTGGAGTGGCCAGGTGACAAGCTACACCTGCTGAAATTCCTTCTTCTATACAACTATTACAGATGCAGGAACCCTGTCCTCCTCTTCACCAGGCCATCCTACATGAAACACGCTTATTTGAATCAACAAAACATCTCACCGAATTAAGCCCATCCATCTCTCCACTTTCCTCATCATACCTACCATGATTGTGTGTTTGGGGAATCTGATGCGGACGGCTTTCACGAACTCCACAAAGTATTCTGAATAACCATTGGCCACATCCAGGCAAATGTACTTGATAAGGGGAATGGCCTCTATGATTCTGGTCATCTTCTCAAAGTCGGACATGCCACTGCCTGAGCTCACAGCTACATGCTGGAAAGAGAGGGAGGGAGGGATCATCAGCCGCTTTTATTGAAACGAGGTCAAGAGCATTTTCTGTGCATCTATTTGAGAGAGAAAGCCAACAGGGACCATAAAATATTAGCGTATACCTCCAGCCTGGGGGAAGAGATTTGGCCAAATCTGAAGATCGAGTGCAGTGAAAGAGAAGTTGGAATTTGTGTCTGGGGCTTGGAACTGTGGTCTGAGAATTAATCAAAATCTTCCATTCCTAGTTATGCAGTCTGCTAATCTATGCATGATATTCATTCCTCTGGAGCACGTAACACTTTGTCATTTCTTTGCCATTTAAAATTTTTCAATCTATAAAAACTCCTGTTTGTGTTCAGTGATGTTGGCAAAGAAAAAAATCCTGGTAGTTTCTGTCCCATATCCAAACTCTTTCATAGTTCATCTCCCACTCCCCTGGTCCTTTACAACATTGTCTTGAATACTGTACACAGTTTTCTATTTTAGTTTTCTTTTCAAGCTGTTTTTAATATTCCCTCTGCAGCAAACAAACATATTTTCTAGCCACTTCTGTCATTCCAAAACAAGCCAGGATTTGGCTCATAAGTTAGCCATAGCTTCACATTATGTGCGAACTACAGTTAACAGCATACCAAGAAGTCAGGATATTAAGCCACAGTTTAAAGATGGGTCTCATAGCAACCCAAAAGGCAGCCAAAGGCCAGCTATGGAGCCACTGGCAGCAGTGTTAAGAGGTGCTCTGCCATGACAGAGGGAGGCCACCAGTAGGATGGCATTGGCACCACTGGAGGTCTCCCTAGCAGAAGACTTCAAAAGGAGCCCTGCCACAAATACCGTATTTTTCGCACCATAGGGCGCACCGGATCATAGGGCGCACCCAGTTTTTAGGGGGGGGGGGGAATCAAGAAAAAAATCTTTCCCCCCCCAGCCCCAAAGCGCAGCGTACAGGCTGCGCACAACCTCTCCCTGCCAGAGGGGTTGCGGGCGGCTATGGCACAAGCCAAGGCAGCGAGCAGGATGGATCCCGCTCGCTGTTTTGGCTTCCCCTTTAGCCCTGTGCAGCCTCTCCCTCCCGGGAGACGCTGCGTGGGGCTAAAGAATCCATAGCCCCATGCAGCCTCTCCTTGCCGGAGGGGTTGCGTGCAGCTATGGAAGAAGGCAAGGCAGCGAGTGGGATGGATCCTGCTCACTGTTTTGGCTTCCCCTTTAGCCCTGTGCAGCCTCTCCCTCCCGGGAGACGCTGCGTGGGGCTAAAGAATCCATAGCCCCATGCAGCCTCTCCTTGCTGGAAGGGTTGCACGCAGCTATGGAGCAAGCCAAGGCAGGGGGCGGGATGGATCCCGCTCGTTGTTTTGGCTTCCCCTTTAGCCCCGTGCAGCCTCTCCCTCCCGGGAGACGCTGCGTGGGGCTAAAGAATTCATAGCCCCGTGCAGCCTCTCCTTGCCGGAGGGGTTGCGCGCAGCTATGGAAGAAGGCAAGGCAGGGGGCGGGATGGATCCCGCTCGCTGTTTTGGCTTCCCCTTTAGCCCCGTGCAGCCTCTCCTTGCCGGGAGACGCTGCGCAGGGCTTTCCTGGCAGGTGGGGGGATTCCCTCACCTCTCGTAAAAGCCCGCAGAAGCCGCGCCATCCCTTTAAAGAGATTGCGGCTTCTCCTGGCTTTTCTGGGAGGTGGGAGAAGGGACTGATGCGGCCAGTCAGTCCCTTCTCCCTCCTGTGGAAAAGAGCGCACAGAGCTTGTGTGCGGCTCTTGGGGGCTTTTCCCGCCTGCCTCCCCCCCTGCATTCGCTCCATAGGACGCACACACATTTTCCCTTGCTTTTTAGGAGGGAAAAAGTGCGTCCTATGGTGCGAAAAATACGGTATTCATTTGTCAGCACTGGGGAAAACTGGGCATTTCAAGGGTGTGTTGGGATATGATGGTGAAGCTATGGAATAACAGGATCTAAACCCTCTTATTTCCTCAACACACCATCACACAAAACTGAACTTGGAATTGAATTTCCTACTCCCTGGAAAAGGGGATTTAAAAAACAACTTGAAGTAAAACAAGAGTGGAACCAGTCACAGTAGACAATACAGTGGTACCTTGGGTTAAGTACTTAATTCGTTCCGGAGGTCTGTACTTAACCTGAAACTGTTCTTAACCTGAAGCACCACTTTAGCTAATGGGGCCTCCTGCTGCCACTGCGCCGCCAGAGCACGATTTCTGTTCTCATCCTGAAGCAAAGTTCTTAACCTGAAGCACTATTTCTGGGTTAGCGGAGTCTGTAACCTGAAGCGTATGTAGCCTGAAGCGTATATAACCCGAGGTACCACTGTACTGAGCTAGATAGAACAACAGCCTGTCTCCGTATAAGGCAGATTCACTAGGCTAGTGCCATCAAATAAAATGAAATGCATATCTAGCTTGCTTGGATTATTTCCCTCACTCTCTAATTTACTCTATGCTAATCTGACACAAACTTGAAAACTTCATTATCACCTCATTCACTTCAGTGATGCTGGTGCCCTGGCAAATGGTATCTTCACTCCTGCTTTGAAAAAAATGTCCCAGAACATGCCATTCTCCCCACCCCCACCCCAGTATTTTATCACAAGTATTACCAAAGTTTTCAGGGGATCTTTCTTTCTCACTGTTATCTTATTGCCTGAGCCCTGATTCTCAAAGTGCATGCTGTTTCAGAAAGAATTTCATAATCTATCATAATGATATTTGGGCTGATTAAAATTGCTGCATTGAATATATGTTTGCCAGTCTTGGTTTGAATTTACAGAATTATGTTCCTTGGCTCCAGTCTAATTTTGTTGAAATGCAACCATACCTATTTCATCCATTTCAATTTCACTGCCAACATTCTATTAAAAATCTCATAACTGTTCCCCCTTGCTGTAATGTTATTCAAAGAAAGATGCTCATTCATGGGCGTAGGCAAGGGGGGGCATGGGGGCAGCTGCCCCCCCCATCAAGTAAAACAATATAAATACTTAACTGACCAAGCATGTTGGTCCTGCCCCCCTAACAAAAGTCCTGCCCCCTCCTCAACACAAATCCTGGCTACGCCCATGCATTCATTCTTAGTTTACTGGAGAAAGTTTTGTTAACACACTTTCCCCCTAACTTCTATGAACATTTGCTACAGCTAAGGTTTCTTTCTAATGGTTCTATTATATATATATATATTATATTCCCCATAGAAATGCTGAATAAACCACTTAGCACAATTATTTTAAGAACGACAAAACCATTTCTTGCAACCAATACATGTTGTTTTCTTCTTTTTCTATTTTGTATGTGTGGAGTTTTTCCCCAAACTCCCAAGTTTAGAAAGCAGTAAATGCACTTAATAATTAATAGTGTGAAAATATACCTCTAGGCATTCTGGGTGATTGCTTGCAAACAGCTCCCACTGTTCCAGAGAGTAATGCTTGTGAATTGCAGTGAACATTGCATACTAGAAAAACAGAAACCAGGTATTACCCTACAATCTCAGGCAGCAACGTGCACAAAAAGACTACATGGCTACAAAGCAAGAATATGTTATGGGATCTTATTTTTTAAAATTTAAATTAGTTTTTACTAAAGATTTTCTTGTGTAACAAAACAAGCAAATAAAGAAAAGTACATATAGTGTCTCCACTTTCAATTTGTAGTCTTTTCCACAATTTGTTTACATTCAGTATGAGACACTATTATCATATCCATGGTTTAACAGGTATTTAGAAGTACTTGACTTTGCTCCTACTTTCCCTGTTTGCAACACAGGCAAGTCAAAAGAAAACTGGAATCTAAAATTACTTTGCTTCAAATATGTTTTTTGTTTGTTTGTTTTGGAAACAATGGACCAGCTCAGGTAACACACTTCAGGGTTTTATTTTTCTTTCCGTTTTGCAGGAGAATTAAAAAGCACTTACTTTAGTCATAACCTGTGCCATTTCAAAAGTGCCTACAGTGTCCATATTTGCTACTATAATGGGGATCCCAGTGTAGGTTTGCTTAGAATTACGGAATGTGAAAGTACGCATAAGATCCACCTGTAAAGAAAAAAATGCGTATTTTAATCAGTCTTTTGTACCAGCAAAGAAATACAGCTTTTATATGCTATTCGGGGGGGGGGGGGAGGTTCACTAAATGTAGAATTAAGGCCTAAAAGGAAGGAAATGCAAACTTGTATTTCTAAGTAAGCCAATCCCAGATTTAATGCTTATCCAATTAGGAACATATCCTCAAGATGTTCAAATCAAGTTCCTTTTTTCTAGTTTTCTACTACATCCCATTTAAGCTGTTGGCTGGTCTAAAGTAAGTTAAGGATCTGAAATTCTCAAAGTCACCTAGAGCTGAGCTGGAAATGCCACTTTGAAGAGTTTTCGCCAAATATTATTCACCATTTTTTCAAAAAATGGAGACTTGGCACTCCAACACACAATGTGCTGGAATCACCAGCCCAATGTCATTACGGAGCACAAAAAGTAGTAACAACAACAAACCTTTAGGAAAAAAGGAAAAAAGCCGTGCTACTGCCACCACTAATGGTAAGCTCCATCCCCAATAATTGTTGCATTATTTCTTCTCACTCTATAGAAATCTGGTGAAATGGCCCCCAATTTTCCTGCCCACAAATGGGCTGAACGAAGGCCTTTAATGCATAGCTCTATCATCAACACACAGACACCAACGAGTCTTAGCAAATGCTGCCAAAGGGTTCGCATTCCCCAGTTAGGACTGTTTGCTGTATGGGAGTGCTTTGGGATCAAGGTCTCCTTCTGGATGCTTAAACTGGCCAGGAATGCATTTTATCAGCCTTGGCCTTTTCCATAGCTTACCCCTATTCATGAAAGAGAACGGTTTGACCCTCATACTGCATGTCCTAGTAACCTTCCATCCAAACTGCAATACAGAGAGCCACACTTCAAGCATGTTCACAAGTTGTGACTGGTCCACAATACAACAGCCACGTTCGATTACAGGGGTTAGATGCAGGAAGCAATACTAATTTTATGTGAGCTACACTGGTTGCCAATTTACTATCAGGATAAATTCAATTTTTACTTTTATCCCACTTTATACTCCACCCACCAGGTAACTTGAGAGAGCATCTTTTCCATATGTACTTAGTAAAATCCAGCTCAGTTTAATCATCAGTTAGCCTGGTTTATAGAACCAGATTATAGAACCAGCTGCCTGTTCCATACAAGACATTGCCTCTTTTAAACAACCTTTATAGGTTTGTCTTTTTAAATGGGCTTTTGCTGTTTAATATGCCTAATGGTTTTGTTTGTTGCTGTGCCTCAGTTCTGGGATGGTTTTATTGTTATCGCTTCTCGGCCTATTAGCCAAGATGATGTGAAAACACTATTATATTTTCTGTTAACTGCTGTTCTCTACCTTGAAAAGCAGTGTATTGATAAGCAGACTACGCATCTCCCAAATAAATAATTAATAGGTAATTGTATAATGCTGGACCTCATTCATTACAAGCAGGACCTGTATCCAATGTCTCCCCAACCTGCCTGATTTTTTGTTGGCAGCAACCTAGGCTCATCCTTACAAGCCAGGAATTAAAAGAAAACAGAAGTCACAGAGGGGGACATAATGTCTGCCTCCCTCTTAACTCATGAGTAAAGCGATACCTAGAATTAATCCAATAGCCAACCAAATATAAATGGAAGAGTTGAAAAGGTTTAAAATATTTGTTATGCACATATATATACAAGTTCTTTGGTCACTGCTTTGTAGCATTCTCCCTTTTTAATATCCTCAACTCAACAACTAAGACTACAACTCCCATCATTGCTAGCTAACAGGACCAGATGGGAATTGTAGTCCCAAAACATCTGGAGGGCCGAGTTTGGGGATGCCTGATCTAAGAGCAGGATCACACCTGCCTTCCCCACTCTTATCCCATACATCTGAGAGCTAGCTTGTGGACCATGAAGAATCTCCTATGAATTGTACAAATAGCTAGTGTTCATTTTCCTGAGAGAGAAGCAGCATATTCAGAGTTACTCTAATTACCCATAACTTCTGTGGCTAAATTCCCACATTTTCTCTACCTTCTACCATTGTGAAATTATTTAAGAAAGCAACTTGCATGTTACCATAAGCAGTAGGGTCAAACTAGGCAGCCAAATATCCCTTAATTTAGAATATTCTCCTTTGTTTCAGAACGGAATGTGGCAAGCAAAACAGAAGTCAATCCTAAACAAACATGCTACCCAGTTCTATACAACCCATAGATTGGTAGCCAACTAAGTCATACTGAGTAGACCCATTAAAATCAATGGACTTGTAAGTCATGACTAACCTACACCAACTATTTCAGAGAATCTGCTCTAAGTAAGTCAGCACAATCCTAACCATGTTTACTCTGAAGAAAATCCTAAATGAAATAAGGCCTAAATAGGGGTTGGATTGAAGCCTTATTCTAAAGTAAATACGTACAGACTGAATTCTTACTTGGATGCAATAACCGCTCTACCCATTACACCAAAATAAACAAGCATGTGGCCTTATTTTGCAGGAAAATGCTGTTGGCTCGTTTACTTGTATGATATACGCAGCTGGAAACATTACATATAACACTTTGGGTGTAGATGCAAAACACCTGATGGCATGTATATCTTAAAGCAGCCTAAACTTTCTTCCATTGAAATCTATGTTAATGATAGCTACAAAAAGTTGGTTTTAAATTAAAGCTATTTTTCTCATTTAAAAAACAACTGGGTACTTTTATTTAGTCCTTACAGTACCCCATAGAATAGGCAATACAAAAGTGCCACTTATCTTTGGAATGTTGTTCCAAGTTAATAGGTAGATCAAACCATGTAGGTCATGGTAAGCCTATTGGGTCAACAGATATGCAACTCCACATTCCAGAGGGATTTCCTACAACACTATTCTGGTTACAGAGATATAATGCCTGCAGTATTTTTTTTGAAAATGCCTTTACCAGTAGCAATGGTTGCTGGTCAGAGAACAGATGTCTCTACACAGCCTGCAGTCACAAAGCATTCGTTCCAATATGATGGTGTGAATTATCCAACCACAAACTAGATTTCAGGGATTTTAATAACACAAGGAAGAAGAAGATTGCTGCTTTTATTGACAGCTGACCAAGCTATTCCCACCCACCCACCCCCAGAAGAAAACCTGAGTACAGTGGTACCTCGGGTTAAGTACTTAATTCGTTCCGGAGGTCTGTTCTTAACCTGAAACTGTTCTTAACCTGAAGAACCACTTCAGCTAATGGGGCCTCCTGCTGCCTCCACGCCGCCAGAGCACGATTTCTGTTCTCGTCCTGAAGCAAAGTTCTTAACTCGAGGTACTATTTCTGGGTTAGTGGAGTCTGTAACCTGAAGTGTATGTAACCTGAAGCGTATGTAACCCAAGGTACCACTGTATGCGTGTGCATTAAGAAACCTGTTGGATCAGACCAAATGCACATCATCAAAGCCTATCATCCTGCTACCCAAACTGGGCAACTAAACAAGGCAGGCGCAAAACAGCCTTCTCTAGCTGTTGCCCCCCAGGAACTGGCATTCAGTGGCACACTCCTTCTGTGAGCATGGAAGCTCCATTTAGCCACCATGGCAAGATCTATGTTGCAGACCTATTCTTCATGGATGTAGCTATTCTTCCCCTCCCTCCACCCACCCACACCCTTTTCAAAGTCTTATTTAATATGGGATCTTAAATGTCAATTTATATTTAAAAGTTAATTAAATCTGCTTTAGATGTTGAACATCCCATAAACTGATGCTTTGCAACCACATACACACACAGCTACAGCTAAAAGTTCAAGCTAGTTTCAAAAAATAAAAATGGAAGCTTTTTTAATTTGGCTGTCAATTTACAAAAACACAAAAGTATTTGCCTTCCCCTCCGTTGTGTATGTGTGTCCTGACCTGCCTTGTCCTCACAAAACAGCTTCTCCCTGATATTACTTTCCCTGGAAACTGCAGGCTTGCGAAGCATGGCTTGTAATTTGAGTCACCGGGGGCCCCCCTCCCGCTCACCCATTAGCCAGCAAATGATGTGTCACACCGGCAGTTTCTCCGCGCCTCTCTGCAAAACAATTCCGAGCACAGTTCTACCCAACTCTAGGTCACCTTCTTCCATCCACTGTATTTTCTTGCAAAGTAACAGCAGCAGCAGGAACAACAACAACAACAATAATTAAAAACGTTTTAGGCAGATGCCCCTATCAGGACAGCACAAGCAGTTCTTAGGGGGAAGCGAGGAGCTCACGTTTCACGTTTGCAAGGGCTCTTTCCTTGCAAGGAGGCAAAAGCTCCTGCAAAGGAGAAGGGGGGGGGGGGTGCTGCCTGCCGTGTGATTTTATCTTAGTACGCGAGAGTCCACCTAACCTCACCCGTGAGGTAACAAATGGGGGGATTGCTTTATTCGGGGCCGCAGCGGGAAAGACAAGAGGCGGGAGAGAAGCAGACAGACAGAGCTCATTAACCCGTTAACTTGGGAAATGCAAAAACCAAGAGAAAAAGAGGTTATCTACCGGAGTTAGATGCGAAGTATTAAGGGAAAAAAGCATGCTCGTTTGGAAAGGCCCCCACCTCTGCTCTGCTTTTGAGGCTGCTTCGCTTAGGTCTAACCAAGACATCTTTAAAGTCCAGTTTGAGATCGGCATCTACTCGGGGCATCTCGCCGGTTCAGCTCGGGTGCAGGAGGGGCGCTCCTCGCCTCAGGCTCTCGGGCTGCAGTTGCTTTGGCTTCTCTTTCCTCCCGCGGCGGCGGCGGCTCTCTCTCTCTCTCTTTTTGTTTGCTTTGCTTTGGTTAGGTTTGCTTTGGGTTTTTTGCCGGTCAGCCCGAGTCTGGGGCGGGCAGGACAGAAGCAACCGAAGCTTGTTTTCTTTGCAGGGCGAGTATTTATAGGGAGAGCCGAAGGCGCGCGAGACGGTGCCGGATCCCCATCGCTTCTTTATTAGGAACGGGCTGCTTTTGGAATGTGCACAGGCGGCGCGGGGCAGGTCAGGTGGCCTCGCCGCCCGGCTCCTTTCCCCCCTCGGCTCGCCGGTTGCTCCGTGACTCTGTGGGTGCCTGCGCGCTGCTACAGCAATGCAGCTCCAGGGGAGGCGAGCCGGAGACGCTGCAGCACTTCCAGGCGCCGGCAGCTGCAGCTTGCAGCAGCAGCACCATTAACGTGATCGATAAGGCCGGGGCCGGGGGAGAAGGGACCTTTCAGGCGAGGGAATCAGGCACCGGGGCAGAAGCGGAGTGGGCGAACGCAGCTCCAAATTGGAGGAGGAGGAGGAGAATTAAGGGCAACCCAAGGGCAGAGGAAACAGCGCGCGGCCATGTGACCCTCCCCAAATCTTCTGCGTTTATGCACTTGTGCTTCGTCCTCCCTTTCTCTTTTTCCCACCCTCAGCCTGCTCCAGTTTCTTGTGTGTTAGCTCCTTGGGGGGATCCCTCACCCTAATTCCAGCTTTCTTCATTTGCTGCTCTGCCAGTCAGTTATGAAACGGCGTCTCTCTCTCTCCCTCTCTCTCTCATTAAAGAAATAGACCACAGTTGCAGGCAAAACCACAGGCACACTAGTTTCCCCCACCCCAGTATTATCAATTGAGCACGTGAGGAACGTTACACTGACTTAAGACACTGACTCTGTCACCACTCACCAAGCTTCGTGGGCTGTGAGGGTTATTGAGGCCACATTCACTTAAAAACACTTATGATAGCACTTTTAGCACTCATGGCTTCCCCCAAGGAATTCTGGGAGCTGTAGTTCATTATAGACGCTGAGCGTTGTCAGGAGGCCCCTGTTGCACTTAACAGAGCTGCAACTCTTGAGTTGCTGTAAAGAGGGATTGATTGTTAAACCCATTTTTCTAAAAAAAATAAATGTTTAGGGGTACTCTCATTTTCCTGCTCATATTTAAATGCTGCCCCTCAATGAGGCCAAACTTAGATTCACAAAATGTTTAGGGGTATGCGTACCCCTCAGAAAAACCACTCAGAATTGACATTCTGTGAGGGGAATAAGAACCTCCTTCCAACTCCCAGCACCCTTAACAAACAGCTCTTATGACTGATCAAAATGATATCATAGTCCTTTAACTGTATGGTGTGAATGGGAACCTGAGTTCTAGTCACTAGCATCGCCCTGACAAGAATGCAGAAACACAGATTATTTTCCCTGGTTATTTTGCACATTTGGGAGCTCACACCTACTTCTGTAGTATGTGGGATATGATTAATAACATTTTGCCATATTAATTACATACCAAGGTTTATGTCACTGAAAAGCCTGGCTTACCTAAAGCTAAGAGTTCCAGCAACTTGGGCCCCAAGAAATTATCTGGCCATAGCTGTCAAGTGTCCCTTTTTTGAAGGGACAGTCCCTTATTCTAGTGCCATGTCCCGCTGCTGTCCCTTATTGATAGATGTCCCTTAAATGATGTCCCTAAAATTTCAAAGGAAGCAGCCCCTCTCCCTCCCTCCTTGCTGGCCAGGGAGGCTCCAACTGTGTTGCTTGGCTGTGTTGCTCACCCAATAAGAAGTCTAAGAACGACTGGGGGGTGGAGCTTGCATGCCTTGTGCTGATCAAATCGGCTGCGTTCCCTGGGAACTCGCCTTTGCTCAGCGCTTCCCAGTTGGAGAGGTGATGGTGGTTTTCCTTGAGGCTTCGTTTGGCTGCTGCCTGGGTTTTCTGTCTTTGGCTCAGAGGGGCTCAGAAGTTGAACATACCTGTGCTGAGTGCTTGGATCGGATTGTCATTGTCTCTTTTAACCCCAGCATGCCTCTGTGTAACCTAATACTTTACAGCAGTGCAAAATTCTAACTTAATAAAGTCTACAAGAATTTCCTCCATTACCATCTGAATAAGTAATTTTTTTGCAAAGAAAGGTATAATGTCCTGCCATCAATTCAGGAACAATATTTTGTCCTTCACACATTTCATAATATCCAATAGTTTTATTGTTTTTATGGCTATGGGGAGCCTGTCTAGCCCTGTTACTGATGGCTGCGTTTAGACAAACACTTTTTCAGTAAATGGGCCATTAGTCTATGAGTTCTCCAGTTTTCTTCTGTTGTAGTACATTTAAATGGCCTTAACTAGCTCTTGGTTTATTTTATTGGTTTTTTTCATTACTTATTTTTTATCTGTATGTTTATAAATTGTATATCTTGATTGTATATTAGTTGTATATTTTTATTTGTACTGCTGCAAGCCACCTTGGCTGCTACCACAAAAAGGGGGTATAAGTTTAAGAAATAAAAATAAATGAATATATGAATTTTCTGGAACAAAAAAAGCAATGAGGTAACTTAAAACTTTATATTCCCATCTCCAACTTTAAAGTTATAGGGGGTGTTGCTAAACTTTCTTCCCAACCTACAATATGATTTGCATAAATGGCAAATAATTTACATAATATGCCAAATAGGTCACTTGGATATTGGGAACTGCAGTATGGCAACCCTAACAACAAGTACATTGTGCACTAAGAACTAAATTCCAGAAGGATAATCTTCCAGAAATGTAAAGCTCAGGAGCTGAATCCTAGGGGAAATTTTGTAGAAAGTTAGGGTTTTCCTTCCCACTTCCGCTATAGCAATAAAACCTTTGTTGGTTGTAGTAATTCTCAACCAGAAATCTAGAATAAAGACAGTTTTTGAAAGGGGGTAAAAGCTAGTACAAATAGTTCTACATCTAAAAGGTCCACTGTCCAGACCTACATAAAGGAAAAGTCACTTGTGAGAGCTGAGAACAGGGCAAGGAGGCCTAAAAAGTCCTGCCCCCCCCCCCCCACCACTTTGATCTTACATAACTCAATTTTCTTAGTAAACAAATCCAATAAATTGATGCAGTGCAAAACAAAGGTCAGGGGGATAGTCTACTCACATGCCTCTCATTGCTACTTTTCCATTTTCTGCTAACTTGCATTATGCATTTTTTAAAAAAAGGATAAAAGAGGCCAGAATGTGATGCCTTTTGGTTCCTTCAAAGACAGTGTAAAGATGCCATGTACTTTCCATCATGGAAAATGGCAAGGCTCCTAGCCGGGAAGCAGAGCAAGACTCCCCTTTGCAGACATAGAGAGCTGAAGATAAATGATAAGCCGTTGATTTTCTGTAGTCATGCCCTGTACTGGCATTATCTGTCCCTTCCTTGCAGTATTGTAGGCACAACCCTATTTTGTCAGCAACTTGTGGCATTGTCCTGATAATTTGAGCACCTTATTTTTAGTTCAACTTCTTGAACTATCCATTATGCTTTAATTATGAGTTTTACAGAGTTGAAGATGAAGAATCCTGATGCAATCTAATGTCTAGCTGCCTTTATTTTTTATTCAATCTTACGGCACTGTTCTTGTGAACAACAATTTTGCTGTATCTTCCACAAGTTGTTTATGTGCTGTGGATTATATCCAACTATGTTCAGAGCAAACTCATTGAAATTAATTGGCATGTTTAACCATGACCATTAATTTTTACATATCTACTTTCAGTAGAACTTTGTTGGATAATGCTATATTTTTAACCATTTTATATGATTTCAGCTTTTCGGTTTTGTAGGAAAATGACCCCTTTCCCTAATCAAAAGTGATTTAACACAGAAGAATGAACAACAACAACATCGAGATAGAAGCTTAAAAGTATCCAATTCACAATAGCATCCCTTAGGAATGATGGTGTAAATATTTTGGGTTCCCTAAGTGGCTATAGGGTAGAATTTGTCAGCATCATAGAGAACCAAGTAACAGCTGTCTGATGAGACAAACAGTTTTCTTTTTTTGGGAGGGGGAGAAATAACATCAAAATGACATTTGGAAAGGGACACAATGTACATTATATTTATATACTAATGCCAGTCGCCCCAAGGCCAAGATGACAGAACTAGAATGTGGAGCACTGAAACAGAGCACAGATTAAGAGAACAGTCCTATGCACAAGAAACCGGCATAAAGCAAGCTGGTGTAAAATTACACCAGATCCAAACTCCAGAACATGTCGTCTTCCCAACTCCTTGACATGGAAACCACCTACCAAGAGCACCTCCACTTTGTTGGGATTTAGTTTCAGTTTACTGGCCCTCATTTAGTCCGTTACTGCCTCCAAAAACCAGTTCAGCATTCGCACAGCACAAATGGAATGGAAAGATAGAGCTGGGTCATGGGTGTCATCCACATACTGATGAAACTGCTCCGAAACCTCTGATGACATCTCTCAGCAGTTTCATATAGTACATATATTATTTTCTAGAGTGCTGTTGTGGCACAACCTCATGGCCTTCACAATGGAATTCCAGGTGAATTCGTGCCCACCCAGGGATGGTTGTGGGCAGCATTCCTGCATTGTAGGGGGTTGGACTAAATGACCCTTGGGATCCCTTCCAACTCTTCAATTCTATGATTCTGTGATTCGCTACAGCTCTGTACTTGGTTTTACAGGCTACGGTTTGAGTGATCAACAAAATATTCCTCTACATGCCCAATAGCACCATCTGCTGGTATGAAGCATGACAAATGAAATTACCATTAATTAAGATGTAATTATGTGTGAGCAAATTGATTCCATGCCATAAATTTGCCTCTATCTGCTGATATTCCATAGATACATTTATCTATTTCCATATCTAAATCTAAGAGGGTCCTTCAGCAGCAGTAGTAGAGCAACACTGATTGTGCCCATTATTGGAGAAATCCAGGGACTGATTATTTCAATTACATAGGTAGTACTGTTGAATGGATGAGTAGGATACAAATTCTAGTTTTTGAGTTCCTTCTTGTATCATTCTTCCTGGTGTTCAAGTTGTTACAGAAGGTGCTTAAGGCTGTGATCCTAAGCCCACTTACCTGGGAGTAAGTCCCATTGACTTTAACAGGATTTCCGAGTGATTGTAGCAAGGATTGTGTTGTTAGTGGGATTGGGGGTATGTTTAAAATTTCAGTTTTACCATCATATTTTTGTGACTTTGGTAAGAATTTTTGTTATGCTGCAGCAGAGGTATGCTAAAACTTAAGTAGAAATAATGATCCACAGTAACAGAGAGCTCTGTTGGAATTATCTGCACTAAAATGTCAATACAATGCTTCCTATACATGGTTAGTGATTTTATTTGACTGAATCAGCTAAGAGTGGGATTTAAACTCTTAAATGGCCTCTGGGTACCAGGAAGGTGCTCTGTTTCCTGGGTTTTCAGTAGGATGCAATGTTAGTTATACCACCACTGTTTCTGCAACTCAATAGTTTCAGCCTCTTAGACGATTAATGGGTTCAATAAACAAACTTATGTGCCTGCCTGTTATTGATTTTGTGGTAGCAACATGGTTACAAGCACTGCCATCAGTTTTAAAAGCACAATTAATGGACTTTAAAAGGTGTGCTTGTACTTCTTAAAAATTTGTCGTATATACTGTAGGTCCCTGTGCTTTGCATTATTGTAACAATGCGCTATACCTTATCTCGGGGATAACCAATGTGGTGCCCTCCAGATGTTACCCTACAACTCCCATCACTCCTAACCATTGGCCATGTTGACTAGGGCAGGTGGGAATTGTGGTACAACATCTGGAGAGCACAAAATTGGCTACCCACTTTATTTTATCAAAGAGAACAAGGGTAGTCAACATGGTGCACTCTTGACATTATGGACTATGATCAATGGTGGCGGTGATGGAAATTGTAATGCATAACATCTGGAGGAGACCACACTGGCTATGCCTAAGAGAGACAGAAAATATAGCTTGTGGTTCTTTTTTCTAGGTAAAGTGATTATTTTAATAATAGATTACTCCCCTGCTCTTTCTATTTCTGGATCCAAGCTTTATCTGTTCTAAAGCAATGCTATTCTAATGTTAAGCCATCTTCGTATCTCACTCCACAGGTGGCTACATTTAAGGGAAATCCGATGTAATGTTTGAAAACCACACACAGGCTTTGGGACAGTGAGGGATGAGAAGGGTGATTCATGTGCTTTTCTCGGGACACACAGTAATAATAAGACCTGCTTTAATCTCGGGCACCACAGATTAATTTGTCAAAAATCTCCATAATAAAACAAGCCTTTGCTCCAGGCAGAGTTATTATCACTGCTACATTAGTTCGACTTTATAATGAAAACCGCTGTGCTCAGTGCAACTGACTCTTGTACCTTCTGCTCATAATTCTCAGCTGCCTCTGCTAATATTTTATTCCCATTATCTGAATAAAGTCTTGCACACAATGTTAGAGAGCTGTACTAAGAAATTAGGTGCGTTGTTGATGGCAATTACATATTTTTTTTGTTATGGTGTGATGAGCAGGTAGACATGATTTAGGGAGAAAACAGCATTGCAGGCCACATTGGCTCACCTGTTGGATTAGTTAAGATTGGCTTGTGGGCTGGAGGTTCCCCACCCTTGCTCTGGATAAACCATGAGCTGTAACCAGAGTTTGTTCTTTGTTTACTTCCTGTGCTTGTTTGGAGGAGACAAACCATGAACCTGGATTGAGATGACATGCTAAGCAAAATCATGGTTTAGCCCTGAATAGCTGCTTTGGAGGTTGGATGCCTTTATAAATGATAGAGTAGAGTAATTTCTATCAAATATTCATTAGCTGTACAATTTATTTGGATGCATGAATAAACCACTCCTGTAATGTTTCAGTTTTAGTTACTTGCTTTTGCATTGGCATTAAATGAAATGTTTTATTAGTTGTGCTAAAGTCTGTAATAAACCGTCAGTAATATTTATTTAAAATAGTAGAGACATCACCTTGCCAACAAAGGTCCATATAGTAAAAGCTATGGTTTTCCCAGTAGTGATGTATGGAAGTGAGAGCTGGACCATAAAGAAGGCTGATCGCCGAAGAATTGATACTTTTGAATTATGGTGCTGGAGGAGACTCTTGAGAGTCCCATGGACTGCAAGAAGATCAAACCTCTCCATTCTTAAGGAAATCAGCCCTGAGTGCTCACTGGAAGGACAGTTCCTGAAGCTGAGGCTCCAATACTTTGGCCACCTCATGAGAAGAAAAGACTCCCTGGAAAAGACCCTGATGTTGGGAAAGATGGAGGGCACAAGGAGAAGGGGACGACAGAGGATGAGATGGTTGGACAGTGTTTGCGAAGATACCAGCATGAGTTTGACCAAACTGCGGGAGACAGTGGAAGACAGAAGTGCCTGGCGTGCTCTGGTCTATGGGGTCACGAAGAGTCGGACACGACTAAACAACAACAAAAAACAATATTTATTTTGAAAGCTCTTTTCAATGTAAATAATGTAGGTATCTTGCACCAAGTCAAGAAATACATGCATAGCAACATAGAAGGACAGCTGTATTGACTATTTTAGAGCAAGGCAGCTTACACCGAAAATGTTGAATTAGATAAATAATGTAATAAAAACAGCATTGGATAAAATTATGTACAGCAATACCATAAGTCCTTGAAAGACATTATACTACTTTTTCATTTGGGCAGGTATTAATGGACTGGGATTAGACTGACCCAAGAGGTTTTTCTATATTATTTGCATTTTCCCTATAGAATGTATTTTACCTGCTTAAGTGCTTAGGAAATTGTGGGATATAAATGCTTATATATGTCACAGCTGTTTTACCGCTCTGTTACCCTTTTACAGGAATTACAGAGAATTTGGGTACTTCAATAAATGAGCCAGCAGAGGGCAGATTTACATCTACTATTGAATTGAGCACGCACTGTGCGTTCTGGCTTTTAAGAAAGTAGAATTATTACTGCTCAACATTAAACAATGCCCATCTGAAGGTTACATATATTATTGTGTGTTTCTCAACTGAAATATTTGCTTTTAATTGCCAAATAAGTATAGTGCAGCTGCTTGTTTCTTTGTTTAAATGATAATTTCCCATCTTTTTAACACATAGGAACATATTTCCACAAAATATGCCCCTACATTATTTGGAGTTAATTTGCCTAATCCTGCCCTCTCCATCTTATTATTCAGTTCTGTAGTATCCAATGAATTGCCCTGTGGTATAGATTAATGAAATTGCCCTAATATTTTTAATAGTTCTTCAAATGCGATAGTACATTTTAACTTACCTGATTAAAATTTGCCTTTAAAGGAACTTAATTTTGCATTGTTTGAAACAAAAGAGTCTTGCTAGCAAATTGATGATAGCGTTCAATTTTTTCAGCAATTGCCTTTGAACTTTGCAATCTTCTTCCAGTTCTGTCACGACTGTTATTTTCACTGAGGACCACTCAGATTACCCAGAACAACCGTTTGAAAATTGTTGGAGTGTGGGGAAATTCTACAGTTGTAAAACTCAAGATACAAATCAACCCAACTTAAGAAAATTAAAGTGGGGGAAGGGAAACAATTAAGCTGTGCAATTAGATTCTGGATGTCCGTTGTGATAACCTGAAAAGTTAAACAAAACCACATTCTACCTTGGATCAAAAAGCTGTCTTAGTGTGTGAAATATTTTAGAAGGGGCTTGGGGAACTGGAAACAGATATTGTACTAAGAAAGGTACAAGGCTAAGAAAGCCTTGTATATTTTCTGTCAAGCACACACAGTTTATTCAGAAAGATATCTCCTTGACAGGCTATCTGCATACGATGGTTCCCAATAAATGTACAAGCTGGCAAGGATACCGCATGACATTTGAGAAGTGTAAAGCACAAAAGAACAACAAACAACAGAAGCTTGAAACTGATCTAGAGAAAAATATTCAAAACCTGTCTGACTGCAGCAAGCTACTCTTAAGTACCAGCCTTGATACCAGATGCTAGAAAGGTAAAGGGCCATTCATAACATGCCAGAGCTGCTAAATAAACCCTTAGTAATGAGGCTTGTGGAGAGGGTCCAATACACAACACAATACTCTGAAGTGCTCCAGTGAGAAAAAGGCTTGAAATAAGGCTGAATGATCTTGAGAACAAGAGCGACAGAATGTCTCCAATGAGCCAAAAAAGTACAGTTTCTTTTTCAGGCGTAGTGCAATAGAGCAGCTCCAAGAATGGAAAACAAAATGGACAGTGGGGGAGGAGGGGAAGAGGAAGAAATTCTCTGTTGTTATCTTCAAAATGAAACCAGTGATTTTGTAAGCTTTGTTTCCACCCATCCTGCAAGCAGCTCAAAAGCCTTGAATCAAATAGCTGTGGCACACTATTGTTTTAAATCCGGGTTGGGGGGGGGGGGGACATGCAATCCTCAATACATTGCTGGACCAGTAACCCCAGGCAGCCAAGCCAGGGGTGATGGGAGTTGTAGTCCAGCAACATTTGAAGGGCCACAGATTCCCCAGTGCTATTTTATATTTATATTCATGGTTTGCTCTTACAACCTCCCCCCCCCCAAGCTTTTAGTGTATAAGAAGTAAAGTTTACAGGCAATTCTAACAAACAACTGAATGAAATAATTCAATTCCTAGTTTCAGTGTGACTTGGAAATAATCATGTTTCAATGATACAAGGGAAATTTTAGATTGATTTTATTCTAGTTTTTGCACTTGTTTTTGATGTTTTGAGTTCAACTTTCTGGGGGAAAAGAGACTCATAATTAACATCATGCCTGTATAGACCAGATTTTTAGAGTCTGGTCAATTTGTGCTGTAATCTTGTACCCACTTACCTGCAAGCAGTGCTTTTTTCTGGGGGTACACAGGGGTACGCATACCCCTAAAGTTTTTTGGGAATGTAATGGGACAAGAAACTATTTAAAATTTAAAAAATTAGTTTCTTCTCTAGCACGGTGAATCGTCAGTTCCGTTGCTACCCCTGATGGCGGCATCATTTCCTGTCACAGTGTTTCCTGAGTCTCGGACAGAAGTGAGCGTTTAATGTGTGAAGTAGGAGTGGGAATCTAGCACGGTGATTGGTCAGTTTCGTTGTTACCACCTCCGATGCGGCTTCATTTCCTTTCCTAGAAAGGAATCGGGAAGATGTTAATGCACACAACCTCATGCCAATGTGGAAGTAACTGTGAGCTGCCAGCTGTGTAATATGATGCATGTTCTTTGTACTGTATTTATTTTTCCTGATTTGAACTATAAAATGGTGATTTTCTTAAGTCAAATTGAGAGTACCCCTAAACATTTTTTTAAGGAAAAAAACACTGCCTGCAAGTAAGCCTCATTGAACTCTGGGACTTATACCTAAGTCACCACCAACACTAGCTGGCCACCAGTGTTTTCCTGATATTATTTCCTTGGGTGCTCTGGTATACAGGAAGCTTATGCAGGAACTACATTCTGGGGGAAATTGCATATAGTCAGAATAAGCCATTGGAACACCCCTACATGACCGTCCTTACCTTCTGGAGCATGGCAGAGAGATTTTAAGCATCAGCCAGCTCTCTGCCTTGCTTACCCTCCTGTGAGATTCTAGCCCCAATGTCTCCCTGTTTCTTCCTGCTTCTTACGTTATGCTTTTTATTGAAAATATAAGACATTTGTGTTTTTTCCTCATATAAGAAGCTTTCATGCTTTGCAAAACAATTCTAATCTTGCCAGAAGTTGAAAGAGCAAGAAGATCAACTAGTCTGAAGCCCTGACAGTTTGCTAATTATTCCTGCACCCCCAATTAGTGAAAAGAAGACGCATTTCTGTCTTTTTGCACCCATCATGGGCCTCTAGCTTCACCTTATTAGGTTAGTAAAGTGTGACAAGAGTTCTCTGGCCTTCAGTAGAAGACCGGGGGGGGGGGGGCTGGCATCAAACCCAGGAGAACAATAATTTTATTAGACTCATACATTCTTCATGCAGCAAGATAATACTGGCAGGGAATAAGATCTTGTGAGAACCCAGTAAGCAAGGCAGAGAGCTTAAAAACTCTTTTTGCGCAGGATTTTGCGTGCATTTAATTTGTGCAATTTCAACTGGTGAGCCGTCAATCAAGTAAAGTTAAGAATCACACAAGTTACCGTAAATGTGCATAAGTTGTGAGTTACCTGTACCTTCTCCCTTGATCTGGCCTTGCCCTGAGGTGTGGTGAATTCTGTCTGCGTCTTGGAATCTACTTTGCCCCACCATTGCAAATACTACTCCTGTTGATGGGCAGAGGTGTTCCTTTACTGTAGACTGCTTTCCCCCCTCTTTCCTTTGCTGTTGGCTTTTAACAAATCTGTTCTTTTACTGCTTCTTTCAAGGCATGTCAGCAGTTCTTTGGCCCTTCTCACCAGGGAAGTGGTTGTGGCTTTCACTGATTGTTCTTTGTTAAAAAAAGAAAGAAAAGGCAGTTCTCAAATCTCTCAGCTAGTTCCACTTTCTCTCCATTTACATATAATGATATTTTTCAGAGGGTAATGTGTTAGCCAGTTGCAGCAAATGCAATGGGTCTTGTGGCATCTGAAAGACTAAGAAATTACAGCAAAAGCTGTCCTTTTCAACAGATGCACCATGTGTTATCCTGAATTCCAGCTGTTGTACGCATATGTAAGCAGAGGGTGGGATGTCAGAGGGTAATTAAATGCAGAAAGTACAGAAAATGATAATTAAGAACAGTGGCTGTTCACAAAAAAAGTTGTTGGTGGATAACACAGACATTCCAGCAATAGCACACCAATTAACACATGTAGTGTGATAAAAACAGCAACAGCGACAACACTTTATCCTAATTTAAACCACAGGAGACAAAGCCAAGTCTCTCTACCTGATACCTACCGCAGTGGGATGCATGTTTGCCTTGAGTTGCCAGGCCCATGTAAGCGGTGGCTGACTCCATTTTGAAACCTTTTACAATGACTTGAAATAAAGTTGTCTCTGACCCAGAATTCCATTTTTGCCAGCCAGCCAGCACACAAAAGCATTTGCCTACAGAGACTGGTGTGTTTCTACTTTCAAGGTCCTTTTGCCTGTTTTAGAGGTATTTTCTTCCTCTTTTATTTAAACGACACATGAATTCTGATTTCCTGTAAAGTAAAATTAATGTGTTGTTGTTTTTTTTTAATTATAATGCAGAACTTTCATTCTGGAAATTCTCTACCTATTCTTGTATGAAAATTCATGCTACCCAGTAGGGTGGCCGGATAACATTGGGCTTATTATGTCAGAAGGGAATGTAAGGCATCTCTGTGGCCCTAAAAATACCTGCAGTGTACTAAAATGCAAAAACAAACCAGCCCACAACATTTTCTATGGTTACCAAATGTCCCTGGGGACAGTCCTTGGATTTACAAACCTGTCCCCAGACAAAATCCGTCCCCAGAATGTCCCTGGATTTCATTAAATCTCCCCAGATTTATATTTTGAGTGTTGTAGATTTATTAGTAGGGAATGAATGTTGCGTGATTGGTTCACCGGCACAAGACACATTATATCGAGACTTCCGGCAAGGCAAAATGGTGGGCTCCACAGCAGCGAGCAGCTCCTGAAGCCAGCCAGAGCCAACTGCACTACCAAGCTGGCTCCGGGCTGCTGAGACTGCCGCCGCCACTGCCAACGGGGAACTGGGGACGCCCGGCACGTCACCTGGGGAACCGCTGACCCCCCTCCCCCTGTGACCCAAATTGAGCCAGGAGTGAGAACACTCGGCCAACTGGCTGACTCCGGCGAAAACCCCGGAGCCAACGTAGGGAGAAGGAGGAGAGGAGAAGGAGGAGAGAGAAAGAGGAAGGAGGGGAGCCCCGACCTTACCGCCACCGCCGCCACCACTGAGTAGGAGAGGTACAAGGTACGAGAGCACTGCGAGGGCAAGGATACGTGGCCAAGTCCAGGATCTACGCGAGCTTCCTCCATGGTGGCTAGCACTCCAAGAGAGCAGACCAGGGCCCAGAGGAAGGCCGCGCAACAGAGGAAACCACAGAAGAGAAGATATTACTTATTTTTTTTTAATAAAAAAATAACTTTTTAAAATTAACTTTTTTTTCTCTTTTCAAAAAAAAAAAAGTGTCCCCGGATTCTTTGGGGGGAAAATCTGGTAACCTTACCTTACATGCAGGTAAGGGATCAGCTGTAGCAAGGTGCAGAGACCGGGGAGAAAATCTTGCTCACTTCCTCTTTCCATGAGCAAGCATGACAAAAAATGAGGACATTTTCTTATTATCCTATATTGATTCCTGTTTCACATTTCATACTGTACATTTCCAAAAAGAGAGCAAAATACTGTATCCTCCTTTCTTTTATGAACTAACATAGCTCTGTAAATTTGTTAATTTTCCTAGTAAGAGATGGGTGGGGGAGGTTTTTAATCCTGGTTTCCACGTTTCAGGAGCTTCAGTAAAGCACATATAAAATACATAACAACTACACTACAGTCTTTCTGGCACCAGGTTATAAAATTCTTACTGGCCCAGAGAGCGTATGACCTCTGTTCTACTTCAATAGTTTTGTGTTTTTGTTGCCTCTCGATCTTATTCTTGCTTGAAAAATATCATGTTGCTTTGTTATATTGTATTTTAAAGTTTGATTGGGCACTGCACTGGAATCCCCTGGACAAGGGGTGTCCTAGTTTTTTCTTTATAGTAAAAATTAATTAAATTAAATAGCTTAAGCCATTGAAAGCTTTAAAAAAACTAACAGTAAGAGGAACAATGCCCATCGTTGAGTAAGGTTGCTAGGTAACGGTGACATGTCCTCCTTTGTGACCTGGCCTCTTGCAGGATTACTTGCCAGAGGTCTTTGGTTAGAGCAGGTCTTTGAAGGGAGTTAGATATTGTGCATGTGGTAGTTTAGGAGTTATAGCATTAGTTGAAGAGTAATTTTATTTGTTAGAGAGTTGTTGCATTACTGAGAAAGGTAAAGTGATACAAAAAATCGTAACATCTTTTAAACTGTAAATAGAATTTCTTAGTGACTTCTATATTCTGGTTCCGTCACAATTCATGAAGGTTCAGAATGAGATGAGAATCTCCTGTAATGGCTCTATTCATTCCCCCCCCCCCCCAAAAAAAAACCATCCTCAGGACCAGTTTAAACGCTTCAAATGATCCATGTTTTGGCAAGATCCTTTGGCAAGCTGTTCTCAGTGTGTCCAACTCCTTGCTACATTCTCCACAAGATGCCTATGACACCAAATTCATGTCAAGCCCATAGGTATCAGGTGCCCCAAGTTGAAAGCAGCGATATAGAGCATGAAGACATTACAACCTCACTTTCTCCCAACTCTGTCCTAAACTGAAAAGCATCAGAACGAGGTGTGTGTCATGGCAGGGCTTCTGCCACTTGAAGCAGCGTCCTCACTTGCCTCATGACTGGGCCTGATCTGTCTGCAGTCTCCCTGCTGAAATTAGGGCTCCATCTGCACTATATGTTTAAAGTGGTATCATACAGTGTGTCCTCATCCAATCACCACCCCATGATTCCACCCCCTCCATTTAATCGGGATTCAAGGTTCATGCGGTTGGCAAGGGCGTAGGAAGGGGGGGGCGGATCGCTGTCGGGGGAATGGGGGGAGCTGCGTCGCTTTGCCAGCAGCATTCCCCCCTCCCTTTCATTTTGACAGGGAGGCTTGGGAATCACAGGCGGGCCATGCGCCAAATGTCACTCTCCCTCAGCGAAGAAACCCGGGGAGTCATGGGCGGGCGGTGCGCTGAATGTCCACCATGGGTGGCTCGTTCCACCCCCGGCTGCAGGGCGCATGCATCGCTCTGTGCACCCGAATGGCCCCACCCCCTCGGGAGCGCGCCCTGCCCCCCTGGGCAGCACGGGCGTATGCTCCGCCACTGGCAGGAAGCAGACCCTTCCCACAGAAGCAGTAAATCTGGATTAAACAGGAATACAATATGCTCTGCCCCTGAACTTCAGCCCTTCCCCAAGCAAAAGCAGTAAGAGTTTTTCTTAACAGCTCTTAACAGTAAGAGACCACTGATCAGAATCAAAAATCAAAAGCAGTTGTTGCTCTGCCACCCAAGGCATCATGCAGCAACCATGTGATGAAAGATTAGCAGCAACAGGGCCAATAGGCCTTTCTGAGTGGCATTCTATTACACTTATGGATGCCAATATATTTTTTTAAGTATGTGGCAATAAATAATTATGCTTTTCTTGGCACATTACGCTGGTATTTTTTCAAAGTGCAGAGTACACCCTGCTTGTTGTCAGCCATATTAAATTATTTTTTCAAAGTCACAGAAAAGGAACGGTGTCTTTGCCCCTTCTGTCTCTTTGTCTCTCAAGATGTCAAGCTCATATGTTGCTCTTATAAACTCTGTGCTAGGAAGGTTTTAATGGCTGACAGTTTGAATAATACGCTATCACTTCTCAACACGCTCTGATTAAACTTGGGCAAACAAGGCATTGCCTAGGAAAATCTACAAATCACCCTTGATGATTCATTTGGCCAAGCTGAATCACTTAAACTGATTGCACCAATTGTGCTGTCAGAAAAAAAATTCAATTAAAGAAACAAAATAGCAGCCACAGCATCAAGAACAACAACAAATTGATTACACTCCCAACGTTTTGATATGTTGCTGTCTGCTGAAGGCTGAAAAATAGACAGGTGAAATGCAGTCCTCTGGGATCGAAGTTGCTCTCTGGCATAATTGGCATCAGAAAACTAAAGCGGATAAGTGCACAGCATGTGTAAAACAATTGTGTCCTCATGGTGGCATCATTTATTGCCATTCTAGAAAGGTATCCGGTGTTGGTTTAGGGTATTTTGCTAAAACACTATACGTACAAAATAAAAAATGGTGGTATAGTGGCTTGCAGTCACAAATGCAAAGAAGGATTTGTATTCCCATGTGTCCTGGGAATTTGTCTATGTAGGAGTTATCATCCAGGTTCGAAAGAAATTATGCAGGCATGCAACGGTGCCTCCATTTAATTCAGGGACAGTACAATTTGTGCTTTGCATGCAGAAAGCCTCAGGTTCAATCCCCCGTATCTTCAGGTAAATCTTAGATTGCAGGATTAGGAACGAATCTCTGGTTGCTTCCAGATAACCTATTTCTTGAGCAGTCATCCCGATTTGTTTGCTGGGGCCGTTATATGACATCACTTCAAGTACTTGTTGTTCTAATTGTTTAAACTGTTTAGAATTGCTTTTCACTGCTTTTTAACTTGTGTGTTTTAAATTTGGGGTTTTTGTTGTTGCTGTTTAAATTCCATAATTCCTTATGGCCCTTAAGATGTGCCTGGGAAGAGAGGAAATGGGAAGAGTCCAGAAATCATCACCCCATCCCAGCCCCCAAAATTGGTCTGTTTGCTGCTTCCTGGGTGAGCCTCAGCCACCCAGACAGACGACACAAGTTGTGAGAGTAGATATTTTCAAACTTAGCATTGAAAGCTAGTAATAGGGAGATGGTTTCTAAAGCACTGAAACTGCCCACCTAGCCATTGCCCTCCTACCTGACGCTCAATTTGATGTTATATTACGGTACTTTGCTAGCCAGCTTGCGTTTCTTGGTTGGAAAAGAGCTGATTTGGATTCCAATACTGGAAGAGGGGGGTAAGGCAGCAGACCTCTCCCCACTACTGCACTACAGCCTCAGTCCAAACTGAGAGTGGGGAAAGGGAGAAAAGTGAGAAGTACTAACCACAGATCTCCTAAGCAACTTCTGCTTTGGTCCTTTGTGTAAGACTTGCTTCACTGGATCATTGTGAAAATCCATCAGATAAATGTATGCTGTTACTCAATATACAGTAGGTAGGACCGCATGTCATAAGAATGGGACTGCTGCTTACCTCTTGACCAGACTTCCCAGAACTCCCATATCTATCATCTCATTCTCCACTTACCCTTCCTTCAGGCTCTGCTTTCTTAGCTCATGACATTGCACTCTTCCTTCCATCCCCATTCCATTTCTACCAGGGGCAGCGCACCCGTTTCGTCGCCTGATGTGAAATGATTAGGTGCTATCCCGCCCCCGCCAAAACTTCCCTTATCTAGGTCATCCGCCGCTGCCCATGAAGCAGCAACCACACTGGCAGGTTCTGGTGAAATCTCAAGCTCTCTAGTGAGGATGGGAGGTGAACTTGGTTTGAGCACAGATCGATAGGGAAAACAACAGCAAGAGAACCAAGAAGAAAACTACAGAAAGTAGGTAACAGCAACAACAATTTATTATTTATATACCGCCCACCTGACTGGGTTACCTCTCTCTGGAGATCATCATGTGGGGAAGCATGATTTGCTTTTGAAGTGCTTAGGCTGTGTGTCTTCACCTATGCTCAGTCTGTAAAACCACACAAATGTCCGACTCTTCGTGACCCCATGGACCAGAGCATGCCAGGCACTTCTGTCTTCCACTGCCTCCCACAGTTTGGTCAATCTCATGCTGGTAGCTTCGAGAACGCTACCCAACCATCTCATCCTCTGTCGTCCCCTTCTCCTTGTGCCCTCCATCTTTCCCAACATCAGGGTCTTTTCCAGGGAGTCTTCTCTTCTCATGAGGTGGCTAAAGTATTGGAGCCTCAGCTTCACGATCTGTCCTTCCAGTGAGCACTCAGGGCTGATTTCCTTAAGAATGGAGAGGTTTGATCTTCTTGCAGTTCATGGGACTCTCAAGAGTCTCCTCCAGCACCAACAAATAAATTATACATTTATTAATGTAACTGAAGTCAAATACTACATAACGCCATAAGCTTCCAGTGACTTTCTTCCAAAGGAACCAATTGAGGTATTAAGTGCTACGCTCCAGGAATGCCTCACTGTTTGGAGTAGGGCAAACATTGCATTATTGTTTCCTAGAAAACACTAGGAATTTCTATGCATGAAATGCAGGGGCCAGGTTAGATATTTTGTGACCAGTCGTCAAGACAAGTTAGTTATCGGGTAGCGAGCTCTATATAATCACAAGTAAACTTATAAAGTGTATCTAGGTGAGCATATGATCACCTACATGTCTCATAAAGTATAGCAGGCTGACCTGTATTGAGTGGAGTAGGGCATTCATTTAAATCATGCTGATTTCCACCCACATGGAATTTGTGGAGTTGGAAGTGATCACGAGGATCATCTCGTCCAACCCCCTGCAATGCAGGAATATTTTGCCCAATGTGGGACTTGAACCCACAACCCTGAGATTGTGGTAGTCTCAAGCTGTACCAACTGTCATAGGAAGTGGTGTAAACCTGTCTAGGCCTAGTTAGTCTGTTAATAATTAACGGATTCTGCATTGTCCACAATACCTATTGAGCTGGCACATTATTCTTTAAATATGTTGGAAATGCTGGATACCATTTGAAGTTCCAAGGCTGGAAGATGGATTGGAGAATATTTTTTCTCTTAGAAGATACGGCATGTCGTAAGAGGTAGCAAAATTTATAAAGAAATAAAGGTAGGGACTGAGGTTGTAGTTCATCTACAAAAAACAACACATCATCCGTATACAAATCTATTTTCTGCTTAGTCCTTTTGAATTACAGTCCCTTTACAGAACTTTTTCTGTTGCAGTATAAATGCCAAAGGCATCCTCATGAATGCCAACTCATTGTTTAGTGCTATTATTGTTCTATTAGTGTTAAGTTGTGGGTGAACATATCTATGCTGGTCCCGGGGGGAGGTTACCGTGGGGCGAGGTCCAGGACCTGAGTCGAGGGTCGGCAGACAGTCCTCCACGGGCGAAGCAGGGTCCAAAGCGAGGAGCCGGGCAAGGACAGGAACTCTGGAGGAACAGGACTGGGTGCTGGCTGAAACAGCTCTTCAACGACGTTGCTCCCGCAACCTGGGACCGGGCTGACTGGCCTTTATCTTCTCTGAGGCCAGGGGTGGTCCCGGCCCCCAGGAGACCTGCCTCTCCTGTCCTTAAGGCGAGCACTCCTCCTGGGAGAAACCAGTTCCCTCCGCCTCTCTGCCCTGAGCCTCTGCAGCTCAGGAGAGGCTGGAGGGTTACTGGACCCAGGGGGAGACTCGCCTTCCCCTGACAGGGCTGGGAGAGGCGCACCTGTAGGCACTGTGTCCTCAACCACCTCCGGAGCCAGAGTGGATTCACCTGGTGCCTGCTCCTGAGGATCCGGCACAGGTGCAGGCGCTTCAGAATCAAGGCCCTGCCCCAGTTCAGCTGGCCCTGGAGGCAGGGACTCCTGTGCAGGCTGGGATTCCTCTGGTTCAGCCTCTGAATCGGATTCCCAGGCCATCACAATATCAGATGACACAGCGATTCTTCAAAAAACTCTTGTTCATTCACAGGCCAGAACAGAACTGAACTGAAGGGTTCAGCCAGCCTGCTTATATAGAGCTCCACTAGAACGCAACAGTAACCATTTTCTGTAACTATCCAATCACTGAACGTCACTTTCGATCCCTTATTTGCATATGTGGACCTGAACTATCTACAATATCCCCCTGCTGGCCCAGGGTGAGAACTTCAGTACATAACAATTGGTTATGTTGTGTACCCCAACGTACAACGCCAGTGAAGGAAAAAGTATTTGAAAACACAAAGTTTTTAAAACACAAAGTACCTCTTGATCAGGTAGCCAGCTTCCTTGCCCCTCTACCATAGCTAGCAAAAACAGAATAAAACTGTGTGTCCCATTTCTTGTCCTCCTGCAGAACATCAGAAATAAGTTTCTGCTATTGTTATAGCCATGGAAGGATACAAACTAAAATTAGGCTTATTCAATCACTCTCAAACCTTCATTGGCATATAGACAAAATTCCCAAATGTTCGGTACAATAAAACCACTCAGCAATATCTGCATCTAACAATTAAAATACTGTTGTATAACATTCCCGAATCCTCATTGCTTGCTGCAATGTTACTATCTCCATCTTATCTTAGGCTTATTCATGAAACAGGGTTTGTTATTCTGAAACTGCATTTTCCATTTTTGGCAGAAAAACACCAAGCAAATGATCCCTGCCAGTATGCTTTGCACACTTCTGAAGAGTTTGGTCCCTCTTGAGAGACCGGTATTATGCAAAGCACTGGGAAATTCAGGAAACATGAAAGAAGTACTCCAGCCTTTTTGTTTCCTTCTGTGAACACACAAAAATCCCAGCATACTGCCTCAGTGATCCTCTCTCTCCAGTATATCTACTGAAACAGGGCTGGCCTGCCCATGAAGCGAGGCAAGCCAAGGCAGTGGCCTCAGGGCGGCAGGGTCCGGACAGCTGGGGGGGGGCACATATCCAGCCTCCGCAGCAGTCTGAGTCACTGGCGAGGGAGGCACGGGGAGGGAGAAAGAAGGCCCGCAATGAGGGCAGACCTGAGGGCTGTGGTGTCCTGTTTGCAAAGGAGGAGGCGACTGCCAGAGCTTCTTGCCTCTCTTCAGTGGGCAACAGCAGCACCTTCCACCTCCCTTCCTCTCTGCCAGCCCAGGGATGGGGCACATGAGGGGAAGGAGGCCCTGCTGCTACCCCAGTCATGAAGGCTCAGCCCAGGCATGGCTTGACAAGTGAGGGAGCCTGTTATGTACTGAGTTGAATAGGATCAAAAATGCAGCAGTCTGATTGGTCCTAGAACAATAGGATTCAGAATGCAGCAGTCTGATTGGTCCTAAAACAATAGGATTCAGAATGCAGCAGTCTGATTGGTCCTAGAACAATAGGATCCAGAATGCAGCAGTTTGATTGGTCCACAGGAGCCACCCAATCCAGCTCCATGTGGAAGTGAATCCGCAACCTGATTGGCTTACAGGAGAATCCCGGAATTAGCCAATCACATGGGGCTCATTGTGTAAATAATGTATATAAAGCAGACATCCTGGTGGAACTCCCATTCCTCCTCACCTCTATGAGCTGAATAAAGAGCATGAAATCCACTCTCAACTCCGAGTATATTTCAGAGCCTGTTGTGGGGGCTCCAGGTTGCTCCCCCTCGTGCCATTTCAAAAAATCTACACCCGGGGCCACAGCCCCCCTGCCCTCCCCACACTATGTTCCTGCCTCTGCCACTGCGCACCTACTGTGGTGGGAATGTGCGCGGCAGCAGGTGCGCGGTAGGTGCACAGTTGAGGAGAGAGGCCATTTTCTGATTTGCCTCTAGTGGTCAAATGTCCCGAGCCAGCCCTGTACTGAAAGTTCCTTTATGGTTTTGTTCAGAAGTCAAGCTACTCTCTCCATAAGGTGACTGAACTCTTAAGTAGTGCAGTGCTAAGCTGAAATATTAATTTGTGCCTGGGGTGGAGGCGGTGATGACATTTGCTAGAATGCCTCTTCTTGTAAGTACCAGCCCATATGCCAGGGAGAGAGGTGACTAAGAAAACTTGAGGTGGAAGGTCATGTGACACCAGCTTTGTCTAGAGATCAAATTGGAGCAAAAAAACAAAACCCTGCTGCAGTGCTTTTTTCTGGGGGGACGTAGGGATATGCATATCCCTAAACATTTTGTGAATCTAAGTTTGGCCTTATTGAGGAGTAGTATTTCAATATTGTTAAGTTGTGGGTGAACATATCAGACGACACAGTGATTCTTCAAACAGCTCTTGTTTATTCACAGGCCAGAACAGAACTGAACTGAAGGGTTCAGCCAGCCTGCTTATATAGAGCTCCACTAGAACGCAACAGTAACCATTTTCTGTAACAATCCAATCACTGAACGTCGCTTTCAATCCCTTATTTGCATATGTGGACCTGAACTATCTATAGTATCCCGCTGCTGGCCCAGGGTGAGAACTTCAGTACATAACAAATATGAGTAGGGAAATGAGACTACCCCTAAACATTATTTTTTGTAGAAAAAAAGCACTGCCCTATTAGCATAGTACCCTTAGCATAGTAGGATAAAATTGTTCTTCTATGTTCCTCATGTCATATCATCATCAGGGATTTTTTCCAACCGGAACTCAGTTCTGGCACTTTCCAGGTGGGCTCCATTGCCATTATAAGAGAACAAGTGAAGTGTTCATGGTGAGTTCCAGCACCTCTTTTTCTAGAAAAATAACAGTGATCACCACCACCAATTGTTAGGTGTGTTTCTTTTTAAAAAAGACTCAAGGCAACTTACAACAGATATACAAAATATAAAACAAAGCAGTAAAACCTGCAAGAAGTTACCCACATAATGGAAATACCAGCCTGCCCTATAATTTTAACAGCACCCTATAATATTAACACATCTGTCCCTTGGTGACTTAAGAAGTTCTTTTGATCCCAACTGATGTTTAACTGACCAGTGTTCTGGGATCCTTAATTTTGATGGAATATGAATACGCAGTGCTTTTTTTCTTTTAAAAAAAATGTTTAGGGGTTGTGGTGTTCGTACGGAGCCCCCGGTCGTCTCACAGACTATTGACCCATACACCACTAATCCGCTGCCACCAACCAGGTCCTCCTCAGTCATGTTCTTAAGTTAACAAAGAAGAGTGTAGTTTATTGCAAACACCATTAACTTTAACTGCATTCAAAACGTTGTTACTCTTTACTTTCTTAGTCTTATTTTATCCTGTCTCTAACTCTTCTACCTCCCCTCACACAAGAACCAACTGCACTAACTATCTCTCTATTTCCAACTGTCTGCCAACTGCTTTCCCAACTGCCTTTCCCAACCAACTAACCAACTACCCACAACCCAAACCTTGGGCTAAGCCCTTTTATAAACAGGTAAGCTCCGCCTCTGGCTTTTCTATTGGTCTACCTTAACTCTTTCTCTCCCCCTGTATAGACATTTTCAAAGGAACAGGCAAATGCCACAGGGCTACTCATTTTCCTACTCATATTGAAATACTGCCCCTCAATGAGGTCAAACTTAGATTCACAAAATGTTTAGGGGTATTAGTACCTCTGTGTACCCTCCAGAAAAAAAGCACTGTGAATATGGTTCTTAGAAGCCTTTATAGTGGTTTGAATGCTGGGCCACTTGGTTTAGAAAAATGCATGTTCACTCATCCTCTGGCTGGCTCTCAGTATAGCCTACCTCACAGGGCAGCTGTTAGGTTAAAATGGAGGGAGAAAGACATACATGCCCTTGAGCTCATTAGAAGAAAGTTGTGATATATATGTAATAAAATTATGTTTTAAAAAAACATAATCAAAAGCAAAATCTATAAATCATCCTCATTATTAAGAATAATAATTTTATTTTTGTGCTGCCCTTCCTTTCAGTTCAGAGCCCAGGGCAAAGTACAACACCATTAAAAAAAATACAGTCATTTCAAAAACCATTTACATTAAAAACATTATTATTATTTTTTTAAACCACCCCACTTTCCCTCCTGGTGAAAAACAAAGATAATTAACTTGACGCCATTATAATTCCATCCCTCATAACACCTCATTAAAATGCAAACACTTACGTTAATGTTCCACAGACACAAGGCAGAATGTAAACCTCGTGCTTTTTCCCCTCAGAGACTGAACAGAAAACTCCTACATGTACAAAGAGGCATACGGTAAATTAAAACAAGCTAAGAACAAACAAGACTGACACTGCTTTTTGGAAACTTCTCCATTTTTACTGAATTCAGCCTACATAGAGAGACAGACAGGGTAGTATTTCGCTCTCCCATTTTCACAGCAACCGCCTTTGCAGTGTTTGTGTTCTTTTTACATATCTGCATGTTGAGAAGGAATTGGAGCCTGTAATTTAGACAGTACAGCAGCCAGAGCAGATTCCAAACAGCAGTGCTGGATTATTCAATAGGCAAACGAAGCATGTGTTTAGGGCACCAGCAAAGCAGGGGCACTTTGGGGGGGGGGTTAAAGAATTTAGTTTGGGGGGTTTAAAGAATTTAGCATTTGATTATTATTTTTCTTTAAGCATCAAAGTAGCTATCATGTTAAAATCAGAACTTTGTTAGGCTTTCTTACAATCCATAACACACTCCTCTTCTTTCTTTCTGTTATTTATTATATATTACATATGGGGGCCACCATAATCTTTTCGGTGCTTAGGGCCTCTAAAGGTCTTAATGCAGTTCTGTGAAGCAGTTTGAAATAGAACACATGAGCTACTGGCAGGAGGAATGTATGTGATGTCGATAAATAGATGAGGAGTGCCCAAACAGGGGCAGCTTAGTTAGTGCTTTCCCGGCTTAGGGAAGGATATGGGAGAGGTCTAGCACCTTGCCAGAGCCCACCTTGCCAAAGTTGGGTGCCTCCTTATCCGTCTTCGGAAAGGCAGTGTGAAGACTGAGGGAGGGGGTGCCCAAATCCGCCACTGCCCCAAAGTTAAAAACTCACTTGCCATTTCGTCTAAAAAAGAGAGAGGGGTTTGGAAAAATGAACCCTACTGTGGCAATCTCATGATGTTCCTGATAAACTTGAAACCTAGGTTCTTACTGTCACAACAGGAGCTCCAAGATTGACAGTGCAGGGGACAGGAGCAATAGGCAAGAGCTGACACTTGTCTAAAAGCAATTTAAAAGATGTAATTGCACAGGTAATAAACACTGAGGCTTCGGCAAGAGAAACATCACCTACATAGGCAGATTGTACACTCGCTCACCCCTATGGAGCTAGGTCTCCCTGTTAGAATCATAAAACAAAACAGGCCATGCCAAATGGGCAATATTCTCTTCCATCATCCCTGATGGTGATGCTAGCTGCATCATGAGAGTCCAACCACACAGGGAGAGCTATATCTGTCCTTCTTTTCAGCCAGTTAAGAACTTCTTTAGAGACTCTTCTCCAGGTGCTCCTGCAGGCAGCTAGCTATTGGAGAGAGACATCTTTCTGCGGCAGTGCCCAAACTGTGTTGGCCCCTCCCCAGGCAAGTTCACCTTCACCTTCCACCTTCCTTATTATTTGTTTGGTGCCAGTCGGTCCTGTTCTCCCAAGCTTTCAATACCAGATGGTGTCTTCTATAATAACAACTCATCTTTTCAGCTTGAGTTGGGTGCTATTTTTATTTAGTGGCTGATCATTGCCTTTCAATCGTCTGCTTTAATATTGTTTTTACAATCTTTATCATATTGTAATATCATCTGTTTTGCGGCTTATGGGAAAGTTGGGTTATAAATCCCTTAAATAAAAAATAAAATAAACTGAGCAGGCATGTAAAGATAAAACTGAAGGCCAAGAGAACAAAGAAGTCAAGGTTTAGAGAAGAGGTAGGCAACATTATGTCTTCCAGTTGTTGTTGGACTCCAAATCCCATCAGCTCCACCCAGCATGGTGGGTGGTCAGGGATGAAAGGAGTTGGAGTCTGACAGGCACCAGGTTTGCTATCTCTGACTTGGAGGAATCCAATATTCTGCAGAGCAAAATCTGGCAAGCATTTCTGGTGACATGGCGGGACCAAGGATTGCCTAACCTGGAGCCAGATGACATGGCAGTGGAACAAGTCCCCTAACTAACCAAACCTTAGCTAAAATCCCACTGAAAGGAGATCTCCATTGAGATCTAATATTTCCTTCCATTTTCAATTGGACAAAGATTGTTCCGTTGTTTTAGGCTTTCAAAACCAAAGCATGAGCAGGGTTCCAAATTATAATATTTCAAGGACTCACGAAGAAGGACTGAATCTGTGTGGTAAAAGACTTTTTTAAGCCTGTTTTTTAGAGCACAAAATGATCAAAGCTTCATGGACTATATAACAGATAAACACACCTACCCTTCTGTAGGTGGTGTCAAGGACAATAATTGTCAGTTCTAGAGTTGTATCATAGATAAGAACTACCTAACAATTAATCTAAGCGTGGGCATGGCTAATAATACTTTTTTGTTCCTGTGAATACTTCTTTGCTTTTAGCAACATTACAGAACTTGCTTGCCATGCGACCAGATGTTCCACTTCTGAAAGAGGGAAAATAACTATATGGTGCAATCTACACACATATAAAAAGTGTTCTGAAAATGATCTTTTTTAAAAGTGTTTTTAAAAATACATTAAATTTTCCATAAGGCTCACCATTGCCATCTAGTGTCACATTGTATATTGCACCTAAAACACCCTTAAAATGATTTATTTACAGCTGTACCTTGGGTTACAAACACCTCAGGTTACAAACACTTAGGGTTACAAACTCTGCTAACCCGGAAGTAGTACCTTGGGTTAATAACTTTGCCCCAGGATGAGAACAGAAATTGTGCGGTGACGGCACGGCAGAAGCGGGAGGCCCCATTAGCTAAAGTGGTACCTCAGGTTAAGAACGGTTTCAGGTTAAGAACGGACCTCCGTAACAAATTACGTTCGTAACCTGAGGTACCACTGTATAGCCAAGTCCTTTGATTCCAAAAGAACAAACAGAAAAAATAGTGTACCAAACAACTTCTTCTTAAAAAACTAAACAAAAAAAACCCCTAGAAAACCAGACAAACTTGAAATGCTCAATTATTTCAACTACATTTTTTTTTAGAGGGAGTGCTTTCTCTGAGCTCCCCTGCCAATGTTTCAGTTGTAAATTGCCTGGATATATCAAAACAATATTTGATTTTCTGTCACATAAAGTAGGTTTTGCCAAGTAAGGTTTACCAAACGTACAAAAATTATATGCATGGTGCCATATGACTAGCTCAGGATGAACCTAGCGTATGGTGTTTTTTTAAATAAAAAACAACAACCTGTGTGGTTTGCTTGCATATGAATTGTAATTACTGGAAAAATGCAGATTGGGGACTAATTTACATGTTTAGAATTTTATTATTTATTTATATCCTGCCTTTTTCCTTGAAAAAGTCTAAAGGCAGCTTACCGATAAAATAGAAACAGCAAAAACATAGTTGGGGGATCATTAAAACAAGTGAGCATTAATAGAATTAAAGCTATCTAATAAAACATACAGATAATTACAATGAAAACATCGCAGCACCAGCACATTAGTTCCCAAAAGCCTGTTGGAATGAGAAAGTCTTCACCGGGCAGCAGGACAATAAGGAGGAAGCCAGTCTAACTTCTCTAGGAATAAAAAGCACATGATTCAGCACTTCTGGCACTTTGCCACTTCACTGATAGGGGGTTGTACTGTATTTTAAATGTTCCGCCCTAACTCACTCCATACAGAAAGCTAGCATCTTTTGAGGGAAAGCTAGACTACACTGCTTCTGCCTGACCAGAACGTTGTGACATGGAGAGAATAATACAGTGGTACCTCTGGTTACGAACTTAATTTGTTCTGGAGGTCCGTTCTTAACCTGAAACTGTTCTTAACCTGAGGTACCACTTTAGCTAATGCGGCCTCCTGCTGCTGCCGTGCCGCCGCCACACAATTTCTCTTCTCATCCTGAGGTAAAGTTCTTAACCTGAGGTCCTACTTCCGGGTTAGAGGAGTCTGTAACCTGAAGTGTCTGTAACCCGAGGTGTCTGTAACCCGAGGTACCATTGTAATCCTGTTTTCTCACAGAAATATGTGAACCTCTGCACCACCACTGCAACAGGAAAGAGCACGGAACGTTTGTACCAATAACTGTGAATCACTTTTGCACCAGGATCCACCTGCCTAGACCTGGAAAAATCTAAGCATGATGGGTAAAGTGGCCAAGCTCTCCAGGTTTGCCCATTCATAGAAACTGCCTTTGCAATAGAAGTATGTCAAGTTGCAATGGGCAGAAGATTTATGAAGTGTAAGCTGCAGGAAATGCAATAACTTTAAACTTAGGACATCTTTCACAAGTAATTTTACCACTGACCCAGAATGAACATGCTGAGCATTTTAATCACATATCTTCAGTGTTCACAATTACTGGGCCATTATTTATATTTTCCAGCTTCTGAAAAGGTCAAGTTCAAGGATCCCTGGATAGTTAAGTCCAGTCAAAGGCGACTGTGGAGTGCGACGCTCATCTCACTTCAGGCCGAGGGAGCCGGCATTTGTCCACAGACAGCTTTCCGGGTCATGTGGCCAGCATGACTAAGCCGCTTCTGGTGCAACAGAACACCATGACGGAAGCCAGAGCACACGGAAACGCCGTTCACCTTCCCACTGCAGTGGTAACCTACGTATTTATCTTCTTGCACTGGTGTGCTTTCGAACTGCTAGGTTGGCAGAAGCTGGGAAAGTGGTCCCACTCATCCCAGTAATGCCTTCATGTTTCCGAATTGATTCTGGAGGTGTATTTCTGGGTGCAGTAAGCCAACCTTATGAATGCATTTATCCCCCACTAATATATTCATTAAACTCTGTCATTCAACTGGCTGAGCGAGTTTTCCAAAGCACTACAAAAAGGTATGGTTATTGAAAACAGATCTCTCAGAAAAAAGAGGTGCTTTGCATTGCTTTTCTTTTTTTAATGCAACACTAAACAGGCCCCCAGCTTCCTCCATGGTAACTAGTAAGAGCTGCCCTGCTACATCAGACCAGAGGGCTATCTAGTTCAGCATCCTGTGTTTCACAGTAGTCAAACTGGTATTTACAGAAAGCCCACAAGCAGGTCACGAGGACAATAGCACTCTCCCATTGTTGTTCCCTAGCAACTGATATTCAAGAGAGATCTAGGAGGTAGCATATAGCCATCAAGACTGGTAGCTGTTGATAGTTTTTATCTTCCATGAATTTGTCTAGTCTCATTTTAGCCCACCTAAGCTATATCTTACAGCAGCAAATTCCATCATTTAAGTATGTGTGCATATGTGTGTTTGTGTGGAAAAGTACTTCCTTTTGCTGTCCTTATCTCCTTAACCATTCTATTGATGACCTTATGGCATACCAAGCAGCTTATATCAATCTCAAGATTTCCAAAGCATGAACCACACACCTAAGTGCCTACACCTTGCTAATATAATGAAGTATGCTGAGTGTCAGTTATTAAGTACTTTGCAAGGCTTGATAACGTATTGGCAAATAAAATGCCAGCAGAGGCGTATATGAGCTTAGTTGCCAAACTCTTCATTGGGTCATGATGTTAAACTACAACAGCCTTCAATAACCTGGTGCCCCCCAGAAAGTTTGGAATACAATTGCTGTCAGACCAAGCCAGGATAGAGAACCCATGGATAGCACCCAGCTGACAAAGGCTGAACTACACCAACTTAGAATAAAGAATTTCAAACAGCAAAGAGAGAAATGACCTGCCTTCCGTACCACCAACTAGTTTTAGGTGCACAAAACTTTATTAAGAGCAGTTTCAGATCAGGAAATTGGCCTAGAACCTAGTAAGAGAAGAATGCATTTCTAAAGGGAACTTCATTTGCTTTTAATGAAGAATTTAGTATACTTAATTTTTCGTTTAGTTGCTTTCTAACTGCAACTCAGAATAAGCATTATGCTTACTATTTTGCATACACTGTGCAGAAATGCAGAACTCGGACTCTCCCCTACATCTCTTCATCATCATGGAGAGACACAAGTTCCGCTTTGGCATGAGGGACAAAGCATAGACAGATGATGTATGAGTCACTTCTGCACCATCCCTTCCTCCTGCTTCTGTGCCAGATGCAAAGAGACTGGCACTGGAGCATAACAGCAGCGACTCCCATCTCCTTCCACTTCAGTTTCTACACAGTGCAGTGTTCTTCAGCCTTGGGTTGTAAGACTGTAACTTCCATCATCCTTGCCCATTGACTAAATTGGCTGGGGATAAGGGGAGATGAAGTTTACAACAGCTGGTATCCAAAGTTGGAAGAGTATTGCTGTAGTGGAAAATACAGTCCAGTGTGCATTAAGTTATATGTATTTTTAACATGGATTATGTGCAAAGAAAAAATTGTTGGGAACAGTTTTAATCTCTCAGTAACATAATCTATAGATGGCTCTTAATAGTGTATAAGCAAAAACTTGTCAGCTTCCTGTAGCCTGGTTCTAGCTTCACAGGTCCTGTACTTCCCTTTTATCCAGTCCCAGATGGCTCTTTATGACTTCTAGTTCTTGAACTTGTACAACATCTGTGGAGAATCTGTGGCCCAGCAGATGCAATTGGGCTCTTAACTCCTATAAACCCCAGCCAACATGGCCAACAGTCAATAGCTGGTGGGAGTTGTAGTCCAGCAACATATGGAGGGCCACAGATTCCCTGTTCTCGGTGCAAATGCTTGGTGCAGTGTTGTTACATGTACCTTTGCTATGCCTACTCAACAGAGCTCAGCAGACAACAGAATCTATTTTTAGATCAATACCCCTTTAAAAAGAAGAGCAATTTGCTCAAAAGCCACAATGTACTAACCTCAGAACAATAGCCCTTGCCAACTGCAGTAATTCAAAGTAATTGTCGCAGCACAAAGTACAGGACACAAAATGTGGAAAATGCAAAATATTGTCTGCTTCACAGAGAATTCAAGATTTGTAAGGTTTCCTGTAGAATTGCTGTAAATTGGGGAAACAGCAATTTCTCCCCAAAAAATGGCTACATGTGTTATTCATATATTCTACTATCTGCTCAGTTTTTATCTGTAATATTGGTTTAATAAATTATACAAGGTTACAGGGTAAATTCCAGGATCAAAGTACCCAAAGCTGTTAAGTTAAAGGCCACTTTCATTTATGTACCATATAAACAACATCAAAGTCCTACAGTCTCTTATGTGATGTTTACTTGCAAGTTATGCTCCTTGCATTCTTTCTTGTCCCAGTACTTTTCCCTTTTCAAGTTGGAAGCAACACTGAAGCTTTTGACCACTTGGGCTGTAGGTAGCCAGCTATGCCCTGACCACTGGCTTTCTTAACTACTTCCTTTGGGGTTGGATAGAATAGCGCGAATTAACAGCAGTAGGTAATATTTGGAAAAGTTGAGAGATGCAAATGGTTAAAAAGGACTCAAGACTGGAAGCAGCAGGAAATCAGAACAAGTGTTTATATCATCATGAGCTCGCAAGTTACCAAGAGAAAGGAGATGGAGAGTCCTGAACTTATAAACATGCATGAGCTAGTTACAGCCAGCATGGAGCAAGCCTGATGTTCTGATAATGCCCGCACCGTTGCTTTGCCATTTAACTTTTGGTTAAACATGCTGCATCACTTAAGATAAGCTTTGAAATAACTCGGTTGTCAGAGTTAAAAGTCCGTAATTTATAACCAAATCTCTTGTTAAACATTGGCCTAGTGTTCGCCTCAGCTTCAATATTGTCCTCAGCTGCAGAGGAAAGCAATCAGGGCTCAAAGACCAAGGGAAAGTCTAGGTGCATGGTATCTACGTTATACAAGAATGCAGTATTTTAGACTCTGGACTTTTGTGCCATGTAAGCAGCACAGACAGGAGTTTTTAGTTATCGTTTCCACGCTGTTAGGTACTTGGCTGAATTTCCAAGTCATGAGTCTTTTCTTAGTTATCATGGAATGCCCATGGGTTGTTTTTTTAAAAAACACACACACATTGAGTTACATGTGTTGCCAGGATGGTGCAGTAAACTTTTACCTCACCTAGTTACCGGTACTTTGCCTCCTAAGAGCTGCTGCCATTGTGATTTCTGTGAATAAGAAAGTCATGAAAAGCATTGCTAGCATTGTCAGCATGTGATAGGATGAATTTACCCTTCCCCCATTTGAGTATCATTCTTCCCAAAGTTAGCACTGAGTTCCAATTTCTATTTGAACATATCTAACTTGTGTATGTGGATGCAGTATTGTGCGCTTCCTGTTTTGTAACACTGCAACAACCAAGAAACGCCTCCTAAATTTTTGGTAGGCTTCACCATGACATTGCCACATTCTCTTTCCAAGTGTAGCTTTATTAGCACCAAAGAGCATGCACTGCATAGACTCCCCTCCATCTGTAGAACTTCACAAGTTAAAACTAGTTAATTTTCCACCTAACAAAAGGCTTGGTCAAGTGCTTTGACTGGAGGTTGAAATTATTCCCAGAATTCAGAGAGCTATTAATGGCTGGCAAATAGAACAGTGTATATAATTCTATTAGCCACAACATTTAACACCTGCCATTTCTCACCCACTTTCTTTGAAACCTGAATAGATCAGATATTCGCTATTCCAAATTTCTTACCAATATCATTTGTCCCATGCTTTGAAATTGGGTAAAATGCCATATATATATATATATATATATATATATATATATATATATATATATGCAGGTTTTGGTGTCCTCGGGTGTCTTCCCGTGTAAAAGTTGGGGTGTCTAGGCGACGTTTCGACGAGGTCTCACTCGTCATCTTCAGGCTGGTGCTTTCGGCTTCTTGTTACTGGAACAGAGCAGGATCTCAGTGTTTGAGTTCCTATAAATACTGTTGAGGAGGTGTGGCCTCTAATGTTCTTGGGCAGAGAGGAAGTTCCCAGGCTAGTGTGCCTTTTCTTCTTTTGTTTCTTAATTACTTGAGGGATATCTTGAGTGATTTCTTGAGTTGTATCCTGAGTACCACTTAGGTGGGTCATTAGGTGTGGATTAGTTGCTAAAGCCTTTGTGTCTTGACCTCTTGAACTTTGTGAAGAGTTTTTCTGGGAAGATGGTTGTACTGCATTTTGTTGTGCTCTGGCTTGGCTTCGTGTATAGGGGCGAGCTGTGGTTTTGTGGTCTGTGCCAGCCAGATCTGTGTAGGGATTGCAGGGGGGTGCAGCATCCGGAGGTGCCACCATGGTTTGGCTACTGGATGGTATCTGTAATTCATCTGTGGAGAGGGTCTGGGTTTGGGTCTGGTGTGGTTGATTGGTGATGGCGTTCTGTGTGCCTCTGGCTCTGGTGTCAGTTTTTGTGGGGAGGGCTAATTTCCAGATGTCTGGCAAGCGGGATGTGTCGTCACGCTTGTTCATGTTGTGAGGGTGTTTCTCTATCTCGATGGCTTCCATGATTATTCTCTTGTGGTGATGTTCCATGTTAAAGAGCAATTTGGAATCTGCAAAATTAATTTCGTGTCCTGTTTCTTTCATGTGTTGGAAAAGAGAGGAAGTTTTTTCTTCTTTTTTGACGGCATTCTTGTGTTCTGCGATACGTGCATTTATTCGTCTGTTAGTTTGTCCAATGTACGTGGCTGGGCAGACTTTGCAGGGTATTTCATAGACCCCTTGGTTTTCCAACTGGATTTTATCCTTGGGGTTTCTGAGGATATTGGCTATTTTTTGGTTGGTGCAAAAGGCTGTTTTGATATTGTGTTTATGGAGGATTTTGCTAATTTTATCTGTAGTGCCCTTGATATAAGGAAGGAGGGCCATGCCATTGTTTTCTTCTGTGTCTTGGTTTTTGGGGGGTGTTTCTTTTTGGATTAGCTTCGTAACCCTGTTTTGCTGGTATCCATTGGCAATTAACACATTTGAGAGATTCTGTAACTCAGTTGTCAAGTGGTTTTTGTCAGCCAGGCGTTTGGTTCTGGAGATGAGAGTCTTGGCTACGGAGTTTATTTGTGCAGGGTGGTGGTGTGATTGTGCATGTAAGTAGCGGTTGGTGTGTGTTTTTTTTCCGGTAGATAGTGTGTCCTAGGGAGCCATCAGGTTTTTTGTAGATTAGGACGTCAAGGAAGGGAAGTTGGTTGTTGGCTTCTATTTCCATAGTGAATTGTATTTTGGGGTGTAGGCTGTTGAGATGTGTGAGGAAGCTATCCAGTTTTTCCTTCCCGTGTGGCCAAATTACAAAGGTGTCGTTCAACATATCTGAGCCAAAGTTTGGGTTTGTGTTCTGACTTGTCTAAGGCATTGGTTTCAAAGTGTTCCATGTACAGGTTTGCGATGACCGGTGAGAGGGGTGATCCCATAGGTGCTCCTTCTATCTGTTTGTATCTTTGTCCATTGTGGATGAAGTACGTGTTGGTTAGGCAGTGCTTGGTCAGGTCCAAGATGTATTCGGGGGGATTGTATTTGTTTTGAATGGCTGTCAAGGCTTCATTAATGGGCACTTGTGTGAAGAGAGATACAACATCGAAGCTCACAAGTAGGTCATTGGGATGTAGGTTTTGCTTCTTTATTGTTTCTATGAACTGGAAGGAGTTTGGAACGTGTGAAGAGATGGATTCTGCATAGGGCTGAAGTTGCTTGGCGAGAAATTTAGCGAGATTTTGTAGAGGTGAGCCTATGGAGCTGACTATTGGTCTGAGTGGTGTTCCTTCTTTGTGTATCTTGGGGAGGCCGTAGAGTTTGGGGCATCTGGATGATTTTTCTCTGGGGATGATTCTTAGCTGGATTTCTTCACTGATAGGAGAGGCTTTTATTTTGGATTTGGTGGTTTTTTCCAGATAGGTGGTGGGATCTGTTTTTATAGGTTGGTAGGTAGGGTCTTGGAGTAGATTTGATAGTTTTGCTTGGTAGTCCGATGTGTTCATCACAACAGTGGCATTACCTTTGTCTGCTGGGAGAATGATTATGTTGTTGTCTTTCCTCAGGTCGGTGAGTGCTTTCTGTTCTTCTTTGTGTAAATTGCTTCTGGGTGGTTTGCTGGAGCAGAGGATGTTGGTGACTTCAAGTCTGATTTTATTGGCTTCATCTGGGTTGATTTTGGTTAGGCTAGCTTCGACTCCGCATATGATGTTTTCCGTGGGGATGCGTCTCGGGGCGACTGCAAAGTTGAAACCTTTGGAGAGTACTTTGGTTTCAGTTGAGGTGAGGATCCTGTCTGATATGTTATGTACTGTTTGCTTCATGGGTTGTTGTGGAGGGTGGCTGGGTTTCTGGCGTTTTTCTAGTTTGTGGAGTTTGTTGGTGTGTGTGTCTGTCTTACGTGAGGTCTCTGTTTCAGCTCTCCAGACGCACAAGGGCACTACAGATAAAATTAGCAAAATCCTCCATAAACACAATATCAAAACAGCCTTTTGCACCAACCAAAAAATAGCCAATATCCTCAGAAACCCCAAGGATAAAATCCAGTTGGAAAACCAAGGGGTCTATGAAATACCCTGCAAAGTCTGCCCAGCCACGTACATTGGACAAACTAACAGACGAATAAATGCACGTATCGCAGAACACAAGAATGCCGTCAAAAAAGAAGAAAAAACTTCCTCTCTTTTCCAACACATGAAAGAAACAGGACACGAAATTAATTTTGCAGATTCCAAATTGCTCTTTAACATGGAACATCACCACAAGAGAATAATCATGGAAGCCATCGAGATAGAGAAACACCCTCACAACATGAACAAGCGTGACGACACATCCCGCTTGCCAGACATCTGGAAATTAGCCCTCCCCACAAAAACTGACACCAGAGCCAGAGGCACACAGAACGCCATCACCAATCAACCACACCAGACCCAAACCCAGACCCTCTCCACAGATGAATTACAGATACCATCCAGTAGCCAAACCATGGTGGCACCTCCGGATGCTGCACCCCCCTGCAATCCCTACACAGATCTGGCTGGCACAGACCACAAAACCACAGCTCGCCCCTATACACGAAGCCAAGCCAGAGCACAACAAAATGCAGTACAACCATCTTCCCAGAAAAACTCTTCACAAAGTTCAAGAGGTCAAGACACAAAGGCTTTAGCAACTAATCCACACCTAATGACCCACCTAAGTGGTACTCAGGATACAACTCAAGAAATCACTCAAGATATCCCTCAAGTAATTAAGAAACAAAAGAAGAAAAGGCACACTAGCCTGGGAACTTCCTCTCTGCCCAAGAACATTAGAGGCCACACCTCCTCAACAGTATTTATAGGAACTCAAACACTGAGATCCTGCTCTGTTCCAGTAACAAGAAGCCGAAAGCACCAGCCTGAAGATGACGAGTGAGACCTCGTCGAAACGTCGCCTAGACACCCCAACTTTTACACGGGAAGACACCCGAGGACACCAAAACCTGCATTCCTGTACCCGTGAAAATCTACGAAAGCATATATATATATATATATATATATATATATATAAAAATATATAAAATGTAACTAGTCCTGTGGTTGTATATTTGTGTTCTGTCTGTGCCTTAGGTCTGTCTGTGCCTTAACAAAAGGTTAAACTGTCTTTATCAAATACTCCAAGCTCCTGAATAAAGTTTGCATTTAGCTTAACCTTTACACTTTATCTACCATATACTTTACTTTGACTTAGTTGATGGAATCACTGCAGGGCAAGAGGGCAAAACTAAACATTATCAATAGGTTATCAACTAGATTGTGCTCAGTATGGAAAATATGCATTGAGTGCATTTAAGTTTCCTTTTATCCGAAAGACTAATTCGCTTTTATTGGGTGTTTTTAAACATTTGCTGAAAGACCAGCTACTTTCTAAGGTAAACATCACTGTCAAACCTGATTCATTTTGCCATTAAAACAGCCTATGTCATTTACAATTCAGAATCTATCCACAAAGCCTAGCTCCACCATGGCTGATTCACCTAAAGCAGCTTACAAAATCCAGTTCTCTAGTTGTTAATGCCCATCCCATCCTCTTTTATTCTATTTTACACCCTCAACTGCTGGCAGTTACAGGTAGATGAAGTTAACCAGTTGCAAGCACCTTCATTTGGATCCTCCTAGGCTTTTCCACTGTCCAAGAGCAAAGAGCGACTAGCTGGGAGGGAGTTGTAAAGCAATGACATTTGGATTGAGTCATGCATGTGGTTATCTCATATTAACATTAAATGCAGACAGAAGCCTGCTCCTTATTTTATGCAAGCTTCATCTGCATCAAGCAATAGTGTGGTGTGAATGCAGAGAATACATAAAAGGGGGATAGGAAAGTTTCCATGATCTTACTACCATGCTTGAACAATAGCTACAGATACTTCATGAATTTGTCCTTTTAAAGTGCAACCATATGGACACTTTTGATCTTTTTATGCCATTTACTTTGTATTGATATTTTCATTGGCTTTAGAAATATGTATTAATACATGTTAATATGCTGTACACTGTCTCCTGACCATGTGAAGGCCATTATAGAAATATCTAAACAGGAGAAATATTGACAAAATGAATGTGAGGAAGCATAGTGTCAGTGTAATTAAACATGTTTAACCCTAAAAGCTATGTAGTATGGTTATGTTTTGTCATTGCGTAACAAGTGAATGTATGTAAAAATCTAATTAAATAATCAGAAATAAAATCATTTACACAGTAAACTTCTGCTTGAGGAAATGTCCACTGTCTGCAGCTCTCCCCACCCCCTGCCCTGTGAGAGGCTGCACAAGGATGGAGGTAACCAAGATGTGTCTGCTGTTGTCTTGATCTTTCTTGTAGTTAGCATTAATATGTAAGGCATGCAAATGAGGAACTACTGCAAAATTCTGTATATAAAAAAGTCCTTTATTAACCTGAATATATAAAAAAGACAAGTTGTCTACCATAATAGGAGTTCTTGCTTCATGTGGAAAGAAAACTTTTTACAAAGTGAAAAAATAAATACCTTTTGGAGTAAGGTTTATACGCTAATGTGCCATAAAAAAGTAGAGCTTTAATATTTTGACAAAATGTCTGTGCAAAGAAACAAATGCATACACACATTACTGCTACATTAAGGCAATATGAAAAGTATATTCAGAAAGTCTCAGTAAAGTGACTTTTCTAGCTTTCTTTTTAGCTAGTATTGCACCCAAACATGGTCATCTAGTTTTCAATATTTTGGAGCATTCACTAGCTGACCAAAGTCCAAAATGCCCAGGGACAGGGTTTGTGGTAGAAGGTAAGACGGTTTTAAGAAAGAATAATTTAACACAGCTGCATTTTAGAAAACCATATTAACATTATACTGTTTGAGAATACATTTCTCCCAACACAAGGCAGATAAACAGAAACAAGTACAAGAGAAACAACTGACTCTTGCAAGAGAAAAACGTTTAACAGATGTTCAAAGTTACTTTTTTAAAATGTAAGTATTTCAGCATTTTCTTCTCAGGAGGTGCCCAACAGGCTGCCAAATTTACTCAAAATCTTTATAGTAAATTTTGCAAGTTACCTATTTTTGATGAAACAAATACAACTATTTGCTTAAAGCTTTGCAATCTTAGGTTCTTAAATACAAAGATTTAAAAATAGTTTCTTCAGTGAGACTAAAAGCAGAAACTAAGTTACTGTGAAATAACAGATGTAGATATTAAAAAACTAGTTTTCCTAAAAGATAAATGGAGTGATCATGCTAAATAAAGTAACTTTAAAAACAATATTTATAATTGCAAAAAACAGGCAGTGTTGCCCTTGCTGGATACTACGGAGTAACTTTTCATCTTTCCTCCTCTCAGATTTTTTTTTGTATATTGCCATTTTATAAATAAATGTTGCTTCATGTGACATGAGGTTGTCTATAAGTCATTCACAGTTATACCCATAAAACAAATTCTCTGAACAGAGATCGTTCCCTATTCTCCCCTCCCTCCCCCCATAGTTTTGTTGCGGTCGTTTTGACTATAATTGCTGGCAGATGCTGAAGTGACTGCTCACCTTCACCATCAATGGAGTCGGAGAAAACATTAGTGCAGTATTTTGGAAGTATAAGATAGTTTAGAAGCTTGTATAGTGTACATCTTCCGGTGATAACATGGAGGTCATATTACGGTCAGATTAAGCAGGCTGGTGTGGGTAGGCAAATACACATGCTGGACATGCTCTACTCGAGATCTGCAAACTGGACATGACTAGAAGGAAAAAACAAAAGTCAGAACATTTATTCACTGTTGTTAACAACTTTAAGGCTAATATAAGGGTTTATCCGTTTACATAGCCTGTTTTTCTGCTGATATATATTTAAGTTTTAAAAATATTTGTCACAAAAGCAAGCCTTAGCAGATTTATACAAATGTGTTCATAACTAGAACATATATGCTCCAGAATCTAAAGTAGAAATCATATGATCTCCATGTAAGTAGTGCTGTTTAATTTCAAGATGCCACAAAATGTTGTCAAATGTGAGGTTCCAAAGAATTTCAAGCTTATGCCTACTATTTTCAGCAATTTCACCAAAATCTGTGTTACTTACCTGGTAGGTCAAATTAGGCATTTGACAGGGCATTTTAACTACTACTAAGGAATATCTCCATCTTCTCTCAATAGTATGCCAAAGAATCTAAGGCTATACACAGCTATTAAATGCTATGAACCGATGTTCCCTTCTATATCTATTTTGTCAACAGTTTGAGAATTTGTTTTAAGTATGGAGAACAGCAAAATACTTGGAAAGGTAATGACTCAGTTGTCACATCACATTATAGCATAGCTTAAAGCCAAGTAAGGCTTAACAGAAATGAACTGCATTCTGGTGCACTACTGCTGTGACACCATGCTACAAATATGACAAGCCACAGAATGGCTTGCTGTGAGGTCCAAACTCGGGCTTGCCAGTGTTGGTTTTTGGCTTACCACTTACGGTTTATTTGGACAAACAAGCCAGAAGCCCAAGTTTGGACATCACAAGTCAAGTTCCGGCTTTTGTTCCTTTGCAACTGGGCCAGACCCTGCGATCACCGTATGAGGCCCATCTTCATGGGCCCTCACCACGAGGTACAGAGGGTGGCAGCATGAGAATGGGCCTTTTCTTTTGCGTTTGGATTTGTTTTTCTAAGGTCCTACACTCTGGGTTAATGGGGGAATGAACAGGAAGGTGATAGATGGAAAGGGAAAAACTGTATTAGAGGCAAGGAACGGAAGATCTCACAGGGTGGGAAGCTGGAAGAAAAAGCTCCAGGTGAGAGATGGGAGGATCTGTCCACTTTTATGTGAGACAAGGGTTAAGATCTATCTCTGAAAGAGGACTTGGTATTTTCTTCTTTTCTTTAGATTAATTTTTTTATTGTATCATATGCTGAAAAGTTTCAATAATTTTTTTTAAAAAAAGGAGGGAGACACAGAGAATCGTCCTTTTCTGCAGTGGCTCTGTTTGCAGAATGCTCTCACTACGTATCTTTAGGCATCAGGCAAAAATGTTCCTCTTCTCCCAGGCCTTTGGCTCATTAAACAATCTACGGCTTTTTAAAAAGTGGGTGGGTGAGTACACGCACAGGGGAAGGCTATTGCTTTGTTTGCTTTTGCTATGTGTTTTTATACTCTAATCTACCCTGTGATACTGAGATGAAAGGCGGTATATAAATCTGATAAAAATAATGCAGCAGCAGCAAGGGAGGAGAAACATGATTAGAGCATAATGTATCAGCGCACTGCTCATTCACATTAAGCCACAGTTGTTTTATACTATGCTTTCATTTAATGTAGAAATCAGACCAATAATTTAACATGAGATTCAATGTTGTTGTAATTAGCTTTATAATTACCTGTAATTGTGCAGCACATGACTCACAGCACACGGTGTGACCACATGGACAAAATGTTGAATTTATTTCTTCTTCACAGCATACCATACATAGTAGGGATTCTTTAAGCTTCCGTAACTTTTCTTGAAGAGCTTTCATCTGCTGGCAGTTGAGACCCTCACAGCTATCACAGTTCATACTGCTTTCTGAAGACTTAAGGGGAGAACTTGGCGGGCTCTGGTCGCTTCTCGAAACAAGATCCACAATGCCAGCATTGTAAAGGGCTCGCCTTGCATGATCATAAGCTTCCTTAGATGTCCGCTTAATATCAAACACATACTTTTTGCCGAGATTAATATTCTCATTCAGGAACAAGGATGCTAAATGGCCCTTTAAGTCTCGACTGTACTGCATCATAACAGCACTAGTAACAGTGTCACACCTACCAGAATGGGGGGAAAAACCAAGTATAACTCAGTCAAACTGAACAAAAAGGTGAAATAATAGGTTCTGTTTATTCAAAGAATTCTAATACTGTAATTGCAATGAGAACATGGAAGACTATTCTAAAAACAAAACAGCATTCCTAGTTTGAATACTTCTATTCCCTAAAAGAGAATAGTTTGAAATGGGTTGGTACAAGTTTGTTAAACCAGAGTTGCATGAGAAATTAATTTAATGGTATGTTTAGGAAGTGTTAACTTTATTTTGTGTTCATACAAGAGGTTTCTTCAAGCACTTCTTCCCACTTCAGATATAAAAGAATATTCCTAACCAAAAAAATTAAATCCACTCCGGAGGCAGCAGAATAAAATGAAACCTTTTACTTCACAAATATTAAAGTTTACACTATTGTTATATCAACTAAAAAGAGAAACTTAAGCACTTATGCAGGAAATATTTGATGCATTTGAAACTGGATTTGTTTTCTAGAAATACAAACCTGTAAAATGCATGTGTTTCTGTTATCGCTCTGTACAGTCCACTAGCTGCTCTGGTGCTGACCATCTTGAAAAGGTGAACTATGCTATTGCCAGATTCCTTTGTGACAGTCAAGTACACATTCTTTCCAGACTGCGTTGCCATCTGAACAACTGGGTATGCAATCCTGTAAGGAAGGCAAGTATGTTAAAGAACAAGTCCTGTACTGAGAGCCTAAAAGGACTCTGAGGAACAACTACAGGCCAGCTATAGTTTGGCAGGGTACATTTAAGGTTAATACTAAGCTAGAACAATATAGCTCTTTAAATTTATTTATTTAATAATATATAACCTACATAACAAGTGTTTCCTAGATTGTGAAGAGAACAACGTAAATAGCAAAAATATAAATACACAAGTATAAAAAGGTCTTTAAAACATTAAATTACAAGATCCTATGTAGTATAAAATGTAAAATGGTTCGTTACTCTTCAGAGAAAGCCCACTTAAAAAGTTAAGTTTTCAACAGTCATCTGAAAGCAAAAATGTTAGGTGGTGTTTCCACAAAGCTGGAGTCACAACACTAAAGGCCTGGTTTCTAGTTCATGTCAGGCAGACCTCTGGAGCATAACGAATCCTTAACAATGCCCATTTGGAGGAATGCAATTGTTAGGTAATGATATATGTGTCAAGGCAATCTCTTAAGCAATCTGGTTCCACATCATGCACTAGTGGAAAGAAACAAAGCCACCTACAATTATTTCGACAGCTTAATCTACAGCACATGGGGGTGGGGGATCTCGAGCCCATGGACATGATTAGGCATGGCAGTCCTTGCCATTCGGCCCTTGAGATGCCCATCTGCCCATATATGACATGAGTTCAGAGCAGGTAAAGTCAGTGCTTGGATGAATGGGGCTTTGCATGCACTATTAATCTGCTGCTTGTAAAGACCCAAATGGCTGAGGATCACCTGACTGCTGGGCACTTGGGAGGTGTGGGGTTGGCGAAGGGGAAGTCCTATTGGAGAAGTGCACCCAGGTGAAGTTGAGCGTGAATCATAGAGAACAACAGGTAACAATGGTTGAATCACAACAGAGGTGTATCCCCCACAACTCTTCTGAACCTTTTAATGCAGTTTAGTAAGCATTTATTACCTGTTGATGGGAGTGAAGTCATCTTTACACATGGCAATACCCTCAGGACCAATTCCAATAAAAAGTTTCTGCCCTTCACTGTCTCTAACAGAATGCCATTCCACCCCATAGTTCTCCAGTGTTGACACAATCTGTAAAACTTGATACTCTGCTGAAGCTTGGGTGAGGCCTTCAAGTTCCTTATGCTTTGCAGTAATACTGTAGGTAACAAAAAGTTGAGAATAGGTTAATCATTCAGCCATGCATAAGCAAGGTTTAAAGACATATTCTATCAACTTCATGAACATTTTATAACTTTTAATGATTTACAAGATTTAAATACTGGCTTTTATCAAGAAGATCTCAAATGTTATGAATTTTATAGATTTATTTGTAATGATACATTGTTAAGTATATTTTTTGTCTTTATTTAAATGTAACTAAGTATGGTATTACACAATATTCAGAATTAAGGTTTTACATGGTAACACATTAAACAGTTGTTGGTAAGATTAGGTGCCTTTTGGGAAAAACAAAATTAAAAAATTTGTTGAACTATGAATGTGGCTTCATGCTTTAAAAAACTCAAACACTAATTGAGGAACAATCTCACCACACTTAAACAATTATAAATCTTTACTCAGTTCAATAGGAGATGTAAACATTTTCAAATTCTCCTATTGAGACCTGCCTTTTTAAAAATATTTTATTTAATCAGTCTAAGAATCAGGAAAATATATTATGGTAATACACAGGTAACATATAGATTCAAAATTAAAATCCTTAAATATCATGAGTACTACAGAAAATGAAGAAGTCTTAGATATGACTGTGTTAGCATAAATCCTGCAAATAAAAACGTGTGGTTTGCAACTGCAGTGGTTTTGCCAATAATATGCATCTGAACAATTATTTCAGCCATGGTAATGTTCTTAGGAAACATACCCTCTTACCTGTCCAAAACAGTAGTGGTAAGCTCCTTTGCACAGAACTCTTCATAATGATATTTGGCAGTATTTTGATTATAATCACCAAACTTCAACTGGGCAAGTAGTGCACTAAGTTCAATTGCATGTTCAGAAGAACACTGAAGATTACCAGCCAGAAGATCCTCCTCTATATGCAAGAAAAACATGTGCCTAAAAGGAAATTAATTAAAAAAGTATTAAGTCATATTTAGTAAAATATGTGACAGAAATATTCTTCTTTTAAAATTCACAAGATATTGTTCTGATTTCCCTATCAGTAAGAATTGGAAAATAAATTACAGAATACCTCAGTGATATAGAATAAATTGAAAGTCTGATTCATCTTGAGACATTGAAATAGAAAGACAGTATTAAAGATGAAGTTTTAGTTGAAGTGAGTGAACAGAACAGCATCTATTCTAAGTTTATTTCCAGGAAGGAACAGGAGTTTAGTCAGGGGAAAGGTCCTTTGCATGTGACTTCACATATTACTGAAGGATGATGGCAACTTACAATCATGAGGCACAATAAAACCCACTATGAATTGTTGAGGATACCTCCTCTGAAGATCAATGATTTTAAAGGCATAACAAACTGAAGGCTTTAAGGTAAAGAAAGGCAAAGATTTGAACTGCCCCACCATCACAGCTGCATTGCCAGTTCAACACATACCGAACACAAATAAGCTGGCAGAGGTTGGCTTGTCTGTACTGAGTGTTTCTCAGATATTAAGGAGGTCCCTTCTGCACTATACACTTAAAGCAGTATCATACCACTTCCCCAAAGCAATATCATGGCCTCCCCAAATAACCCTGTAAACTGCAGTGAGACTAGTTAGGAGATCCCTATTCCCTTCCCCTATTCCTTTTCCCAGGAGACTGTGTTATGAAAGGGGTATTAGTCTCCTAACATCTCTCAAAACTCTTAACAAACTTTAGTTCCCAGGATTCACTGGGGGAAGCCATGACTGTTTAAAGTGATATACTACTTTAAATGTACAGTGTAAATGGGGCTGGGGGGAATAAGAAATCTGTCATGAGCAGTGTTAGAAACAGATATGAAAGCTAGGAACTAAATGGCACCTTAAACCTAGGTTGTGGGTGCCACATTCGAGTGCCTAGGTGAGCTTTTTTTGTAACAAGAATACAAAGCTGAAAATGAATGAACTGCAGCTAAAATCTTAAGTTCATTTTTACATGGTCTAGTCTTCATCTGAAGACTACAAAAAACAAAGCCATACTTCCCCTGCCCACCTCCCTAATATTCTTATGAGGGTCTCTTCTCCAGTCTTCAGAGAATGGCTGGAAGTGGGGAGGCAGAAAAAAGGTCCCCCTTTTCTTCCAGTAGTGGCAGTTTTAATCTGAAGTCTTAGGCTCAGTACTGCACCCAGAGCTCAGACACTGCTTGCATTAATGAAATTCCCTTTCACAAAACGTGCTTAAAATAATGGGTTGTTTCGAACACTGGTTATGAGTCTAATTAAGTATCTGGTGATAGACCATTACTGTAGTTGTCTCACATATCAAATTAGAAATACTGTTACACCTATTAATATATAAGTGTATTGTGAATCAGATCTTGCCCTCCTTCTAGTTCAGAAGTGGAAAGATGGTGGTGAGGACTTTCTTTTGGAAAGATCTGTTGCAGAATTAAGATCCTTTTTTATAATTCCTTTTAAAATCATAACTGAATATTCTGGCCAATATTGGTTATAACTCATGGGACTGCAGGTAAGACAATCGCCCACTAATCTGCGAGGGAGTTATAGTACAAGATAGATGCCAGCTTCTGTGCAAATAACTCTTGTCAATAATGCTAGGTTTTTATTAGTTTACCAGTAAAATAGAAAACCAATTTTTAAGTTTAAAATACATGGATCAGAATCTGAAAGAGTCTTCTTTCCCCCTTGAACCTCCCCCTGAACCTTACCCCAGAGCCCAGCGGCCCCTTGAGTAGAATGGAATGGGAATGGCGGGATTGCCAACTGCTCCCCCCCAATGCACATTTAGTAGTGCACTGAGGCAGTAAGCCACTGTTTGAGCAGAATGCCTCAGCTTTATGGGGGGGAACAGAAGCCGATGGCACCTTGTACGCCTCCTTCTGGCAACTCCTGCACCCAAGCTGGTGCCACAGGTTTTGCTCTGCTTTCATTTGGACCACATCAGTGAGGCCAAGGGAGGGATCCTGACTTCTGCGCAGCCCAGGACCCTCCATACACACTGCCCAGGCTTGCACCCTGGGAAGGTCACTTTGGTGCTAACACAGCTGTTTGAAGGCACACTCCATTGTCTCTTGAGACACATGGATGCCAACAACAAAAGGTAGGAAGATTTATCTAGATCAATGTGCAAGAATCTGAGCAGGTGGTTTGTAACACAATACCTTTTATTTACTTCCTAAAATTTATATACTGCTTAACTGTAAAGAAAACAACAACCTCAAAGCGGTTTACAAAAAGGTAAAGCAATAAATCTGCCAAGAAGAAGAATCACCCTCAACAATTTAAGACTTTCAAAAAGTTAAATTAACAATAGGCTAAAGACAGCTTAAAACTCACAAACATTTTCTAAACATTAGGGCAAACTTGTCTAAACAAAAATGTTTCAGCAGGCACCAAAAGGAGTATAGTGAAGGCACCTGCCTGACATCAATAGGCAGGGAGTTCCAAAATGTAGGTGTTTCGACTAAAATATTTTAGTTCCTATAAATGTGGAATGGGTACTATGTGGCACCCACCTATAACAGTGCCATTTCTGTCAATATGGTTGAGTGGGCATATATGCGGTAAGGCAATCTCACAGGTATCTAGCCATGTAAATTGTATTAAATTGTGTTTAACATTGTGTTTTAATTATTGTAACCCACTCTGGGACCTTAGGGTGAAAAGCGGGTAATAAACTATTATTACTGTCATATTGTACAATGGCAGAGGCGGCAAGATTCCCAAGCTTTGTTCATCATTGTCGATTGATAAGGGAGGGGAAAGCTTGTTAAACTATGCTTCATGTAGTTATATGGATTCAACACTTTTTTCAGCAACCACCACAAGATTTAATTGCACTTGGGCAAGACAGAACACTTACCTAGACAAAATATATTTAGACTGCAAATTACAAGTGTGAACTGTACTGTACATGCAAATTCAACAAGCCAGTTTTAATGCAGCAAGCTGTTTGAAACAAATTTAAATAGCTCACTAGAATGGCCAGAATTCTGATTTTAACTCTTCGGAGATCAAACTGAACTTTAGTTCTTAACTAAAAAGCTAATACACTAGATGTTAGAAAGTAAAATGGAATTAATGGTTTTGTCATGTCCTTAATTATAGTAGCTGTTTAATTTCTGACCACTCACTACAAAAAACAAGTTACTTTATTCCAGTATTCTAAATGTATTACTACTGAACTTTAACAAGAAGTTTTAAAGGATAAAATTTAATATAAAAAGTTTCACATATTTACTCAACATCAACAATGCTTACTATTCCAAAAGTAGACAAAAGTTTAGACTTGTTACTTCTTCACAAAAAGCCTCGACCACAAAAGCAGAACTTTCTTCCCTGAAGCAACCATTTCAGACCAATCAGGAGTCGAATTTACCCAGAAACTCGGCTTTCTTCCAATGCAGCAGTCACCGATTCCATAGAACAGCCTGGCAGCTATTAACAAGGGTTACTTTCAGTCAATGACCTACAGTTACATTGTTGTTGCTTCTCTAGCAGCCGCCACACATCCTTCACTGCTGCCTTCACTGTTAGCAAGTAAAACACAGCCACACCCAGAATAAGTTTTGAGACTAAACTTTCTCATTGCAACTCATTTCTGAACCTTGGATTTCTCGATTACTATCCTGCTTTTACCTAAAAACAAAGTACCAGGCAGCTCCATGAAGCTTCCCTGAAATAAATCCAAACTCAAAACAATTTCCAATTATATAGATGGCTTCCCAACACCCTGGCACAATTCCTTTTAAAAGTTAAAGTAATTACAGGAGCATCTTAATTAAAGTTGTTTTGTTTCTTCTCCCCATCCCCCACTTTTTACAATATTCAGGTACCAGAATACTGTAAAAACTATGTATCCTGAAGCATTTCAACTTAGCACATGGACTTGGAATAAAGGTGTTCATATTTAAGACCATGAAATTTCAGCTGACACACTGTTTGGGCTCCTTTTCCTGGTTATAAATTACTATAGTAGAATATGGGCAAATGTAATAACAATGATTTGCTACTGTGGAAATCTAGGTTTGAAGAATTATTCAACCTATTAAGTAAAACAGCAGAACAGCAATCACAGTTTCACACTTAATGTCATGTTCTCAAGCCTATTAAAAGCAGTTTCACGGGTCAAGTCAAATCAAAACAGACCATTACGTCTTCAAAATCCAATCTAATCCAAATTTATGTGGAGAGTGCTCTAGGGTTGAACTCTTGAAATTTATAATAGCCAGCTCTCACATCTCTCTCACACATATACAAAACTTCCATTTACAAATACATATTCACACAATGGTTGATACTTCAAAAGAATAACCTAATCTCAGTACACTGTTTTCTACACAAACAATATGCAAATACAAGGGAACTGATCCTGTCACTGCTCTCAAACTGATGCCTATTCTTTTTCAATGGCACAGACTAAGTGAGGATGAAACGTCAACATTGAATCTCTTAAGCCTGGAGGACTATACACTACGACAAAGAGAATGGGTTCCCCCCCACACGGGTACTCTCATTCTTTGGAACTTGCCAACATTCATAGCCTTTCAAAGCAGTTCAGAAAACTGGTGCTATATTAACATATGACAGGATGGAACTCCTGGTCTTCACTTTGCAAGTCTAGCACAAAAAATGTGTGAGTGTTAAGGTTTAAAAGTCCCAGACAGCTGTAAGCCAGATTTTGCACAGTAACTGTAACAGAATGAAAAATATCCCCAAGTTATAATGCACAGCATTGTTTTCTTAAAAGTAAAATATTAACCAAAGTGATTCATGTAAGAAATATTGTTCTATCACATGCAATGAAAGCTTTTGAAAACATGATACACAATACAGGAGGTCTGTGCACTTAAAAAAGAAAAGAAAAGAAGATGCAGCCTGAATATTAAAAAGCTGTATGGATTATTTCAGAAGTATTTTAGTCCATAAAATATTAGCAGCCCTACCATCCCATGAACCTAGCAGCATCCAGATTCGCAAGCTGCCTGCCTAACAAATAGTTAATTCATTGTTACATTAGAATAACATTATGTAGAAAGCATGAGAACAGCATAAATGCATTCATGGAAGAGTTGTGATTATCTGCAACCATCTACAGCAGGCTACAGTTTGGAAGTGAGCATTTTTCTACAAGAAAATGTATTTTAATAAAATATCACCATGCTACTGAAACATTTCATCTTAAGAATTATATGGCTGGGTGAAATTTTACCATGAAGGCTACCTAAATAAGCCCCATAGGGAATAAAAGGTGGAGTCTTCCAAGTGCATTTTAAAAGTGTAATTACACGATTTTTGTCAGTGTTTGAATTCAAGTGTAAGCTTAAGATAGATACATATTTCCTAAAGGGAGAAACCAGCTGTTTTCTCTTTGTGGTTTGCAGCAGGGCCTAAACTTGTTTGAAACATTACTGTAATATGATATCAGAGCTCTGTAAACTGAAACACTGGGTGGAACAGTTTCCTGCTATGAACATTTTAAAATGACCTGCAATAACACTGCTAAGAGGTTACTATCGGGCAAACACTTTGTGTTACTTCCACTTGTAGAAAGGCTCCTGTAATTGCAGGAGGTACTACCCAGGCCTATATATGAACATACACTGCTATGGTATGTTTTATTCCCCATAACAAATACTATTTTACAATAAGACCTTAGCTTCAGATTCAGTTCTACAGACACATTCATGTCACATTCTAAACTTCTACTGGAGAGTTGCATATATTGAAAATAAAGTATGAACAGGTCTCACTGGGAGTTCTTTCTTACCTTGTCTGTTCTTGCAATATGAGATGGGGCTCCACAAAGAACTTGACACGTAGTTTCAGTCTGTAAGGAGGCAGACCATCCATCTGCTGGGATATTCTATTTCGCAAATTCAGCCACAAATTCTCTCCTTTGCTGCCTGTGAACTGGAGTCCGAAGTAATCAACTTCTATAATGCCCAATCGTCTACAAACCTATGATTAAAAATTGGAGCATCATAAAAGTTAGTACAAGAATCATCATGAAGTAGTGTGGCAAGATGTTGTTTAACAAACTACACGAAGTCCACAAAACAATATGCCACTTGATACTGGTGGAGCTGATAACAAGCATATACTACAAAATGACAAGCTAACTCAGATTGCTCTTAGGGTGCCAGAACCAACACCTCATACCTAAAGCTTGTAGAAAGAATGACCCTTCTGTGCAAGAACATTCACCATGTTGTAAACACCAAATCCAAAGACTTGGGTCTCCTGCCAAAAACATGTACAGTTGGGTGAACGTTCTGGGTTAAATGAGCATAAACAATGGGCGCAGCTGGACCACTGCATAAAACCCTGAAGTTCTCCATGCACAGGTTGAAAGCAGACGGTTCAATCAATCCCACGCTCACATGTGCCATGTACATTTACACCACGTGGTGCCAACGAAAACTAGAGCCTTGCAGGGTTCAGTTGCCTGCCGCAACAAATCTAACGATTAGTCCACATGCCTTGCCAAGCATAGTGTTCCCCATGCAGGGGCGATACATTTGGGGGGGGGCAGTCAAGTCACCTGCCATCGCCCCTGCAAAGTGCCACGTGGCTAATGCTAGTAAAAGGGGGCGAATTTCAGGGCGAGGGGGCGGGGGGGAGCCGCAGCTCAGTAAGCAACGCGTGGGAGGCAGCCAGAGCAGCAGCGTCGCTGCAGGCTCCGCAGCTCCGAGGCCGTTGCATCCCCCTCCCCTTGCCTGCATCCCCCCATCCCGATCCCCAGCTGCTCTGTGTCCAGTCCCACCTAGCACGAGAAAAGGCTCTCGTTCGGAGAATCTCGAGGCGAAGCAGAGAGCGCGCGAGAACAGCCCCGTCGCGGCTCGTGGGTCGCGAGCTCCTTCAACGACCATTCATGAACCAACGGCGGGTTGCGGGAAGGGGGGGGGAGAGAGAGAGCGAGAGAGAGCGAACGCGCGCGGCTCTTCACCTGGTCGAGGCAGTCTTCGCCGTTGGCCTTGGCCTCTACCTCCACCTCCATCACCACCGCGTCCGGCCTGGTCACATAGCACAGCATGGCCGCTGCCTTGTCGCGAAGACGCGCACCGAAGAGCCCCGGCTGCTTCGCGGCTGCCCACCACCACCCGCCAGCCCGCGCCCTCCCCCTGCGCTCAAACCTTATCGTGCTTTGAGGCGAGCGGCAGTTGGCGCTCCTATATCTCTCCTCGGCGCGCTCCCCTCCCTCCTCAGCCCCCGCCCTCCGAACGAAAGCGAACCAATGCGCGTACGCTGCTCTATTTACATGCAGCCGTCCGAGCCAACCGAAGCGGCGGGGGAAGGGGGGTGGCGGTTTGTTATTGCCAAGATAGCCTCAAAGAGGTTGGCAGAGGGAATTTGAGGTTTCCGATTGCATATCGTAGGAGCTCCATGTGCGGGGCAAGAAGGGTGGAATCGAATAGGAATCGGTGAAAAAAGTGAAAGGGAAACAGGCACGGTTTATGTGCCATAGACGATGCCCGATGAGATAAAGCTTAGTTTTAAAGCACCCAGGAAGCAAGTCTTTAGTTCAAGGTCATCATATGTAGCCACCACTTCCATTATATATGTCCTTTCCCAATTTCTGTTAACAGGCACATGCTAGGAAGGCTTATCCTGTTAGTGCTAGGCACTGACTGGAAATGACCATCTGAATAATATTTACCTGAATATTTACCACAATAGTTACTTACCTGACTTCTTATTTTAACTTCGTTATTTGGTTTTCATTGTAAGAATTTATTTACAGTTCTTGTGAACTGCACTGATTTTTAATGAATTAGCAGTATAGATATTCTATAAATAGATTAAAGGGCAAATCCGAAGAAAAGTATTTTTAAGGCTGAAATCCTATCCATACTTGTGTAAGAGGAAGTCCCACTGAACTACTTTTGAGTAGACATACATAGTTAATAAAGTAACAGCAATTATTATACTGAATGTGATCTAAAATATGGCATGTAATAAACCATATATATTTATCAGATAAATAGGACCATCCTTAATATGAATAGTAATTGCAACACCATCATGCTGTAAAACACTTTATAATAAGAACAACTAGCATACAGCTTTTACTGTTTGACATTTTATTATGTTTTTATATGTGCTGGAAGCTGCCCAGATTGGCTGGGGAAACCCAGCCAGATGGGCAGGGTATAAATAAAATTATTATTTATTATTTTATTTTATTTTATTTATTACATGGGAGTAGCTGTGTGGTACTCCTATAATGCACGCACCCCATTAAGATAGGAAGCATACTTAGCTCAATTTTTCTTAGAATATACTTTGATGAAATCTAAGTGGTGGGTTGCATCACTCTCACAAGATTTTACTGTCTACTGAAAAAAACTAATCAAGGTGTTCCAATCAGGGGTGTAAGAGAGAGATCTTTGTTAGATCTTTGGAACTGCAAGTAAGCTTGGCTATACTGTGCACATTTGTTGCTTAAGAAAACACTAAATGGAAAACGCAGATAAACTGTCCAACTTCATATTTTACCAACAGTTCTGTTAATCCAGGAGAGGCAAAATAAAGAGTGGTATATTGGTAATTTGGTACTTAATCTTGCAATGTGGTATATACTGCTGTCTACTACTAATGCCTTTCTGCTTTTTCTGCACAAGACAAACATGCTAGTCTCTCTGCAATGCAAAAGAAGAGATGACATAAAACTGTTATCAGAAAACACTAGGATAACATTTTACTCTCCAAGGACATTGGCCATTTTCTTGGGAGACTCCAATAGTGATGCTTGATTCTATGTATTTTGTCTGAATAGAGACAATTGTTTCCCGTCCCATTGCAGGTATTAGCTTAGCAATGCTAGCATGATTTTTAACATTTCTTAGGGTTGCCATACATATGGAATTTCCTAGACATTCAGCCCTCGTAAGCAGCATCTGGGTGGAAATCACTTAAATGTCCGGGAATCTCCGGATGTATGCCAGCCCATGTCAGTAGTGTACGGTAGATTTTGTGTTCATTTCATTTCAGAAAGCTCAACAACTTTGCCCAAAAACAAACAAAAAACAAACCCAAAACTTTTGTATCCGGATTTTCACTTTTTGAAATATGGCAACCCTAATTTATTACCCCTGTAATAACTTTTCATAAAAGTTACTGCTTATTTGTCACACATTTCAGCTCTGATTTGAATGGTCACAGGCTATACTTTTGCATTTTTTGCCCTTCACCTATTACAATATTTATAAAAAATATTTACCACTGTATCATAAAAATATATCACAGCATGCATACATACGCACATACATACATACACCTTTACCTGTCAATGATTATACTTTATGCATCTGATCAAGTGGACTCTAGCTTATATATTTGCCACATTTTTCCTTGTTTCTTTTAATATACTACCCCTCTGGAAGTTTATTTCAAAATACTGTACTACAGCAAAAAAAGAGCTTCCGTCTCTGCCTATTTTCATTTTCTCCTGCAATCTTATATGCAATTCCATCCTCTCGTCCTGCATATGATAGATTCTGCAGATTGTGGGGAACCTTTTTTATTACCTTGGTTACTGTGGGGGACTGTGTTATATTATCCTCAGTCATTGTTGCTTGCAACCGCCACCTAGTGGTGCCAATTACAAAAAACAACACCTACGGTCATCTTAAAACAAGAGTCTCCCACTCCGCCCTGCCCCAACCTGCAGTTCATTCAACTGGGACAGAGCTTTCCAAACTTTTCATGTTGGTGACACACTTTTTAGACATGCATCATTTTGCAACACAGTAATTCAGTTTTACTAGCAAAACGGAGGTTAAACTAACCCCTTCCCAGCCCCGGGAGGAGCGTAGGGAGTATTTGCGTGACACACCTGCACACTGCAGGCAACACACTAATGTGTTGCAACACACAGTTTGAAAAGCTCTGAACTAGGAGTATGAAACAATCCTAAGACCTTGCAGGGAGAGGGCAGAGTGTCTGACACTGTTGGGTAAGCTTGTATTGGATGCTGTTGACAAGCAGTAACTTTCTTGGCTTGAAAAGGGCCTAGTTTCATTTCCATCATAAGCAGAAGCTCACTACCCTTCCTACTGAAGGCTCCTTCTCCAGAGCTAGAATATGCAGCTCAAAATAATTTCGAAGTCACTTTTATATTTATTCTAACACAATGCTGTGTTCACTGGTGGAGGAACGGGGGTGCGGAGGCAGTGGACCGTCCCCAGCACCACAATTCCGGTAGGGTGCCATCACGGTGCCCCCCAACACTCGCCACGCACCCCCCATGCACTGGGCGCCATGCCCCCAGAACGCGTGCCACGCCCTTGCGGGCGGCGTACCACACCCCCGGGATGCACACCACGCCCCCGTGGGCAGTGTGCCACGCCCCCCAGGATGCACGGCACGCCCCCCGGGGCACCAGCCACACCCCTGCCTGCTCTCAGCCCCCAGCAGTGGAGCATGCAGCCCCGCCACTGGCTGTGTTACCTTTAGGGGGGGGAATTGGCTCTCCATACTGTGTACCCCAATCCCTCAATTTATATGCCACTGTGGAAGAAACACAATTAAAGATATAGGTTTGCTGCTACTAGCACAGGATGCATTTCTAAGGTGCAAACTATCTCCAAGCATAAAGCAGGGCTTCTTAATGTCTAGCAACAAACATTATGGCCAAGTCTACCTGGAGACCCTTTTTCTTGTGGGGGCACTCCCACCATTACTTAGTGCAGCGGTCAGCAAACTGAGGTCTGCGGGCTGGATCAGGCCCAATTGCTTTCAGGATCTGGCCTGCGGAGTGTCTGTGGATCGACGTGGGGATTATGTTCGTTTGGGCTACGCCATATTTTTTTCTGTGCCATTCCATTTCCCCCACCTCTCCCTCACACATACTGCGGCGGCGCCTCCTCCCTCCCTCCTCCTGGCTTCTCCCCGCCCTGCCTAGAGAAGGAAGGAGGCTGGGTTGAGCGCCATTTTAAGCAGCCCCTCTCCGTAGCCAGCCCTTTCATGCTGCTCATCTTCCTTCTGCCGCCGCCCTGGCGCTCCTGTGGGCCAGAGAGCAGAGCAGACGAGCTCGCTATGCCTACCCACAAGAAGCAGAAGCAGCGGTGGTGGTGGCAGCCCCTGGGAAGGTAAGCACAGCAGTTGGGGATGGGGTGGGGGGAGGACTACTTGCCGCCCTCGCCTCTTCTTCCAGTCCTCCCCCAGTGCAGCTTCTCCAGCCCGCCACAAGGTCTGAGGGACAGTGGACCGGCCCACGACTAAAAAATTTTGCCGACCCCTGACTTAGTGTCTCATAAATCACATGCAGAGTTGCAGGGGCTTTTTTTCAGCCAGAACTCACCGGAACTCAGTTCCGGCACATCTCACATGGGTGCCATGGCTGTTATAAGAGAATAAGGTTCATGGCAAGTTGTGGCACCTCTTTTTCCAGAAAAATAGCACTGCAGAGTTGTTTCATTGTCACCACAGAGGACCCACCAATTATTTAGAAGGTTCAAAGAAAATATAATGCAGCGGGCATCTGCCAGTTTCTGAGCCCACCATCCCTGCCTCATAATGTTACAGCTCTACAGAATCTCTTAGAGCAGATAACAATCAACTCTATAGGATTTTGCCAACCAGACAGGGCCCTTTTAACGGGAGCACTGAGTGCGGTTCTCATAGGCCTTTTACACCGAAGGCCTCAAATATGAAGAGCCCACAGCTTTGTTGCTAACTCTCAGAAACATGAGACACAGAGGAATGTCCAGGTTCCCTCAGTACTTCTCTCAGCAGCTGGGCTTAGCCTCTGCTTCCCCTCACAAAGATCATCCGCCCCACCTATCCTGTAAGGAGGAACAGCAGGACCTGACACTCTGAGGCAATGGTATCAACAGCACCTTTGTGCCATGATGGGACTGACAAGGCGGCGGATGATTACAGCTAGCCCCCAAAGGCCAAGGCCTCACACTGTAAAAACAGCAACTTATCGGCTGCATTTACAGCCATTTCCAGGACATCTGGGTCGCTAGGGTATTCTTGAAAGGCTGCCAAGACCTTCTTTTTGAACTGTGAGCTGCTCATTTCCATCCAAGCTGGTCATTGAAAAATCAAGTTTGATGCCTGAGCTTTCCTCTACTTTCCCTGTTCCTTTTTCTGTTGTGTCATTTCAGATTTTAAGTCCAAGGGCAGATTATGTGTGTGTGTAAAAAGTTTCCCCAGCTGACAATAGGTATAAGATGCTTTGAATGAACAAACAACCCTTCCCTGAATTCAGGTAACTTGAGCCCCATAAAACCTAACGGGGAAAATCACGAAACAAGCTCCATAATATAGGTGCTGATGTCCTTTTAGCACCACAAGATGAGCGACAAGAAGAAGTGATGGCAGGCAGGAGGAAGAGCAAAAGCCCAGCCCAACCACGTAGTCAGACTTGGCTGCATACCCCACGAGGCTCTCTGTACCCCTCAGTGCCAGGCTCCTGACTGACCAGCAGATGCGGAAAAAAGAAGAGTGGGAACAGCTCAAAATGGACCCAGCCAACAAAGAGACCGGCAGATGGGCTAAGAGGAGATACAAAGATAGTAAATGAATGGTGGTGCCGGTGCCTCTGTGGAACCAAGGTAGGAAATGGAGGTGGGGAGAAAAATGGAGGGCCCAGAGGTTTTAATCCTGAGAGGGAAAGTGTGTATGTGCGTATGTAGCATTACTTTTATTTAGAGATGAATTGGGGAAATTAATTGACTTGTCTTCGGTAAAATAGGTGTGTTTGAGCAGCAAATGGGGTTCAAATGAGTGGCCTTGTGTTTGGAGGTTCATATACCACATCTCTTGGGCAATATATTTATTGCTTAGCCTCACCAGCTTGCATTTTGTATAATGGATGCTTTGCTGCAATATTAAATACTGTGATTGTTCGCCGCTCCCCCCACCCCCCGAGACAGCCATTTTGTGACTGGCTGGGTCTCCACCATGGCAACCATTTTGTGACAGCTACCACCCAGCGTTTTCTCAAAATGGACCCCTGCAAAATCCCGTCTGTAATATTGATGTAGTTTTTAATTATTTTAAAGGCATGTATACAATAGAACTACCTTCTCAGCCTGTGAGTACGTAACACTCTCTGCTCATGTGTGACTTTAAGAGAGATGGTTGTCTAATGCTTTCTATATGAGCATTTTCCTCGCTCCCATCCTTCAGTTATGCAAATATTTTTTTAAATGACATTGACATGTAGTACAGTAGGCGGTGGTCAAATGCCTCAGGACTTAAAAATGCACTTAGAGTAGAAAAGTCAAACGTTTGTATATATTCCTCCTTAGTCTTGCACTTTAGTAATAACCACTTTAGTCTTTCACTTTAGTTTGACTGTGCTCAGAACACTTTAGTCCCTTTTTAGAGGGGCCTGCTTTCAACAAACACCAAATGAGTGAAATGACTAATCCATTTCTAAGATACGACATGAAAGCTAGGGTAAACCGGTTTTTGTCAGTGATGTACTAAGCAGGCCTCTTTTGCAACCTATAAATCAGGAAATTGTCTTTAAAAATGCCTTGAAGCCATCAATACGTTCCAAGTTCCTTTATTTGCACATATTTGCATTTGAGCTTATGTTACGGTTAATCATTTCAAAAGGTGTATTATTACACTTTCCCTGTAAGCTATTTTTATAAAGAAGGTTGAGGATTTAATGGATGCATTTGAATCCTGGTGTGTTTTAATAAACCACAAGGCATAACATATATTTTGCTAAACTCATTATATTGATAACAGTGCCTGGTGACAATGAGAAACACAAAAGGAAAGTCTGTTCAGTAAACTGCTGAATTTAGGCTATATAGTGGTACCTCGGGTTACATACACTTCAGGTTACATATGCTTCAGGTTACAGACTCCGCTAACCCAGAAATATTACCTCGGGTTAAGAAGTTTGCTTCAGGATGAGAACAGAAATTGTGCTCCGGCGGCGCGGAGGCTCCATTAGCTAAAGTGGTGCTTCAGGTTAAGAACAGTTTTAGGTTAAGAACGGACCTCCGGAACGAATTAAGTATTTAACCCGAGGTACCACTATATTTTAAGTTATGCTTAAAATTCTACAAGGAAGGCTCAAGCAGTATGTGGATCGAGAACTCCCAGAAGTGCAAGCTGGATTTAGAAGAGGCAGAGGAACCAGAGACCAAATTGCAAACATGCGCTGGATTATGGAGAAAGCTAGAGAGTTCCAGAAAGACATCTACTTCTGCTTCATTGACTATGCAAAAGCCTTTGACTGTGTCGACCACAGCAAACTATGGCAAGTTCTTAAAGAAATGGGAGTGCCTGATCACCTCATCTGTCTCCTGAGAAATCTCTATGTGGGACAAGAAGCTACAGTTAGAACTGGATATGGAACAACTGATTGGTTCAAAATTGGGAAAGGAGTACGACAAGGCTGTATTTTGTCTCCCTGCTTATTTAATTTATATGCAGAATACATCATGCGAAAGGCTGGGCTGGATGAATCCCAAACTGGAATTAAGATTGCCGGAAGAAATATCAACAACCTCAGATATGCAGATGACACAACCTTGATGGCAGAAAGTGAGGAGGAATTAAAGAACCTTTTAATGAGGGTGAAAGAGGAGAGCGCAAAATATGGTCTGAAGCTCAACATCAAAAAAACGAAGATCATGGCCACTGGTCCCATCACCTCCTGGCAAATAGAAGGGGAAGAAATGGAGGCAGTGAGAGATTTTACTTTCTTGGGCTCCATGATCACTGCAGATGGTGACAGCAGCCACGAAATTAAAAGACGCCTGCTTCTTGGGAGAAGGGCAATGACAGGCCTAGACAGCATCTTGAGAAGTAGAGATGTCACTTTGCCAACAAAGGTCCGTATAGTTAAAGCCATGGTCTTCCCAGTAGTGATGTATGGAAGTGAGAGCTGGACCATCAAGAAGGCTGATCGCCGAAGAATTGATGCTTTTGAATTATGGTGCTGGAGAAGACTCTTGAGAGTCCCATGGACGGCAAGAAGATCAAATGCATCCATTCTTAAGGAAATCAGACCTGAGTGCTCACTGGAAGGACAGATCGTGAAGCTGAGGCTCCAGTACTTTGGCCACCTCATGAGAAGAGAAGACTCCCTGGAGAAGACACTGATGCTGGGAAAGATGGAGGGCACAAGGAGAAGGGGGCGACAGAGGACAAGATGGTTGGATAGTGTTTTCGAGGTTACCAGCATGAGTTTGACCAAACTGCGGGAGGTAGTGGAGGACAGAGGTGCCTGGCGTGCTCTGGTCCATGGGGTCACGAAGAGTCGGACACGACTAAACGACTAAACAACAACAACACCACTATACGTCTATTTACACATTTTCAGGGGTAAGCCCACTGAACACAGCAGAAAATACGTTTGAGTAAAAATATTCAGATATAGCATGTTATGAAGGACTTAACACTTTTCCTTTTTCAAAATTGTTTTCTTTTCTTCTGGTTTATTGGCATACATAGCCCATGCATCTGCATAAAGGGAAAGAGGTAGAGGTGATCTATCATTATCATTATCATTATTAATTTATTTATACTCTGACTTTTTCCTTGATGGGACTCAAGTCTACTTACAGATAAAAACAGGAATCACTAAAAACACAGAAAATAAATCTTAGGATAATTTTCTGGTTGTATTGGAACATTTTCTGGTGTCATAAAGAATTATCTAATTTAGCACATTTAATTTTACCTGTAAATTAATTAATTAATTCCACTTATGAATAATGTCCCATAAAGTATCTCAAAGTTATTTCACAATAAAACCATCAGCAATAAAACAAGTACACTATTTCATTGATAAGAACAATTAAAACCACTTTCATCATGTAAAAACCTTTTCCGGTCTAGTGCAAATAAAGAGTAGGGTAAAGATCTCAATTGAAAAGCTTATTTTTGAAGAAAGGTCTTCAATTAGGTCTTGAAAGAACAACAAAGATGGTGCCTGTCTGATATGTACTGGGAAGGAATTTGAAGTAGGAATTAGGTGCCACCATGCCAAAGGCTTAGTTCCTAAGTACAGCATGGATGTCCTGATGAGGCAGTATCTGAAGGAGGCCCTCTACTTCACAGCATAGTGGTTGGTTTAGTAGAATAAACCTAAACACATGGAAACTGCCAAGCTTGCCATTATATTTGCATTTGGCATCCATTCATTGTTACTTATGAACTTAGGAAACAGATTTTTTTCCCCGCTGTGGAAAAAATAAAGCACTGGGAAAATGTCCACCCCACCTCACTGGCCTCCTCCTACCATGCTTTTATGAAGCCATAATGCCTTTCAGCAGACAGAAGGGCTGGATTAATGCTGGTAACTCCAATATTGTTTCCAGTTCCTGGTTTGCTTCCACCACCTGCTACAGTATACAACAACTATGGGCTGACGCCCCTTCTAACTTCACTCACCAACTTCCGCACAGCACCTCTTATTCCTCTGAAAGGCCCTTGCTCCTTGCCGAAGTCCCCCTCCCCTCCCCTGAGTCCCTCCCCCTCAATAATAATAATAATAATAATAATAATAATAATAATTCATTATGCATACCCCGCCCATTTGGCTGGGTTTCCCCAGCCACTCCAGGCGGCTTCCAACAAAACACTAAAATACAATAACCTATTAAACATTAAAAGCTTCCCTAAACAGGGCTGCCTTCAGATGTCTTCTAAAAGTTTGGTAGTTATTTTTCTCTTTGACATCTGGTGGGAGGGCGTTCCACAGGGCGGGAGCCACAACTGAGAAGGCCCTCTGCCTGGTTCCCTGTAACTTTGCTACTTGCAGTGAGGGAACCACCAGAAGGCCCTCGGTGTTGGACCTCAGTGTCCGGGCAGAACAATGGAGGTGGAGACGCTCCTTCAGGTATACTGGACCGAGGCCGTTTAGGGCTTTAAAGGTCAGCACCAACACTTTGAATTGTGCTCGGAAACGTACTGGGAGCCAGTGTAGGTCTTTCAAGACCAGTGTTCTATGGTCTCGGCGGTCGCTCCCAGTCACCAGTCTAGCTGCCGCATTCTGGATTAGTTGTAGTTTCCGGGTCACCTTCAAAGGTAGCCCCACATAGAGCAAATTGCAGTAGTCCAAGCGAGAGATAACTAGAGCATGCACCACTCTGGTGATCTCCATAGCTCATCTACACTCTTGTTCAACCCACGGCACCACCAGAAGCCCAGCTTACTCACCAGCTATGCCCCTGTCTATGCTGCTGTGCACAAGTGGGCCATCCCTCTCTCTCAGCCCACCCACCATGACAACCGCAGCTCACTTGGCTTCTTCAACACCCTCCACCAGAACCCAACCTGCTCACCCACTGCCCTTGCTGCTCACCCACTCTGCCACTTCACCACCTCTCTTGTTCATCTGCTCTGCCCCCGCCACCCTTCTTGCTTGCCCAACTGGCACAAGCCCCAGTTGCTCACCCCACTATCCCACTTGCTCAACCTGCATGCCTGTCTGATGCTTCCCTCAACCTGGACCATGCACAGTCCATCGTCAGCATAACAGTGGACTAGTGCAAATATATTATAGAGCAAAATATTGCAGAGGTACTGTAGTATCATTTAATGCCCCTGAAGACTGCTGGGTACTGGGGCCATACCAGAACTGCTGGAGGTCAGAGGCAATTGTATTTCATCCTGCAGGGAGCTTTACTGCTACTGAAGGCAAATGAGCATAATGATCACAAATCCAATACATTCAGGATTGGCCCTGTCCATAAGAAAGCCAGTTGCAGCAGACTTAATTTAAACTTAAAGGTAAAGGTAAAGGTACCCCTGCCCGTACGGGCCAGTCTTGACAGACTCTAGGGTTGTGCGCCCATCTCACTCAAGAGGCCGGGGGTCAGCGCTGTCCGGAGACACTTCCGGGTCACGTGGCCAGCGTGACTTCGCTGCTCTGGCGAGCCAGAGCCGCACACGCAAATGCCGTTTACCTTCCCGCTAGTAAGCGGTCCCTATTTATCTACTTGCACCCGGGGGTGCTTTCGAACTGCTAGGTTGGCAGGCGCTGGGACCGAACAACGGGAGCGCACCCCGCCGCGGGGATTCGAACCGCCGACCTTTCGATCGGCAAGCCCTAGGCGCTGAGGCTTTTACCCACAGCGCCACCCACGTCCCAATTTAAACTTACAATAACTTATAATAAGTCTAAACCTTAACACTAAGCATACTATGTTCAGAACAAGAACAAGGTATAAATGGGACATCAGCATAAGCACAAAAAGTAACAAAGTAAATAAATAATGCCCTTCACAGTGTATAAATCACAGATCACAAAGGCGTAATTATTCCAAGGGTGAAAAATTGTGCCAGGGAACAGTTATTTCCTATGCACACCTGACACTTTAGTCACATGCCCAAGTGACATCATCCTGGGCTACTTTGGCTTTGTCACATGTGTTCAAACCCATGCAAGGCAGGCAAACTGCAAAATTAACTTTTGAGTGTCTGAAAGTAAATCTGCCTGCTTTAAGTTATTAAAATTTAAGTATTAAAATTAATCCCACATAGATTCAACTACAGTGGAACCTCGGTTTATGAACTTAATCCATTCCAGAAGTCCGTTCTTAAACCGAAACCATTCTTCAACCAAGGCGCGCTTTCTCTAATGAGGCCTCCCGCTGCCGGTGCCCTTCCACCATTCGGATTCTGTTCTTAGAACGAGGTAAAGTTCACAAACTGGGACACTACTTCCGGTTTTACGGAGTTCGTAAACCAAATAGTTCATAAACAGGGCTGTTTTTAAACCAAGGTACCACTGTAATATGTGTAACAATTTGCCTTTCTTATGTAATGACACAGACAGGATATTGACCATTGTTCTCTCTAACTACATTACAGAGAAGCTCTAAGTTACCCACAGTTACAATGCTTGCTGCTTCCTTTTGTGACTTCTTTGCATTTTCCCCACCCCATATTTTGTAATGCTCAAAATGTATCATTTATTAGATAAGCAGGACATTTATAACAGCCTGGTTTGTTTTTATATGATACAGATCTGTAGTATGCTTAGCACAGCCTTCCTTTTCTCTTCTGCTTATTGTTGCTGTAAGTTTGGTATTATAAAACATTTGACAGCAAAAGATTATACAAGAGGGAAATTTATATTGGAATTCACTTCAGTTGGCTTGATACATATTAATCACAAATCGTAGCAGCTTGTAGCCTCTGAACACACCACACTTTACTCTGTTTTCAAATGAATGCCTCTCACATGTGGTAATAAGGTTAGCTTGACATTTCCTCATCCAGGAAGGTGACTTCCTACATCACTTGCTGCCTGCAAGTGATTTAGAAACCATAAAGTGGAAGGGCACCATTCTACAAAACCTTCAAATGAATAATACAGAAGCTGAGCCACATGTTCATAGCCAGGTTCTCCCAACTACTGTTGGAGGCAGCATACCTCGGAATAGTAGTTGCTGGGAGTCAAACTGGTGGAGAGAGCACTGTCATGCTTGGGTCCTGCTTGAAGGTTTCCCATGGGCATCTCATTGGCCACTGTGACTAGATGGGCCCTTGGCCTGATCCAGCAGGGCTCTTCTTGCACTTAAAACACTGAGCAACTCAGAATATTTCATTCAGGCAACCTCCAGCAATATTTTTATTATTGGTAGGAGTGTTGGTTTTTTATTGACACCACCTCATACTGACATTTGATACCAAATGGCTGGGTGGGCAGAAGAATCTTGACGCTTGCTATTGGCTCTTGAAAACTACCACCAGCCTTCTTTTTTCAGGAGTGGGAGAAGCTGTACTAAGTGGCTATTGACCTGCCTGAGGGGAGAAGTGGGGAGAGAATGAGACTTGGCTTGAGGTCTTCTTGCCTTTTAACAACAGCACTGATTGAAAGGTGCTGCGTAGCAGCAGAAAGGCAAGAGATGCTATTACTGGAGACCTGTGCGCTTAGCACTTGTGACCTGTCCCAGAAAGAAATTGTTATTCTACATATCCCAATATACTGAATGGTCAATACATGATATTTACTCTCAGATGAGTATGGATATATGCCTTACTAATTTGCATTATTTGCAACTACAGCAAAGATCTCAATGTTTTTATATTTTGTTTTTTAAATAAACTTGGTGGGCTGTAAAGGTGATTTATTAATTGGAATAAAGTAGAGATGAACCTGCAGAAGTTATTATTAAGGATTTATTTTAGCTATCCTCTATACATTAGATGAAAATTGGGAAGCTTAATAGCTCGTATATTATGCCTATACAGCTGCTGTTATTTAGTATTGTATGCAATGGCCTTTGGCTACATCCACAAGCAGTACATATTTATTCTATCATCAAAACCTATGGGAGTGGAGAAAGACCTCTTCCACTCCTGTAAGAAAGTGGAAGAACCTGAGCCATTAGGGTGATGACTCCATTTGTAATTTTCTGATACAAAAATGAATGGAACCTGTTCAGTTTTTTAGCAAGCTGTTTTCAGAGACATAATTGGAATAGGGGGGAAAAACTGCTTCCACCGCTGACATTGGGGTTACTGGTGTCGGGTGCCAGTTTTCTCCAAAAAATAACATCCCAGCCTCAGCTTCCTGTTAAGTTATTAAGTGGCTTCCAAGTAAATGAGCTCAGACTGTGGCACAGCTGAGCCAGTATTAGGCAAGTGGATTTGGCCCCCTCAGATGCATTCCTAGATGCAAGCCTCTTTCTTTTCCCTAGATCTCAAAAAGGGGGGAAATTGGGTTCCATGGGCTTTAAATGGTGATGCAGTTCAGGTAATGGGAAAGCTGATACTGTGTCAGTATGTCTTGGGCATTGTGTTAATGGACACAATGCAAAATGGGGTTTTGCAGAAGGTTGTGTTGGCTTGAAAAGGCCAAGGTAGTCTGAACCTACCCACTACTTTTCCAAGGTACCTGCTCTGTTTATTCTGTTTTTTCCTCATACTATTCTTCCTCACTGCTTCTGGTTACCATCCAAGCTAGAGGTGTTCTGCAGCCTGCTGTCCTAGGAGTAGGTTTTGGACATTCAAGATTGGAGATTCGAGAGTTGGTAACATGCTGTGTTCAGCTGTTTGTTATTAAAGGTAGTTTGAAGAATTCAAAACAAACATTTGTTTACACGTTTTCTTGAGAACAATTCATTTTTGCCAAACATGATTTTTCTGTCTCTTTAATATTTTTAATTTTTTAAAATTTTTTTTAAAAAAATATTTAGCAGTAAGGCCCATTGCAGCAAATAACATGCTGATATTTTTTGAAGTAAGCATTTGGTAAGTTCACTCCTGCCAACATATCTTTTTAGTAAGAGCCTTATTATTTCAGCTTGAAGAAGAGTCTTTAGATTTCAGTTTAATTTTTGTGTGCCATGAGCTGCAAAATCTGATCCAGCTATAGCATATTTTCCATAACTAGGAGATTGCTGTTCTCTCTCCCCCAGCCCCAAGAAATCTGTCAGCCACAGATCTAGGGCCTACTCAAGAAATCAAAGCAAATTTAACTCCTGGACCTAGGAACACACTCTCACTCTGCACCAGATTGACGGAAAGATCAGAGGTTAGAGATTGAGAATAGGCTTTAGCATATCTCTTGTGCTTGACCCTAACCCTTTATTTCAGGGGTGGGGAACTGGATTCATCTAGTGGTCTGGATTCTGACATCCCCGAACCACTGCAGCCCACTTTGACAGGGGTGTGGAGCTTGCCTCCTGCCAATCACCTGATGTTTTCAAGTCAGGTAAAGTGCTTTACTTTGCAGACCAGTTTGATTAACAAAGAAAAGAGTTATTTTGCCTGCATGGTATGAAATCAAACCACATGAGCAAAGTAAGTAGTGCTTGATTTCATACTGCATAGGCAAATGAAGCATTTCCTTGCAGAGCTTGCTGTATCAATCAGGTGATTGGCATTGACATGAAGACCTGCTTTAGGCAGGGTTCAGCTGCATTACAAAGTTTCTATTCAGGAACTCCGTAGTGCAGTCTGTCCAAGCAGGATTTGCTGATACTGTAGCACTAATCAGGTTATTGGCACTTAACAGCAATCCTTGTTTGCCAAGGAACAATTGGTAGTGCAGTTTACGACTTACACTTGTTTCTTTACAACCGTCTTCATCTGCTCTACACATGACAGCAGATATGCGCTTTGGAAAAAACAGCCTTGCTGGCCAGAGGTTTCCCACTGTTGCTTTATCTGGACTACTAATACCCTTGTGAGCTGCATGATGGAAGATTGGGTCTAGACCCTGTCTATACAGTATTCTCCTTACCAAGAAGTTGCTAGAAGGTTTCTGTAGAGAGAAATCCTTTCCTTGCTTCATCATGCCAGTCATTTCCTCCAGTAGACCAGTGTCAGACTACATAGTAGCCAATAAGCTGTGCTTTTAGTTTTTATTGTATCTGTCTTACTGCACTTTCATATTTTTTTAATGATACTGTGGTATATAAGTATTTGTATGTCAGCTAGGTCATTCTCAGATTACCTATCTGTTCTAACAGCTGCTGTGGAAAGGCATTAGTAGACCCCTGGAGCCAATATAGCAGGGATCAGCAAACTTTTTCAGCAGGGGGCCGGTCCACTGTCCCTCAGACCTTGTGGTGGGCCAGATTATATTTTGGAAGGGAAAAAAAATGACACAACAGCACCACGAGCCCTGGTGGCTGCTTATCTGTGTCTTGCGAGCGGCAGGGGCTGGCGGCGGCGGGACGATGAGCAGCGCGTGAAAGGGCTCCAGAGAGGGGCTGCTTAAAATAGCAGCCGCTCAAGAACTGCTGCTGCTGGCACCAACAAAGCCCAGCCCCCTTCCTCCTCTAGGCAGGGCAGGGAGAAGCCAGGAGGAGGGAGGGAAAAGGCACTGGTGCCATGTGAGAGAAAGGGGGGGGAAAGGAAAGAACGCGGGTGCTGGCGATCCACATGGCGATTCCCGGACCGTCCGTGGGCTGGATCCAGAAGGCAATTGGGCCTGATTCGGCCTGCGGGCCTTAGTTTGCCGACTCATGCAATATAGGAATCTTCTGCCTAGTTGAAGTGGCAGTCACAATATCCAGTTGGAAAAGAGGCATGAAGAGAATGTTGTATGCCTGTGACTGCACTTCTTTCATAGAGGCAATGTAGGTTGCCTCCTCTTATTAGCCACTCTTGTTCGAACTCTTCTCTGTCATAGTCTGCTGACCTAACATAGCTACAGGAGGAAAAATTGGATCTTATTCTGGCTCATGTATTATAAATATGATTGTTGTGTACATTTCAAGTGTAGTATGTCACTCACCTGCAGGTGATAGTGATGTCGAAGCCTGAAATAAATTGGCTTGAGTTTTAGATTTTTAAGAGAGTGGGGGATGACAGAAAATGAATATTCTCCCCTGTAACAGATGTCAGCTACACACAGGTCAGATGGTGCCAGCCTAGTAAGCTAACTGAAAATGAAAAGCAAAGATACACTCTATCACAGAATAAAATTAACATTACCCTGCATTTCTGAATGGATGAGATGTTCCATTAGGGATTTCAAATTCATAATGTGATTCCACTACACTCCCTTAGGACTGACAAGAATGCAAAGAACCATGTACAGTCTCTCCATGCATAATTTTAGGTCACGAATCTTAAGCATCTGATGCAGTCAAGGAAAGAAAAAAGCTCCACTAAAAACCCACTTTACTCTCCCCCCCCCCAAATTGCTGGAAATATGATATGAATGAAGTGGCTTTGATCTTGGTAACACAGTAGCCCTCCCCACTTTTTACTAGCACTAAGGGCTGCATAGTACTAAGGGTTGGATAGTGTCTTTGAAGCTACCAGCATGAGTTTGACCAAACTGTGCGAGGCAGTGGAAGACAGAAGTGCCTGGCGTGCTCTGGTCCATGGGGTCACAAAGAGTCGGACACGACTAAACGACTAAACAACAACAACAACAAAAGGGCTGCATGGTTACAGAAGGGCTGCAGGGCCAAGGGCTGCTTTTGTGCCTACCCATGAAGTTGCCTCCTAGCCACCCACCCATAGCAGAATAACTTCAGAAGTGTGGAGCCTTAACTCTCTGTCTAGGGTCTGATTTAGATCCCTGATCTTCCAGTGTTCTAAGTCTTATGGGGAACGTGGGGGGGGGGTCTTTACTTACTTCTCTATAATGGCAAAACCCATCTCCCTGCTCCAGTGGTTCTCCTAAACCCCTGCCACCGCTACCATTCATTTTTTTACTTCCTCTGATCCTTTAACTTCCCAATAACCTAGTTACTGTGGAGTATAGGTGTGGTATAAAGCCAGTCAGATACAGATATTATATTTAACAAGGTATTCATATTTGTTTATTAAGATATTATTAAGTGCACAAGCTTATCTGGTTACCATAGTACCGTATTTTAAATGATCAAATGCCTTGTTAACTTGTTACTGGCAGTTTAAATTCTACCAGCTTCCATTCAACTATTAATGTTGAACTAATACATTTTTAAGGAAGCAGTTAGTTACCGTGTTAAAACACTTTAGCCAAATTTCCCTCTTATTTTCTCCATCGCAGATAAGTCTCACCATAACCTTGTGCCCACTTTCCCAAAGCCAGACGCCTAACTTGGCCAGCTTTGGGAAGACAGCACAAGGACTGGGGGTAGGGGTGGGGTGTTGTTGAATTATGGCCTCTCCCCCCCCCCCCCCACACACAACAAGGAAGTGTGTGGTCTGCAGGTTTTGTGTCACAGTACTGTTGTAGCCCACTTGGTATGGGAAGTATACTACGTGAAACACCTTGAACTTCACTTGTTAAAGTCCTATAGTATCTATTAACATTAAGAAGGTGACTGAAAGCACAGCCCTAACTGTTCATTCAGAAGACCAATTGATTTCAGTGGGGCTCACTACATAGTAAATGTAATTAGGACTTATTTGATGCACAGAATAATAATCATGAACATTAAAATTTGACATTATTGCCTCCCCATTCTCCGTGGTGCATTAAAAGGACATATCTAATTTCTCTGGTATTGCTCTGTTAAAGAAAATACTAAGATACAGTGCTCCATATCACAGAAAGTGTAATGGGCCATGCATTGATGAAACATGACATAACATTACTCTAAGCAATAGGTCAGAAATAAAACATTCTTGAATCCGATATTCTGTCTATCTTAGCTGGAGTCAGTAGCTATCACCATCTGTGAAATGCTCACCACTTATAAAGAAGATTCATTCAAAGCAGTGAGCATTTCACAGATGGTGAAAGTTAGGAGCCATTTGAGATGCTCCAGACTAGGAAGGCTATCTTACGTTGCATTTAAGTCCCTTGCTTGTCCTGAGAATTTTATCAGAGCTTTGCTGCCAAATCAAATCATTTATAGGCACAGTATGAACACAAGAAGAGGAGACTAGAATAGACATAAGGCAGTTGAATATATATTTTGGTATAACAGTCTTGTATGTAGACCTGAAAGCTCAAGAATTACAAAAGAACATAAGAACAGCTCTGCTGGATCAGGCCAGTGGCCCTGAAAGCCAGTGCATTTCCTCACCACCATATAGCTAAACAGTAAGTCAGGCAGGGGTGCCAACTTGCCCTCAAGATTGTGGGTGCCCACTGCCACAGTGTGGACGTGTGACATCCCACTCACATGCCTGCAGTAGGAAAGAGCTGCTCCTCTTCCTCTTCCTCTCCGCAACCAGTGAGGCACCCTGCCTCATCATCCGAGGCCCCCCCAGAAAAGGGTACTTTGCTTGCTGGCTGTGGAGGCTGGAGCTGAACTTATTTGCTCTCAGAGGCAGTGCCGCTGCCACCTGATGGCTTTTCTCGTGGATTTTGTGGGTGTCCAGCACCCACAATTATATTATTGTTGGTGCCCAAGCACCCACAGCTCCTTGGAGTTGGCTCCTATGATGTCAGGAATGGAAAACCTGTAGTCCTCCAATTGTCATTGAATTTCAATTCCCTTCAGCCCCAGCCTGTGAAGCCATTGGTCAGGATGATGGTCCAACAACTTCTGCAATGCCACAGGTTCCCATCCCTGCAATTTTATTTTATTTTTAAAGCATCTTTTATAAACTTGCATGTGCTGTTCAGTACCCACTTCCCCACTCCCAGAATTCATTTTAAACAACCAGGAATCATGTTGCCATTACAGAACAAAATTTATTGCTATAGAATCTAAGTGAAGGAGTCCAATGATATTTACTCATTATGTAAACAAACAATAACACAACTCTCTCGCTGCTCAGGCAACCAATAAGGTAAAAGTTACCTTGTATATTATTTTGTGGGTACTAGTTTTGTGAAATGCTGTCTCATTTACTAACCCATTATAAGCAGAATAAATGAAGCAGGGAAGCTTTTTAAATGCAGTGGTACCTCGGGTTAAGTACTTAATTCGTTCTGGAGGTCCGTTCTTAACCTAAAACTGTTCTTAACCTGAAGCACCACTTTAGCTAATGGGGTCTCCTACCGCCACCGCGCTGCCGCCATGCGATTTCTGTTCTCATCCTGAAGCAAAGTTCTTAACCCGAGGTACTATTTCTGGGTTAGCGGAGTCTGTAACCTGAAGCATATGTAACCCAAGGTACCACTGTATGCGTGTGCATTAAGAAACCTGTTGGATCAGACCAAATGCACATCATCAAAGCCTAGCATCCTGCTACCCAAACTGGGCAACTAAACAAGGCAGGCGCACAACAGCCTTCTCTAGCTGTTGCCCCCCAGGAACTGGCATTCAGTGGCACACTCCTTCTGTGAGCATGGAAGCTCCATTTAGCCACCATGGCAAGATCTATGTTGCAGACCTATTCTTCATGGATGTAGCTATTCTTCCCCTCCCTCCACCCACCCACACCCTTTTCAAAGTCTTATTTAACATGGGGTCTGAAATGTCAATTTATATTTAAAAGTTAATTAACTAAATTTGCTTTAGATGTTGAACATCCCATAAACTGATGCTTTGCAACCACATACACAGCTACAGCTAAAAGTTTCAAAAATAAAAAAGGAAGCTTTTTTTTATTTGGCTGTCAGTTTACAAAAACACAAAAGTATCTGCCTTCCCCTCCGTTGTGTATGTGTGTCCTGACCTGCCTTGTCCTCACAAAACAGCTTCTCCTTGATATTACTTTCCCTGGAAACTTCAGGCTTGCGATGCATGGCTTGTAATTTGAGTCATCGCCCCCCCCCCGCCCACCCATTAGCCAGCAAATGATGTGTCACACCGGCAGTTTCTGTTGCCGCGCCACCGGAGCACGATTTCTGTTCTCATCCTGAAGCAAAGTTCTTAACCCGAGGTACTATTTCTGGGTTAGCGGAGAGCCAGTGTGGTGTAGTGGTTAAGAGCGGTAGTCTTGTAATCTGGGGAACCGGGTTCGTGTCTCCGCTCCTCCACATGCAGCTGCTGGGTGACCTTGGGCCAGTCACACTTCTTTGAAGTCTCTCAGCCCCACTCACCTCACAGAGTGTTTGTTGTGGGGGAGGAAGGGAAAGGAGAATGTTAGCCGCTTTGAGACTCCTGAAGGGGAGTGAAAGGCGGGATATCAAATCCAAACTCTTCTTCTTCTTCTTCTTCTAACCTGAAGCGTCTGTAACCTGAAGCGTATGTAACCCGATTTACCACTGTATAGCTCTACGTTCCACTTGACTATTTTAGGCATTGTACAGCTAACAGACAAGCTAAAAGAACTGCTCCTGTGGATGTTGCAATTTTTAAAACTGGGTAACAAATAATGGAAATGTGCTAAGCAGGAACCTAGAGCCCAGAAAAGCTTTCACGCGGCTTCTCTCAACACATCAGATACTGCACTTATACCCACAAGCAAATTTGAAGCAGTGGAGCAGACAGAAAACTGCACCTACCTGTAAAAGAATTATAATACGTCAGGAATACTTCTTGCAGAATACTTTATTGGCCATGGCATTTCAGTGGTTTTCCATTCATTTGAGACACAGGAGGACAAAAGCATAGCATTGCTAAGAATATAGTTCCTGATTTTCTTGACACTCACTGTAACTCTTAGTACAATTTGATATTTTCCAGAAAGCCACCTAACTGCTTTCAATTTGCATATTTAATAATCAAGATTATGTAAAGTTGATCATTATGTGGTAGACTTATTGAAGGGGTACATCATAGGTCAATAGTTTGATGGAAATTGCTAATGAGATTTTTTTTGGGGGGTGTTGTGCAGCAGTTTTCTCATTGAAATCCTCCCCTCTTCCAAGCAACACCTGTTGATTACCCATGTAATAAGATCCTCTGTTCAGCACACTTCCCTCTGTTGGTGGGAAATGGCAAAACCACAGAACTAGCTGTGCTCTACAAACATCAGAGTTCCCCTTAGAAACCATGGTTTCCAGATCAGTGGTGGATCCCTACAACCTAAATAAATATGGATAAAAAAGAACCTTGCTCTGTTGTTTATTGAGCTGCTTCAATTTGGCAGAGGTTGGGAGGGAAGACAATGGATTCTGGATATTAACATGTAGATAATACTGAGTTCTAGAGAACACAAGTAAGTACAAAAATAAATTGAATATTCCTGGGTGAAATATCTGTGGGATTTGCAGGAGGGCTGAATGTTAGGATCAAACTAGATGTGACACTAAACAAATAATTAGTAACAACATCTCTGTGTTCAAAGCATAGCAGTACAGACTCCTCAATTTCATCTTGACTGTTGTGCACAGGGAGGTTTAAGTTTTTTCCCTCATGACACAGTCCGAACAAAAAATCCTCCTCTTCTACACAACTACTGGCCCCATAAATGGGATTTTTCTCAGGCACACCGTGGGGGGGGGGGGGTGAAGCCTTCCTTACCAGTACACTTCAGTCATGACAAAAATAACCTCCCTCCATCATCTATTAATTTTTTAACAACACACAAACATAGTTGGGCTCTGGGACTAGTTAATTCACAAGAGAAGACCTGTGGGAAGTACTGTGCTGTTTCCAGGCACACTCCTGGTTTACTCTCAAAGGGAGATGTTTGTGATGGGTAGAAATGGTGTTCACATGTTTGTAACATTTGCAGGGATGTTGTAAGCAAGGCTGTGCCCATTCTTATGATGGCATTCTCACCTTTTCAAGATTCCTCCACCATGGAAACTGAGGCAACAGTGGCCCAGGTTCTAGAGCTTGAGTTGAAGGTACATGACACAGCAATTTTGCTGAACCCAAGTAGATCAGGAATGTGCCTGGATAAGAAACCACCACCTGGTACACTACCTGGCATTTTATGAAATAAAGGTGTGTTATTCTTCATATATGGTAAGCCTGGCAAAGAGATTTGTAAGGCAATTATCTCATGTGTGAACCAGCCATTTAATAAATTCTAAATCCTGGATTTTTATTTAATACTACCCTACATGGCAACTGCATTGCAAAACTGCTTTTACTACTGCTCCACACAGTAAACTCTGTGTATGAGCTCAGTGCACAGGTTAGCCACTGCCCTCCGCCACCATCGTGTGGTTTGTCTCCAGAGCGCTGCTACTTAGTCCAAACAGCAGTCTGACATCCCAGTGTTGGGATGAGCCAGATGGTGGGACTAATAAATGTAACAAACCAATACACATGAATGGCTCGCTGCACTTAATTGGGTCCTGAATAAACTTTCAATATCAGAATCCTATCTTGTATCTTGCTGATGAAACACCAGCAAAATCCCCAAGGAACTAATGAGAACTCCAGTTTGCAGAGTTGATGAAAACATGCTTCCCTAGAGAAAACAATGTTGACGACAATGTTGCTATTATGTTCTTGCAGAATTAGAAGTTTGCCCACCTATTATCCTTACTGTATAAGCAGTTGGAATTATCTGCTCCTTGTGTGAAAGCCCAATGTAATGCCATAGATAGGGATGTTTAGTTTCAGGAGATGTGCATAAATCCTGGAATTCAGATTGTGGGTTTCTCTACCTTTTAAAACTCTTTGGCAGCTAGCCAGACTCCAACAGAGCAGTTAAAATGGGGACATCAGAGCACCAACCCTGTGGAATCCAGGGGACCATGACAATGGAGCATCATCAGAGTCCCAAAAGAGGTCTAACCAATGGCGTTTCAAACCATAATAAATTGTTAATTTTGCAGTGGATTGAACACTCGCCACTCATCTTACTTCTCACCACCATTCCAGAGGAAACATGAAAACCAGACAGAATTGGAATATAATTTGCTGTCAGAGCATCAACTCAGTGCATTAGTGTATTCATTTCAGCGCATACACCACACTGATCCCTATCTTAAACTGGGATTAGGAGGACTGGCATGGCTGGCACAGTTAGTGCTGGCATCATGAGCAGGCAATGGACATCTGTTAAAGCCCATACCCCTACAGGGGCCCATTGTCAACCTCTTCATCTGCCCGGCCTTGCTGCTTCTCTGCTTTGCTATTCTTTCCCCTCAAAGCAAGGGAGCAGTGAGAAGAGTGAGACGATGGAGCAGCATCGTCTGCTTGCCTTGACTTCTCCCCCTCTGGGCAACTGTACTGATTGTGCCAAAGGACGAAGGACTATAGCTCACTGGTAGACAATCTGATTTGCATGCAGAAGGTCTAGGTTCTGGGAAAGACTCCATCTGAAACCCTGGAGGGCTGCTTCCAGTCAGTGTAGACAATGTTCCTAAAGAGAAAGGGAGGCAAACGGGCCTGTTCAGTGACAGGTCTCCCTGAAAGCATCTTGCCTAAGGGCCCTCCAAAATCTGGTGCGAGTTCTGGACACAGTCCAAGCAGGGAATTGCTGCAGGAGTTTTTATGTGAAAACTCATGCAACCTTATACAGTACTTCAGGGTTGGGAAAAATACTTTCTGCGCTTCTGCTTTGTCAGGGTCAGTTAAGAGACATTCAACAATGAATGTAAAAGATAAACCTTTTACTGGTTGCTACTACTTCAAGCTGCATGTATGAATGTTTCACATTCTCTCTTATACAGTATGCTAGTTTTCTGTGTGTAGTGACTTTTGGGCTGGGTGGGGAGAAGTATTCTCACCTGCGGCCTGCTGTCCAGGAAAAGCATTTTCACTTGATAAATTGGTCCTCAATTATATAAACTGTAAGTTATCATCTGGATGCAATCTGAAATACCACAAAACAGATTAGGAATTTCTGGAAACACCAAAGAAATGCACACACCCCACACCCACACTTGTAAAAATTACCATAAAATGTGTATTACATTGCATTACTGAAATTAACTTTGAGCTGTTTGCATATTGTTACATAAAAAGGAGTTTGCAAATGTTCCCGAAAAATTGCCTGCATATTTTGTGAGGAAAACAAATGTATTTGGGCTGCATTCTGCAAATCTGACAAATTGCAATCAAATGGTTTTATTACTGAGTTGATTAAAATATTCTAAAACACAAAACATGCAGGGAGGGGAGAGAATACAAGCCTGGGCAAAATTCTCACAGATCCTCAGATTATCAGCCTTTGTGTGGATATATAGAAAATCTTCACACCTTTTGGCCGACAGCATATAGAACCACCCACATTAACCAGCCCTTCATTCCTGACAGAATAAAGATGACTCACCAATGCCTCTCATTGACTATTTGCATATCAAACAAGCTAGATGGAAAAAGTGAAATAAAAAGCTCCATGTGTCATTGGATTGCATTTTATAGTAAAATTTGTTTTTATTTCCTGCATCTTTAATGCTGATAGTGCATTATTCTAAATTAATTTTATTAGTTTTACATTTATTAGTTTTATTATTTTTACAAAAGCAGCTTAAAGCAATGTACAATAAAGACATACATTAAAATCAGCATAAAACAAAACCAAGAAACATCTAAAAGACAACCATAGTTTTAAAAAACAGGATTAAAACAGTTCTCACCTGGGGTCTACTGGTTTTCCTGGCGCACTCCAGATGTTAGGTGAAGGGTTTGAATCTCCAGGTGGGCAAAAGCACTTTAAAAAACATTTAAAAGTGCTCAAGGAGGAAGCTGATTTTCTAGATCCATTTCAATTGGGGTTTAGGTCCCATTGTGGCACAAAAACAGCTTTGGTTACCCTGTATAATGATCTCTGTTGGGAGAGAGACAGAGGAATGTGCCACTTTTAATTCTCATGGACCTCTCAGTGGCTTTTGATACCATCAACCATGGTATCCTTCTGGATCAGCTGTCCAGGTTGCAGGTTGGCAGCACTGCTTTGCAATGGTAACAGTACTACTTGGTTGGCTGCTTCCAGAAGGTGATGCTTGGGGAGTGCTATTTGGCTCCATGGAGTCTTCAATGTGGGGTTCCTCAGAGTTTGATTTTATCTCCTATGCTGTTTAACATCTACATGAAACCACTAAGTGTGGTCATCCATTGTCAGGAACTGACTGGATGAAGAGTGGTGGGAGGCACCAGTCGGGGAACTCCCAAGAGCAGGTAGGCTCATAGCTAGGGGATTGGTGGTGGGACACTGAGGAGAGGTCAGAGGGAGAATAGTGGGAGGAAGGGATTGATGCCGAAGGGGCAACAGGGTTTATTGAGCAGGAAGAACCACTTGACAGGGAGCAGTTCAGACTCCGAGGCTGAAGTGGAGGAGGAAGGACTCTCTCTCCTGCTGCGACGAGCCTGAAGGCACTGAATAATGAGGAGGGCAGAACAGAGACCAGAGGTGCACAGACACAGTTTGAGATTGCTTGGGAAACATCCAGGAGAGGAAGAGTCTTAGAAAGGGTTGAAGCCAGGGACCTTTAATCCTGGAAACTGCTCCATAGAGGCAGGACCTGCTGAGAAGTCTTGCTGTGTTGTCTGCTGTTTCCTTGAATAAAGAGTTAACTGACAAAAGAGCCTTGTGCCTTTCATACCGACCTGCATCTGACTCCAGCCCTGACATCCAGAGTTTTGGAATATGCTGTCAGCAATATGCAGATGGCACACAGCTCTCCTTCACTTTTACATCTCCAGGTGTGACAGTGGATGTGCTGGACAGTTGTTTTGCCTTGGTAAGAACAGACTCGATGACAGCTAATAAACTGAAGATCAATCTAGATAACAATGAGGCACTGTTAGTGGGCAGTTCCCTAGACTGGATGAGTGGATGGTTGCCTGCTTTTGATGGGGTTGCACTCTCTCTCAAGCAGCTGGTACTTAGCTTGTGGGTACTTCTGGATCCATTGCTGTTGCTTGAGGCTCATGTGACCTCAGTGGTGCAGAGTGCCTTCCATCAGCTTTAAGCTGGTGGCCCAGCTGCACCCCTATCTGGACAAGGATTGCATAAGTTTTGTTGTCTATGTTCTGGTAACCTCTAGGTTAGATTACTGCAACACATTAAATGTGAGGCTGCCTTTGAAGATGGTTCATCTAATGCCCTTCTTTGTGTGCTCCCTCCACGAGAGGTCTGGAGAGTGGCAGGCTGCCTTATACCCTTAGTGGTTATGTGCTGGCTGGCCCGATATCCAAATGCCTCACACCTGCTCCAGAAGCTGTTAACAGGATGGTGTGAGGCATGTTTACATCATGGACCAGGTGAGATAGGCTAATAGAGCATAGATAATAAACCCTGCAGCTGCACTCCTGGCTGACACTCAGCTATCAGCTGACCCAGAAGTGGGTCCTCCCTGCCAATACTTATCCCTGAAGCGCAAGTTAATAAAGCAAACCAAAAACTCTTGAAAGTCCTAAAGGGTTTAACCCTTTAGGATGGGCCAATAAGCAATGAAGAAGAATTGTACAAACCAAGTAACCCATCTCCTTGTAATACAAAATTCTTCCACAGTAGGTTTGTCCTACAGATGGCGCCAGACGAGAATTCCATGTGGAATTCCTTTGGGAAGAAGGGCAGGATATAAATTTAATAAGTAAATAAATGCAGTGCATGCTCTGAAACACACGGTCTACCTCACAAAGAAGGTCATGCCTGGCCTTTCTGAAGAGGTAAAGAGCAGCCTCTGGTCCTTAAATGGCTCCATTAATTTCCCCTCCCCATGTCCTATGCCTGAAACTCCTTCCTAGAGCTTCCATGTCTCGCCTTCCCTGCCATCAAAATGTATCTTTGAAGCCTCTTGGGGCAGGAACCTGTCCTTGCTACTTACTGTTACTCTGTAAAGCGCAATGTACGTTGATAGTGCTGTATAAATAAATAATCATAATAGCCCATTACAGTAATTTAGCATCAGGATTACATAAACAGCAGTTGCTGTGTCTGAACCTGAAAGAATCTGAATAAATTCTTAAAAGACATTGAATTAACAAAAAGCAAAATGTTGGGCATGAGCGTCAAATGACAAAAGACAATAGAGATCCATGATTAGATCTCTAGAGACAGTTACATTTTTAGTTAAAAGCATACATAAGGGACCCTGATTTTTACTGGAGCATCAGGAGTGCTCCCCCCCTTAAACTTCTCCCAGTGTTTTAATTATCTAAATCACTCCCTCTCTGACTATTTGGCCTGTAGGGGACAATACTATACTACATCCTCCTCTTCCAATGCCATAACCCAGCAGCTGCATGTGGAGGAGCGGGGAATCAAACCCGGTTCACCAGATTACGAGTCTACCGCTCTTAACCACTACAGCACACTGGATCGCTTCAGAAACTTCAGAAAGTCTGAGACTGTACAATAGATCCCTTGTGTAGGTTAGCCATGAGATGCCAGTATCCCCACTCTCACTAAATATATATATATTTCCTTTCTCTACATTTAAGATAAGGGACTCGGAAGCAAGATTATCTCTTTCAAGGTTTAAGGGGCCCCTTGACAAAGTGGCCTCCTGAGTGGGCTTATCTGGCAAAGAAAAGCAATAATAAATAATAATAAAACCCAACAAGTGCCAGGGAGCAATGCTATGTCAAGGGCACTATGGGAAATTAAATGGCTGCCAGCTGCTGTAACCACCAAGTGTAGGGCACCCAGGGCAGACATCAGCACTGATGGGCTCTGCAGGGGCCCAGGTATCTGTCCACGTTTGCCAGGGTCCTGCCAATGCCAGGACAGGCATGCACCCAGGAACTTGCTTCTTCCACAGTAGGTCATCATCAGGAGGAAAAGAGACTGTTCCTCTAAGGTTTAAATGTATGTTATTTCTGGTACCTAAATGCAATAGAATCCAACCATGTGGTTTAATGCTTCTTGACAATACAGCTTGTTGTAGTTTTATCAGGAACTACCGTCTGATTTGATTTTCCCTCACAACATCATTTTAGGTGAATATGGGTGAACATGAATGAATCCATTTTTATATTTCATATACTCAGCAGGTAGTTGCAACTATTATTGTTCTTCTCTTCAAATGTATTGGTGAAATATATTCATACTGAGTATGAATATACGCTGAAGTGTCTGTAACCTGAGGTACCACCGTATTTATATTTTTGAGCTTCTCAGCAGATACTATATTTCCTCTTCTCATCAGTCTTCACAACAATATGAAGATAAAGGTACAGTGGTGCCCCGCAAGACGAATGCCTCGCAAGACGGAAAACCCGCTAGACGAAAGGGTTTTCCATTTTTTAATTGCTTTGCAAGATGAATTTCCCTATGGGCTTGCTTCGCAAGATGAAACATCTTGCTAGTCTTGCGATTTCCCCCCCGCTCCCCCCCCTTTTTCTAAGCCGCTAATAGCCTTTTAGCAGCTAAGCCGTTAAGCCTTTAATAGCCGCTAAGCCGCTAATAGCGCTAATCCGCTAAGCCACTAATAGGGTTGCTTCGCAAGACGAAAAAACCGCTAGACGAAGAGAATCGCGGAACGGATTCTTTTCGTCTTGCGAGGCACCACTGTAAAGGTAAAGGAACCCCTGACCATTAGGTCCAGGCGTGGCTGACTCTGGGGTTGCAGCGCTCATCTCGCTTTACTGGCCGAGGCAGCCAGCGTACTGCTTCCGGGTCATGTAGCCAGCATGACTAAGCCGCTTCTGGCGAACCAGAGCAGCGCATGGAAATGCCGTTTACCTTCTTGCCAGAGTGGTGCCTATTTATCTACTTGTACTTTGACGTGCTTTCGAACTGCTAGGTTGGCAGGAGCAGGGACCGAACAACGGGAGCTCACCCCGTCGCGGGGATCAGAAGGTCGGCGGTTCAAATCCCCGCGACGGGGTGAGCTCCCGTTGCTCGGTCCCTGCTCCTGCCAACCTAGCAGTTCGAAAGCACATCAAAGTGCAAGTAGATAAATAGGTACCGCTCTGGCAGGAAGGTAAACAGTGTTTCCGTGCGCAGCTCTGGTTCGCCAGAAGCGGCTTAGTCATGCTGGCCACATGACCCGGAAGCTGTACGCTGGCTCCCTTGGCCAGTAAAGCGAGATGAGCGCGCAACCCCAGAGTCGGTCACGACTGGACCTAATGGTCAGGGGTCCCTTTACCTTTACCTTATTTAACCTTTTTGTACCTACTGCCCACTAATCCATCTTTCTTGATGGTAAAATTTCCTTACCCCTCACCAGTGCTCGATGGAAGGAGGATTCAGCTTGTGCCGTAGAACCCCCTACCGCCCACCTAGAATCCTGAAATGCCCACTAGTGGGCGGTAGGGACCAGGTTGACAACCTCTGGGATAGACCATCAGAATCTGTAAACAATGTGTCACAAGTGAGTGGGGAAAATGAGAGTGGTGAACAACAGGTAATGAGACACAATTTACTGAAAAGTGATTTTACTGGTCAAAGTCTGAGGTGTTTTGAATAAAAGCTCTTCTTCAAAAGCAATTGAACTTGCTAGGTAAATATTTTAAGAATTACTGCTATTTTCATCCAAGTGTTTGTTTTTCTGTTTTGTTAGTCATTCTGAGTTACTCATTTGGAGGAGAGAAACTGGGTATTGGCGATATAGTTTTTTGTGCTTAGTAAACAGCATGTCTTATTTTGCTTGTACCTGCTTTTAAAACATTCATCTCGGCCTCTTTTCTATTAATGCTCTCACAGCTAGGGTAATAATAGCCTTGTAATGATTTCACATCTGCAATCGCTATACCACAGTCAGTGTTTATAGGGATGCAGCTGTCTCCTTTTTCTGTACTCTGACATGGTGGTACCCATTCAGCTTCTCTTGTTGTGGACTATACTGAGCTAATGGACCAATAATCTGACTCATCATAAGACAGCTTCCCATCTTTCTGTATAACTGGAGAGAGAAGGTGATGGAGAAGATGTATAATGTATGTCATTCATTTATTTTGCATGCATGTTTATGCACATGCACAAAAAGCAGCTTCTATCTTTTTGAACAAAGAGTTCTCTAAGGATAGGACAATTAATTATAGTCTGACTAGGTTGTGTAAATATAGCTGGCTCATCTCTTTAAAAGTTAGCGGCTCTCTTCCTCCACTGAGCAGATCATCCTAACATATGGCTCAAGAAGAAGACAATCTTTCTTTGGCAGCTACAATCATCTGTCCGGACAGGCACCAGAAGGCAATCTGGTAATCTCAGTTGCGTGTCAGTGCAAAATATTACCAGAAAGTGAGGAGCGCCTTTCTATTCCCAGAGTTATCTCCAAGCAGATCAAGATTTTTGTTTATCTTTCATTGGTGCCTTTAATGAAAAGGCAGGCACTTTATTGCTGTCCATGATGCTGAGTTGTTTTGACAGGTTAGGGCTGAAAAGGGTCTTGGGTACTTACAAAGAGGGAAAAGGCTAAGTGTAAACTGGCAGAATGAATTGGCAGCAGTAGTGCTGGCAGCTCCATTTAATCTGTGCTGCCCTTTGAATATTTGCTTTACAGTTTACACTAACAGGTTTCAACCTCCAGTTCTGCCAAGTCAATCAAATAGTCTTAACAGCATAAAGTGTCAGCGTTTCTTTTTGTCCTCAAAACCTTGAAACCATTTGCAGTTATTTGGTTGACGTGTTTATTTAATCATTAGAGGCCTCTGTTTACAAAGGCCCCCACAGAACCTGGCAAAGATTCCTCTGAAAGCAACACAAAGTTTCTTTGTGTTTCTCAAAACAGAAACAGGGATAGAAAAGCTATATCCCCTCAAGTATTTCTAGGAGTTTGCATTTAGAAGAAACTGGTCTGCAAAGTCTTTCTGGCAGCAACCTATCTGGCTGAAAAATACGCTTGTATTAACTCATTCATGCTGCCAGTTAACATTCACTGTTTTCTACAACACATCATTACTTATCAGCAGACATAAATAAAAGAAAAAGGAGATGAGCTCTTTCCCAGTAAAAATCTTGAACATTACACTGACACCATTTAAGACTGAAGAATCCTGAGTGCAATGAGAATAGACATTCTTCACATGGTGACCTCCATGCAGGACTTAATTTCTGCTGCAGAATTTGGACTCTTGACAATTTCAGCTTTTAACAGTTTCTAGTTGTCATGGTTTTGGAAATGTACAGTCCACATTACAGGGCTGCCCAGTATTCTTTTGGAACATCCAATTTTGTCTCCTGTCTAATTCTGCTGTTATGCCTTGCTGATCTCCTCTTCCCATTAAATCATTTGAGGCCAAATAAAAGAACTTCAAAGTCTGTAAACCCCAAATATTGCACTCAGAATAAAACTACAACTTTATCATCTTTTTTTTTGCTTATAGTGTGGCAAATGCAATTCTAAGCAATTCTGAAATCACTGGGATTTATTTTCCAAGTAAATATCATTAAGAGTGAGGTCAAAGTCCTTGTTTTAAAAAGTTACATTTAATTTCTGGATGTCACTAGTGTCCTATGAAATCCAACTTTTCCCACAAACCATTTCTTAGTTTTATAGTTTGTGTGTGTGTGTGTGTGTGTGTGTGTGTGTGAGAGAGAGAGAGAGAGAGAGAGAGAGAGAGAGAGAGAGAGATCATGAAATGGCTAAACATATGAAGCCTGAAATATTAAACTTGAAACCATGAAATAATCCATTTTTAAAGTTATTTCTTAGATGTGTTATATGGAAAAAAGTGGTTTGGATCCAAACAGCCCCTAGCATGAGCAGAAGGAATGTCTACTAATTTCAGGAGTGTCTTTAATTTTCACAGATGTGGTCTTCCCCCTGCCCTCTCAACACACCCACACTGTCAGCCTATTGCCCACCATTACACAAGGTCCTCTATGCCAGTGGTTTTCAACTAGTGTGCGATGGCACCCTGGGGTGCCTTGAATGATGGCCAGGAGTGCCGTGGGCAACACTGGCCTCTCTCCCTCTTTCCTTCCCTCCCTCCTCTGATGCCCTCTCACATCTTTGCCCTCTCACATCACAACCTAAGGCTTGCACAGGTTTTTATTGCAGCATCCCTGGCTGTAAGCTCCACAGGCAAATGGTGCCTCTGCGAGGCATCACTCTTTGGGGTGGGGAGCTAAGAGACCATGGATGGCAGCAGCAGCTGCCCAGAGGGCTCCCAAGGAGAGGGTCTACAAGGAAGGGTAGTTAAAAAATGGTGAGAGTCTTCCAGCTCTGCAGGCAGGGGTGTCATAACTGGGCTCCTGAGCCCCACAAGGGTGCTACAGAAAGAAGGTAGTTGATTAAGGGAGTCATGGACTCAAAAAGGTTGAACCCCCCCTGCTCTATGCTATACAATGAGTCTAGCATTAATAGTGTTTTGTACTACATGGTTTTGTCTTATGTGAAATGTACATCTCAAATAAAAAGATTTCCTTTGTCTTTAGAAGTATAGCCTAGCTCACTCCTATAGTCTTGCAGTGGTTCGCAAAAGCAAAACAATACCTTCAAAACCTTCAGCAAAGCAGAACGATGTTCTCATGAAAATGTATCTTAAACACTCACAACCCTATGATGACATAATTTTGAGTCTACAAAGCAGATAAAACTTGCAACACTTGGCAGCAGGTGGAAGTGTTGAGTCACTGAGTTTCCTGTGGGATGGTGTTCCTGTTAAACTGTGAGACTGCCACTAGGAAAGCACATGTCACCTGAGGGTTGCAGGGTTCCCTCTTTCCCTTAGTCCAACCACAATCTCAGCAGCACTTGGAGTTGGTTGTAGCAAATGGTAATCTTTATTGCAATCAGATGTAGTTGCAGGCTTTGTGGTTAGCTTCACTCTTGGACAGAAGCTTTTGCTCCCCTCTCATGGCTTTGAGTAGTAGTAGTAGTAATAATAATAATAATAATAATAATAATAATAATAATAATAATAATTTATTTATTTATACCCTGCCCATCTGGCTGGGTTTCCTCAGCCACTCTGGGCAGCTTTCAACAAAATATTAAAAATACATTAAAACATCAGTCATTAAAAACTTCTCTAAACAGGGCTGCCTTCAGATGTCTTCTAAAAGTCAGATAGTTGTTTATTTCCTTGACATCTGATGGGAGGGTGTTCCACAGGGCGGGCACCACAACCGAGAAGGCCCTCTGCAATGCCCTTGTAGGCCATCCTTTGGCAACACAGTGCCCTCCAGATGTTTTGGATTATAACTCCTATCAGTCTCAGCCAGCACAGCTAAACTCAGTGCTTTCTATTTAGATACCGTATATATGCCTCACTTTCCCCCCAAATTCTGACCATGTAAAGTTAAAGTGTGGCTTAAATCTGTGACCTTACCAAAATTGGCTTTTACGATATCACTGCTGAAACAAACATACGGTAAAACGGAACAGGTGTGAGTGCCTGCGGAATTTTAAGGGGGCGGCTTATATTCGGGTATTGTCTTTTTTGCTTTTTACCCCTTGAATTTTAAAGCTGTGGCTTATATTCGGGGGCGGCTTATATTTGGGCCAATATGGTACATTCTAAAAGAGTAGTGCACACTTCTGGTATTCACCAGAGGTGTTTATCTCCTTAAGTCCTTTCCTTCATCTATGTTTATCTCCTTTAGGTCTGCATGCACATCATATGTTAAAAACACAGTGCTTCTCCCAAAGAATACTGGGAAATATAGTTTACCGCTCACTAGCACCCTTAACAGACTACAATTCCTAGGATTATTTAGGGGAAGTCATGTGCTTGAAATATATGCGGTGTACACAGCCTAAGTCCCCACACAAAGCTCCTATTCTAGCAAAATCTGTCACTTGAAAGCTCTCTTAGCTGCAACCAGAACAGCACCTGTTACTCTGCACAGTGTGGCTCAGCTTTCTTGTGTAATATACCTCAGTGCTTGTGACATCTGTAAGTGAAGATGAGAATTCCTACAATGGTAAATAAACAAAAGAAAAAGACCATTTCCTTTCAGCTGAGAAGCAAAAAGAAAAGGTGGAGATCATGCAGCTCCCATCCTCCAAACATTTTCATCTAAAAGTGCTCATGCTTTTTCCCCACAAAGACTTCAGTGCCAGCCTGATTGTGGTAGGTAATCAGCATCTTCAAAGAGAACCCACAGCAGAGAGCCATACAGAGCAAAAGGGGAGTGTATTTGAGACAGCAATAATGTATTACTTTTTCTATTCCATTCCCATATATAAGGATAAGAAAACAAACCAGAGAGATGAAGAAATGTTTGCTACTCATACTTCATCCTCTCATGCATTTTTTTTTCTTAACAGGACTTTTCTGTGGGTTACTGTCATAAAGCTCAATAGATATTAAACTATCCTTATGGGAGACATATTTGGGACAGCTCTATTACTGTAATATATGGGATTCATAAGGAATGAAGAATGCATATGTATTTTAGGAGAGCATAAATGGAGAGAGAAAACATATTGAATGTCTTCAGATACTGGTGATTTTTCTCTTAATATGAGGGTCATTTAGCAAGCCTCTCTTTAGGAGCATAAACCTGGCCAAATTCAAAACACACAAGGCTCTGTAACGCCTGTTATGTCCTATTATGGGCTTGCTTTTTTAAACTTGGATTCAGTATTCCCTATTGTGGTCAAGATCTTACTACAGCATTGCAGCTGATGCTTTGTTCATTCTGGTTATTTTGGGGGCCGTGTTTCAGTGGAATATTTCTAACCAGCATCTCATCTTTTCTATCTTTTGGAATCTTCGGTAATTTATTCTGTTCTAAATAATTTTCTATTTTCTCTTTATTTTATTTTCCTGCTTTGTACAGTTCTTTATAAAATCTTAAGAAATTTCTCCTGATCTCCTTCAGATTTTCTATTATTTTATCTTCTATTTTTAACTCATTAATAGTATTTGGTCCTTGTTTCTTTTTTAATTGCCAAACTAATAATTTCCCAGGCTTGTTAGCAAATTCTGCCTTAGCATTTTTATTTTCCATTCAGCTTCTTGATTAATTAACATTGAAAATTGGGTTTGCAGCATCTTGATATTTTGTTTTATTTGTATACTTCCTAGTTAATAATAATAATAATAATAATAATAATAATAATAATTTATTATTTATACCCCACCCATCTGGCTGGGTCCCCCCAGCCACTCTGGGCGGCTTCCAACAAAACACTAAAATACAATAACCTATTAAACATTAAAAGCTTCCCTAAACAGGGCTGCCTTTAGATGTCTTCTAAAAGTTTGGTAGTTATTTTTCTCTTTGACATCTGGTGGGAGGGCGTTCCACAGAGCGGGCGCCACTACCAAGAAGGCCCTCTGCCTGGTTCCCTGTAACTTGGCTTCTCACAGCAAGGGAACCGCCAGAAGGCCCTCGGCGCTGGACCTCAGTGTCCGGGCAGAACGATGGAGGTGGAGATGCTCCTTCAGGTATACTGGACCGAGGCCATTTAGGGCTTTAAAGGTCAGCACCAACACTTTGAATTGTGCTTGGAAACGTACTGGGAACCAGTGTAGGTCTTTCAAGACCGGTGTTATATGGTCTCGGCGGCCGCTCCCCGTCACCAGTCTAGCTGCCACATTCTGGATTAATTGTAGATTCCGGGTCACCTTCAAAGATAGCCCCACACAGAGTGCATTGCAGTGCATTGCAGTAGTCCAAGCGAGAGATTACCAGAGCATGCACCACTCTGGCGAGACAGTCCGCGGGCAGGTAGGGCTTGCGTACCAGATGGAGCTGATAAACAACTGCCCTGAACACAGAATTGACCTGTGCCTCCATGGACAGCTGTGAGTCCAGAATGACTCCCAGGCTGCACACTTGGTCCTTCAGGGGCACAGTTACCCCATTCAGGACCAGGGAGTCTTCCACACCTGCCTGCCTCCTGTCCCCCCAAAACAGTACTTCTGTCTTGTCAGGATTCAACCTCAATCTGTTAGCTGCCATCCATCCTCCATCCGCCTCCAGACACTCACACAGGACCTTCACCACCTTCACTGGTTCCGATTTGAAAGAGAGGTAGAGCTGGGTATCATCTGCATACTGATGAACACGCAGCCCAACCCCCCTGATGATCTCTCCCAGCGGCTGCATGTAGATGTTGAAAAGCATGGGGGAGAGGACAGAACCCTGAGGCACCCCACAAGTGAGAGCCCAGGGGTCTGAACACTCATCCCCCACCACCACTTTCTGAACACTGCCCAGGAGGAAGGAGCGGAACCACTGTATAACAGTGCCCCAGCTCCCAGCCCCTCTAGACGGTCCAGAAGGATGTTATGATCGATGGTGTCAAAAGCCACTGAGAGATCCAGCAGAACTAGGAAACAGCTCTCACCTTTGCCCCTAGTCCGCTGGAGATCATCGACCAGTGCGACCAAGGCAGTTTCAGTCCCATGATGAGGCCTGAATCCCGACTGGAAGGGATCCAAATGGTCCACTTCTTCCAGGCGTGCCTGGAGTTGTTCAGCAACCACTCGCTCAATCACCTTGCCTAAGAATGGAAGAACTGAAACTGGGTCATAGTTGGCCATATTGGCAGCATCTAAAGATGGTTTTTTAAAGAAGCGGTTTGATAACTGCCTCTTTCAGCAGGTCTGGGAAGGCTCCCTCACAGAGAGAAGCATCCACCACCCCGCGAAGCCCATCGCCCAGACCTTCCCGGCTAGCTTTTATAAGCCAGGATGGGCAAGGATCAAGGATCAAGGAGACAGGTGGCTGGTTTCACTCGTCCAAGCAGCCTGTCCACATCCTCGGAGGTAACAGATTGGAATTGATCCCACGCAACTTGACTAGACAGGACTCTAGCACTCTCCCGCCCCAGCCCTGCTCCCACGGTGGAGTCTACCTCTTCCCAAATCTGAGCGACTTTATCTGCAAAAAACTTTGCAAAATCATTGCAGGAGATCATGTGTTCCATGCTGGGCCCCGATGGAGCAGGTGGTTCCACTAAATTGCGAACCACCTGAAAAAGTCTCCTGCTGCTGTTTTCTGCAGATGCAGTAGAGGCGGTGAAGAAAGTCTTCTTCGCTGTCGCTACCGCCACTTGGTAGGCTCGACATTGAGCTCTAACCTGTGTCCGGTCAGATTCGGAATGAGTTATCCGCCACCGGCGCTCTAGCCGTCTCAACGATTGTTTCATTGCCCTCAGATCTGTGGAAAATCACGGGGCTGTCCGAGCTCCATGTTTCTTTATTAACTGCTTTTCATTATCAATTATATGATTTAATATTTCCTCGTTTTTCTTTTCTCTGGTAGCATAGATTAATTCAATCAGTCTGCCATCTTCATTTTGAGATAGAGTTCAAATGTAGATTTTATGGCTACAACATTCAGCTTTCTGTTTGAAGATCCCCCGTCTGTCTTCTCCACTCCCTGCTCTGTGTAATAACTTTTGTGTGTATATTTCTCCTGATGATGAGTTCTGGAAAGCTCAAAACCTTTCTTGCGATTTTGTGACATTTTTGTTGTCCCCAAAATATTGTTCAATTGTGTACTTTTTTCTTAAGTACCAGCATATTTTCCATTCCTGTTCAGGGAGTGGTCAGAGGCTTTTCTGGAAATGAGATGTCTCTTCTTCCATTTTCTAGCTGGGGATGATGTAAGCAAGGATGATGTAAACAAGGAGACTGTCTGTGAAAGAGAGATTAGGCAGGCAACTGGAGAGGCAGATAGAGTCAGAGAGTAGCAAAAGCTAGCAGCAGCTGGGGGGGTTGGCTGTCTCCTTGAAGAAATTACTCAGGGAACAGTAGACTTTTGGGACATCTGTTGGTGTGTTGAAGCTACACCTGCGGTCAACCTTTATATTTGTAAATAAAATGCAAATATTACAAATTGCTATAAGTTTCCTGTGACCTCCTTCCAAAGGAAATCAAGCCGAGGTAAGTGCTTGCATCCCTGGAAACAGCTCACTGCTCAGTGAACCAAGGTGCACATAATAGCTGTATTTGTGTGGTGGAAGGGGTCTCTAAGGCATGGCATCGACAGGTCCACTTTTAAAGAAGCATTTCCAAGATGCAGATAGACAATGAGGTAAGTTTATGCTCCACTGTGGTAAGCAATTACCAGGATTTGATGTAGTCTTAGGTTTATGGCATCACAGATTCGCAGCAACTTATCTACCCTTCTTCATAAGTCTTTTGACAGGAAGGAGAGATTCTGAGTCCTTATAAGGCCTGTGAGTAGCCTGAGTAAAACATGTCCCAGCCAAGCCTCAGTAGCTGTGCCTCTAAAAGATTTAGTCCGCTGACCATCCCCTGCCCTACTCTTTTGTATTTTGCCTTGTAGGTGTGTTGACTTTCTAGTCACGAGTGTGATTTTGCTCTTGGAAGTACCTGTTTTGTATCTCTATTGTCGGGGACAGATGCCAAAGACTTATTGGGGTCTCAGACCAACTCCTCTTCTCTGTCTTGGACTAATATTCATAGGAGGGGTGAGTCCAGGAGGTCACTTAAAAATCTGCTTGTTGAATTTATTCTTTCTTTGTAGATCCTCTATGTATGTAAAAAAAGAATCAGAGCTAATAAATTTTGAAGCGAAATGTTGGATTTTTTTCAGGTGGGATGTGTTTTGAAGTTCCATGCCTGCTGTTAAACCCATTATTTTTCTCTGTTTATGTGCCCAGTGTCCCCACCACCACCAACCCCCACTAGGAAATGTGTGTGTGTGTGTGTTTAGGGGCAAACAAAATTTATTCTTAGAGATGTGCATGTGAGTGAGTGAGTGAGTGAGTGAGTGAGTGAGTGAGTGAGTGAAGGGGTGGAAGGACAAAGGTAGGACTGAGATGCTTACAGTCCTCCTCCAGTGTGGCCCAAGAGTTTGTGTGTAATGGTTGTGGAGCCTTGGGCTTTTGACTCCCCTGAGCCATGTCATGCTTTCTGACATGGGCCAGATGTGCAGCTAGGGTCCCTTCTTGAAAGTCTCAACAGAAGCTTGTGGAGCATGAGGGACTCTTCATCCCTGTTCACTGCCTTAGAAATGTACCCTATATGATTTGTAATTAACTCACAGAGGTCTTTCTCAGTACTGCCAAAAGAAAGTAAGAATCCTATCTGGCCCCAAACCCCAACCTCTCCAGGGACTGTGGCTGGGTCTAAAAATATTTTTTAAATGTTTCAGAAAAACTTCATAATGGGAAATCACGTTGGCGAAAGATGAGACTCCACAATGCCATCTGATGTAACAGTGTTATAACACTAATGTAGCTGAGACCTGTCTTTTGCACATTTATGCTGGTTGCTGTGGCAAAGCCACTTCTGGCCTGCCCAGGAGGTGGGGTTGCGGGCTTCACGCCCACCCCCCACATGAGCGGGGGCTGGTTTCAGCCCCCGCGAGAGCAGGGGAATCCCGGCCGTGTCTGCCCCCCCAGCCAGCCAATCAGCTGGCTGGGGGGGGGTGCGTGACCTGCCCTATTTAGGGCCGACGCAGAGGGGGCTCGCCCTCTTTTCGCATAATAATAATAATAATAATAATAATAATAATAATAATAATAATAAATTAATAAATAATAAATAAATGAATGAATAAATGCTAGGCTTGACACACTTCAAGGCAAATTAGAAAATCCTAGGCTTGACACACCTCCTACCAAGGCTGAAGCTCTGCAATACTTGGTACATTGGAGGGTGCTGGGTCGTGCAGCAAAGACTCTTAAACATCCAGTAGGCGGCAATCTCCCTTTTTCTGTAAGGTTGTTTAATCCATAGACCCTGGCGTGGACTTCTTAGTGTGAAGAGCACTGTAGGGCTGCTGTTCAGGGAAGTTTTTTTAATGTGTGATATTTTAGTGTATGTTTGATTTCTATGGAAGCCGCCCAGAGTGGCTGGGGAAACACAGCCAGATGGGCGGGGTACAAATAATAAATTATTATTATTATTATTACTATTATTGTTGTTGTTGTTGTTGTAGGGCTGGCGCAGGCTGCAGCCTCCTAAAAGTGATGGTAGAAGGCCCTTATGACATTCTATGCCAATTCCAAAATAATTAAATAAAATAAAAATAATAAAAATAATAAAAATAAAATAAAATAAGAAGTATCTGTTGGTCCGAGGACAAGGCCCGGTTATTTTCAGCTGCATACTCCATTGCCTTTGGCGCTATGCGCATTGGCGAAGTGGTTTGTAAGGGCCAACCAGAATCTGCTGCCCGAGGTTAGTTTGAGAGACCTGAGACCTGACCTTGTTCAGATCCAATTTAGTCCTGCATGTCCAATGTTCCAAAACCGATCAGCGGTAAAGGACACTAAACATTTCATGTATGTGAGACCAACCGTCTCAGGTCCATTCCTTATACATTTGGATGGCTCCCGCCGTGCACGGCATCAGTCCACGCGCATTATACAAAGAGAGATTGCTGCCTGCGGTTTATCCTCAGCTGAATTCGCGGCTAACTCCTTTAGGATTGGGGCCGCCACCACAGCACTGCATTTGGGACTCTCAGCTGAAAGGATGAAGGACTTGGGGGCAGTGGAAGTCTCATGCATTTAAGGGATATATTCGTAAGACCTTGTGATTGTTCACAGTATACTTGACCTGGCTTCGTTACCTTCTTTTGCTTTCAGGTGACGTTGTGGTGCACATTTGGATTATAGGCCCTGCACTGTCCACTGGGATAGAAACCATGCCGTTAATGGGGACCCTAGGGTGCAGGAACTATGGGGGCGCGCATCTGGATAATCGGGCACAGCATTGTGCATTGGGCCAGGGTCCGCGCCATCAATTCCGGTCTCGGGCCGCACCTTAACTACATCAATATATCTTGGATCTCTCGGAGGGGAATGCGCTGGGCCGGAATGTTGCCCGCAATTAGGGCCAGAGCGGCAGCGGAGGGCCCCCAGATGCTTTAGTTATCCAATTAGGCGAAAAGGATTTAGCTTACAGAAAGGCAGTCGACTTGATGTGGCATATTTTTAGTGACTTTGAGGAACTTAAGGCCTCTTATCCAAACATCACCATTCTTGAGGCCTTGTTGATGGAAAGCCGGGTTTGGAGAGAGAGCAGGTGCCCGATAGCCATAAATAGGGCTAGGAAAGCCTTGGATCGGGCGGTGGTGCGTAGAGTGGCAGCCCTGGGTGGGTGGGTCATTGACCACCCAGGCAACTGCGAGGCCCTCTACCGGCTTGATGGCGTGCATATTTCGGATGCGGGAAATGATATTTGGCTTGATGGCGTGCATCTTTCAGATGCGGGAAATGACATGTGGCTTACTGATATAGCAAAGGGGGTAAGGGATTGGTTTCAGGCATGAGAGTATTGGCGGCGAGTGATTGCTCGTGTGGCGGTAGGCATTGGTAAGAAGGGGTTAAGAGGATGTGGGGGGGAACGCCATCACCTCCCCCCAGTGAGCGAAGGGTGGTCCGTTAAAGGACTCCGGGGGGCGTGGCCCTGTCTGAAGCCTATGGAGGTGTGGGCCAAAGGCACGCCCCCGAGCGGTGACCCGGGGGAGCTCCTAGTCGACGTGCCTCGGCAGGAGACTCCCCCGATATAGTGTTAACCCTTCCCCGTGTCTCCAGCAAATGGGCTGGAGCCGGATAGTCGTTAGGACCAATGCCTAAGCCAATGCCTCTCATTCCTGAATTCAATAAAGTTGTGGCCTAATTCGCCCATTTAACCTTAAACTATGGTGTCTCGTGTCTTTATTTATCCTGGTGGGGGGCGGGAACTCGCCACGCAAAGTGTTTTGCTGGATAATGTTTGAGAAGGCAGATTGTCACTGCACTGAAGGGTGTCCTGTCCAGTAATATGGGGTGGAAAATTTCCCAAAACTGAAATAATTACAGTGCTTTATTTTTTCCATTTCATATGTTCATTAGTAATTATATGTGAATGGCAACAATAGTAAAACAATATTAATTAATACAATATTAATCATGCTTGGCAGTTTCAGACTATTTATCTTTCTTTTCTAGCAATAAAATAAATGTGCTAAATTAGAAAACTCTTAAGGCAGTATATTTTATTCTGCAATGGAAGTGAAACACTTTCTGATGCACTGTAGAAGCCCAGCTTTCCACCGCACCATGCACCACGCACCACTTCCGCTGCCACCATGTGCTGGCTCTTGCTGAACTTGGTGGGAAATGGGACCCTCCTCAAAGTGTTGCCACTTTCATGTCTTCTCTGCTGGGGGTTGGGGAGCCAGTCAGCAACCTGCACACAGGAATGCCTCCTTCTCAACAGCTGAAGCAGTGGGCGGATTCAGTGCCACATCTTGAACTTCCACCAGGTGGGTGCTTCTTCCCACGACATGGGTAGACCAGCTCTGTACATTCCCTTTCTCAGAGAACAAGAGTGGGGAAATATTTTGCTCTTGCATTGTTGATTCCTAGTTGTTTGGGTGGCCTGCTTCACCAGGAAGTGAATGCAAATTCCTTGGGCAAAAAGGCTTGACGCCTGGAGGCAGAAAGAAGTTGGATTGCTGCTTACGGTAATTCCTACCCTCACCACTCCCTGGTAGTGCTTTGGCTGGGGCTCTCGGGGTCCCCCAAAGGAGACAGGAGTTTCTTTACCCAGTTCCTTTGGGGCCAACATACTGCAGAATTCCTGTCCCATTTTGAATCTTGATGCTCTTTCTCTCTTCCTGTCCCCACCCTCTCTTTACCTCCTACCGTCCCACGTCTCTCTGACCTGCTAAAGTCCAAATCAGGAGTTAAAATAAAAATGTAGGGGGGAATAACCCATCCTTAAAACTATTACTCACATGAGACAAAATTGTCATGGGGAAATGACCTCACACAGACACACAAACAAACCCATACTGGCTAGTGTGTGCATGTGTGCATGTTTATGCCAATCTCCCTCCAGACCAGATAGTTGCAGGTCTTGCTTCCCTTCTACCTCCTCGCCCTTCTTGGAGCTGGGCCCCTCTGCCTCGTCCTGCTAGCTCTTGCTAGCTCCTTCTCAGAGGATGATATTCCTCATGAATTAGTAATAAAGTAATAAAGGATGTGGCCCATCCTTTATTACTTTTCAAAGTGTGTGTGGTGGATAATTCCTGGAACTCCTGAGAGCTGAATGTAAAGCAGAATTCATTTTGTAGCTGTCTCAGAATAGTTTACTCCATATGATACTCTTGCAGGCACATAAGCCCAGCTCCCCTTAGAGCAGGCTGTGGGTAGGTGGCAGTCCTGGCTTCACCCCACTGTTCTGACAATCAGAGTCTTTGAAGAAGCTGTACCGGGGAGATTCAGTTATTTTTGCTGCCAGACTTGAAACTCAGCCAGTATAATGCCTTTACAGTGGTACCTCGGGTTACAGATGCTTCAGGTTACAGACTCCGCTAACCCAGAAATAGTACCTCAGGTTAAGAACTTTGCTTCAGGATGAGAACAGAAATTGTGTGGCAGCGGCGGTGGCGGCAGCAGCAGGGCAGCAGCGGGGGGCCCCATTAGCTAAAGGGGTACCTCAGGTTTCAGATTAAGAACAGACCTCCAGAACGAATTAAGTTCTTAACCCGAGGTACAACTGTATATACTGGTAAATCTGTTGAACAGGACTCAGCTACATTAGTAAAGAAACAACAATTTGAATGTGTTATAAATTTTTGTATGTGATTTTCCATAACACAAGGCTTTTCTCTTTTGTTATAACAATTTAATTTCTGACTTATTTATAGCGTTCTCTGTTGGGATATGAGTGCTCACCAGCTCCATAACACAAGGCTTTTCTCTTTTGTTATAACAATTTAATTTCTGACTTATTTATAGCGTTCTCCCCCCCCCCCCGATGTGTAGATCCATCCACAGTCTCATTAAGCTCTGCATACAGCTCTAGTTCGTGCCTCCACCCCCACCCCCCCAGTGTAGGATGGGAGGCAAATACATCAAATGATAAGGAACTGAAACACCTTCCCTTCAACGAAGAGCTTAAGCCTTTGTGACATGTTTCAGTTAAGAAAAAGGGCAACTAAAGAGAAAAGGAGTGAGAGGGGGGTGGAAAAAGCAGAGAGGGAGAGGCAGCCATTTGAAATAAACATGCAATATTATTAGTTCATACTTATATCACATTTATATCGGGTCATAAACATGAGAGATTATCAGCATTACTAAGACCCGATTTCTTTTTTTGTCTTATTCTGACTCTCCAGATGATCTACTGGTTCCTGTCCTTTGACCACTTCAGAGACAAACATGTGCCTCCATCCCCTGTGGGTGCCAAGTCACTCCCGGATCCCTTTATGGAGTCTCCAGAACTGCAGGCACTGCTCCAGCTGATCCATTGGCCTGCTCCACCTGAGAATGCTGCAGCCTTTGCTTCCTCCACCAGTGCTGAGAAGAGCCACTACTGGCTCTTGCAGTCCCAGAGCAACTACACAGTGGGTAACATGCTCCTGGTGTCGCTGGAGGCCCGGGACCAGAGTGGGCAGCCAAAGCACTACGGCGGAGACTTCTTGAGGGCCAAATTGCATTCCCCAGAGCTGAAGGCGAGTGTGGCAGGGACAGTGGAGGACCACAAGAATGGCACCTACACATTGACTTTCCCGCTTCTGTGGGCAGGTGCGGTGAAGGTGTCTGTGTGTCTCATCTACTCCAGTGAGACTGTGGCCCTCCTTCGGCGCATCCGTGACTCCCATCCCTCCACAGTCACTTTCAGGGGCTACTTTGTGGACCCAGGCCAGGGGAGCAAAGAAGAAGTGACTGAATGCAACGTGCATCCAGTCTCAGGCCCAACCTGCCAGTACGTGGATCCTGGCACTGGGGAGCACTGGTTTTGTGCCAGGCCCCAGCATCACTCCTGCAATGACCTTGTGTACCACTCTACTGGGATCTACAAAAATGTGCTCTCCTCAGCAGAGAAAGTCTTCCTTAGTGGGTGAGTGCTTTGGAGATGGCTAGGAATGGGGAAGGTAAGCTTATGGTGTGGTGATAGCGATGCAATGCCAGGATTTCTTATGGGAACCATGGGAGTTTTTCTAGGCCCTTGGAAGTAGAGATGGTGTCAAGTCTACTTATGGTCTCTTGAGGTCTGGAGTGTTATGTTTGTTCCTGGAACCACTCTGCCCTCCTCCCTGTGTTACACACCCTACCTTTCCCATCTTCAAGGTTATTTCATGCCATCAAAAATTATGTCCTTTCCCCAGAAGGGGCTGCCATTCATTGTAGCAGAAGAATGTAGTGTGTGTGTTTTTATTTCCTATACTTTCCTGTGTGTTTAATTCCTGTGCAGAACATAACTGGGTATGTGAAGATAAATACCTTTGTTCAGTTTATTCAGCTGTGCAATGTGAGAGGTCTTTGAAACTTAAATTTGGAGGAGCCAGAAGTAAGGCACATTGTGGAGAAATGCCACTCTGTCTTTCACAGGGCATGGAGGATAGTTTATTGTAATGCCTAAGGTCTGGAGCAGGCATAGGCAAACTCTGGCCCTCCAGATGTCTGGGACTACAATTCCCATAATCCCTAGCTAACAGGACCAGTGGTCAGGGATGATGGGAATTATAGTCCCAAACATCTGGATGGCCGAAGTTTGCCTATGCCTGGTCTAGAGGGTTTAATGAAAGCAAAAATGTCAGCAATAGGAGCATGTGATCAGATAACAAAATGTTAGTAATGTTCATGAGCACATTTCAAAAAAATAATAATTGCAAAAATCACAATAGCAAATCACAAAAACAGCAAAAATAATGCAGCACCAAAATCAAATCTTGGCCCCAACAGAAACCCATAAACACTACCCCCTCCACATCTGTGGTAACATTATCCTCTGGACTTTGGACATACACTTTATCCATTAATATGAAAATCAAATTAAATTAAACACAGATTGAGAGATTGCCTGTTGAAGGTGAGCCAGTGTGACCAGTAAGCAATAGAACCCAGCATAGTCTTTAACAACGTGATGAGCTTCAAAGAAGAAACTCACACTTCAGCAGTGATGCAGCTCAAGTTCCCCTGTTCTTCATTCCTCTCTGTTCACACAGAGCTGCGACAGACCGGATTATTCCAGGGAGTGTGCCCATCATCCAAGTGCTGCCTAGCCACCAGCTGACTGTTGGTGAGTGGAAATAGATGGTGGGAAGTCAGTTGGCTCTGTGTTTATATTCTTGAGAATGGCATTGTGACCATCCCTTGCCTGTGTTCCTGTAGCCACCTCCCCACCGCTCCCATGCCATCCAGGACTTGCCCTCACCAACCCTTCAGGTTTCTACTACAAGGATGTGTGGGTTTCCTTGGGATGTTCTAGCCGGACCTTCCCTACTTCTGACTTGGCACTCAGCTGCTTGCGAGGCAAGATAGTCCATATGATTGGAGACTCCACACTACGCCAGTGGTGGGAATTCCTGCTGGCCTTCATTCCATGTAAGTCACTGTCTGGGTGTGGAAAGGGCATTGTTTTGGGGGACAGGTGTCCTGGTGTGGGGATAGATGTATAAGAAAGGTACGGTTGAGCTTCAGAACCAGAATGAAGGAAACAGAGGTTGGTGTAGCAAGAATTGTGTTGGCTGGGTTGGTTGGCTTTGGCAGAGAACTAAGAAGGAATGTTTGGGCCAGGTGAAGAGTGAGGGAAGCTACTCTCTCACTGTTACACATGTGTAAGGGTATGCAAATCATGGATCAGAGCACATGAGAACCTTTGATGGATGACTGGAGTGTGGAGCTGTCCATTTGGGACTCTAACTCCTGAGTCTCTCACACACTCTGTCTTTCTCTTTCTCTGTGTAGCAGTCAAGCAGATAGACCTTCACGTGACCTATCAGTCTGGCCCACTGCTGGCTGTGGAGCCAGCACAGGGCCTTGTGCTGAGGTGGCGTGCCCACGGCATTCCGCTGCGCACCGCGAAGTCCAAGATGGCTGACATGCACTACTTGGCCAATGAGCTGGATGCACTTGGTGGGGGCCCGGACATGGTAGTAGTTTTCACGCTGGGGGCCATTTCATCAGCTTCCCCGTGGATGTACATGTGCGGTGGGTGCACGGCATTCGGCAGGCTGTGGCTCAGCTCCTGGCCCGCAGCCCCCAGACCACCGTTGTCATCAAGTCAGCCAACACAGGATTCAAGTCTGTCTGTGGCAGTGACTGGCTCTCCCTGCAGCTGGACAACATCCTTCGTGCCATGTTTGCTGGCATGAAAGTGGCCATTGTTGATGCCTGGGCCATGACCTCCTGCCACTACCTGCCTGATAACATCCATCCTGGCAAGGTCATTGTGCAGAATGAGGTCAACGCCTTCCTCTCCTATGTCAGCCCAGGAAGTGACTCAGAATGGAGCAGTCTTAGTACAGCAGAAATAGTGGTAAGAATTGTGTTGGCTGGGGTTGTTGGCTTTGGCAGAGAACTAAGAAGGAATGGTTGGGCTAGGACAGTGATGGCCAAACTTGGCCCTCCAGCAGTTTTTGGACTACAACTCCCATCATCCCTAGCTAACAGGTCAAGTGGTCAGGGATGATGGAAATTGTAGTCCCAAAACAGCTGGAGGGCCAGGTTTGGCCATCACTGGGCTAGGAGAACAGTGAGAGAAGCTACTCTCTGACTGTTACACATGAGTAAGGGTATGCAAATCATGGATCAGAGCACATGGGAACCTTTGATGGATAACTGGAGTGTAGCGTTGTCCATTTGGGACTCTAACTCTTGAGTCTCACACACACTCTGTCTTTCTCTTTCTCTGTATAGCAGTCAAGCACATAGACCTTCATGTGACCTATAAGTCTGGCCCGCTGCTGGCCGTGGAGCCAGCACAGGGCCTTGTGCTGAGGTGGCGTGCCCATGGCGTTCCACTGCGCACTGGGAAATCCAAGATGGCTGACATACACTACTTGGCCAATGAACTGAATGCACTTGGTGGGGGCCCTGATATGGTGGTGGTCTTCACGCTGGGGGTCCATTTCATCACCTTCCCCATGCATATATATGTGCGGCGGGTGCACAGCATTCAGCAGGCTGTGGCTCAGCTCCTGGCCCGCAGCCCCCAGACCACCATTGTCATCAAGTCAGCCAACACAGGATACACTGTCTATGGCAGTGACTGGCTCTCCCTGCAGCTGGACAACATCCTTCGTGCCATGTTTGCAGGCATGAGAGTGGCCATTGTTGATGCCTGGGCCATGACCTCCTGCCACTACCTGCCTGAAAATATTCATCCTGGCAAGGTCGTTGTGCAGAATGAGGTCAACGCCTTCCTCTCCTATGTCTGCCCAGGAAAGTGACCCAGAATGGAGCAGACTTGGCACTCTATTTCTGCAGAGCACATGGAAAAACTTCCACAAGGAAGAGGGGATCTCTTTTGTCATTCTCCCTTTTGTCATTCTTCAAATCCTGCAGACCTTTCTGTCTCTCAGAAGATATGGAGGAAGATGATGGCTTTCTTATGGAAGAACTTGCCGATACCTGTTTTGGGTGGGTGGGAAATTTTACAGCACGGAATAATAGGACGTGATCATCTGGGGCTTCTTCCTGCAGAAAAAGGGCTGCTGCTTAAGGTGAGATGAAATGGGTCCATCATTCTCTGAGATGAATCTACAGGGCTGGGTGCCTGGACAGCAGTGTCCCTCCCCTGGACCACATTTGCACTTGAGACCTTCACTGTTGATGGGAAGGAGGCCCAGCCCAAACTGTTCTTATGTGAGAAGGCTTGTGTGGCAGCCAGGGGTGGAGGAAGGGGTGTGTGGTGGTGGGGGACTATCCTAGGTGTCTTCGCTGAGGGGGGTGATATTTGGTGCACTGCCTGCCTGTGACTCCCAAGCCTACCCCAAACCGCTGGGGGAAGGGAGGGAGCTGCACCGCTTTGCTGTCGCCATTCCCCCCCTTCCGCCTTCATTTTGACAGCTGGGGGAGGCTTGGGAGTCGCGGGCACGAGGTGCACCAAATGTCCACCATTGATGGCTCGCTCCGCAACTGGTTGCAGGGCGCGCACGCTACTCTGTGCACCTGAGCAGCTATCCCATGCCTGGGAGGGCATCCTCTGTGCCCCGCCCCCCTCAGGAGTGCACCCGCCCTGGGCAGCGTGGGCATAAGCTTCGCTGCTGGTGGCAGCAGCACTGTAATGGACTGGAGAGCCCAACAGCTGCCTCTGCCAGGGAAGCTCAGTTACACAAAGGGTTTGGACAGGCTCCCCCTTGCAAGTTGGTTTCCCTAGTGGGAGCAGCAGCAGCTCTGTAATGAATCACCACCAGGTAAGCCTGCCAATGCATGAGCACAAGGGTGTGGGGAAACTGCCAGCCTCCCCCTCACACTTGCAAACATGCTTAGCTGACTGTGGTGCTGTAATTGTCCAGGGAGCTGAGTGGCCACTTGTCTGCCTGGTCCCTTACAATGCTGTCATTGCTGCTAGGCACCTTAGCATGTGCAAGGGGGGGGGGGGGCTAGAGCAGCTTCTCCAGTGTGGGGGGGGCAGCTGCAGTGACCACTGAATGGGGGCAGTGACAGGAAGTCAATTCTGGCAAAACAGAAATCACACACACCCAAGGGCATACTTAGGGGGTGCTTAGGTTGACCCCTGCCAACGGTGCAGAATACCTAGGAGCCCACCCTTCTATCGGCACACTTCACAGGCCACTCCTGGCAGAGTGCTAAAGGAGATGAAAATAAGCTTTTTGAGTTTCCGGTCCATGGTCTCTCCTGGCTTTGGATGCACTGATACAGCTCCTTGCCAAGAGTTCAAGAGAACCTAGGTATGTCTCAATTGTTTCTATGTGTAATCAGAAGCATGTCCGGTCAAGTTCAGTTGGACTTTCCTCCATGTTAGAGGGGTATGGGATTGCAGCCTGAAACAGCTCCAGAGATTTGTTCTTCCACCCTCCAATAAGCACTGTGTTTGAACGTAAAAGGAAAGCCCTGGTGGCTACTTACCTGACTTTGTTAGTATTGACTAGGGAACATGAATGTAGGGGAGATTTCAGGTTTGCATCCATAACATGCAGTAATTGCTCACTACAGATGAAGTGTGCTAAATTTTGTTGTGTCAGCACTACAGAGTATACGTGTGTACACATACAGGCACATACATACAGGCACAGCATTCAAGCGCACACATACACCAAAGCAAAGTTTCTCAGAGTGTGAAATGTAAATCATTTGCCTACAATTTGAAAGTGCCTTCTGTTGAACACAAAGGCATTTGATTATCTAGCTTTTATTTTTTTTAATGTGGCCATGATTCTAATGTTGTTGTATTTGTGTATTGAGTGTTTTACATAGAAAATGGAACTGAAATAATAAATATTATTTGTTCATTATTTTGCTTTTGAGCTCATACTTAATTTGTTCACTTTGCCATGGTGGATTGTAACAATAAACTTGGAGCAAAAACCTTTTAGAATGTACATTACGAGAATACAGTACTACTGGAGACTAGTGATAGCTGCCTCCTGACAGGCAGGTTCCCAGCTTGGCAAAAGAGCACCTTCTGTCTCCAAAAAGTAAGCCACGGTGCAAAGGCAAGAGAGGGGGCATACTGCTGAATTGAAAGGGGTGGTGTGTTTTGTGGGGGCAGGGATGGGGGGGGGGTGAGGTGAGCACTCTCTCACCACCACAGTACATTCTCTTCATCCAAAGAAACATTTCAGTCCATCAAAGCAGAACTGGAGAAGGGTGGCCTGAGTCCCAACAGGCTGGGAGGGCTGCATGTGGTCCCTGAGACTGATATTTCCTATCAGTGCTTTAACCCATTGTTTCCCAATTGGGGACGATATGGTCCCCTTGGGGGGGGCAGGATATTCCAAGGGGGCCATGGGTGAAAATTGCATAAATGAGGGGGTCACGGCACAAGACTAGGGGCCACAGAAGGAAGTGAGAAGTGAAGAAAACAGAGAAGTGGCTGAGAAAAGAAAACAGAAAAGTGAAGAAAATAGAAAACAGAAAAGTGAAGAAAATAGAAAACAAAAATGACCACGCTTCCCAGTGAATGGATTGCCATGCACACTCTGCGGCAATGTCGCTTCCGCTTCTCCCTCCAACTTCCGCACCCCACCGCTGCACGCACCAAGATGTCCGCATCTTGTATGTCACGGGCAAGGTGCGTGGCTGCAGCAGCATTAGTGTGAGGGGCTGCTGTTTCTTTGTGCAAGCATTACTCCGAAAGGAGGTATGTTGTTGCATGCAAGAGTTACACAGCCTATCGCAGAATCGTGTTAACATAATGGACAGATACAGTGGTACCTTGGGTTACATACGCTTCAGGTTACATACGCTTCAGGTTACAGACTCCTCTAACCCAGAAATAGTGCTTCAGGTTAAGAACTTTGCTTCAGGATGAGAACAGAAATCGCGCGGTGGCGGTGCAGCAGCTGCAGGAGGCCTCATTAGCTAAAGTAGTGCTTCAGCTTAAGAACAGTTTCAGGTTAAGAACGGACCTCCGGAACGAATTAAGTACTTAACCCGAGGTACCACTCTATTTTAAAAAGCTTGTTTCTGGTCATCAAGCACAAGGGTCACATTGATCAAGAAATACTTAAAGTATGAATTATTATGTAATTGTATTTTGTATAAATTATAACAGTTATAAATAAAACATGTTCTATTTACAAACAAAACATTTAAATAGCTACCTTTCTACTGGTAGGCTGGGGGGTGGGACACAAGAAGCAAACCAGGTTGGAAGGGGGCCACGGAACAAGGTTGAGAAACACTGCTCCTACCCACCCCCCCTTAACAAATGGCAATTCCTGGCCGGGCATTTTGTGGTTCACCTCCGGCAGCAAAGTGTCTTGGGCTGACCCTCTCCCCTTGTTTTGGCATGAAGGGGAGATTCTCAGTCCTTATAAGCCATGGACATAGCCAAGGGGGGCAGCTGCCCCCCCAAATCAATATAAATCAATACACATCTGAGGTTCTGGCCCTCCTAGCAAAAGCCTGCCCCGCCAACAACAATCCTGGGTACGCCCATGTTATGAGCTCTGTGAGTAGCCTGACTGCAGCTGATTCACTTAATGTCCCAGATAAGCCTTAGTAGCTGTGCCTTCAGGAGGCTTAGTTCACTGACTTCCTCCCCTGCCCTCCTCTTGTGTGTTTTGCCTCACAGATGTGTTGACTTGAAGTACCTGTCATACAAGAGGAAGGAAGCAAAGACAGATGAGACAGATGCCAAAGACTTCTTGGGGGTCTCAGACCAGCTCCTCTTCTCTGTCTTGGACTAATATTCACAGCAAGGGTGAGTCCAGGAAGTCAGTTATAAATCTGCCTCAATGAATTCATGTGCTCTCTATCTATCGTCTTTGAAAAAAGAAAGAAAGAAAGAACTGATATGTTATAATTTATGATAAATTTTGAAGCGAAATGTTGGGTTCTTTCAGGAGGGTTCTTTTTTGTGCAGTTACATGCCTGCTGCTAATCACAATATTTTACCTATGCCCAGTCTTCCCTAGGAAATGTGTGTGTGTTAGGGGCAAATGGGGTTTATTATTAGACATGTGCATGTGAATGAGTGAAGGGGTGTAAGGGTAATGGTAGGGCTGGGATGCTTACAGTCATTCCACAATGTGAGCTGAGAGTTTGGGTGCTACAGTTCTGGAGCATGCCCTTCACTGTCCATTTGCCATAGGCTCCCCTGAGACATATCATGCCTTCTGATGTGTGGGCTAGATGCGCAACCAGGGACCCTTCTTGAAAGTCTGAACAGGAGCCAGAGGGGACTCTTCATTCCTGTTGAGTGTCTTGGATCTTAGAAAAGCACCTACATGAATGACAAAGCTACTCAGTATGCTTGGCAGATTCAGATTTTTAGTTTTTTTTCTACATAGCAGTAAAATAAACATGCTAAATTGGATAATTCTCTCAAGGCATTAGATCTACACACATATACCCCTCATGAAAGTGAAACACTTTCTGATGCAAATTACTCAAATTGGCATAGGGAGCTTTCCCAATTCAATAATTTCTGGAGAAATTTCCTGCCCACTGGCTCTGGATTCAGATCCTGGGGGGTGTCCTTTCCTTGGGCAAGTGGCTGAGACGAATGGTTTTCTGAGTTCCCTTCCCCTGTAGAAATCCAGCTTTTTCAGCAGCATTACAGCCCTTTCTCAGAGAACAGGTGGGGGAATCTTTTGCTTTTGAAGAGTTAATTCCTGGTTGTTTGAGTGGCTCCCTTTACCAGGAAATAAACATAAATTCACTAAAGGCTTGACTTATAGGGGGCAGAAGGGAACTTGCAATTTTTGTTTAATCCACGTGCTCACCTCTCCCTGGTAGTCCTTCGACTGGGGCTTTTAGGGTCTCCCAAAGGACGCAGAAATTTCTTCATCCAATTCCTTTGGGACCAATGTGCTTGCTGTAGAATTCTTGTCTGATTTTGAATCTTGTTGCTCTTTCCCTTCTCTTTGCGTGGCGAGTTCCCGCCCCCCACCAAGATAAATAAACACACGAGACACCGTAATTAAGGTTAATTGGGCGAATTAGGCCACAACTTTATTGAATTCAGGAATGAGAGGCATTGGCTTAGGCATTGGTCCTATCGACTATCCGGCTCCAGCCCATTTGCTGGAGACACGGGGAAGGGTTAACACTAATCGGGGGAGTCTCCCGCCGAGGCATGTCGACTAGGAGCTCCCCCGGGTCACCGCTCTGGGGCGTGCCTTTGGCCCTCACCTCCATAGGCTTCGGACAGGGCCACGCCCCCCGGAGTCCTTTAACGGACCACCCTTCGTTCATTGGGGGGAGGTGATGGCGTTCCTCCCCCCCCCACCCTCTTAACCCCTTCTCACCAATGCCTACCGCCACCGAGCAGTCGCTCGCCGCCAATACTCTCATGCCTGAATCCACTCCATTATCCCCTTTGCAATATCCATGAGCCAAACATCATTACCAGCATCCGAAAGATGCACGCCATCATACCGGTAGAGGGCCTCAAGGTTGCGGCCTGATCGCTGTTCAGCAGTTTATTTAAAGGGAAGCTGCACTGTTGCTAAGTAACCAGCGGGTCCCGCCCGCCATCTTGGGGGGACCACGTGGTTTGCGTTGCGGCCGCCATCTTACGATAGGCAGCCACCCTTAGGAAGGCTTCCTTTACGCTTCCTGTGTGTTTGGTTTGCAGAACAGCTGCTTGTGGAAGAGCAGCTATTTCCTGTCCGGGTTATTCAGTTTCCTTGCCGGCAATTTTCCTAGCTTGATCGCGGTTGTATAGTATCCATTTAAACTGACCACGTGGTCTTTCGGCCGCCATTTTACCATAGGCTTGGTGCTTGGGGATTTAATTTTCTGCAAGCCTCTCGCTTAGTTATTCGTCTGTTGGGTTTTGCAGTTTTTAGGGTTTATTTCCTGCGGTAGTGTGATTCTTTTCGCAGGCAGCAGCTGTTAGGTGTACTTCAGGCGGCTGACAATTTAGAGGGATTGTTTACAGCATTGCCGGGCTACAGCTTGCAAGCGGTCGCCATTAACAACCTTTCACGTGGGTTTTGAGGCGGCCGCCATTTTACTACAGGCAACGCCTGTGGGAGCTGCCTAGTGTGAGTTTGTTGGCTGTGCAGTCTTTATATAATTAGGCAATTCAGTTGTGCTTATCGGATTATATGTTAATTTAATTCATTTGTTTAATTTAGTTCATTTGGCTGATCGAGGTAAAGGTGCAGGATTTTGGTCCGTTTTAGTAGGTCATTTAATTAGGTCTGCTAGGGCTTCAAGCGGTTTTCCTTCCCCTCCCTGCCTGCCAAGTCCTTGATTTCTTGTTCTACTGAATTTAGAGGCACTGTGAGCCTGCATCGGCAATAGCTTTAAGTTTGTATAGATATAGATCCTGGCCATATAGTTTATTACAGCGGTTTAATTAAAGTGCGTTGGCATTTCACGGTTATACTTAATACATAGATATAATTAATTTGCTTAGGTGTTTGCTTTGAAAAACAACTCATTTGGCATTCACAAGACAACTTACCTCCCCGCTCGAATTTAAATAAAGTTAATTATATAAGAGGCAAGAGCTTCAAGTTCCAATTCAATTCTTTGCTTTAATTCCTTTTAACAATTTAATTAAGATATAGTTATAATCAATCAATTCATCAATCAATAAATAAGTAAATAAATAAATAGTTAATAATAATAATAATAATAATAATAATAATAATAATAATAATAATAATATATATATATATATATAATAAAGCGCCCTTTGGTGCTCCTCATCCGTGGTGTCGGTATCCAGTGAAGACAATTCTGAGCTACTGGGACGAGTGCGGACAATACTGAGCTAAGGTGATTGTCTGGAGTTTTACTGGTGTTTTACTGGTGTCCACAATATTGAACTGGTTTGGTCGGGTGTACTAATTATCTTTCCATTAAGGTTTTGCCAGTGCAGACGATACTGAACTACGCACACTTAGCCGTGCTACGTGGTTGGTGTTTCATTGATCAAGGTAAGCAAGAGCCTAGATCACATCATGTCTGGTCAAGGAAACCAAGTAAACTCCACCGCATCTGGGGGGCCTCAGGGGAATCAGGAGGATCCCCAACCCTTTGTAATCCCAAGTAACCCTCAAGCCTTGGCAGAGTTTTTCACTGCTTTCCAGGATTTCTATAGACACAGGTCTTTAGGACAAGTGGCAGCAACACCGGCAGCACCAGTGGCAGGGGCACCACTGGCACCAGTGCCACCGCCAGCGGCACCGATGGCAGCGGCACCAGAGGTGGCGGTATCCGTTCCAGAGGTACCAAGAGCATTCACACAGGACTTCATTCCGGATACACAACCCAATGAAGTGCAACTTCCCGGCACTTCTGCAGTCACTGTGGCAGCGTTGAGAGCAGCCAAGGAGTCAACACCGCGCCCTAAAAGGAATACCCGAGCACAGTCGGCTGCCCCTGGCAAGGCAAAAGGGGGCCAGAGAGGTGGAAAAAAGGGTAAGGCTTGTGTTCATTGTCCTGGGGCTACTAACCTGCAAAAGGATCCAGGTGTTCCGAGTCTCTTTCAGAACCCGCCACCGCAGGCGGCACCAGTCGAGGTTGCCTCAAGCTCCTCTTCCGATGAGGAAGCCCAGAGGCTGCAAGCTGCACAGGCGATCACCGTACCGGATCAAGCCATGCCTGAGGGCCAGCCAAGGAAGAGAAAGGAGAAGAAAAAACACACCTCAAAGAAGAGTAAGAAGAGTAGACATTCAGATTCAGAGGATGATTCAGGTACCTCTTCTTCTGATTCGGATAGCGATGCTCCTATGGAGGAGTACTGGGGCCACGGGGAGGATTCCGTGGGTCTTCCTGTATGGGTGCATGAGAGAAGGGCCAACTCCTACAGGAAATCCTTTAACGGGACCCTCGAGTGGAAGGATGGTGCATTGGTTCAGGATGTTAAAATGTCCACCAATCTGTCTACGGATGTCATCGTAGGCACTCACTTATCACAGAGAAAGAGGAATAAGATCCTCAGTGGGGACTTTGTAGATATATTTAGACTGCTACCTCCAGCAAAACTAACGGGGAAAGGGGAGAAGAGGCGCACGTATGGTAAACGCAGGTACAGAACACCTAGAGCCGAACGTACTTTTGACAATTGGCTCCCCTGCTCCTCACCCCCAATCTCTCTCTACTTCCTCTCCTCTCATGTCTCTCTAACTTGTTGAAGACTTGCAGACCTTGTTGCCAAGGGGGACAAAAATGGGAAGCAACCCCCTGCATCCTTAAAACTGTTGTTTTCTTGGGACAAAATTGCCATGGGAAAATGACCTGCAACAGATACACATACTACTTAATGACACAGCTAACACTTATGCAGGTTGTGTGTGTGTGTGTGTGTGTGTGTGTGTGTGTGTGTATGTTTTTGCTAATCTTCCCCGGGACCAGATAGCTACAAGACTTGCTTCTCTTCTGCCTCCTCGCCCCTGTCTGGAGCTGGACCTTCCCTTCCCTTCCTGCTCGCTCTTGCTAGCTTCTTCTCAGCGGATGCCATTCCTCATAAATTATTACTGCCTGTGGCGCTTCTTTCTTTTCAAAGGGTTTGTCCACACTTCTGCTTGTCCCATGCCTCAAAAAGTGGGGGGATACTTTCAGGAACTCCTGAGAGCTGGAGGTAAAGGAGAACTTATTTCATAGCTGCCTCAACATAGTCCCCCCGCGATACCCTTGAAGATTCATGAATCCAACTCCCCCAAGAGCAGGGTGTGGAAGCCTTGGCTTTACCTGTCTGTCTACAATTCTTCAGCCTCATTGCTCTCTCTTTGGCGAGGCTGTGGCTGGGAGCCTCCTTTTCTATTGCCCTGTGTTTCACCTAGTTGATCAGATGATTTTCATTTGACTACCATTCCACACACACCCTAAACAAATACCTAAACCATTTGCCACTCTTCAGTAGCTTTTGTTTGAACCTCCCTGAGGCTGCTGGAGTTGCTTGGATGGAAGCCAGAATAATAGGTTGGCATGGGTGTGGGTGTGAGGCCCTGATCCTCCTTAATCTGCATCTTCAATCTGTCAGTTCTGAACAATTACATTTTTACTCTAATCATTTTTATTGGGCTTTGCCATTAGCCTTTAGAACACACCACAAAGCCTAACTTATAAAGCCTGGAGGTTATTAAATAAAATTCAGAGTAAAATGTTATTAGACCTGTACAAATAACCTGCTGCACTATTCAGAACTTTTATCTGCTGTTGTCTTAGCTGCCAGTGCTATTTTAAAAAGGCCACTCTGTGGGTGGATATAAATCACCATCAAATGGAAAGCAAGTAATATCAATTATATCTATATCTTCCTTCTCAGCCCACCATACAGTGGGCACTGCATCTCATTGTGAGCAAAAGCATCCACATAGCCAACCCAGCAAATACAGTGGTGCCTCGCAAGACGAAATTAATTCGTTCCGCAAGTTTTTTCTTCTTGCGAGTTTTTCGTCTTGCGAAGCACGGTTTCCCATAGGAATGCATTGAAAATCAATTAATGCGTTCCTAGGGAAACCGCCTTCAGACCAGGTCCGGGGACAGTCTGTCCCCCGACCTCTTCTGAAGGCTGGGGGGGGGGACAAGGGCTTCTGAAGGCTGGGGGGGCTGGGGGGGAACAAGGGCTTCGCTGCCGACCCCCAGCATTTTAAAATCTCACCGGGACACGGGGAGATTTTAAAATGCTGGGGGTCAGCAGCGAACGCTTCGCTGATCCCGGGACGGCAGGCAGATCTGCACCGCCATCCAGAGCGGGGCGGGACTTAGCGCCCCGCTCGGGATGGCGGCACACATCTGCCTGCAGTCCCGGGATGGCAGACAGCTCTGCGCCGGCATCCAGAGCGGGGCGGGACTTAGCGCCCCGCTCGGGATGGCGGCACAGATCTGCCTGCAGTCCCGGGACTGCAGACAGCTCTGCGCTGGCATCCAGAGCGGGGCGGGACTTAGCGCCCCGCTCGGGATGGCGGCACAGATCTGCCTGCAGTCCCGGGACTGCAGGCAGCTTTGCGCGGCCATCTGTAGCAGGGCGGGCTTCGCCCCCGGCTCCCGATGGCCACGCAGAGCTGCGCTGATCCCGGGATGGCAGACAGCTCTGCGCCGCCACCCCGAGCGGGGCGGGACTTAGCGCCCCGCTCGGGATGGTGGCGCAGATCTGCCTGCAGTCCCGGGACTGCAGGCAGCTTTGCACGGCCATCTGGAGCGGGGCGGGCTTCGCCCCGGCTCCCGATGGCCGCGCAGAGCTGCGCTGATCCCGGGACGGCAGACAGCTCTGCGCCGCCATCCCGAGCGGGGCGGGACTTAGCGCCCCGCTCGGGATGGTGGCGCAGATCTGCCTGCAGTCCCGGGACGGCAGACAGCTCTGCGCTGGCATCCCGAGCGGGGCGGGACTTAGCGCCCCGCTCGGGATGGTGGCGCAGATCTGCCTGCAGTCCCGGGACTGCAGGCAGCTTTGCGCGGCCATCTGGAGCGGGGCAGGCTTCGCCCCCGGCTCCCGATGGCCGCGCAGAGCTGCGCTGATCCCGGGATGGCAGACAGCTCTGCGCCGCCATCCCGAGCAGGGCGGGACTTAGCGCCCCGCTCGGGATGGTGGCGCAGATCTGCCTGCAGTCCCGGGACTGCAGGCAGCTTTGCGCGGCCATCTGGAGCGGGGCGGGCTTCGCCCCGGCTCCCGATGGCCGCGCAGAGCTGCGCTGATCCCGGGACGGCAGACAGCTCTGCGCCGCCATCCCGAGCGGGGCGGGACTTAGCGCCCCGCTCGGGATGGTGGCGCAGATCTGCCTGCAGTCCCGGGACGGCAGACAGCTCTGCGCTGGCATCCAGAGCGGGGCGGGACTTAGCGCCCCGCTCGGGATGGTGGCGCAGATCTGCCTGCAGTCCCGGGACTGCAGGCAGCTTTGCGCGGCCATCTGTAGCGGGGCGGGCTTCCCCCCCAGCTCCCGATGGCCGCGCAGAGCTGCGCTGATCCCGGCACGGCAGACAGCTCTGCGCCGCCATCCCGAGCGGGGCGGGACATCTCTGCTGTCCCGGGGAGATTTTAAAATGCTGGGGGTCGGCAGCGAACGCTTCGCTCCCGCCCGCCAGCATTTTAAGATCGCCCGGGGCAGCGGAGAAGTCTCCGCTGTCCCGGGAAGGCAGGCGGGGGGGAGCAAAGACTTTTGCCCCCCGCCGGCCTTCAGAAGAGGTCCAGGACCTCTTCTGAAGGCCGGCTGTGGGCGAAAGTCTTTGCTCCCGACCGCCAGCAATTTAAAACAGGTCCCCGGAGATTTCCCTATGGGCTTTCGTCTTGCGAAGCAAGCCCATAGGGAAATTCGTCTTGCGAAGCGCCTCCGAAACAGAAAACCCTTTCGTCTTGCGGGTTTTCCGTCTTGCGAGGCATTCGTCTTGCGGGGTACCACTGTACAGCACCGACAGGCTACAGGGAATCTGCCAGTATCTTCCATCTGTGTTTGCAACCTGCATAAAGAGGAAAGAGGCAAAACAGCTCAAAGCAAATCTTGGGACTGGGGTCTCTCCCAGGTGCAGCCATCTGTGTGACCAGCACATCCAACTGAGGCTTTTTTATCGGCTGTAAAACACATATGGAGAAGCGCTAGGTCATGAGAGATATAGATCACATCCACACTATGTATTTAAAATACTCTTATACCACTTTAAGAGTCATGGCTTTGGATTTGTAAAAATTAAGCTGTGAGCCCAAGACTAGACCAAAGCTATAAAGCTCATGGATTTGGCCCCTTGAGGTTATCACTGGCTCAGGTGTCATGATTAGCATGTCATCGGCATTCAGTGAGAGCCTATACAGTTGCTTCTTTATTTCTACTCCAATAATATCTGTAGCCTCTCAAATTGCTAAAGTTTCTAACACCAAAATAAAAGTGGACAAAGGGCAGCCTTGTTTTATTCCCAACCAAACACAGATGTTAAATCTAAATTATTGAACCTGATCATAGCCATAGCTTCTGTTTTTTTCCCCCCTTTCCCAAATTTAGGGCAAAATTGCAGCATTTTCAATAGGACCAACAAGTACTGGTAATCCCACTCCAAACAATCAAAGGCCTTCAAAATACTAAGGCCATGATTGTAAGAGGGGATGCCGAATCCCTACAGAATTCTATAACACTTAATGATATTAGAATTGGATCTATGATATTTCTGCAGGGAACAAAATCAGTTTGATCTAGGGCAACTAATTTATGGAGGAAGTGTTTGATTCTATTGACAAATATAAAGCTAAACATTTTGTAGTCTTGATTGATGAGGGAGATTGGACAGAATGATTCTACCCTTGAATAGTCTTTAAAAGGTTTTTGATATGGTCCAAATTTTAGTATCAAGTTTTAAGGTAAAGATGCACCATGTTAAAGATAATTAAAAAGCCATACCATATAAGGAAGAAGTTGATAATAAGATCATAAAATTGTAGAGTTGGAAGGGAACATGAGGGACATATAATCCAAACTTCTGCAATGCAAGAACCTGTTGCCCAATGTGGGACTCAAACCCTGAGATTAAGTATTTTGTGCTTTACTGACTGAGCTAACACAGCTTCATTCAATCTTTTAAGTTTTTATAAAACCCAGATGTGAAACTTTCTAGGCCCAGTACTTTTTTTAAATTTTAAATTCTTAGGGACCATTTCAATTTCAACCTTAAAGAGGAATCCTCTACCATCATTTGAAACTAAAGGAATGTTTAGTATGTTTAGACACTATATTAGTGTATTTTGGATACATAGTGGTATACAGTGGTACCTCGCAAGACGAATGCCTCGCAAGACAAAAAACTCGCTAGACGAAAGGGTTTTTTGTTTTTTGAGCTGCTTCGCAAGACGATTTTCCCTATGGGCTTGCTTCGCAAGACGGAAACATCTTGCAAGTTTGTTTCCTTTTTCTTAACACCGTTAATACAGTTGCGACTTGACTTCGAGGAGCCTTTTTTGAGGTTTTTAAAGACTTTGGTGATTTTTGAAGCTTTTACAAAACTTTCCCGACACCATGCTTCGCAAGACAAAAAAAATCGCAAGACGACAAAACTCGCGGAACGAATTAATTTCGTCTTGCGAGGCACCACTGTATATGGAAGAGTAATAAGGAGCAAGTTCTTAACAAATTTTCTCAGGAGAAAAGATTTTGGTTCCATCTTTTTTCAAGGTACATTGAACTATAGATTTATTTTTCTGTTTTTCAAAACTCTTCACTAACACTCTAGAGTTCTTACCACCAGTGCTCATCTCTTTCTATCCCTCTTGCAATGAACAGACAACACACTGTTAAGTAAGTTTAAAACAATTCATTTACAAAATGTTCCAAAGGTCCCATTCATACATTTATCTAAGCAGCAGCAAGGAGAACACAGGCAGAATACTCTTGAATAGAAGATACAGAAAGATCACTTCAAATACATGCTATGAATTTGCAGCTTGCTTTGACATATCCTCCTTGGTCAGTTACAGGGTTCACAAAAAGAGAGGGAACAGGAATAAAAAGCTTCACTTCCTTCCTCATCAGAGAAGAGGGGATGTGACCTACCTGAGTCTAGGAATCTAGCTCTATTGTCTTAACCCCTTCATGCACCAACTAGCACTCATGCATAGTTATGTTTGGCTGCAATTTCCCACAGCCTGAGCCCTGATAGAGAGGCTGGGAGGGCTGCATTTGGTTCCTGAGGCTACTCCCTAACCAACCTCTAACCCAGCCCTCTTAACAAACCACAATTCTTGCCCCCGGGGGGTGGGGGCCGCAGCGCATTTTCTTGTTCACTTCAGGTAGCAAAGTCTCTTGAGCTGACCCCATCTCCCGTTCTTAGTGAATTTTTTGGCAGGAAGGAGATGTTCTGAGTCCTTACGAGCCCTTTGAGTAACCTTGCTGCAGCAGATTCACTTCATGGGCCTGCAGAGCCTCAATAGATGTGCCTCAAGGAGACATAATCCACTGACTTCCTCTGCTGCCCTGCTGTACTTTGCCTCATAGGTGTGCTTACTTTCTAGGTGAAAGTCCAATTTTGCTAATACCATGTATCTTTTGTTATCTTGATCAACAGGGAAAATCATACAGGAAGGAGAAAGGAAAGGCAGGTGGGACAGATGGTGATGGCTCCTTGTGGTCTCAGACCAGCTCCATTTCTCTGTCTTGGACTAATATTCACAGCGGGGGTGAGTTCATGGGGTCATTTATAAATCTACCTCTGTGAGTAAAGTGTTCTCCAAAGATTCTCTTTTTTAAAAAAGAAAGAAAGAAATCGAACATGAGAGTTTAGAATTCTAGATAATAAATTTTGAGAGGAAATGTTTTTCAGGAGGGTTATTTTTGTGCAGCTCCATGCTTGTGACCAATCATAGTATTTTTTCCTGTGCCCATTCTCCCCTATGAAGTGTGTGTGTGTTTAGGAGAAATGGAATTTATTATTAGATGTGTGTGTAAGTGAGTGAAGGGCATGCAGGTGAAGAGCAATGGTAGGGCTGAGATGTTTGCAGTGCTCCGACAGGGTGAACCAATAGTTGGGCGCTACAGTTGTGGGGTCTGCCCCTCACTGTCCATTAGCCATTTCTTGTCTTCTGGTGTGGGTCATATGTGCAATTGGGGTCCCTTCTTGAAAGTCTCAACAAGAGCCAGGAACATAGAACCATAGAATTGTAGAGTTGGGAGGGACAACAAGGATAATGCAACCCCAACCCCTGCAGTGCAGGAATCTTGCATCCAGTCTGGGGCTCAGACACACAGCCCTGACCTTAAGAGACTCATGCTTTATCAGCTGGGCTATCACATGAGGGACTCTCCATTCCTGTTCACTGCTTTGGAACTTTGAAAAACACCCTGTATGACTTGTAGATAACTTATCATCATCATCATCATCATCATTAAAATTTGTATACCGTCCCTCATCCATTGATCTCAGGGCAGTTCACAAAACAAAATTACAATATAAAAACCACAAACAAACTCATAAAGGTTTTCCCAAAGAAAGCAGGAATCCCATTCAGCCCCACAACCACAACCTCTCCAGGGACTGTCTATTACACATTCATGCTGGTGGCTGTGGCAAGTGTTTTGCTGGCAAATTGTCACCGCACAGAAGGGTGCCCTGTCTTGAAATATGAAGTGGATCTTTTCCCAGTACTAAAACTATTCTATTGCTTTGATATTTTGTCGTCGTCGTCCCCATTTCATACTTTCATTAGTAACTAGGAGTGGAGGCCTATGATATTACTATGATATTGTAATTAATTAATACAGTATTAGGCACGCTTGGCAGATTCAGACTTTTTAATTTTCTTTACTACATAGAACAGAAACGTGCTAAATTAGATGACTCTCCAAGGCATTAGATTTCCACCCCCACCCCTGCCTGTGAAAGTGAAACACTTTCTGATGCAAATTACCCAAATTGGCATACAGTAGGGGGACTTCCCAGTTCAAAAATTTATGGAGGAAATTCCTGCAACACTGTTCCTGGCTTCAGATCCTGCCTGAGACAGGGGTGCCCTCTCGATTGTGGGTGTGCATGTGACGCAACTCTTCTTCCTCCTCCTATCTGCAGCCAGTGAGGTGCCCTTTTCCATGGGGAGGGGCTCGTGCCTCTGTGTCTGAGCCCCACCCCCTGGAAAAGGGTGCCTTGCTCGCTGGCTGCAGAGGGTGGAGCTGAACTGCTTCTCTCTCAGAGGCTGCAGCACTGTCACCTGCTGGCTTTTTTCACTGACTTTGTGGGCGCCCAGTCCTATGGTCTGAGGTGTGTGGGGTCCTTTCTTTGGGCAAGTGGCTGGACTGGGTGGTCTTCTGAAGTCCCTTCCCTTATAGAAATTGAGCTTTCCCAGCAGCATTACCACCATGCTCCTAACCTGCTGAAGAGTTGTAGACTTATTGCTAAAGCCCCCAATATTCTTTTTTGGGTATGCTTTAAACATATGGCGTAGACAGGGTGCCGGGCAGAATAAAATATTGGGACGGGGGCCAAGTAAGCCCCACCCAAAATAATTGATCACAAGATGTGTCACATACACAATTTGAATGGTAATGTCCATCAACATTGTGGGGTTCTGGCCCTCTCAAATATTTTATTGGGGGGGGCTGAAGGGACCTCGGCTCTGCGGAGTTGGCTCCCACAGGCGCAGATGTGGCCATAGTCCTTGTATTTCCCCCCACAAAGCCTCACCCCATTTCTTTTTTGTGTTATTCTGACTCCCCAGATGATCTACCGATTCCTATCCTTTGACCACTTCAGAGACAAACTTGTGCCTCCATCCCCTGTGGGTGCCAAGCCAGGCCCAACTCCTTTAACAGAGTCTCCAGAACTGCAGGCACTGCTCCAGCTGCTCCATTGGCCAGCTCCAGCTGAGGATGCTGTAGCCTTTGCTTCCTCCACCAGTGCTGAGAAGAGCCACTACCGACTCTTGCAGTCCCAGAGCAACTACACAGTGGGTAACATGCTCCTGGTGTCGCTGGAGGCCCGGGACCAGAGTGGGCAGCCCAAGCACTACGGCGGAGACTTCTTGAGGGCCAAATTGCATTCCCCAGAGCTGAAGGCGAGTGTGGCAGGGACAGTGGAGGACCACAAGAATGGCACCTACACACTGACTTTCCCGCTTCTGTGGGCAGGTGCGGCACAGGTGTCTGTGCGTCTCATCCACTCCAGTGAGACTGTGGCCCTCATTCGGCGCATCCGTGACTCCCATCCCTCCACAGTCGCCTTCTGGGGCTACTTTGTGGACCCAGGCCAAGGGAGCAAAGAAGAAGTGACTGAATGCAACGTGCATCCAGTCTCAGGCCCAACCTGCCAGTACGTGGATCCTGGCACTGGGGAGCACTGGTTTTGTGCCAAGCCCCAGCATCACTCCTGCAATGACCTTGTGTACCACTCTGCTGGGATCTACAAAAATGTGCTCACCTCAGCAGAGAAAGTCTTCCTTAGTGGGTGAGTGCTTTGGAGATGGCTGGGAATGGGGAAGGTAAGCTTATGGCGTGGTGATAGCGATGCATTTCCAGGATTTCTTATGGGAACCATGGGATATTTTCTAGAGCCTTCCTGGAAGTACATATTCTAGAAGTAGCTTTCACACCATGTAGGGAACCTTTGGTATTCCAGCTGTTGCTAAACTACAATTCCTAGCATTCCCATGAAGACATACATCACTATCATTCACATGCTGGCACTCCTTAGTGCAAAATGTAACCAAATGTAAGTGATGTTCATGAAACCATTTCATTGAATAATATTCCATGACATTAAACAACCCTCTTCTAATGCATAATAGGGTCTAACAGCAGAATACAAAGTAATTACAAAAAGAGCAAAAATAACACAGCACCAAAATCAAATCTTGGCCCCAACAGAAGTCCTTAAACACCACCATAATCCACATCACATTTGTGGAAATTATTGTCTGGGGACTTTGGGCCTCAATCCAGCACATTGAGAAAAGCAATAGCACCAGAACTGAATTAAATTAAACACAGATTGAGAGATTGCCTGTAGAAGGTGTGCTAGTGTGACCAGTAAGCAACACAACCCACTGTAGCATTGCTCAGATGTGCTATAACACCTCCTGGACTCCCTCGAAGTGATGAGCTTCAAAGAAGAAACTCACACTTCAGCCGTGATGCAGCTCAAGTTGCCCTGTTCTTCATTCCTCTCTGTTCACACAGAGCTGCGACAGACCGGATTATTCCAGGGAGTGTGCCCATCATCCAAGTGCTGCCTAGCCACCAGCCTGTTGGTGAGTGGAAATAGATGGTGGGAAGTCAGTTGGCTCTGTGTTTATATTCTTGAGAATGGCATTGTGACCATCCCTTGCCTGTGTTCCTGTAGCCACCTCCCCACCGCTCCCATGCCATCCAGGACTTGCCCTCACCAACCCTTCAGGTTTCTACTACAAGGATGTGTGGGTTTCCTTGGGATGTTCTAGCCGGACCTTCCCTACTTCTGACTTGGCACTCGGCTGCTTGCGAGGCAAGATAGTCCATATGATTGGAGACTCCACACTACGCCAGTGGTGGGAATTCCTGCTGGCCTTCATTCCATGTAAGTCACTGTCTGGATGTGGAAAGGGCATTGTTTTGGGGGACAGGTGTCCTGGTGTGGGGATAAATGTATAAGAAAGGTATGTTTGAGCTTCAGAACCAGAATGAAGGAAACAGAGGTTGGTGTGGGAAGTGGTAAGAATTGTGTTGGCTGGGGTGGTTGGCTTTGGCAGAGAACTAAGAAGGAATGTTTGGGGTAGGAGAACAGTGAGGGAAGCTACTCCCTCACTGTTACACATGTGTAAGGATATGCAAATCATGGATCAGAGCACATGAGAACCTTTGATGGATGACTGGAGTGTGGAGCTGTCCATTTGGGACTCTAACTCCTGAGTCTCTCACACACTCTTGTCTTTCTCTTTCACTGTGTAGCAGTCAAGCGCATAGACCTTCACGTGACCTATCAGTCTGGCCCACTGCTGGCTGTGGAGCCAGCACAGGGCCTTGTGCTGAGGTGGCGTGCCCACGGCATTCCGCTGCGCACCGCGAAGTCCAAGATGGCTGACATGCACTACTTGGCCAATGAGCTGGATGCACTTGGTGGGGGCCCGGACATGGTGGTAGTTTTCACGCTCTGGGCCCATTTCACCACCTTCCCAGTGGATGTATATGTGCGGCGGGTGCATGGCATTCGGCAGGCTGTGGCTCAGCTCCTGGCCCGCAGCCCCCAGACCACCGTTGTCATCAAATCAGCCAACACAGGATACAAGTCTGTCTATGGCAGTGACTGGCTCTCCCTGCAGCTGGACAACATCCTTCGTGCCATGTTTGCTGGCATGAAAGTGGCCATTGTTGATGCCTGGGCCATGACCTCCTGCCACTACCTACCTGATAACATCCATCCTGGCAAGGTAATTGTTCAGAATGAGGTCAACGCCTTCCTCTCCTATGTCTGTCCAGGGAAGTGACTCAGAATGGAGCGGTCTTGGTACAGCAGAAATAGAGCACATGGAAAATTCCACAATGATGAGGGATCTTCAGAGAGCACCTTGACATGTTCAGGGGGTAGGTTGGTGGCTAGAGCAACTTCTCAGCAACCAAGTTGCAGTGGGTGTTAGATGGGGACATGCAAGGTAATAATATAATAATAATAATAATTTCTTATTTATACCCCGCCCATCTGACTGAGTTTCCCCAGCCACTCTGGGCGGTTCCCAATCAAGTATTAAAACAAGACAATGTTAAATATTAAAAACTTCCCTGAACAGGGCTGCCTTCAGATGTCTTTTAAAGATAGGATAGCTACTTATTTCCTTCACATCTGAAGGGAGGGTGTTCCACAGGGTGGGCGCCACTACCGAGAAGGCCCTCTGTCTGTTTCCCTGTAACCTTACTTCTCGCAATGAGGGAACCGCCAGAAGGCCCTCGGCGCTGGATCTGTGTCCGGGCTGAACGATGGGGGTGGAGACTCTCCTTCAGGTATACAGGACCGAGGCCATTTAGGGCTTTAAAGGTCAGCACCAACACTTGGAGGTGTAAAGAGGGGAGAGGATCATTTATGCATACTGTATGTGGTGGGAATGTGGAAAAATTAGGAAGTTTTGGGATGTTATATATAACAAACTAAAAAAGATGTTAACAATCGCATTCACAAAACGACCAAAACTTTTCTTATTAGGGATAATGTCAACTGAAATAAAAAGAAGAAGTAAGACCTCTCTTTATGTATGCAACATCCGCAGCCAGAATTTTAATTGCAATGTATTGGAAAAATGAAACTATACCTACAAAATCAGAATGGCAAGTTAAATTATTAGAATATCTGCAAATGGCAAAAATGACAGGGAAAGTAAATCAAGAATTGATTATATTCAAGGAATATCTGAAAAATTACTGTGATAGCAAAAACCTCCTGGCAGATCTTGAATGAGTCTTGCAATGTACAGATAATATATGTAAATTTAATGTTTCTATTTATTTTTTCTTTTCTTTTTCTTTTTGATTTCTTTATCAAAATGTTTTATGAAAATAATATAATAATATGGCACTGTGTAAAATATAACAAGTGTAATTTAGCTTTTTGAGAACTTTCGGAAGTCTAGGTCTTTTTAAAATTTCTTGTATTCTTTTTAATTTCTTTGTTATATGAGATGTGATATAAATTGTAATATAGTATATTGTATAATTTGTGAAATATGTTTAATAAAGATTATACATACATACATATATATATATATATATATATAAATATATATATACATATATATATATATATATAGAGAGAGAGAGAGAGAGAGTTTGGATATCAGAAAAAGATATTAATATATTCAAAGACAATTACACAGTATGGAAAGAGATTAAAAGGAATTTGGAAATCTGGGACAGACTAAAATTATCATTCTGGGGAAGGATTTCCATAATAAAAATGAGTACGTTGCCAGAAAGACATTTTATGGTTTATTTGGCAGGGGGAAAGGCATAGAATTAATTTCAAGATATTAACTGATATAAAAGAAAGAGGCGGTTTCACGCTGCCAAATCTGGAATTGTATTACGAAGCTGCATGCCTTTCTTGGATCAAAGAATGGATAATTTTGAAAAATTACAAATCTGCTAGATATAGAAGGTTTCAACAATGGATTCGGGTGACATGCATACCTAAACTATGGTAAGGTGAGAGTTCACAAAGAGTTCATGAATCATGTGGCAAGAAGATCATTATATGATCATGTGGCAATTTTGACTGGGCTAGAATGACTCGTAAAAACAACTAATAGAAACGGTGGAAATGATGGTTAATAGAAGATAAATTTGGAAAGGCATAGAACATAGAATTCTAAGGACCCAAGTAAAAGGTGGAAAGAAGTCCGGTGCAAACTAAGTAAAAACACAATAAGTAGAAAAGTAACACAATTTTTATTTTCCTTTTTGTTTATGCATACATGTTCAATGGTGGAATGTCGAGGGATTTCAATTATTCATTGTGAATGTTGACGTGTATGAAAAGAATGGTTGTAAATTAACTGAAAAACCAATAAAGATGTTTTAGAGAGTGAGAGAGAGAGAAAACCCTAATGCCAGGATAACAAGAAGGGGCTCCAACTTTAGATCTTATTGCAAGGCAGGTTGGTGTCAGGGAACTGCCATCGGAAGGACAGGAGGTGCAAAGGCTCCCTCAGGTTGAAAGAGACGGAGCAGCTGAAGAGGGAACCAGTAGGGGGCGAGCAGGAACTTCCAGGGAAAGTGAGTCGGAGGGGTGGCTCAGAGACGTTTCCAGCGAAAACAGTGGAGAGGTCTCAGGACCTCCTATAGGGACACCCACGCCTCGCCGGAAACTGTCACGCAGAGAGTCCAGAAGACGTGTTTCCGTGAAAGAGCTTTTATGTTGGAAACGTTTCCGAAAGCAACCACTTTCGGATTCTACTAGCGATTGACGCAGCCATGCCGGAGGGGCTCCGTCACAGGCAGAGGTTTGAAAACCTGATCAAACTCTGAGGGACTTGCATTTTACGCACAAGCAGCTCATCATCCCACCACAGCAATCCGAAAGTCACTGAAAGCCAGCTTGTGCAAGCAGCGGCATCATGAGCGACCCAGCCGGAACCGGAGGAGCAGGAGCAGCTGGAGGAGGTCCAAGCCTGGAAGAAAGGTACAGGGCGTTGGAGATCCAGCTGGCCATGCAAACGGCGAGGCTTGAGGAGAGGAGGGCTCAGGATGCAGAAAAGGGAAAGGAGAAAACCACCTCGATAGCCAGAAAGGTGCCAGGATTGGTGCAGAAATTCGGGGGAGATCCCAGAAACTATCATGCCTTTAGAACTGAGATGCAATACGCTCTCAACCTGCAGTATGATGACTTCCCCGACGAGGAATCGCGAGTGGCTTTTGTAATTGGCCATCTCGAAGGGGGGGCGAAGGATTGGGTTCGACCCCTGATGGCAGTGAATAATGAGATACTAAAGGACACGAGGAAGTTTTTTCGTGCCATGGACCTGATGTTTTCCAGTGACATTGAGCAGGGGGTGGTACGAAGGCAGTTAATGGCTTGCAAACAGGGGAGCCGATCTGTTCGTGAGTACTGGACTGAGTTTACTATGCTGATTCATAAATTGGGGTGGGACCTATCGGCGGAACCCATCCAAATGCTTTTTGAAGAGGGGCTTTCTTCGGCCGTTAAAGATGAACTTTCCCGGGGGGCGTACAATCTGATACGCATAAGGAAGGGAGATGAATGGAAGACCACCATGTTCACCCCTTTGGGAGCCTTTGAATACCTCGTTATGCCCTTCGGTCTACAAGGAGGCTCCGCGTGCTTTCAAGCGTTTATTAACCACGTTCTGGGGCCTTTGCTCTACAAGAACTGTGTGGCCTTTTTAGACGACGTGTTGGTGTATTCGGAGGATGAGGAGCAGCATGTGAGGGACGTTCGAGAAGTGTTGGGCAGGCTGCAAGCCAACCAGCTGTGGGTGAAACTGGAAAAGTGCCAGTTTCATACCAAGGAGGTGGAATTCCTGGGGTACCGCTTGTCAGACAAGGGATTGGCCATGGATCCAGGCAAGGTCCAAGCGGTACTGGAATGGAAGACACCGAAGACCAAGAAGGATGTGCAAAGATTCTTGGGGTTTGGGAACTTTTATCGGAAGTTCATCAAGAACTTTGCCCACTTGACGGCGCCCATCACCGACTGCCTCAGCAGCAAGAAGAAATTTGTTTGGACGGCGGAGGCGGAGCGAGCATTTGAAGAACTGAAAAGGGCTTTCGCCTCGGAAGAACAACTTCTGCATGTGGATTTACGAAAACCCATGAGAGTGGAAACCGATGCGTCCGACCGGGCGGTAGGGGCGGTACTTCTTCAACCGGGGAGGAGTATGTCAGAGTGGAGACCGTGTGCCTTCTTCTCGCGGAAGCTGAATAAATCCGAGAGGAACTACACGGTGTATGACAGGGAACTACTTGCCATTCACGAAGCGTTCCGGAGGTGGAGACATTTATTAATTGGGGCACAACAAAAGGTGCAAGTGTGCACCGACCACAAGAATTTAGAGTATTGGAGAACAGCTCGAGTGCTCAACCAACGACAAGTGAGATGGGCACAGGAATTCTCTAAATTCAACTTTGAAATTTGTTATGTGCCAGGTCCAGAAAACGTCAGGGCGGACGCTCTCTCACGCAAACCAGAGTATTGGGAGGGGGAGGGGGCGATTGAAGAGAGACATGTCATCCCTGAGGACCGCTGGGTGTGTGGGGCGGCGCTGGTGGGGCAACGAGAACTGGTAGAGGAAACGGAAAATGATGAATATGCCCAGGATAAGCTCAGAGGACTCAGGGGGGAGGGCGAGAGCCCCGAAGGTTTTGAGGAAAGAAATGGGGCATTGTATTACAAAGGGGCACTGTATATACCCGAAGGTGAATTGAGGGGGAGAGTACTCAAGCAGTTGCACGATAGCCCCACGGCGGGACATTTTGGGCAACACAAGACCATGTGGTTGGTTACCAGGGAATTCTGGTGGCCCAAGGTGAGGGAAGATGTAAGGGAGTATGTAAGAGGGTGTGACCAATGTCAGCGAGCCAAAGGGGAAAGACGGGCGCCGGCAGGGTTATTAGAACCATTACCCACACCAGAACGGCCTTGGGAAGCGGTATCAATAGATTTTATGACGGATCTGCCGAAGTCCAAGGGGAAAACAGCCATCATGGTAGTAGTAGACCTGTTAACAAAGATGTGCCACTTTGTAGCATGCTCACATGCAGTCACAGCGGAAGAAACAGCGAAGTTGTTTGTAGAACACATCTTTAGGTTGCACGGGGCTCCCTTGAGGGTGATCTCGGACCGCGGCAAACAATTTACTTCCAGGTTCTGGAGGAAGCTCATGAGCTTGCTGCACGTGGAAGTCAATTTTTCAACGGCCCGGCACCCTGAAACCAACGGGCAGGCGGAAAGAGCAAATGGCATTCTTCAACAATATCTGAGGTGTTATGTCAATGACAGAGAGAACGATTGGGTCGAAAAGTTGGCGCTGGCAGAATTTGCCTACAATAATGCGGAGAATGTGTCCACAGGGATGAGCCCCTTTTTGGCTAATTACGGGTGTCACCCCAGGGCATTTCCAGGGGAGGGAGGGGAGAGATGGAGCGTTCCAGCGGCTGAACATTTTGTAGAAGAGATGGAAGCGATCCATCATCAGCTCCAGCTCAACTTAGAAAGGGCCAAGGCACAATATAAGAAGCAGGCAGACAAGAACAGAAGGGAAGGTGAAACCATAAGGGTGGGGGATCAAGTGTGGCTGTCAACCCAAGGGTTGCCGTTCAAAGGGGGTTGTAAGAAATTGAGGCCCAGAAGATTGGGACCCTTTGAGGTCATTCAGCAGGTCAACCCGGTGGCTTTCAAACTCCGGTTACCCAACCACATGAAATTGCACCCAGTGTTCCACAGGTCGTTACTGTCACCATACAGGGGGGGACGTGAAGGGGAGCACGTCAGGGGACCAGCCTTGGAAGAGAGGGAACGCAGCAACCATGTAGCGGAAATCCTCGATTCCAGGTGGAAGGGAAATCAGGTAGAGTATTTGGTGGCGTGGGAAGGGGAACCGGAGTCAGAAAACACCTGGGTGACTGCAGGGGAGGTCAATGACGAGGTTTTAACAGAAACGTTCCACCAAAGATTCCCTAGGAAACCACAGCCGGTAGAAAGGTTTAGGAGGGAGTACTTCGGCACCACCGACGAGGAACAGGAAATGGAAGGATTCACGGAGTCGGAGTTGGAAGAGGGAATAGACTCCGAAGACGAGGAGTATCGAGAGACGAGGGACAGTAGCAGGTGGAGGGAAGTGTTCGAAACTTCGGACGATGAGGAAGGTTCTTTCAGGGGTTTTACTTCCTCCCAGCCCGGAGGGGAGGAGACGGGAGGGGGTGAAGGGGGCCCTGGAGGGGAGGTGGATGTCAGGGAACTGCCATCGGAAGGACAGGAGGTGCAAAGGCTCCCTCAGGTTGAAAGAGACGGAGCAGCTGAAGAGGGAACCAGTAGGGGGCGAGCAGGAACTTCCAGGGAAAGTGAGTCGGAGGGGTGGCTCAGAGACGTTTCCAGCGAAAACAGTGGAGAGGTCTCAGGACCTCCTATAGGGACACCCACGCCTCGCCGGAAACTGTCACGCAGAGAGTCCAGAAGACGTGTTTCCGTGAAAGAGCTTTTATGTTGGAAACGTTTCCGAAAGCAACCACTTTCGGATTCTACTAGCGATTGACGCAGCCATGCCGGAGGGGCTCCGTCACAGGCAGAGGTTTGAAAACCTGATCAAACTCTGAGGGACTTGCATTTTACGCACAAGCAGCTCATCATCCCACCACAGTTGGTATAGTCAGCTTCAGAAGATCCTTATTGAATTCTCAACACTGCTCAATGCCCTTACATGACCCCATTGCCCACCTGCAGTTTAAGCCAGTGATCGTGCTCTTTTGGGACAGACTATACTGCTGTCTTGCTTTTGCTTCAGGCTCTAGCCTTCAAGCTCTTCATCCAGTCTCACTCTGTTTTCTGTGTTCTTATCTTCCTCTTCTTCATCTCTCCCAGCACTAGTAGAATAGATCTATTTATGCTCCAGCCAGCCTTTCAACCAATTAGATCTGAGTGATGTAGAATTCCTCCTCAGACCACTTCTCCCATCCGATGAGTGACCAAGAATTTCCACCCAGTGAGCCAATCAGAAGTCTAATTTTACAATCCCCTCTGTCAGTATTTAAAAGAACCCAGGTTTGCTCAGACCAAACTTATGTAACTGAATAACAGCCAACTGCTAGCCACCAATAGACACGTCATAAGAAGTCAACCTAATCCTAAAATGGAAAGCTATCTGTGGACAAACGGTGGCTCCCTCAGCAACCCCTTAGTCGCCTTTGGCTGGACTTAACTGTCCAGGGGTCCTTTACCTTACCTTTTACCTAATCCTGAAATGAAATGAAAGCAAAGGGACTAGGCATTTAGAACTTGTTTTAATGTTATAAAGCAGTTCCCCCTCCCTCATTAAACAACCGAAAACATTTCTGGGAACCCCAGATTATGTTCTGGTAAGGTAAAGGTAAAGGTACCCCTGCCTGTACGGGCCAGTCTTGCCAGACTCTGGGGTTGTGCGCCCATCTCACTCAAGAGGCCGGGGGCCAGCGCTGTCCAGAGACACTTCCGGGTCACGTGGCCAGCGTGACATCGCTGCTCTGGCGAGCCAGAGCCGCACACGGAAACGCCGTTTACCTTCCCGCTAGTAAGCGGTCCCTATTTATCTACTTGCACCCGGGGGTGCTTTCGAACTGCTAGGTTGGCAGGCGCTGGGACCGAACAATGGGAGTGCACCCCGCCACGGGGATTCGAACCGCCGACCTTTCGATCGGCAAGCCCTAGGCGCTGAGGCTTTTACCCACAGCGCCACCCGCGTCCCCTTATGTTCTGGTAGGTTTGTGTTTATTCTTACCTACACTGTGTGCTCAGCATCAATTTCCTGATTCCAATCCTAGATCTAAAACTAACATATACACATTTTAAACATTGAGTCATGTTCTTTAGAGGTCAGAAGTGTGCTTGAGAAATTGCTTATCAGCACAGAATAATCTCTTGGCCATTGTTACAATCTCTTTGAAGGCAGGTTAAGGAGAAAATAAAAGTGATGTGAGATGAATATATGAACATCTAGCTAGATGGCAGATAGTTTAATGGAAACTGAAGGCCTTTCTTGGTTGGGACAACCTACTCTTCAGAGTGTTACCTTATTCTAATGACATTCATTGGTTTTGGCACAAGATGGATCTTGGTGGCTGCCTGTTAGTATACAATTAGGACCATCTAAACCTGAGGAGCACAATGCAATTTAAATTACTTCCATGGGAATAGGTATTTCAGTCATTAATCAGTTGCACTTGACTAACAGTGTACTCTAATACATCTTTATTTAGCTGTAAGTCCGACTGTTTTGCAGAGAAGACTGTGTAAACGTGCATCTGACTGTACTGTGAAGATTACCTTCTATTAAAGGGATGGGCTGCAAGCTAGGCAGTGCTTGGTTTCTACTGCAAGGTGTGCCAGGGCTCCAGCTTTCTTGGCAATCACACCTATTGCAAAGGAAAATCAGGGACATCTCAAGCCCAGCCCTTTGGAGCAGACTTTGAGGGAAGGGCTGCGGGGGGGGGGGGGAGGAAGGGAAGTTCCAGTGCACAAGCAGAAGTCTATTTCAACAGCAATGTTGGATATCGCCCTATAATTTTAATAGAAATATGAAAGATCTCACCATAGTGAGGAAGACTGTGAGCAGGTGATCTGTCAGCTCAGTCTGCAATTGACAAGCAATTTCCGGGGTTCTGCTCTTCCTTATTATGCTTCTTCGTACAGTATTGCACTTAGACCAGAAAGCCTTCAGAGGACTTCTTCAAATACAGGTCTGTCCTCTGGACGGCAGACTAAGCCAGACACACAGGTCACCTGATAATGGTCATCTTACCCCCTGTGGGGTGATGTATTTCTAATTTATAGCATTTCCCACCTCTAAATAGGTATCAATACATACAAATCAACATATGCAAATTGGTGTCCTCTATTTTGGTAATGTATTCCCTCTTGGGATTTTTTTTAAGAGACAATGGGGTGGTTTTTTTGGGGGTTTTTTGCTTAACAAATTTTCCATATAGAGGATAAATTAGATAAATAGGTAGACCCTGGAAATATGGGCTGGCATGGTGTACGGATGCTAGGAAAAGCTTGCATGCATGAACAAGCTTGATGACAGCTATGCCATGTGGATTCTGCAAACAGCAGCAACAAACAAACAAACAAACAAACAAACAAACAACCCTGCCTGTGTCAAAAGCACCAATCCTACAATAAACCCCTGTCTGGAAGCATGTTTAGTTTCATGTGAGTGGCACAAAGCTTGCACAAAGCTTATGCAGAGGTTATATGGTGTTTGCTTTTCATTGAGCATTCACCCTACTTTGCTTGCATGGAAGTTATATGTCTTGCTGTTAATCAGTCATTTATTTCACATTTTTTGGAACATTTCTCCATCACTTTCCTGACAGCAAAAAGTCTTTGAAGAAAGCTAGGAAATGGGCATGTGATGGAAGATGTTTGCAGAAAATGTTGGTGATGATACATGAAGCACTAAAGTTACGGTAGCTAGGGGCAATAAGAAAGGTCCAATTCTTTAGCTGATGTCCTAGATAACAGATGAAAGAAGAATGCTATCAGAGACATGAAGAAGCTGATTCTGTTTGTGTGTGTGTGTGTATGTGTGTGTGTGTGTGTGAGAGAGAGATAGAATATTATTTTATAAATTTTCCAAAAAAACAAAAAATGAAAACAACAATACATATTCAAACATAGAAAGATATAGAGTTGACTTCCCCCTGTTCCCTTCCCTGGTTGCCTTGTTTATCATCATACCGCATCTCCATTTTAAATTATAAAATCATTATATTTTTTAAATCGTATTTAAATCGTGCTAATGTATTAACCTGTATACATTGCTTCTGTATATATGCAATAAAGTCCTTCCAATCTTCTTTAAATGCATCGTCATCTCTTCCTTTTAATTTCAAAGTCAATTTTGCCATTTCAGCGTATTCCATTAATTTCTCTTGCCAATCTTCTTTAAATGGGACACCTTTGAAGAAGCTGATTCTAAACTTTTCCTAAAACCACCACTATATTCTAATGAAACAAACTAATCATAATTAAGGGTATCAAATTAGGGGTATTGCAATAATGCCCAGCATGCTAGCAAACAAATGAAGGCTGTTCAGCCTGCGAATTAAGTCACGTTTCCAAACAGAGATAGACTAGAAATATTGGCAATTGTTACCAGAAAAGGTTAAGTCAATGTTTGTTTGTTGTTGAAATTCTGTCCCCAGGGAACACAGTTTAGACATTTCCATGCTGGAAGTAAACACAAAAAAGGTCAAAGCAATTAACAGATAAAAAAAATTTCTAGGCCAAACTAATGGCGATTGTAAGAGATCCATTTTGGATCTCCCACTTAAAAAGAAAGAAAGAGAAAGAAAAAAGACTAAATGTAACAGCTTTGGACCAGAGAGAGGCAGTTCTTGGGGAGAGGGGATTGGCTTCTTTCCCTATGCCATCTTCACAATTCTTATTGCTGTTACCAGGGATGTGACCAGGATTTCCTCAGCCTGGTACACTGTATCTGGATTGGGCTCCCTGCAGTATATTGACAAGAACTGCTGCTTATGTATTTATATTAACTTACTAGCCTACCTCACAGGGCTGTTGCAAATATGAAAGGGGGAGGGGTGGAAAATGAACACAACTTTGACTTCCTGTGTGGAAAAGCAAGATGCAAATACCAACTCCCTTCTTACTGTACTCAAACTTTTTTTTTAAACTGCTACTTCCCCAACCTAGTGTCCCCCTATGCTCGCTCTACTCAGACCTCTGCCTTAGTTTAAAATTGCTACTTTCCCCTCTCAGTTTCTCTCTAACCCTGATTTATTCTAACTTCTGCTGTTGTTTGAAACTGCCATTATAACCTGTGACCCTCCATCTTCTGCCTTCTCTTTTCCTCCCCTCCCCTCCCCTGACTTCATGCAAATCCAGGATTGTGATGCAGAACAACAAATTCTGCATTGGTGGCTATGCAAAGACAGCCTTACATTTTTTTATATATAGGAAGACACACACACACACACACACACACACACACACACACCATACTAGTATAGTATATACCTCCAGTTTGAGAAATAGAGACATTCTAGACCAAATTGCAAGTCTTAGTGTGACCTTCCACCCTCTCATATAATTCTGATCCAAGGAGAATTCCTAAGCCTTTAATAACTGACTAGAAGGAGACCATCACAATTAGTGGAAAAGTCATGCCTGCAATATTTGCATCACTGCAGGTACCTTCTTCTTCTTTGGTGATCACTCGTAGCTGAGTAAGATTGTCTTCCATGAATATGGTCTTAATGGTGTGTCTGTGACTGTGGAGGCCAATTCTGGATCCACATGTCCTTCCACAGTGGGGACATAGGTTTCTGGGCAGGAATTGATCACTGTGAGGATTTGCCATAGGTGCCTTCTTCTTAGCTCGTTTCTCCCTTTCGTCCTGAGTTTGTGCTGCTTCAAAGTCCATGACACCTTTGGTAGAGGCTATTCTCCAATTGGAGAGTTTGCAGGCATGGTCTAGTCACACCATCTTTCATACTTCAAACAATGGGATCTATTCATCAATGGAAGGCAAAATATAAGGCTCAGTGGCCTACAAACTGAAGATTTCTGTTCCAGGCACTATTTTTTTATATATGCAATAAAGATAGGAATTTTAATGCCATGGATTATGTTTTTGCATTTCAGAACAGAATTCTGATGTCCGAGTCCCACGAATATCTCATACGTAAGTAGAGGCTGCAAAAACTCTGCCTGTCCTTAGAGGTACTTTGTTATTTATTTTTATGTTGGAAGGCAGAACTTTGACTATGAAAACAGGTCCTGGGACTGAGCCCTAATAACCTTCATGATAAATCAAGTCATGAAAATCAAGCCATGCTTCCCAAACTCACCTAGCTATGTTTACCATACCGTACTTTTCGCTCTATAGGACGTACTTTTCCCCCTCCAAAAAGTAAGGGGACATGTGTGTGCGTCCTGCAGGCTCCTTGGCTTTAGCGATAGCAACGCAAAGCCTCCGAAGCGCAGAGGGAGCGCTCCCTCTGTGTCTCCGGAGGCTTTGCGTTGCTTTCGCTGAAGCCTGGAGAGCGAGAGGGGTCGGTGCGCACCGACCCCTCTCGCTCTCCAGTCTTCAGGGATAGCTGCCTGAAGCCTTCGGAACGCAGCGCGAGTTCCCACTGTGCTCCGCAGGCTTCGGGTTCCTTTTGCTGAAGCCGGGAGAGCAAGACTCTCCTGGCTTCAGCAGAGAGGGAGAGCTGTGCAGCGCCCCTTCAGCCAAGCGGGAGGAGAAATGGAAGGGGCTCCGTTTATCCTGCCGCTTCGCTGAAGGGCCGCTGAGCAGGGGGGGGGGGAGATTTTTTCCCTTGTTCTCCCCCTCTAAAACAAGGTGCGTCCTATGGTCCGGTGCATCCTATAGAGCGAAAAATACGGTAATTTGTCTCACAATTTTCCTTGTATTTTTCACAGGCTCATAACTAACCTGCTCATTTTTTGTCTTTTTGACAACTCTTTGCAGCTTTACACGGTGTCAAATCTCTGAGGAGATTTGTTGCATGCTGTTTTTGTGTAGCCCTTCCTCGTTGAAATGCTCCCCAGAGTGCTATTCTTAGTTGTTTTGTGTATGAACCAGGACCTCCTCTGTTGTAAGCATGCATGCAGTCAGCATTAATATCACGCCCCGCACAAAGCAGCTGAGTGTGCTGCTGCCAGACACCCATTGATCAGCGATTGTACATGTCATCGTAAAGAAAGCCCTTTAATAAGCTCAAAAACAGATCCTGGTAGCTGTTCTCGAAAAGCCTCGGGTGGAATAATCAGCCTTGTAAGAAACTGGCGAGGGAGAAAAACACAATGCATTCAGTCAAGGCAAAACACTTAAGACACTTCATCAAAACCATGCCTAAGTCATTCTTATTAATGGAAACTCGAATGGATTGTCAAGATTACAAAACAGCATTTGAAGGGCTATTTATACTTTTCTCAGTACCAGTATGAATTTTTCATATTAAATTGCTCATACTATTGGAGGAAAGCCAATGAGCAGTCCAATCCCATGAATGGACTGTAGCGGCTGCAGTACAAACATTAGGGCCAAAACAGATGTGTCATTAATTGCAAGTAAACAATTAAAGTGCAGGGTTCTTGTTGTTGTTTTTAATGTAAATAACTGTAGAGGATTGGGAACAAACAGGATTGGAACTGTGGTGTGCCAGGGTAGGGGAAGATGCTATGATCCCAACACCTTTCTCCAAGCTGCTTTTCAGCCCAGGGGAGTTCCTATTGCTATCATCTGTGCACACTAACTGCTTCTGGGTTCCCCCAATGTGGTCCACAGCCATCACGGTGCAATAGATGACTCTCTTGGTGCTAGCTATTTCCTCCTGCACCTCCAATTCTTTAAAACAAAACAAAGAGGTGTTGGGTTTGTTATTGCTTGAGGGGGGATTTCTCCTCTTTTGGGGAATTATTTTTTTGTTTTTACATGGGTGTAGGTGTTTTGCTTCTGTGTGTAGGAGAGGGGTGCTTCTAAGCAACAGCAGTTTTTCTTCTGTGAAATGAGCACTTTCATACATTCAACTGCAGGATTATTGTAGTCAGGGCGCCATCTTGGCAGTGTCTTCTCTTTTGTAATAGTGTTTTGTTCAATGCATTTCAAACCTGGGCAGAGAGTGGTGAGTCACAGTGTAATTTGGAATAGAAAAACAGCAGACAGTGGAAAGGTCAAATGTTGCCACTTTCTCTTATCATTTCTCCATTCTGAATTATCTGCTTCCAAATAATAATAATAATAATAATAATAATAATAATAATAATAATAATTTATTACTTATGCCCCACCCATCTGGCTGGGTTTCCCCAGCCATTCCCCAGCCACTCTGGGTGGCTTCCAACAGGAGATTAAAAATACATTATTATTATTATTATTTTAATTTTTTTTTAAATTTTCCATTAAATACATCCAATTAATAACAAATCAAATCCAATCCTAATCCAAATCAAGGGGGGGACCAAATCAAGGGGGGGACCAAATTACAACCAAATTATTAATTATTAAATTTCAAATGGCCTTCCCAAATTCTGGACCTCTGAAGCGATCATCTCAAACAATTATAATTTCAGCTTTCTTTTTGTTGTTCTCATATTTTCCACATTCCGATCTTAAAGTCTCAAAGTCCTCAGTCCCTGGTTGATCAATTCTCATCATGTTAGACAGCCATATATCCTTTCATTTGCCAAGTACAGTTTATACACACACACACACACACACACACACACCCTTCTGTCAATTTATCAGCGCAGTTTTTCCTGGCTTCACTCTGGTCTTATCTCCCAGTCTAGGCTGTTGTCCAAGCCTGCTATTTCAAGTTTAAATTCCAAAGTTGTTGTATTCTTAAAACATACTGCTTGCAGATACATGCAGCAATGAAGATATGAATCATTTGGCAATTAATCAGCTTTTCCGGGGATCACACAGAACACACTTCCTGGGCCCTGGAGGGGGGCTGCTAAATACCCGCCTCACCTTTTCTCTCACCCATAAAGAAGAAAAGCCTGCAAACAGATGTACTGTACAGTGTGGGATATTTCCCAAATTATTGTCTCAGATTGTTGTAGAGTCAGCCACCAAATGTTTCCCACTCCCTCAAAAAAGGGAGGAATTCACTCTTTTTTTGTCCTGCGTCAGAGCTGGCAAATGCCATCGTGGCCACTCCTTTAACTTTTGTCAAGTCCAATTAAAACTGCGCAGCTGAATAATTAATTGTAAATAGAAGTCCACTTGTACTCCATTTGAAAATTAGATCTTTCTAATGAGGCTCAGCACATAAAAGCAAGTGTAGATAGAAAGAAAATTATAGTCACGTACAGATCACCTCCCTAAATCAAAACACCATGGTTATGTCCAAACTTAAACACCAGTGACTGTGCAGTTCCACAGGTTATTTCCTTTTTCTTCATCGGTCCAGAATACGCCTGTTTTTGGCCAGATATTATTTTTTTAAGGAACAGGTGCCCCTGCGTGTAGGAGTGGCTCTGGAAAGTGCCAGCAGTGTCGTGCTCTTTGACCCAGCACCCCCCCCCTCCGCTTGCACCTTGATGCGAACTGACAGATCACGGGTGATCTGCGGGTCTGTGAGACAGTCCTCCCCCACCTTGGGGAGTCTGCCAGGGTTAATTATCCCCATATCAGCCCTGAGTTACCGGCACAGCTGGAGTCTGTTCGTGTGGGAAGCAGCCATTTCCCACAGTAAAAAAGCTGGAAGTGAGATTAAAAATACATTAAAACATCAATCATTTAAAAACTTCCCTGAACAGGGCTGCCTTAAGATGTCTTCTGAATGTCAGGTAGTTGTTTATCACTTTGACATCTGCTGGAAGGGCGTTCCACAGGGCAGGCGCCACTACCGAGAAGGCCCTCTGCCTGGTTCCCTGTAGCTTTGCTTCTCGCAATGAGGGAACCGCCAGAAGGCCCTCGGCGCTGGACCTCAGTGTCCAGGTCGAACGATGGGGGTGGAGATGCTCCTTCAGGTATACTGGACCGAGGCCATTTAGGGCTTTAAAGGTCAGCACCAACACTTTGAATTGTGTACGGAAAAGTACTGGGAGCCAATGTAGGTCTTTCAAGACTGGTGTTATGTGGTCTCAGCTCCCAGTCACCAGTCTAGCTGCTGCATTCTGGATTAATTGTAGTTTCCAGATCACCTTCAAAGGTAGCCCCATGTAGAGTGCGTTGCAGTAGTCCAAGCGGGAGATAAAGAGAGCATTCACCACTCTGGCGAGACAGTCCACGGGCAGGCAGGGTCTCAGCCTGAGTACCAGATGGAGCTGGTAGACAGCTGCCCTGGACACAGAATTAACCTGCGCCTCCATGGACAGCTGTGAGTCTAAAATGATTCCCAGGCTGCGCACCTGCTCCTTCAGGGGTACAGTTACCCCATTCAGGACCAGGGAGTCCCCCACACCAGTCCACCCCCTGTCCCCCCAAAACAGTACTTCTGTCTTGTCAGGATTCAGCCCCAATCCATTATCCACCATCCATCCTCTAACCGCCTCCAGGCACTCACACAGGACCTTCACCACCTTCACTAGTTCCGATTTGAAAGAGAGGTAGAGCTGGGTATCATCTGCATACTTGAAAACAGGTATCAGGTATGTAGCAACTGATATGTAACAACACACATGTTACATGTATGCTACAAGTCTTCTACATGTTTCTACTTCTCATGGAAACAGTGAGGCTTCCAGTGGAAGTGGATATGCACGTCATCCATTAATACGTAGCCATTCAAAAAGGAAGATGGAATGGAAAGGTCAGAAACTTTGGGCACGTACAGGCTGCTGCTATTTTTGGATGGGATTCAATCACATCTTGGCAAATTTAGGCTACACAAGTAAAGTTGGTTTGGTGCTCTTGTGCAACAAACCCATATTCCCTACTGCAAAACCGGACACTTTGCAATAAGGAAAGTGGTGGAAAAGTACACTGGAAAGTGTGGGATAACATTTGCTTGCTTAATTCAACTTTGTACAAACTCCTCACAAACAAATCAGAATGAATGCTCAATAAACAGCTGAAGTTGTATAACATCTGTGCAAACTTTGTACAAAAAAAAATGATTAAAGCTTAAGCAGGTTGCCTGGGAGTGACCTTGAAGGAGGGAAGGATGGTATGGGAATATAGGTTGCAGAAGTGGCTTTTGGGGGGCTCAGTGTATTACAAGTCCAGGCTTCAAAGATGAGGTGGATCTCCAAATTGGGGTACATAGAATGGTCACCATTCTAATATTTCATATTTCCCCCTAGAAGAGTTAAACTGGCCCTTGGTTATGATGTGCCTTTTATTGGATTCATGTGCTGGTCATATTTTGTAAAGCTTTCCAATTTCACAGAGTTCCTCTTCAGGAAGAGGTAATGGATGGTTAATGTGAGAAGTAATGAAGTGCGACTTACAGTGGATGACTGGATGAGGGAAATTTGGAGTATCCTAGGCATGAGGCACCAAAAGTGAATGTAGCCCATTCCCTTCTGAATGCTTCGATGTTTCTCTCAGAGCTTTATGCTTTCTGACAATTCCTATTTTGTTAAAAAATGGTCACATCTTAACTGCCTCTATCCTGAGAGGCCAAAAGTGAATTGTAAAAATCAATTTAGCAATCTGACTGCATTAATGGTGCATGAAGTAAAATGTGGTAAGTCTGTTAAACACGAAGGGGGAAATGATACATTTAAAAAGAGAGGGAAGGTCACTGGAGAGCAGGGGGGTCAATTCACTTCAAAGACATATAAAATCAACTTTTTAATTATTATTACACGTTCACTGTGAAGTAAAGTAATTGCACAACACTGGAATAAAAAATAATGCTTGTCCATAATTAAGACGTATGGGGTAGGATTGTCTGGCACAGCTCTCATGCCTTTAATGTCCAGTACAGATAGCAGAAGTTCAGCGGGTGAAGTTTTCCCTTGCTACTGTGTCCACAGGAAGTGGGCCTTGCTTGGTGCATATTGCAGGTGATGTGCTGACTCTAATGTGCCAGTGGGTGATCTTCAAAGTCCAGAAAGTGCTTACGAAAGACTTAAAGGACTAGAAATGTATTACAGTGGTGCCTCGCAAGACGAAATTAATTCGTTCCGCAAGTCTCTTCGTCTTGCGGTTTTTTCGTCTTGCGATGCACGGTTTCCCATAGGAATGCATTGAAAATCAATTAATGCGTTCCTAGGGAAACCGCCTTCAGACCAGGTCCGGGGACAGTCTGTCCCCGGACCTCTTCTGAAGGCTGGGGGGGGGGGGGACAAGGGCTTTTCTTCCCACCCCCAGCATTTTAAAAAACCCTGGGACAGCGGAGGACTTCTCCGCTGTCCCGGCGATCTTAAAATGCTGGCGGGCGGCATTTTAAAATCGCCCCGACAGCGGAGGACTTCTCCGCTGTCCGGGGCGATTTAAAAGCCCCTGGGAAGGCAGGCAGGGGGGACAAAGACTTTCGCCCCCTGCCCGCCTTCAGAAGGTGTTCCCGCCCCCCGCCCCGCTTTGGAACAGCGTTCCGAAGTGGGGCGGCTGGGGCAGGTCTTCCCGCCCCCCTCCCCGCTTCGGAACAGCGTTCCGAAGTGGGGCGGCTGGGGCAGGTGATCCCGCCCCCCCTCCCCGCTTCGGAACAGCGTTCCGAAGTGGGGCGGCTGGGGCAGGTGATCCCGCCCCCCCTCCCCGCTTCGGAACAGCGTTCCGAAGTGGGGCGGCTGGGGCAGGTGATCCCGCCCCCCCTCCCCGCTTCGGAACAGCGTTCCGAAGTGGGGCGGCTGGGGCAGGTCTTCCCGCCCCCCCTCCCCGCTTCGGAACAGCGTTCCGAAGTGGGGCGGCTGGGGCAGGTGTCCCCGCCCCCCCTCCCCGCTTCGGAACAGCGTTCCGAAGTGGGGCGGCTGGGGCAGGTGATCCCGCCCCCCCTCCCCGCTTCGGAACAGCGTTCCGAAGTGGGGCGGCTGGGGCAGGTCTTCCCGCCCCCCCTCCCCGCTTCGGAACAGCGTTCCGAAGTGGGGCAGCTGGGGCAGGTGATCCCGCCCCCCCCTTCGGAACAGCGTTTTAAAATGCTGGGGGTCGGGAGCGAAGCGCTGCCGACCCCAGCATTTTAAAATCTCCCCGTGTCCCGGGAAGGTTTTAAAATGCTGGGGGTCGGGAGCGCTTCCCTCCCGACCCCCAGCATTTTAAAATCTCCTCGGGACAGAGACTTCTCTGCTGTCCCTTGGAGATTTTAAAATGCTGGGGGTCGGCAGCGAACGCTTCGCTCCCGCCCGCCAGCATTTTAAGATCGCCCGGGGCAGGCGGGGGGAAGGCAGGCGGGGGGGAGCAAAGACTTTTGCCCCCCGCCGGCCTTCAGAAGAGGTCCTCTTCTGAAGGCCGGCTGTGGGCGAAAGTCTTTGCTCCCGACCGCCAGCATTTCCCTATGGGCTTTCGTCTTGCGATGCAAGCCCATAGGGAAATTCGTCTTGCGAAGCGCCTCCAAAACAGAAAACCCTTTCGTCTTGCGGGTTTTCCGTCTTGCGAGGCATTCGTCTTGCGGGGTACCACTGTATTTGTATCATATTGCCAATGCACACAGTACTTTACAGTGTAACATGTGCAAAGAAGGCTGGTTCCTGGCCCAACAACCTTGCTTCTGGTTCACAGAGAAGCATGAAACTGTTTGCAAAAGTACTCTTAAATCAGCCCATGTGACACTTTGAAATTCCCACAACTGGGACCTCACAGTGCAGCATCACCTGATGTCAAGTGATTAACAGGTGGCTGGTCTGTCAATTTTTGCACTGCAAGAGTGGGGAAATAAGGATCAGGCCCACTGGCTAGAAGAGGTTCCCAATTCATCTTAAAGGGGCAGGTTATGGCAGGGCAGAACTGCATGGCAGGAGAGACAACAAAGGGCTCTTCTTTTCCCGAAGGCGATGATGACGCCAGTGATTAATTACTGTGCTACTTTTAGTTTGCAACATGCAACTCATTTGTACTCGCAACATTATTAATCTCTATTAATGGAGAGGGCTCTTGATATAAGGGAAAATATGCTTGCATCATGGGTTTCTATGGCTTGCCTCATAAGGTCATCTCTGTCCTTGTCCATTTCACCCTTTCCCTTCAGAAATTTGCTCAGTCCAAAAGGAGGAAATCTGTGAACTGAAAAATCTTCATTGAGCTTAATGTTTCCTGTCAGACTGTGCACATCTGCCTCCCTGGATAACACAAAATAAAAATCAAACTTGAAAATAATAAATAAAACAGAGGCTGCAGAGGAACATTTATAATCTCAGGGGGGCAAGAAGAGGCCAAGGGAAAGTACAATGTCTCAAGTGTATCTGATTGTACTATGGCATGTGAGTGGGAGACAAAACTTGAATGCTCAGCTCATTCTGTTTACAGCCTATCTAATATTCAATGGATGAAGCATTGGGATTGGATCTGGGAGATCCAGGCTTCGTGAGAGTCTTTGACCTCAGGAGTTTGCTGGCAGCAACATATACTATTGACAAGGCCTTTCAAGCTTCACCGGTCAAAAGGGAGAGATAAGACTAATTAAATCTGCCACAAGGCGGAAAGTACCAATGTTTCTGGGTGGATAAGCTTCTAATTTTGTAGAATAGCACCTGTACACCACAGGAGCTGTTTTGTTGTTGTTGTTGTTGTCTTTACATCTGGTACCATGAATGGGTAATCAGATATTTTATTTGGAAGCTGTTTTAAAATGCACATTGAAAATACTTGCAGCAAAAAAAGTTTTAATACCACACTGTGCCTGGCGCAATGTACAAAAGGTGTTGGGATTTGGGCAGAGTGTACTGGCTAGACTTTAGAGGGTGAGGACCTAAAGTCACCTGTCAAGGGTGTAATTAGAAATTCTGTTTGCGTGATTTTAAATTAAATAGAAAGCATGGGGAAGGGTTAGTTGTTATCAAGATAACAATGCAATTAACATTAGGGAGGAAAAAACCCTTCTCTTTAATGCTCATTTTGACAACATGGCACTATAGCCCTCGAGATTCAGCAACCAACTGCTTGGGGTCAGATCACATCCCAGAGGAACTGGGAAAGAATCACAGGCAGACAAAGTTGGAAGCCACAGTTTTGAGTCCACTACAGGGACGCGGGTGGCGCTGTGGGTAAAACCTCAGCGCCTAGGACTTGCCGATCGCATGGTCGGCGGTTCGAATCCCCGTGGCGGGGTGCGCTCCTGTTGCTCAGTCCCAGCGCCTGCCAACCTAGCAGTTCGAAAGCACCCCCGGGGGCAAGTAGATAAATAGGGACCGCTTACCAGCGGGAAGGTAAACGGCGTTCCTTGTGCTGCGCTGGCACGCAAGATGCAGCTTGTCACGCTGGCCACGTGACCCGGAAGTGTCTCCGGACAGCGCTGGCTCCCGGCCTCTAGAGTGAGATGAGCGCACAACCCTAGAGTCTGTCAAGACTGGCCCGTACGGACAGGGGTACCTTTACCTTTTTATCTGCACTTTTTATTGTTTGCACTTCAGACAAGACAGAGTGTTCCAGCAGGCAGTCCAGTGGTAGGGTGTTTAGGTCCTGCGGTACAAAAAAAGAACTCCATTTTTGTAGAAATTGATTGTTTTTCCTAACTGCAGCATTTAGGTCTTTTTTTAGTTTAGAGAAAAGGAGAGTAAAAGGTGAAATGATAAAAGTTTATAAAACTATGCATGGCATGGTTAAAGTGGATAGAGAAATGTCCCTCATAATGCTAGAAGTTGTGGACATGCAATGAAGTCAAATGTTGGAAAATTCAGGGAACAGAGAACAGAAAGTACTTCTACATGCAGCACCGGTAAACTATGGAACCTGCTCCCACAGGAGGCAGTGGTGGCCCCCAACCTAGATGGCTTTAAGATAGGTTTTGACAAATTCACGGAGGAGAGGACTATCAAAGGCTACTAGTTGTGATGGCTATGCTCTGCCTCCACGTTTGGAGGCGGTAATGTGTCTGAATACCAGTTTCTGGAAACCACAGGGAGGGAGGGTGCTCTTGTGTTCAAATGCCGCTTGCAGGTTTCCCATAGATACCTGGTTGGCCACTGTAAGAACAGGATGCTGGACTAGATGGGCCTGAGGCTTGACCCAACAGGCTCTTCTTATGTTTTTGTATGGGAAATGTCTGTCTAACATCTCCAGGGTGACATGGAAATGTGGAGAACCAAATTTAAGACTGGAAAGCTGACAGAAACTAAATTGACTGATCTGCCCATCCCTAACCAGAACTTATTAAACTTCAAGTGTTATCTGGGTGAAAAGTATGAGAGTTGGGACCAAGAGTTTTTAATCCTTTATATTTGGGTGAAGGGGGAGTGCAGTGCTAACATTTTTGAGGCTATTACTATAGATATCTGTAAAAGAATGAAATAACGGCCTGTGTAATTCCTTCATAAGGCTAGTGACTCGTGTGATTGTCAAATGTGGGTCTCTAAATGCCTCTAGCATACTATGTGGCATCATTGTAGTGTTACAGGACATTGCACTTTGTCATTTCCTTATGTACTAATGGTTGGATATATAACTTGAGCCTTAATGGCCTTTTTCTAGATAACATGCTGTTCAGTTATTGAATCCTGCCTGCAAGGCCCCATTTCCACTTGTTATCAATAAACAATTGGTTTACCAAAGTGGCAAAGAAACGGATGAATGTCATGTTGGAATTCTAGGTGAATCTGAACAACTAGATCTTTTTTCCCAGAGTTGTTCAATTCCCTCAGGATTAAACCTTTTTGATGTGGATGAAGCAATAATTTTTCTGATGAAGTCTCTGACAGCAACAGTTCCCTGGTTGTCAATTGGCACATGATGAACTTCAGCCGTTAATTAAAGCACAAACTCTCTGAGTTAATAATCTCACAGGCCAGAGGCAGCCAACATTTAAAATCATTTTCTCTTCCAAGATTCCAATCTTATTGAAAATACCTCCTTTGCAGAAACATGCCCCTTGTTTTTAACATATACAGGGAATCTCACTTTCTTATACACAAAATGATACAAGTATGCCAATTAAATTCAGAAAATGAGAAGAAAACACTTTAATGGCAACAGAATCGACATATTCACTGAATCTCAGGAGATTTCCTAAGAAGCTGTTGCATGAGCCACTGTAAAAGCTCATTCAAAAGCCTACCGAACAACACCCTCATCCTTTGATTCCTCATTTCTCATGCTAGAAAAGGCTCACATTGTCTCCTTTGACAATATCATTTTTACACTGTGCCATTTTAACACAGCTTTTTGTCTATAAAGTATGCTACATGCTTTTAAAAGTAATGGTAGATACCTGGCTAGAAAATAAATCAAGGTAATAAATGTCACTGCAGTCATAATGGGTGAGTTGCTAGGAAGAGGAATCAAACTGGTGCTGAAATACATAACATTTAAATCTTTTTTTAAAAAATCAATATGATTTTTTTCAAAGAAGGAGGAGGTGAAATAATCTCATTCATTATCCATGCAGGTGATTGAATTTGTTTGATAAAGGGTTGTATTTGGAGCTTTTCGTCTAGAAAAAAAGTGTTGGTACTCAGCATGGAGTTGCTACAGTAAGTGCCATGCTTTTAACCAGTGCTTTTCTTCTAGAAATAAAGGCGCTGCTACTGCATACCCATGAGTACCCCCAGAAAAAAAGCACTGGTTGTATTCAACTAAGGGTCACGCACCTTCTCTCCACCTGCTTCCTTCTGGAGCATCCATTCTACTCCCTGGACTTAATCCTGGTTCAGTGCTACATTGGCAGCAGCATTCCACAGTTAGGGCTAACCAGAGTTGTTGCTTAAATCAGTACAGTCATACCTCACGTTACAGATGCTTCAGATTGCGTGTTTTTGGGTTGCGCACCGCGCCAAAGCCAGAAGTACCGGAACAGGTTACTTCCTGGTTTTGGCGCTCGCACATTCGCAGAAGCACTAAATTGCGCTTTGTGCAGAAGCGCCGAATTGCGTCTCCGCTGTGGGTTGCGAACATGCCTCCTGCAAGGATCACGTTCGCAACCCAAGCGTCCACTGTATATGAAATACAGTGGTGCCCCACAAGACGAATGCCTCGCAAGACAAAAAACTCGCTAGACGAAAGGGTTTTCCGTTTTTTGAGTCGTTCCGCAAGACGAATTTCCCTATGGGCTTGCTTCGCAAGACGAAACGTCTTGCGAGTTCTTGCGAGTTTGTTTCCTTTTTCTTAAAGCTGCTAAGCCGCTAAGCCGTTAATAGCCACTAAGCCGCTAATAGCCGTGCTTTGCAAGACGAAAAAACCGCAAGACGAAGAGACTCGCGGAACGGATTAATTTCGTCTTGCGAGGCACCACTGTAAGTTCAAATCCCTGGTTTCATATGCTAGGTTAAGAGGAAATATAGGTTAGCCCTAGCCAGTGCTTTTTTTCTGGGGGGACACAGGGGTACGCATACCCCCTAAACATTTTGTGAATCTAAGTTTGGACTCATTGAGGGGCAGTATTTCAATATGAGTAGGAAAATTAGAGTACCCCTAAACATTTTTTTCTAGAAAAGAAGCACTGGCCCTAGCCCTTGTTAACTTTCCCAGTGTTGTTGTTGTTGTTGTTTAGTCGTTTAGTCGTGTCCGACTCTTTGTGACCCCATGGACCAGAGCATGCTAGGCACTCCTGTCTTTCACTGCTTCCCGCAGTTTGGTCAAACTCATGCTGGTAGCTTCGCAAACACTATCCAACCATCTCGTCCTCTGTCGTCCCCTTCTCCTTTTCCCAACATCAGGGTCTTTTCCAGGGAGTCTTCTCTTCTCATGAGGTGGCCAAAGTATTGGAGCCTCAGCTTCGGGATCTGTCCTTCCAGTGAGCACTCAGGGCTGATTTCCTTAAGAATGACTAGGATTGATCTTCTTGTAGTCCATCCAGCAGGTGAAATTGGTACTCCAAAATGGAGAATGGGAGGAGCATCATCAAGCAATCTGCTGTTTTGCATCCACTCCAGCTTGCACATGGGTCAGAAAGGTCTGACAGATGGATTAGAGTTATTTAGAACTCTAGGACATGGGTCAATGTCTTTTCATTCAAGGCTGGTTGACTGTTTCACTGGAGTATTAAGAAGACATGCAGATTCATGTTAATCAACTACCTGCACTACCTATGAGTAGTTCATCTTAATTCAAACCACTAGGACTGGCCCTACGATGAGGCAGATTGAGGTAGCTGCCTGAGGCAGCAGGTGCTGGGGGGGGAGGGAGTGGCCAGAGCTGTGCGTGCCATGTGACTTGGCCTATACCCCCTACAGTAACCTGCTGCCTTCAAGTACAGTGGAGGACACTGTCCTTACAAAGGTACTGGAATAAGATTCAACTTCCCATCCAATTGGCTTCTGTAGCTGCCTTGGGAAAGAGCACCATCTTGACCTTTGCCTCAGGCAGCAAAATGTCCTGAGCTGGCCCTGCAAAGCATATAAAAATGAAGCAAAAACAAAAGCTAGCTTGTCTGATAAATAGAAGAGAATCTAGCCATTAGTCGTCCTTCAGAGCCATCTGATATCAAAGAGGTTGAGTAGGCTTTTGTATATGTGAGTAATCTGATAGCATTCTCCTTAGCAACAAAGGATGCATTGTAGCCAAAAAGGGTCTGCTAAAGCCCCTTCGTACTTCACTTTCCTTGCTGAAAACACATTTGATTCAATTACATTGATACTTCAGAAGTAGCATCAGGCTATTATAGCACAGCAGAGGCTGCTATTATTCTGGGAGAAGGGAAAATGTTTAGGCCCTTTAGAAATTCCATTAGGTTGGAACTAGGGGTTGTTGTGCTGTTGTTTTTAAATTACGGTGATTATTTTTTAAACCCAGCAGGATCATATTTCAACCAAAATGGGATTCGTGCTTTTACAGGAGGCCAAAACAAGGGGGCAATCTGACTGAAATCAAAGGAGGAACATTGACGGATTGTAATGGAGCTAAATTGTGCCTATATGCTTCTGACTTAGCCTGTTCAAAGAATAGAGGTCTGGTGCTCTGGCCTAAAAAAGGCAATCTAGCTCAAATGTGCCTTGGTGCCTCTGGCAGTGGCATCCTTTATTTTGGAATAGAGAGCAAGAACTGCCAGGTGGAGACTACAGGCAAGCGCAACACCAGTGGGCACTAGTGGGCACCAATGGGTCAGGTTGGGCACTAGCTGAGGGCCCCAGGAGCCCAGTAGAAGCCCGACACATTCACGCTGTCACACACTGCTGTCCCCACTGCCACCCCCACCCTCGCCGATGACTATTTCAGCAGAACAGCAGTTCTGCTTTTGAATGGAAGCACAGTTCAACTCCAACCCGCAGTGACTTCATGCCATCTTAATTGACTCAAAATGCAATGCTGCAGCCTGTAGACCTATGGAATCTATAGGCAGAGAGGGCGGTGAGTGGTTTTTCTGTTGCAGGAGCAACACAAGAAGAAATAAGACTGGGCAGTTGTTGCTATGGGTATGTGTCTTGGCCCTTCAGTGGCACTCTGCTTAGAGCTGCTGGAAATCTGGCACCAGCCCTGACTTCCGCCTAAACATTTTCCTACATTCCTCAGTAAGCTGACCTGCATGTTACCTCAGCTGCCTGCAAGACTAGTACATCAGCACTGCAATTCTGTACTTTGCTGTTAGATCTAGTATGGTATGCTCCACATGGATTCTTTTGAACATGTAAATAATTGGCACAGGGTTGCCTGAGTATCTGTGACACTTGTGGCTTCAAACGTGGCACAACAATCACAATGCCAATGGTATTTTCCCAGGTACAAAATATTTGACATGGGATATATTATAGACTTAAGCGAACTGGTTTCCCAGAGAACCCTGAAAACCGTAGTTCTGTGGCTGGGGCTACAGACCTTTAAGAGAAAAATCAAGGCCCTCAAGAATTCCTATGATTCTTTGGGGGGGGGCCAGAATATTAACAATTTGATAGTTTCATTTTTGAATTACCTACCCCAGGGAGGCTTTCTGGGTGCCTGCTTTGCTGTCTTATTTGCCCATGTTTCAAGAGGTAACACAGGATATTTTTATCTGCTTTGCTAAAGTTTAGTGCTGAATTTACCAGCTGCTGCTCTGCTCTGTTGTCTGTTTATATGTGATTTTATATCTTCATTATACACTGCCCTACATGTTTTGCTGAAGGGAGATCTAAAAAGAATAAAAACATAAAGTAGTAGAAAACTAGTATGTCTGCAGACAGTGTAGACAGATGTTTTTGGGTGCTCAAATGCATGGAAACCTACAGGAGGCTTCATTTCAGTAGGGCTGAGAATTTAGGAGTGGAGTGATACAAAATTCATTGGAAATGTGAATGCCATCTAATGGGAATGAGTGGTCGCATGCATTTTGGTTTGGTTTGGTTTGTTACAACGTTTGCATAGTTTTGGAATTACAAAATGAACTGAAATAAAAAAGAGCACCAAGGAAGGTGGATGGACTGGTGCCAACAGGGGAGGGGTTGCAATTCAAAAGAGGAAATGTCTGTTTGTTTTCATAGAGAAATTCAGGGGTTTAATCTGAAATCAAGCTGGATTTGAGTTTGTTGGTGTCTCTGGTAACTTCTCTCTCTTGCATCATGGATGTTGGCAAATTGGATTTTAGAAAGGCAAAATAATACTAGAATTGGAGCTGTCAAAGATGCACAAGGGAAACTGTTTTAATCCTCAGGAACTTGGCAGTGTATTTTTTATATTATGTCTTTATATGTTATGGATGGATGTTCTGTACTATATCTATTGCCTAGTACAAGTTTGTCATGGCATTCGGCCAGAACAATAAACTTATGAACTTGGAACTTTTGGATAAGGATCTTGCCCGTGGGACAGATCCAGTTCCCCAGCCGAGGTTACAGGGGGGCTCAATTGGATTCTTAAATGGTGTGCATTTATTTACACAACTTCTGTAACCTGGATGTTATTTACACAGATATAGGGAGGGAATCACATACAACAGGACAAAATTGATTCTCATTTTGGCACCCTCACTGAAGAGGCATGGTAATGTGGCCGAATCACACTCTTTCTTTTTGCGGCTTGTCACAAGAGGCAGTAATTGTTCAGAATGACTAAGCACAGGCATTAAATGCAGTCAAGAGAGATGGGTTCATGCATACGTTTCCCTTTGTTTGACAGGAAAACTGACTCCACTGTGGTTTCCTGCCGAGCTGATTAGAGGCTCAGTGTGCAAAAAGAAGCATTAGGTAACCATTTTAAACTTTGTTATATACATGCTCCTGAAACATTATTGGACAATTCCAGAGCATGAAAAACAATAATGTTGTAGGGTCGGTGTGACCTTAGTTCTGTGTCTTCTACCTGAAGACTACTGGAGAGAGAGAGAGAGAGAGAGAGAGAGAGAGAGAGAGAGAATAAATAATAATAATAATTTTATTATTTATACCCCACCCATCTGGCTGGGTTTCCCCAGGCACTCATAAACATGTATGAGCTGAGGTTGAGCAGATGGGGCTGTCAATTGAGAAAGGGTCATGTTTAATGCAGCTCATCATGGTCTCTACATATGGGCCAACGAATTTGCATAAGTATGTAGTCAAAAGTCAAACAGAAGAGTACAGTCAAAAAAAAAAAAAAAATCCTTCCAGTAGCACCTTAAAGACCAACTAAGTTAGTTCTTGGTATGAGCTTTCGTGTGCATGCACACTTCTTCAGATTCTTCAGGTATCTGAAGAAGTGTGCATGCACACGAAAGCTCATACCAAGAACTAACTTAGTTGGTCTTTAAGGTGCTACTGGAAGGAATTTTTTTTGTTTTGACTATGGCAGACCAACACGGCTACCTATCTGTAACTAGAAGAGTACAGGTAAGTTTTGAATTGGGGGGCGGGGGCGGGCATAGTGGGAAAAGGGGAATTATCTACTAATGTCCTCATAAAATGATTAATACTGCAGTCTAATGCATGCTTACGTTGCATCAGTCCCACTGAATTTAGTGGTACTTGTTTCTGCATAGCATTTATAGCAGCGATGGCAAACCCTTCTGGGGGCCACATGGCTGTGTTGGGCAGGGCCAGTGGCAAAAGTGTACAGTAAGCTGGTTTTAGACATACTCACACATACTTCTCTGTCCTTTGTCCTGGCAAGCAAGAGGCATTATTGGTATTCAAGGACACATTCCAGCCAGGCAAAAACACTCAGGGAGTGCAAAGTAGGGCTAGGGAGAGGTATGGCCTTGGGAGAGGGGTGTATGGCTAAGGAGGAGGAGTCCTGAGGGCCAGATAGAGAGGTCTATAGGGTGCTTTTGTTCTGAAGTACATGAAGAGGTCTGTGTATTCAGGAGCAGGTCATCTAGTCGTTAGGGAAGTGGATAATGTTTTGTGTGTTTTGCATTAACAGGAAAGAGCTGTCTCCACAACTGAACAGAACTGTAAGCCCCTTCCCATGCAGGACTTGGATTGTCCCCATACTCTACGAACAGACTCGTATACTGTGGATATGGGTATGCCAATATAAACAGACATTTTAGAATTCTGTACTGAAAGTAAATTATAGGACCAGAAAAACAATCTGTTCCTGGAATGGATTTCATAAGAATGCCTCTTGCTGTTTCGCTGCATTGAACCAGTGAACTTGCATGCCACCTCTGGTCCAGAAGCCCATGTATATTTAACCACCCAAAAAGTAACTCATATTCTTTGACATTCCAACAGAGGGTATTATTGTGTTGGCAGCAATTAATAAAAATTCTGCTTGGTGCTTTGTTGCAAATAGATTTGCCTTTGGGCTGGACCATCTGCACCAGCCTGCAGCTTTGCTTTGGTATTGTTTCACTTTAAGTTCTAGCCTTTTCCATGAAAAGATAGCACTGTACAGAAAACAGTTGTGTTCCTAAAAACCTGCCCCAAATATAACTCTGTGCTAATGCAGGGTTTGTTACACAGAAGTGGGATAGCTACACAACAGCAGCACTGAATAATTCATATTCACAGGCTCTATCAAATGAGATTTACCCTCTCTGCCTGTGCAATGTGTTTGCATTTCCATATACTTGCGATAATACTTAGATGAATGATAGTGGATACAGTTGAAATCCAAAATGATATGGGCATGACCAATCTATTCTGCAGAGGATCTCCTCTTAATTCTGTTTGGTATAATGCTCAATTGCTGTTTTGGTCTCTGAAAAGCAAAGCATTTATTTATTTATTTTGCATCTTTAGGCCATACAGAACTCTTCAGCAGGTAGTATAAAAAAGGTAGCTAATTCTAAATGCTACAGAGAGCAAAGTGTGATGTGGCAGGCAGGTTGATAGAGCGATCCTATCTATGGTGGTGGGAGCTCCATTACAGCCACTGCCACCACCTCCAGAGCCCTGCCAGCTCACAACAGTTTGGATAGGTGGGAAGTACTTGTCTGTGATCAGTTTACCTTTTGATGTCTCTCCCACCCCCTGAAGTATGATATATGACAATTCCAGGGGTGCCATTGGTTTAGAGCTTTGGGGAGGGGTGTCTGAGGGGAATGAGTGTACATAGGATCCTATGGATCTGTTGCCTTTCCTGATGTGCCTGTTCCTGGCCACACTGCCATTGGAGAACCACCACCATTGAAACAGCAATGATGGTGGAGATTTTCATTGCCACACAAGACAGACTTCCAGCAGCAGCAGCAGCAGCAGCAGCAACTTCTCAGACAGCAGAAAGGGAGGCCCACAGCACCCTGTGGTCTCTCACCTGTTCTCCCAGGTAGCTAAGGATTTCTACCTTACACTGCACTCTCCTAAGAGTAAATCCCATTGTACTCAGTGAGGCTTGCTTCTGAGCAGACAAATATTTTTCAGCTGTGTTGTACTTCCCCTTGGCTGGGCTATGGTGTTTTTATTTTGCCTCCTTATGATTTCAGGCTAATTTCTGTGTTGGTCTGTTTTTTACTGATTAAAAAAAATTCCACTGTAGTTATATTTTAATTGTTTTTGAATTGTGGAGAACCAAGAAGCCATTGTTGATTGGGTGGTATATGTGTGTTTGTACATTTTTGTTTTGTATGTTATTTTCTTTTTATTTGTTTTGCAATTGATTTCACTTATATTTTACCCTGCTGTTAAGTCACTTTGAAACTTTTGTTTGTATAATAGGTAAAGGTAAATAGGTAAAGGGACCATTAGGTCCAGTCGCGGATGACTCTGGGGTTGAGGTGTTCATCTCGCTTTATTGGCAGAGGGAGCCGGCATACAGCTTCTGGGTCATGTGGCCAGCATGACTAAGCCACTTCTGGCGAACCAGAGCAGCACACGGAAACGCTGTTTATCTTCCCACCAGAGCGGTACATATTTCTCTACTTGCACGTTGACGTGCTTTCGAACTGCTAGGTTGGCAGGATCAGGGACCGAGCAATGGGAGCTCACCCCATCACAGGGATTCGAACCGCCAACCTTCTGATCGGCAAGCCCTACGTTCTGTGGTTTAACCCACAGCGCCACCCACTTGTATAATACACACACCCTAAATCTGGGGTCCTAATGTGGTGCCGGTGGGTACCATGGCACTCTCAGACACAGCCCTTGGCACCAGTCAGAGCCCCTCTCATTTATTTATTTTTTAAATTAGTAGTGTTGGCTCTTTCTTTTTTTACAAGTTGTTCTTTTTTGCAGGAGAAGGAGTTACCTGCTTTTTTGAGTGTGTTTATTTTGGGGTAGTTGTAGGTGTTTTGTCTGTTTGGAATTTGTGGTTTCTGCGCATCTCAAATTTTTCTTCTGTGAAATTGATATTTTGTGGTGTCTACCATAGATTCTTAGATTTCCAGATGTGCTCCTTGGGCCCAGAAATGTTGGGAACTCTTTCTGTAAATAAGTCATTGAATAGGATTGCACTGTTAGTATGTGACCCCATAATGCAGACAATGAACTGCCTTAAATGCTAATGCTATTGTACTGATATAGTTCAGGTAACTGGGACATAGGTTATCCCCTTCTGTTCCAACCTCAGCACAGAGATGCCGTACATGTGTGGTCTGCATAGAACAGGCTTCCTCAACCTCGGCCCACCAGATGTTTTTGGCCTACAACTCCCATGATCCCTAGCTAGCAGGACCAGTGGTCAGGGATGCTGGGAATTGTAGTCTCAAAACATCTGGAGGGCCGAGGTTGAGGAAGCCTGGCATAGAAAGTAAATGCTGTGTCCTGGCTTTAGAAACTAAGAGGTAAGTGCTGTCCTGATTACAAATTAATTTCAGTACTTTGTAGGTTCCAAAGTAATTCTCATCTCCTGCAGCTTTCACACAGGAAATTGTTCAGTGTAAGTAACTGTGAGTTGGACAAAGGCTTTTGATATTGTAAAGGAACCTCACTCTAGTCTTCAATAATTCTTTACCTACAAAAATAATTTGTCAGCATAATGGGTACTGTGTCAACCCCATGGGTGTCACCTAGTAGGCACTTTATAATCCTGCCAACGTAATGATTAAAATGTACTAGAAAATTGAATCAATCCATCAGTAGTACTCTATTCCTAGTGAGACTTGCAGTTCTTTATATCCACAAAATGCTTCTTTCTTCAATTTGCACTGGAACCTCAAACCCAATAATTAGAACTGTACAGATAGGGATGTATGAAGGCAGTGGATGTGAACAGGCTGGAAGTGGAGTTTTGCAGCAGATTCTGGACATGTAACCTGTCACTCATGACTGCATAAAGAGGAGAGGTGCTGGTGGGCATAGAAAGCAGCAAAGGGGACATTGCAGGAACAGTTCATCAGAAGAAGAAGAGGACAGGAAGGAAGGAGAGCCATCAGCAGAAATCCAGATTTTGGGAGCCTGGTCACTAACCAGCACTGGAGCAAAGGCAAGGAAGGTGATAAGGTGGAGGCTTAGGGGATCCCCAAGAAGGTATTAGTATATATACTGTATATATTTTTTAACAAAACTTAAATTTTATTGGACGTGAAACCACCCACAGAGGTATAATCCCAAACCACGACACCTCGCCCCACCGCGGTGTACATTTACAAACTCAAAGCTTCGTTGTAAATCATTGCCAGGGCACCCAGGAAAGTGACGTATTCCTGGAAGTTCACCACTTGGTCCCCATTGCAGTCCAGATCTTTCATTAATGCCTGTATCTCTGCTTCCTGCAGTTTCAATGGTGAGCTCCTTCTGTATCAGCTCCTTCAACTCCTTCTTGCTTAGGGTGTTCTTATCGCCATCCTTGCTGGCGTATTTGTGGAAGATGACAACCAGCACGCCAATAGCTTGGTCAAGAGGTGCTGCCATGGTGAGAGATCAGAAGCAAGATGGTCCAGTGCTGAGTGGCAGGAAGTGATGGGGAACGTGGTCAGGTATTAGTATTGTTGAGAAATCCCTCTACACCTATACTTATAGCTCCCTGGAGGATCCCTATGATGAGTCGGGTCCTAAACTCTGCTGAAAGAGGTAAGGACCCTTCATGCCTTCTCTGAAGAGGTTAGTTGGGGCTCTGTAGGCTTTTCTCTTCATTGTGAACCCCCTAGCTCAGGCATAGAAGCCAACCCCAAGGGCTCAAGGTCCCTTTGCCCCCACATAAAATATATGCCCCCCTCAAGTTGATGGGCATTGTCATTCAGATGGTATGTGTGTGCTGTGCCATGTGATCAATTGTGCAGGGCACACCTGGGCTTCCCAATATTTCAGTCAAGTTGGCACCCATGCATTTCCGACACCATTCAGGTGTTTTTCCACAAGGGCTCATGCAGGATCACTCTGGAACGATCTGAGTTGGAAAATACAGTCAGGGAAGTGGACAGACTTGATAGGCAGTTTTCCTCCCTCTGTTATAGTACTAGAACTTGAGGCCATTCAGCGAAGCTAAATGGTGGTAGGTTCAGGGCAGGCAAAAGAAGGCACTTACCAGGCATAGTTCGCTCCCACGAGACGTAGTGATGACTAGCAACTTGGACAGGTTTAGAAGAAGAAGAGACAAATTACTGGAGGATAAGGTTATCAATGGCCGGTAGAGACGGTGGCTGTGTTCCGCCTTCAGTGTCGGAGACAGTATGCTGGGAATCACAAATGGGGAGAGTGCTGTTGCACTCAGGTCCTTCTTGTGGCACTGTGAAAACAGGATGCTGAACTAGATGGGTCTTTGGTCTCACTCAGCAGGCCTCTTCTTAATTATGGTCTTATTTAAGTTCTTAGGTGGGCAGGTTGCATATCCTTTCCTCACCCCGCTAATCTAGTTCTTTCTCTATTTGTGAAAGGGGGGCAGGTTGCAGTGAGACATAGAAAAAGTGGCAAATAATTCACTTTCAGCTCTGCAAGCTTCTCACTGCTCGGAAAAGTTGGGGCAAATGTAATGGTATTAATGGTTAGACAACAAGGTATACAAGGGCAATTCTATAAGGCTGATCAATGACTTGGCATCAGTGATAAGCAACAAAAGCTAAATTGGTCTACTCTGCTGGCAAGGGATTATCAATGCCCACCACTTCTGCTGCCTCATCAAGAGCTAAAATATTTTTTCCTGGCAACCTGTGGGGTAGTATTTTGTCATTTTGTGTGTATGCACATACAATCAATCAATCAATCAATCAATAAATAAATCAGTGAGTTACCATTTAAGAGGGCGGGTTCTTACTCAGAGAAGTTTACCATTTAAAATTCAGCGTAAAGGAAAGAGAGGAAGGGGAGGAGGGGCAGAAGGTATAAATAGGGAAGCAATATGTGGTTGTTTCAGTTACGTATGCTTAGGTTTAGTTATGGCCCCTGTTACAGTAGGGCACGGAAGCACATAAATGAATATGAACATGGAAACAATTATGCTATATAGAACCCCCTCCTCATCTTTAAACAGTCATTACATGTACCCAGTCCACATCTTTCACCTTCGCCTAAACGTCTTAAGAAATGGGAGCAGGAAAAGTGAGAATTGCTGGAAACCAATTCAAAAGCAGTTAGTATCTAGCTCAATTTATTTCAATAAAGAGCAGATCATTAGGGACCTAAAGCAGTCTGTCAATTTTTCTTTCACATTTATCAGAAATTCACTGACTTCAATCTTTTTCTTGCTGGCCGCTTCTTCATGGAAACTATCCGCACACTCAGCATTAAAATTTGCTAGGCACTCTTACTGTGCTGAACGCTAAGCAACAATCTTCCCTCCGAAATGGTCTGTCAGGCACTGTTTTCCTGAAGCAACAAGAAATGGCAGTATGCAGTGCAACTCAAAAATGCTTGCACCTTTAATAATATTTAAAAATTTTAAATATTAAAACAAACAAACAAACCCAAAATCTTGCACATAAATATGTTAGGCCATAATTATTAAAAAGGGAAGATAAGTTCTGAGCAAAAAATTGTCTGTATTATTTAACTATTTCCTATTTCCTGCTTCTTTTCCAAGTTAGTCTGAGTTAGCATGTGCTAGTGTTCACTTCTTGGCTCTAGCTCGGCCAAGTATAAAACCTACACTTCAAATGGCTTTGTTTGCCTTAATGAAGTTTAAGTTTGCTTTGTCTTTACAACCAGCAGCTTTGCCAGGCTATTTCTTTCTGCGCACTGCTGCACTAGATTTCCCAAATAACAACACCAATCAGGTGTGACCATGTGGAGTCAGGCTCACCTCTAAGGCAGAATTTTGACACTTGGGACATGGCATATCCAACATGCATATTATATGAGAGGGGCCACTGTCACCTTTCAACAACCCAGAAGGTGGAAGTAAAACTGTACTGTTCTTTTTTTCATGCTTTGCCATATTAAATTGACTTTGAGGACCAAAAACTACATGTCCCTTCCTTGCTTTCCAAAGATACAGTTCTTCAAATACCTAGAGAAGGCAGGAAAACAAAGGAAGACAAGAAGGGAAAAACACATCCCCCTGCACATAAATTATTTCAGTGGTTAATGAGAAAAGAGTCTTCTAATGAAGCCCTCATCCGTGAAGATTGGAAAACAAACTTCAATGCATCCTCTTAGGTTCACAGCAAAATACGAACCTGTCACAAGGTAGAGAAATAGGTCGCGTGGAAGTTAATGGAAAACCATGAATGGAATACATTGTGTCACAATGCATCATCCCAATTAAGAGATTATAGTTAGAATTCTATTTACAGTGATTAATGTGCTTGATTGAATTGTGGGGTGTTGGTTTTGTTTTCTTATTTGTTTGAGTCGTTTCTGAAACTAGGATTGCTAACTCTAGAACTAAACATTTCTGGTACGGAGGGAAAGCTTGATGGATCTGATAATGGAGACATTGGGAAGAGTCCCATGAGAGTGAAGCCAAGAGTTTGTTATACTAAATGGGTACAACTAAAAAAAACCCCAGAGGTGGTGGAGAATCTGGCATTGCACCTCAAAAAATGTTACAGCAGGTGATTGGCAGGTGGGTGTCTCCACAAATCTGTTGCACGGTTACAAGACTCCAAAATAGACTTTATTCACTCTCTACAAGTTGGAGGGAGACTTTCTGAAGCAGGCGGCAGCTTCTGCTCATGGAAGCTCCAGGTATCTGACATAGAATCCCCACTTCAGACAGTTGTCTGCGCAACTCATTGGAGACAGAAACAGCAATGCAAGGGAGACAAAACTAGCTCACTAATCCCTGCTCTCCACATTCACATATTGTATTTCCAAATTTGTTTTCACACCAGATGTTTTGGACTACAACTCAACTGGCTGGGGCTGATGAGAACTGTAGTCCCAAAAATCTGGAAGGCACCAGGCTGGTGAAGGGCTGAGCTGGAGACTTTAGGTAGAAAGATGGCATAGTTTAAATGAAAGAGACCTGATCTGGAGAATGAGTCAGACATCTCACACTTGCCTTAGAATCACAGTGATGAATTTTTCCAGTGATACAACTCCTAGGTTCAGAAAAGGCAACAACTTTGTTCACCTGAGACGCACTTTCAACAATTTCTAACTGATTCAAGCAGAATTCTGTTGAAGGTTATGCAAAATTCACTTGAAGGTCAGCAAGACAGATCTGCATTTTTTAACTTTTTGTTTTTATTTTTTAAAGTATAAGAATAATTGTTAAATAACACCCACACACCCACACCAAAGTGACATATTTTAATATGTTTTATATCATTCTACATTAATTGATACAAAATTGCTTGCTTTCTTGTTTTGCAAATTGATGGAATCCCAGGTTTCCTCACAGACCTTAAAATACAAAAATACAAAATTACCGTAACCGTAAACTAATTTCCGTCATGGATATTCATTTTTTTAAAAAAAATCTGGTTCTCTGTCCTGCTTTGCAATGTACATGAGCTATTACAATGAATAAAACACAACAAACATCTTAAACGGCCATTCCATATCTGATGGCACCCACAGTTTGTTACCACCTGGCAATGATAGGACAGATGCTGTCTCACAGCAGTGATGTTATCTGTTTGCATCAGCCAATAGAGGCCATGCTTGCATCCATGCAACCCAGGGGAGTATCTGCCACCATTTCTCATGTCAAGTGCAGCTTTGGATGAGGCCCTGAGCTTGTTTATGAATTCCTAGTACATTCTTTTGACAAACCTTCCCTGTCACAAGCTGGAAAAAGTATGTGCTAAATGCCCCTCTAAAGTGCCTCCAAATGGATTTTCAACTCTGTTAATATTTTAGTACCCTTTACAATACACATCATTAAATGTGTGCACTTTGTAAAACTATGAATAAGAGTGTGTATAACTCCATGCATTTCATACTAAATGTAACTGATTTTTTTCTACACCGCAGAAGTAGTGGTCTGTTACTCGAAACAGCCACTCCTCTGGAGGGATGCTCAGCACAGTCCATATATCTTAGTTTCTTCCTTGCAAATGGAAACTATCATAGCGTAGATGATGCTCGCCCCCCCCCCCCTTAAGCACACTCTCTCAAAATAATTCATCCTTGGGGTGTATTGTACTACGTGCTATCCTTAAATGAGCACCTGGATGATAGATGATTTGAAGGTAATTTGTTTTATACTGTATTGTATTGTTATTTAACCTGTTAGCTTTCTTGTGTTTCCTTAGAAAATAACATGGAAAACAAAACAAAAAAGTTATACAATAAATAGAATAACAATGATAACAGGCAGGGTTATGTTTGAAATGTTTCACAATAAATGAGAACTGAGTTAGAGCAGGAACTCTTTGCTTTAGCTTTGAGACTTTGGGGGGTGGTTGTTGACACAGTGGTGCTCAACCCACACTATGGTAAAACGGTAAGTGTTCCTACTGACTTCTGAGGGTAGTTCTTTCTTCCATTCAAAATTCAGAATTTAAAATTCACTTCAAGCATCCCCACCCCCACCCCACTGCTGAGGCCAACCATGAAGAAGAGTGAAATCCTATATTCTTTAAAGACAAATATTTCAGTTTGATAAAGTTAATTGTAGCTGCTGCTTCTTTGCCTCCTGTCATGAGGAATTTCTGTCAGGAGGTGATTATATAGATGTGAAAAAAGAGATATACAGATGACCTGTATCATTGGAGAATGCAGCATCAGCATCGGAAGATCGTCATTTTTTTGGCTGGTCATAGGGGGACTGACAGAGCATCCAAGTGGAAAGGTTTCTAAGATAGTGTCTCTTCTTCAGCAGAGCACAAGGAGATGATAATAAGCTGATTGGATGCAATATACTCCCCACTGAAAAAAAGTCCAACTACTGCTATAGAGCAGAATGGATATGGATTGCTTCCAGTATCTCTTTACTTGGTCAGCAAAGAAATGATTGTTCAAATTTTGTCAGTGGACCTATGGTGCAACTCTTTTTGTGTGTGTGTACAATGTAGCTGTACAAAGGTACCAAGGCAGTGGTGGGGAGAGAGAAGGAGAGAGCACGTTTAAGTAGAAAAACAAACCACTGAAATACTGACATAGCAGTTCAAGAGATCTGCCCTGCAGCAAATAAGATGAGTGTTTAATGAAAGCTAAGATCCAGCTTAAATATAATTAACGCGTTAGTAAGTGGAGAGAAATCATGTCAGCTCCTTGTTCGCATCTATCATAGTTAAGAATAACTTTAGCAATGGCCACTCCAAATCTTTTGTGCTATTGTATTTTATTTGGAACAGTATTTTAAAAAACACAAAAACCCGCATGTAATGAATTCCTTTAATTCTTATTAAAGGGGGAGTGCCCTGTATCACAAGCAGTGGCTGTGGCTATCGGTTCCTGCATTTAAGGTACAAATATTTAGGAGGATGGGAAAATCAGATACCATGAAGTATCCTATTAATTTGAACCAGCTCTGCTGTCTAGTGTTAAAGTTCCTCAGAAAGACTCATAACGTGTCATAAAGATGTATAGGTATCCTCTTCTTAATAAGATGGAAAATAGCAAGGGACTGGAAGTCCAAGGTTACATGATACAGAGATGGTTTACCATGATTTGGCAACCAGGCTTGGCAGAAAAGCTTACCTGTCAGAGCAGACTGGCAATTGTAATTCTTGAAACATGGTTTCCCGTTCTTACCTATGTCAATGGAAAAACATCACAATTTACTTATTTATTTTACTAAATTTCTATACCAGCCTTCATCCAAAGATCACAGGGTGGTTTACAGCATAGAAATACAAAATAAGAACACAAAATGCACCACCACCACCACAACAACAGTAACAGTAACCAATAATTGTTTGTACCACAAAAACATTTAAAGTCCATAGGTTGTTTAATCAGCCAAAGGCATGGTTATAAAGGAACACTTTTGCCTGGCAACTCACAAATCTCACACATCTCTTTCTGGAGGGATTTATTTACCTGAGCAGTTAGAAATGGGTTTTTTAATTATCTGTAGCAATTAATGATCACATACACTCATTCACATAAATTGCAAATTCTACTTGTTAATGTTTAAAATTGTCATTGAGCATTTATCATTGATGAGCAAAATAAGCAATATAAACATTTATAAAAAAAATCAAATAAGGAAGCAAAACCAAACTAAACATCCACAGCCACCATTTTAAGATAGACCTGCTGGTGGATGGATTGAGTGGTATCCCATGTACAGTGCCCCTCCCTCAAAAAAGTCACCTGTTCTCCATATTTTCATTTTCGTTTTGTTAAGATCAATATTATAATTTATGTTTTGTCTACATTTCCCCTCTTTCCCCTCTCCCTTCATCCCATGAACATGATCTGCTTCTATTGAGAAACCTCTGCCACATTTTTGTCATTTAAAACTGTATTCACTGCCCTCAGTTCAGGACAGGGCGAGGCAGGAATAAATCTGAATTATTATTTAACTGTTCGATGTATTAATGAATGGTGCACTATTGCCACTTATATTTGTTTCCTAGGAAACCAGCTTGAAAAGTACTATTTGCCTAACATCAGGAGGTGCTGGGTTTGCTATGTGCATGAAACAAAAACATGGTATGAAAGAAAATCAAAATTTACAATTTAGCTTGAAAAAAAGAAAGAAGGAAATTATAGTGATCAAAGCATGTGTACTGAAATACAATTTTTCTTGGAAGAGCACTTGAGATTTGATTATCTTAAAACATGATAAAGGGTCTTTGTGTGACCTCAAAACTGAATGCTAATTATGATTTTTAAAAACCTGATTTATAGATAAATAAGATCAACCATATTTTTTCCCCCACAAAGCAATTATGACTCTGTTCACTAGATGAAAGCTAGTATAATTACAGACCATTCTAAAAAAATTACAGTTTCTTCAGTGTGTTTGGCTCTTGGTAGAATGGCATTATGTAAAGCTATCCAATACTGCTTGGTAATAGCAACCCATGAAGAATCTGCTTCCCTGTCTAATGCATTGCATAGCCATGTTTGGAAAAACCAGCCACAACCCTTCTCCAGAAAATCAATACTGTGTGGGCTTATTTCCTTGAGTGTAATAATTGCTGCAGACCCCAGGCTGTTGTGCTGACCACTTTGAAAGATTCACAATGATCAGCTCTACATTTCTATTCATTAGCCACAAACGTAACAGTATGCCAGGCCAATAAAGGCCACAATTACTCAGGCATCAATCCACAAAGCTTTTCTTGAAGAAAGATAAAAGTCAATAAGAAAAGTTAACTGTGGGTGTGTGGCAACAGGGTGTATACTGAATGACTGGCTAAAAAACATGGTTTTATTTTCCAAGAAAGTTACAGGAGCTGGATAGGTGTTCTTGATCTCCGAAGCCTTTTAAATGCAAAACTGCCAACACTGGTGAGTAAAGAACTAAGAAAAAACTGAAATAGCACATGTCACAATTTTGGACTGCAGTATCCAATTGAAAGCTGCCATTTAAGGAACAGGAACTACCGTAAGTGTGGATAGTGGGAGACGTGGAGCCAGTTTAGCCTCTGTATCATTGTGATGCTTTGCCTTACTTTCTTAGCATTGCTTACCCAGTACACAGCAGTGTTCAATTTGTGGCCAGCCTGTAGCTGTTGAGCTCTATTAATTGGTGACCCAACTCCTGTGTTTGAAGCCTGAACCAAGTTGCATGTTCTGAACATGCAAAGTTGTGATGTTATATTGCATTCCAGACTATCCTCTGGGTTCTCATGGAAATGTTTGCATAGTTACTTTGCAGGGATGGGGACACACATCTCTCAGTAATCACCAAGATGAGTGACACCAGCATCACACTACAGGTGCAAGGCTCTCCATTCCTCCTGAATACGCAAACTGTTGAGTGCTTTGTATACTAATAGTGACCCCTTGAACTTGGCTAGGTTCAAGGGTTCTATTCTACGTAACTGTATAGATAAATTTAAAAAAATTAAAAATGCAGTAACAAAAAAGTTGGTAAAATGTCAAAAACATACAGTAAGCAAAAAGATAATGTGCATTATTCCTTCACTTTCATGATTTCTAAGTCCATCTTTATTTTTCAAGCTCCTGGTGATGCATTTCATATTTGTGGGTACCACTAATTTCTCCAAAATAGCATTGCAAGAAGGTGGTATTTAATATGAACACAAGCTTGATATCTGCTATGTTTATGGAATGGAGCTACTGAAAGCATTAAAAAAGGTAAAGGGACCCCTGACTGTTAGGTCCAGTCACGGACGACTCTGGGGTTGTGGCGCTCATCTTGGTTTACTGGCCAAGGGAGCCGGCGTACAGCATGACTAAGCCGCTTTTGGCAAACCAGAGCACCGCACGGAAACGCCGTTTACCTTCCCGCCGGAGCGGTTCCTATTTATCTACTTGCACTTTGACATGCTTTCGAACTGCTAGGTTGGCAGGATCAGGGACCGAGCAATGGGAGCTCACCCCGTCACGGGGATTCGAACTGCCGACCTTCTGATTGGCAAGCCCTAGGCTCTGTGGTTTAGACCACAGCGCCCCCCATGTCCCCAGCGCCACCCGTGTCCCACTGAAAGCATTTAAGAGGCACCAGTAAAGACCTTTGAGGTGCCATGGTGCCACCACCATAGAGTCTCTTGACTTGACAGTCCAAATGGTTAAGTAACCCAAAGAACAATCACATCTACAGCATAGTTATGTCTACTATGGGGCAAACAATTGTACCCAGCTAAAGCACAATATTTTAAATATTTGCAAGTGCTGAGGGACTATGTAGTGTATGACAATAGAGGCAATGATGATGATGATATAGAAAGGGTCCAATATGAAGATCCAAATGTATGTTTTTATATGAAATATTTGGGGCCCATGTCCAATTATCATCTAATAGGTGGTACAGAAGCATGTCATCCATGGGAGCTCATAGTAGAAACTAAAATAGCTAAGTGCACCAAAATACATAAATGAAAATAGCATCTTGCAGAAAACATTTCATCCACCTACATGAAACTATGTTTTACCTGAACTCCATTCATAAGCAGATAGCCCATGATCGAAATACAGTTTTCCAGAAGAGTTATAACCCCAGCCTCATGTTCAAACGGATTACTTCACGCACCTTTGACATGAAGGCATTAATGAGATGAAAAGGAAAATTATCTCACTACTCCATCAATTACTACAGGTGCCTGTAGTCTGCTAAGTGCCTTTTACCTTCTTCGCAGTATGATCAAGTCTATTTGAAAAATCACATTAGGTTAAAATTGAGCTGCATTAATAACATGTTAATGCGCCCTTGAAATGTTTACCCAGGATTTTAAGAGCAAAAAGTAGAAGCTCTAAAATACCATGAAGGCAGCTTATTTTTTTTTAAAAACGATCTCCAGTTCTATCATGAATGAACCTCACTTCATGTATTTAACCTAGACACAACATTTTATGCCATAATAAATCTGATACCAGCTAAATCTGATATTTTTAGTGATCATAGCAAAAATAAAGTACTAATACATCTACCATTAATCCAGAATGCGGCAGCTAGACTGGTGACTGGGAGTGGTCGCCGAGACCATATAACACCGGTCCTGAAAAGACCTACATTAGCTCCCAGTACATGTCTGAGCACAATTCAAAGTGCTGGTGCTGACCTTTAAAGCCCTAAACGGCCTCGGCCCAGTGTACCTGAAGGAACGTCTCCATCGTTCTGCTCGGACACTGAGGTCCAGCGCCGAGGGCCTTCTGGCGGTTCCCTCACTGTGAGAAATGAGGTTACAGGGAACTAGATAGAGGGCCTTTTAGGTAGTGGTGCCCGTCCTGTGGAACACCCTCCTACCAGATGTCAAGGAAATAAACAACTATCTGACTTTTAGAAGATATCTGAAGGCAACCCTGTTTAAGGAAGTTTTTAATGTTTGGTGTTTTATCCTGTTTTTAATATTCTGTTGGAAGCCACCCAGAATGGCTGGGGAGGTCTGGCCAGATGGGCGGGGTATAAGTAATAAATCAATCATCTACATCATCATCATCATCATCATCTCACATTCTCCAGCAATGCAGAGCTCTACAGCCTATGTACCAAGGGTGGGAAATCTGTGACCCTCCAGATGTTTCTGGACTCCGGCTTCAACCAGCTCCAGTCAAAAGGGCAGATGGTTTGGGAAGATGAGACATGTAACATCTTGGGGGCTACAGGTGTCCCAACCTCTTCTATATACAAACCTTGGTATCTGAGCCCCATGGTTCCCCAAAGGCACATATGCCATTAGGGAGGGGGTTGAAAATAAAACTGTTGATATCATAACACTATCAAACAGTTCTATGATGCCAGCACACTTGGATCACTGTGTAAAGCTCTGGTTGCCTCACTCAGAAAGGTTATTGCAGAGCTGGAAAAGGTTAAGAAAATGCAACCAACTCTTGTGGCTTTTTAGTTTAGAAAGAAGGTGAACATAGGGTAGTGGTGGTGATAGAGGTTTATAATATTATGCATAGTGTGGAGAAAGTAGTTAAGGAGAAGTGCTTGGGGCCAACCAATGAAGTGGATGTTGGTAGATCATGGATAGGCAAACCTCTTCGCAAACACTCTACCAAAAGATGTAGCGATGGCTACCAACTCGGATGGCTTTAAGAGAGGATTAGGCAAATTTGAGGTGGGTAAGGCTATCAATATCAACAACCTCAGATATGCAGATGACACAACCTTGATGGCAGAAAGTGAGGAGGAATTAAAGAACCTTTTATTGAGGGTGAAAGAGGAGAGCGCAAAATATGGTCCGAAGCTCAACATCAAAAACACGAAGATCATGGCCACTGGGCCCATCACCTCCTGGCAAATAGAAGGGGAAGAAATGGAGGCAGTGAGAGATTTTACTTTCTTGGGCTCCATGATCACTGCAGATGGTGACAGCAGCCACGAAATTAAAAGACGCCTGCTTCTTGGGAGGAAAGCAATGACGAACCTAGAGAGCATCTTAAAAAGTAGAGACATCACCTTGCCAACAAAGGTCCGTATAGTAAAAGCTATGGTTTTCCCAGTAGTGATGTATGGAAGTGAGAGCTGGACCATAAAGAAGGCTGATTGCCGAAGAATTGATGCTTTTGAATTATGGTGCTGGAGGAGACTCTTGAGAGTCCCATGGACTGCAAGAAGATCAAACCTATCCATTCTGAAGGAAATCAGCCCTGAGTGCTCACTGGAAGGACAGATTGTGAAGCTGAGGCTCCAATACTTTGGTCACCTCATGAGAAGAGAAGACTCCCTGGAAAAGACCCTGATGTTGGGAAAGATGGAGGGCACAAGGAGAAGGGGACGACAGAGGACGAGATGGTTGGATAGTGTTCTTGAAGCTACCAGCATGAGTTTGACCAAACTGCGGGAGGCAGTGGAAGACAGGAGTGCCTGGCGTGCTCTTGGTCCATGGGGTCACGAAGAGTTGGACACGACTAAACGACTAAACAACAACAACAACAACAAGGCTATCAATAACGACTAGTCATGTTGTTCTACCTCCACCGTCTGAGGCAGTATGCCTCTGTATACCAGTTGCTGAGAACTGCAGATGAGGAGAGCACTGTTGCTTTTTGATCTTGCTTGTAAGCTTTTCACAAATGTTTGGTTGGCTGCTGTGAGAGCAGACTGCTGGACTTGATGGGCCTTTCGCCTGATCCAACATGCTAAACTCACATCAGTCAGAGGTGCCAGCTTCTCAAGATGATTGAGGGGGCCCAATGCGACGTTCTGAGGTCGCATGTGCGAGAAGCCAGGGGGCGGAGCCAAACGCCTTCTGAACTTTGAGGGGGTCTGCCCCCTAAAAACAACAACTGGGGGCCCCAAAGTGCCTCAGCCTCCAGGAACTGGCACCTGTCAGGCATAGGCTGCTTAGAGAAGGGGACAAATTATATTTGATTTGGAGGAACAGATTACTTATTTATTGGAAAGTATTTCCTAACTGCCCTTCGTTAAAATATTCTAGGGCTGTGTACAAAAATGTCAATAGAACTAATCTCAAAACATATATTTTAAAACTAATAAAAACACAACAAAATACAAGATGACAAGAAGCAAATAAAAACCTGAAAATGTAAAAAATAAAAATAAAAATTGGAATATGCAGAAATTCCGAACACGCCTTGGGAAAGAGGATGATCTTCACCCGGCATTCAATTTCCCCATACTTCCTAATGCCCTTGTGCTTCCTTGGGGAATGGTGATAAGCTGCATCCACAAACCATCATCAGACAAGTGCTGCCCCTAGGCATGCCTTTGTAAAGGGCTGAAAACTGTTATATGACTGAACAATCTTCCTTTGTTATGGAGACTGGCCTAGATAGCTAGTTCCTCAATGGGAGTTAATGGTCAGGAAATAGTTGAGATATCTTGCTATGAGCACTTTAAATGGGGGGAGGCTTGGAAGAAGCTACATCCCTTGACTCCCCCTCCCTGCATATAAAGGGAAGGGGCTGGTGTTAGAGGGTTTTGGTTAGTTTTTTATTTTCTATTTTGCAGAGAGACAGGAGAGCCTGATCTGAAGGCAAAAAGCAGCTGGAGCTGAAGATGCCTTTCCTCTTTCTTGAGATCTGAGGTGAGATAACAGATTGTATGCCTGGCAAGAGTGCATATGCACACATAGGCCCTAGTTGTATGTTTGTAGATTGACAAAAAATAAAATAAAATGCTATCAGTCTCTTCCAATGCTGGGAAATCAAGGAAAAGCTCATAGCTGTCAACCATCCCTTATTTGGCGGCAAACTCCTTTATTCCAGCGCCGTGTCTCGCTGCTGTACCTTATTGATGATGTCTCTTAAATTTCCCGGGTTTCAAAGGAAGCAGCTCCTCTCGGTCCCTCCCTGCCGGCCAGGGAGGCTCCAACTGTGTTGCTTGGCTGCGTTGCTCACCCAATAAGGAGTCTAAGAATGACTGGAGGGGTGGAGCTTGCATGCCTTGTGCCTGGCCACATTGCCTGGGGACTCCCCTTTGCTCAGCGCTTCCCAGCGGAGAAGTGACGGTGGTTTTCCTTGCTGCATTCCCTTTGCTGGGTTGCTGCGCTGTGGGGACCACTGCTTGAGGCTTTGTTTGACTGCTGGCTGGGCTCTTCCTTTGGCTTGGAGGGGCTCAGAAGTTGAACATACCTGTGCTCGGAATCGGATGGATACGTCATCGACGGCCCACTCACTCTTGCCGGGGAAAAGGTCTTTTTGGAGCGGGGGCACATGGTGGGGGGGGGAGGAAAGGAGTTGGTTGAGTACAATGGCAGGTGGAGATCTTGTGTGGGGGGGTTGGATTTGTTTTGGAGGCTCCTTCGATTGACTGTTATGGGGGAAAGGAAAGGAGCTGGTTGACTAAAATCCCTTATTTTCAAATCTGTAAGTTGACAGCTATGGAAAAGCTGCCCTGGAATTTTTCACTGCTTGGAGAATTGGGAAGCACCAAACCGTATCCTAGGCAATGACAGCACAATCCTATGCATGTCTACTCAGAAGCAAGTCCTATTGCTATGTACTGGAAACATTTGGGTTATTGCTTTAAATGCATAACTTTTAAGCAGATGGGGGGGAAAGAGATTTTTACTTTTTGCATAATAAAGAGTAACAAGGTTGGTGCGAGGGGTTGCTTGCAAAATGTGACATTTCCATTGATGTAACCCATAGCATAAACTTTTTCACAAAGATCTAACACCTTTGTTGTAGTTTTTTTTTAAACACAACTCCTGCCGCTAGGTGTACTGCCAAGCAGAACACATCTGTTATAGCGCTGAATGTGCTGTGTTGATCTCCTATTGATTAACATGTCATTGATTTAAGTCCAATGATGGTTGAATGAGTAAGAGCTGCACAGCAGGTATGAGAAAAGCCAGGCTTTCATCTACACCAGTGTAGCTGAGCAGCTCCTGGGCCTTTTGCAGCCTTCAGGGTTTTTCCCATCTGTCCAGCCTGCTTGTTTGTCTTTTCTCCATGCTTTTTCCCATGAGAAAAGGCAGTTCAGTAGTAAACAGAGGAAGAAGCTGCCTTGTACCAGGTCAGATCATTGGTCCATCTAACTTAGCATTGTCAAAACCGACATGCAGCAGCTCTTCAGCTTTCAGGCAAGAGCCTTTTTCCAGCCCTGCCTAGAGATACCATGGATGTAACTGGGACTGTTTTTTTTTTTTTGCATGCAAAGAATGAGCTCTACAACTGAGCTAATATTCCTCTTGAAAGAAATCCTGTGGCTGAATATTGTGCCATTTCCTGTGGGGTACTGATCAGTTTTTCTTTAAATACAAATGAGAGAGAGAGAGAGAGAGAGAGAGAGAGAGAGAGAGAGAGAATTTGAACCTTGCAGACAGGGCAAGAACTTGACACCTGGTAGAAGTCTCTTTGCCTCAGAAAAACCGACCCATAGTTACCCTACCTGTGAAATTGACACGTTTGGATCAGTCTTCACTTCAACCTGGACAAATGTCAACTTTGCAATAAAGTTGTTGTTCCCATGTGTTTGATTTCCATATTTCCACTTTTGGACAGCTGCATTAACACAGGTTGCCCAAATCACATGGCTGCTCCCCACATCAGTATCAACCACCTCTGAGCAGGTAGAACAACTGCTGGAAGTAGTGATGTGAACCATCACTCATGTGATAAGGAACTCCAGATGTTTATAACACACAATGAAGTAGCAGAAAAGGTAATGGCTGAGCGAGACTGAGCGTTCCGTACTATGCATGCTTATTTAGGAGTAACTCCACTATGGGTCAAAGCTGGGGAACTCTGGCCTTCTAGGTGACTCCAATTCACCTCATGAGCCCCAGCCAGCATGTTCAATGGGATGATGGAGTTGTTGTCCATGGAGGCCACGGGTTCCTCCTCTCTGCTGTAGATGATGCCAGTCTACTCACAAACATATCAGTAAGTAATTTATAGTTACATTATTCCCGCCGTGCACATTGATAGGCTCAGCTAACTACTGAATTGGGGACCAGTTGTTCCCTAGTCACAATAGTTTTTATTTGGCCCCGGAAGGGAAGAGATCGTCTAGAAAGAACAAAGATTGAAAGGAGATGATTCCCTAATCTATAGCACAAGTTTAGAATTTTAACCATTTAAGGAACAGCCTAGACATCAGCTAAAGTGACGTCAGATTTCAGTTTATATTCACCATTGTTATAAAGGGGGCACATTGTAGCTATGCAGGTACAGTCTGAAAAACCCGCAGGATGAGGACAAATTAAAAGTCAAGTCTTCAATCAGTACACCATTTCCCTTTTTGGCCTCCATGTTTAATTTATATCAGCCAAGGATAGCCTAAGTTTGTCTACTGAAATGTCATTTGCACTCTTTACAAACCTTTGAATTTGTTCAAGAAGGTGAAGAGAAGATTAAATATCAAAGGTGGGTAAAAGGTTGAATGGCTTGAAAGGTTGAATGACAGTGTTTCCTAGGAGGTGGTGTGTGTGTGTGTGTGTGTGTGTGTGTGTGTGTGAGAGAGAGAGAGAGAGAGAGAGAGAGAGAGAGAGAGAGAGAGAGAGAGAGAATGTGAGTGAAAGTAAATTGGCTTGCAGGACAGGCCTCAGTATGAAGCAAAGTGAATCAATTGGTTCAGAAAGCAGGTTCCAGAGAGGGTGCTGTTTTCCTCCTCCAGAGTTGGATTTGTTTTAATTTTTAATTTCAAGTGCATTGGCAGAAATCCACAAGACCAACATTGGTGAGGGCAGTATTCTGGGCAATGTGGTCAGTTGTCCTACTTTGCAGAAGGCAGCCCTCTCTCCATTAGAAGAGCTGTCAGAGGACAGTCTTGTATTTGGAGGGGTGCATTATTGGAAGGGCTACCCAGTCCAAGTCCATTTTAAAGATGAAATCATGGCAAGGGAAAGCAGGCACTTCAAAGTTGCCACTCAGCACCTGGACAACAGAGTGATTTGGCCTACATGCTACGTGGGTGGTGCTGTGGTTTAAACCACCAACCAGAAGGTCAGCATTTCTAATTTGTGCGATGGGGTGAGCTCCCATTGCTTTGTCCTAGCTCCTGCCAACCTAGCAGTTTGAAAGCATACCAGCACGAGTAGATAAATAGGTACCGCTGCGGCAGGAAGGTGAATGGAGTTGTGTGCCAGAAGTGGTTTAGTCATGCTGGCCACAACCCGGAAAAGCTGTATGAGGACAAACGCCGGCTCCCTCTGCCTGAAAGCAGAGATGAGCACCGCACCCCATTCAATGGGAATTAACTGTCCAGGGGTCTTTTACCTTATCTTTAACTTTACATGCTACAATCGTCTCCACTATGATGAAATGTCATATTTCTACTTTAAATGATAGCAATTATTTATTGATCTGCAATTCTGCAAATATGACCTTTTGTCTTTTGGAGATGCCTTAGTGGCCATCCTTGAATGAAATCTCCCAGTCAAAGTACCTTCCAGCCTAAGTACCTGGAATATAGGAATGACCTCAACAACTGATAGTCCCCACTGGTGTACCTTCTAGTTGCTCATGCCAGGTCATTGAGAACAAGGGAGCAACTGGAGGAGAAATCTGAAGAAGAGTCCTGGGAGAATTAATTTTTGACTATTGAGTCAGACCATTGCTCAGCTAATTCAGTGTTGTCCAATCTGATTGGCAGAGGAATTCCAAAGGACTCCTTCCAAGTCTGAAAAGGTCATGAGAAGGGAGGGAGGAAACAATAATTATAACATTTGTAATTGTTCCCCCCACCCTAGAACTCAGGAGATTACCCCTTTTTATTTTCGTAACCATTTAATGACGTATGTTTTCACAATCGAGCCCAGTCCTTTCCTCTCCTCTTGGACTTTCTCTTCCTCTGCTGAATTCCCCTTCTTAGATTAGAGAGATGCAGCACAATGTTGCATGGAAAAAACTGTCTTGCATGCGGGAGGCGGGGGGAACAAGCCCTTTAAAAATTAAACTTTTCCTTACTGAAAGTGCATAACACATGAGGCGTTATTTTAAAAATACCTAGCTGAAAATGTGTTGAATTCTGGGTGTGAAACTGTTAATTAGTGAGAACTGGAATGCACATGGAGAAGTTACATTATTGGGAGAGATTCAAAAGCAGATAGTGGGTGGCTGGGTCCATATTAGGTGCATGCGGGGAATTAAACCACCTTCTGCATGCCTTCTACTTGCCTAAAGAAACTGTACAGAATGGCGGACACTGTGTTGTAGGTAACACGTTAACATTTCTCCTTCCACATTTTCTTTCTAGCTTTTAACAGGAGAGTGGGAAGAAAGAGGACGGAAAGAGGTCCTGCCCCTTCAACTGTGGAGGCTAGGGAGGGGGAGGCAGGTCTGCTGGCTCATTGTCCTGCCCCTTCCATGGGTTGGAGAAATTCCCTAGCGAAGAGGTTGAATGCTGACCAGCCAGAAGGGAAGGCTAGACAGGTGGAGGAGCAAACTGAGGGGCTGACCTTCGTTCCACCACCAAGAATACAGCACTGCCTCTGCTTTAGGGAACAGACCCAGGTCCCTTGGAGAAAATCACACCTTCAAGTAAACCAGTCTCTTAGGGGGAGTGTCACAAGTGAGCGAGCTACATCTTGCCTTTAATAGATGGTGGGAGGGACATATCCATTGGTCAAAACATCTTTGCAGCTTTCATCCAGTCTCTGACTCTTGATACGGTTCTTGAACTCACTAGCTACCCCTTTCATGCTTTGCACCTATAGCCTGACCCTGCACCATACCTAGCCTTGAATAAACTTTTCTTCCTACTCACACAGAAGAGCCTCAGTCATGGTGTTTGGGGCAGGAGCCGGGATGGACATTAAAGTAGTTATATATAAAAAAAGTGTAATCTAATATTAAATTTTGAAATGTTCACGGCATGTCCCAGTTTCTCACAACAGAGAACAGTTATATCTGCCATTAAAATATTGGCAAACTAAGCAACAATATCGGGAGGCGGGTGGTGCTGTGGGTTAAACTACAGAGCCTAGGACTTGCCGATCAGAAGGGCGGCGGTTCGAATCCCCACGACGGGGTGAGTTCCCGTTGCTCAGTCCCTGCTCCTGCCAACCTAGCAGTTTGAAAGCATGTCAAAGTGCAAGTAGATAAATAGGTACTACTCCGGCGGGAAGGTAAATGGTGTTTCCGTGCGCTGCTCTGGTTCGCCAGAAGTGGCTTAGTCATGCTGGCCACATGAATCATAGAATAGAATCATAGAATCATAGAGTTGGAAGAGACCACAAGGGCCATCGAGTCCAACCCCCTGCCAAGCAGGAAACACCATCAGAGCACTCCTGACATATGACCCAGAAGCTGTACGCCGGCTCCCTCGGCCAATAAAGTGAGATGAGCGCCGCAACCCCAGAGTTGGCCATGACTGGACCTAATGGTCAGGGGTCCCTTTACCTTTACCTTTTTAAGCAACAATATAAACCTTATATAGTATTAGAACGAGTCTGATATATTTGGAGAGTGCAATACTCAGCAGAGGATGGCTCAGTTGGTAGAGCAGGAGACTCTTAATTTCAGGGTCATGGGTTCATGCCCCATATTGGGTTAGATTCCTGCATTGCAGGGGGCTGGACTAGATGATCCTTGTGGTCCCTTCCAACTCTATGATACTATGAATAACATAACACAGGATAAAACTCTTATCAGTCAAGCTAGTTGGGCAACATGTTGGGCAAACTAGCTCCATCTGAGGAAATTATATATTTTTTCTTATTGGAGGTTTAGACTTGGGGAATTTTTTTTAAAAGTCTGTCATGAAATGATGCTCTGTCTCATGGGAAAGGTATCCTTGGCACACACAGAGATCTTGATTGTTAGTAAAACAATTCTTTGAAGAGATTGTAACTGGAGGGTCAAATGAAACCTTTTCCAGACAAATTCTGGCTGGCAAAAGCTGCTGTGTTTATTTTGAATTTGATCCAGCAGTGCTTAAGAAGTAAGCACTGTTTATTAGCAAGATGTTTCAAACCAGATCTATTTCAGCTTTTAATACAAGTAATATGGATATTTGGCAAAATGTCAAGATGTATGAACCCAAATCAAAAGGTGTTCAAAGCAGAAGAAAAAGAAACTTGTTTCAGATTTACATTTGAAGCTGAATTTATCAAATTTGTACTTTCGCAAATAATAGAGAACCAAAACCATACTTTGAAATCCATACTTCCATCAGATTTTGCAATGCAGTTCTCCAATTAACCAATGTTTACAAAAAAGTACATATTAAGTAAAAGTGTACATAAAAATTAACATATTCATGAAAATAATATGTAAAAATGTGTCTGTTAGCTAAAGCTGTGTAGAAAAATGAGTTTATTAGGAGAAATTCACACTAAAATGCTGGTGAATTTTCATAAGGATAAAAAAAAAGAAAATTCACAAATTGCGCAGAAATGTATAGAATCAAATTTAAGATGGAAAAAATTAGAAACCGAATGAATCAAAATTGACAGATCCTTCCATCCCTAGTAGCAATAGAGAGATCTATTCCCCACAGATCGCATACAGAGTGCATTATGGAAAGAGAATTCTCATGTTCCATAAATTATTGTTCTTCGTTGCATGGATTTCTAATGATCACGTTTCACTCAGAACCCTAATTACAAGTGACTGATATGGCTAACCTTTAGCTTCAATTAAACATGGATGTATGTGAAGGAAAAGGTACGCCAGGATGGCCAAATGGCTGACTGTCCTGACCTCAAGACACATTAGGCAGTATGTCCATCCTGTCAGCTAAATCCCTGTCCAACTCACACTCCATGTAAATTGATCTTTATTAACTTGACCACCAAAAAAACTCAGAAATGCTGATGATCAATATTTAGCTGTAGAAAAAGGGTGAACCTGGCTGAGATCAAAGAGATGGCATATGGATGAGGTTGCAAGGCCAGAGCCTTCAGGCTACAACTCAGCAGTAAAAAACAAGATCAGAGAGAGGGTTTTTTTCCTCAGGAGAAATTATTTAACGGCATTAGATATTCGGCTTAGGGACAAACAACATGATAATAGATACTAAGGCTTGATTAGTTGCTAAAGGATCAACAATGGGAAAACTAAAGCAGTTCTAAATACAGAGGACAATATAACAAAAGTGACATTTCAACTTTTTAAAATTTTGAGATCCATCTTGTCCGATACTATACTGTCTATGCTGATTAGCCAAAGCTCTCCGTGGTCTCAAGACATAGGCTTTTCCTGAAATTATTTTAAGTGACTGTGCCAGTAACTGCACCCTTGACTGTATGCATCTAAAGCATGCACATTTCAATGAAACTATGGGACCTCCTTTTGGCAGCATCTAGCTGAAGCATAGAGGAGGCCTTTGTTTATAAGCTCAGTAGCATTCATGAGCTGGTTGCCAAAGGTAATCTAAGGACATGGTGGAATGATGAACCTGAAACTAGAGTACTTGGACTGACATAAGCAACTGTTATAAAACTGCTGTGAGCATTCATATAAATAAAAATGTGTGGATTGGGTTCAGATATTGCAGGGTTCTTAAATAAAATCAATGAAGTGCTGAAAACAATTAACTGAGAACCAAAAACTATTCTGGCGAAGATTAATGTGAAGCAAATCAAAGTGCAAGCAGTAGAAAACTGATAAATTTTCTGAACTAATATATTTCTTACCTACATTTTTATTTAACGTAGCTGTGTTTAAAAATAGTTTTTTACCACCTCTGTGTGGGCTTTTGCCATAATTGTAGCACACGATCCTTATTTCTTAAGGGGGGGGAAATCACAGGAACAAAAGATTCCCTTGAGAATACTGTCAAGCTTGAGTTCTGGAAGTATTTCAGCTGCCCAGTATCCACACATTATTTCCACCAGGAATTTGATCCTAATCCTCAGTTCAACTACTGCAGCATAAGCAGAGGATCAAGTTCAGTAGCTGAAGTGGTATCTTATGGAAGCTAAGTAGGGTAGAATGATAAAAATCAGATTCCAGTTACTTCTGAAAGCTCATTCTGTTCTCCCTTGTTCCATGCTAATTTCCCAATATACTGCCTTAAGTTGAATGGGGCTGCTCTTTTAACCAGTAGAAAGTCGCAGAAAGCACTAGCTTTTTCTTTTTTCATCACCCTCTTCGCTGCTGAAGCATAGAAGAGCTTTAAAAACACTATTAGCATATATGCAGCATTTAATTGCACAAATGAAGACTTTAGCAGAGCCCTTTCCAGCTGCCACTTCCTGATGGGGAAAAGCTGCCCAGGGGGTCTTTTCCTCAAGTGCCCAGTAATTTCAAAGGAATACTAATTAAAAGAAGTTAGAGTCAAGTGTTTAAAAAACATATATTTATTGGGAAAGTGAACATTTACCATACATAACCAGTACTCATCTCCTCACCTCTCATTTGGCTCCCTGAGTCCCGACTTAAATGGGTTACATAATACTGTTTAAAGCTCCCCACCTCCTTCAGCAAGACACTTTCAAGAGGGTCATTTGCCATGTAAAGAAAGGGCACATGATGAGATGCTATCTTGCTCAATTTCCTCTCCATTTCACAAGCAGCAGCTAATGAAGCAGACCGTGAGCCCAGAAACAAAGAGAGATGAAGGTTGACAGCAGCCAATAATAATAATCATTTCCCCTTCCTCTCTTCCCTCCACGCACCCCCTGGGCTCTCCCCAAATCTGTTCCAGGAGGTTAGGGAAAATCTTAGAACAGATTTATTTATTTTTGTTGTGCTGGTGGGTAGAAGAGAATGTTCCCTTGTGCAAGCAGAAATCCTTGCACCGATGGAACATTCACTTTAGCACTGAGCACCATGTTTGGGTCTTAGGATGCCTTTGTAAAATTTACAAGTGGATAAGTTAAGTAAGCAGAGAACTGGACACACATAAGTAGTCTTAGGGTGGCTGTGGACTGACAACTAGGGCTGCCCAGTTGCTCTTTTAAAAGCCATAAGAGTAGCGCTCTAGAGATTAGCACCTGTGGAGATTGTACTACTGTTGCATTCTGTCAGAGGGAGTGTGTGTGTGTGTGTGTGTCAGATTTTTTTAATGTTCTGAAAAGAAAGACGAACAGGGAAAACAGGAGGACAATCTGACTCTTGCTTGCTAGACTGAATAAAATGTACCCAGGGGCTAAGAACCAAAGCTTAAACTGTAGGCCCCCTGAGGCAAACATATTTCATGTCACATGGGCATGCCCAACTGTCAGGACCTTTTGGGAATCTGTTCTGACAGAAATATGGTCTCCCAAGAGATCCTGTGATAACACTAATTGTATAGCTGAAGAACATTACATTATCTGAATAGGATTGTTTGTACTCAAAAAAGTAGAACAATCAAAGTGTTCCATATAAATTCTGATGAACTATTAGATTCTTATGTGGGTTTGTAAGTAAATATGATTATTTTATCTATGAATCCATTATATATTTATTTGATTAGAATAATCTCTATAATTGATGGGATTCACTTAATGAATCCTGTCAGCAGAAGCCGGGACAAGGTCTTCTTGTGAGGTCCAGTGCCGAGGACCTTCTGGCGGTTCCCTTGCTGCGAGAAGCCAAGTTACAGGGAACCAGGCAGAGGGCCTTCTCGGTAGTGGCACCCTCCCACTAGATGTCCAAGAGAAAAACAACTACCAGATTTTAAAAGACATCTGAAGGCAGCCCTGTTTAGGGAAGCTTTTAATGTTTAATAGGTTATTGTATTTTAATATTCTGTTGGAAGCCGCCCCGAGTGGCTGGGGAAACTCAGCCAGATGGGTGGGGTATAAATATAATAATAATAATAATAATATAATAATAATAATAATAATAATTCTGAGACTACAGTGAGACAATCTCCCCTTTCCTCCCTCTTTGTGCCCCTCACAATTGTGTGTGTGTGTGTGTGTGTGTGTGTGTGTGTGTCAGGGGAACTCCCAGAACAGCATGCAAGGTTAGGAGAGGGGTTATCATTCTGGCTGGCACTTGTGGAACAATCAGAACAGCATATATGTATATAAACACTATGGAAATTTACACCTGTGAAGAAAACGCCACTACTGTATTATACTCTTTCAACAACAAAAAGTCAGAATTTTTTGTGGTCTGAAGGAGAAACAAGCACGTGGAAAGCAAGACAATGGTTTTATCACATAATGTAAAAAGTGAATGAACAAAGCATGGATAGTATAGAACGGCATTTCTCAAGCTATTTTCTGCAGAACCCTGGAGTTCCACAAAGCAGTCCAAGTGGATCTGCAAAGAATGCAGCTGTAATGGCAGACAAGCATGCACAACGTGCGATTTCCATTGAGCTGCAGTCATGGGGATTAAACGCACCACTCAAGCCATTGTCCTGGAGATCCCTTCCCTTTCCCTCCGCCCCTCACTGTGCTTTCCAAGGGCTGTATCACTAGCGGCCAGTGGGGTGGCATTGGTTACCTGGCCTCCGAAGGCCATGTTTCATTGCTGGTTACAAGAGCGGCAGAGGTGAGGCAGATGGGAGCTTAGGATGGTGAGAGCACAGCAGCAGGGCCAATCTGATACTCCTGGCACTGTGACCACTACCTCTCCCTCTCAGCAGTTGGCAGTAATATAAAGCGCTGGAAAGCCAGGTAAGCAATGCTGCCTGACTGCACCACCCCCTACTGGGTTAAATGTGCTGTTCAAACCCTCTTCATGGGAATATATTGTCCTTCCTCTTAGCACTGGGCTGCAGCTTGATGGCAGGGGTTAAACATGCTGCTCCTTTAGGTGAAGACGTATCTTTGATATGAGCCTAGGCCTTAAAGATCACAAATATAACAAAACAAAGGCATTTTCCATCAGAGACCAGGAGACGGAAACTTTCAATAACTTTGCTGCCAGAGTTGCTGCTTTTAAAGGTTGCCACTCTCCTTTGCGGGCTCTTTCAGTGTTCAACTCCCTCCCCAATTTTCATTCAGTATTAATTTCATTAATTACTCTCACTACATAAGGTGTTTGTAATATTGTTAAATTCAGAATAAAATTGATCTGAAAACACTATTTATTTTAAATCAGCACTATGTTGTTTGGTGCCGTTAGTAGTGGGCATTTTAAAAGTTATTTTTAAAAGAATTTGTTGGAAGGGTTGCCCTGACATTTTGTTTGATGTGAAGGCTTATGCCACTGCAAAAAGTTTGAGAAGTACTTGTTGTTGTTGTTTAGTCGTTTAGTTGAGAAGTACTAGTTTACAGTAATTGCCTAGGGTGGAAATATCCCTGATCCCTGAGCAAATCAGCCCAGCTCTTCAATAGCCCCATGAATTGCTACAATAGCCAGAAACCTCTTGGCAATGTTTCCCCAGCATGCTCCAAACCCAGACCATTTTCTCACTCTATTCTCTGCATTCAAAGGGCAAAACTGTTTATTTCAGCCCTCTTTGCCACACTAGTTCGTTCCCACATTGGCAGAGCTCAAGTGTGATCTGCATTTCAAGCTGGCCTTGACTGCTCATTAATTAGCATTCCTTGCTAGTGTCTAAAAACTATGCCAAAGCTAAAGAGCTTTGTCTTGAAAGAACAAGACAGCATAGCTCATAAAACAATATGCACGTAGCATTCTTTAGAATAAGCCAAGGAGTCATGAAAGGAATTTTTTTCAAAACTGCTCTGGGGTTTGGTGCAGGAAGCTTTACTGGTGACATCATGGGAGCTGACCAATTAGTGCTGTGTCTTCTGCTTGAAACCTGAAGATTGCCCCACTCCTTTTGAGCTCAATATTGGAGTGGAAGGGTACTTTGGAACTCTGGAAGTGTCCTGACTACAGGAAAAATGTTAGACATCTCTTTGCTTTTTAAAGCTTTTAAAGTTTTCTTTTTAAAGTTTCACAACTGGGCTAGTCAGTGTGTGATTCCCACCCTCAGAATTCAGGAATCCCCATGCAGCTACTTTGTTTTGGCTTCCATGCTCTTGGAAATCTACGCCCAGAATAGTAAAGCCAGGGATTTGCCCTGTTCTCAGGGGGAAGCAGAGGCTTGGAGAGCTGGCTTTATGCTCTGTGTAAAGTGCAAGGGATCGCCTGGAGAACAACAAAACAAGAGAACAAGGTTAATGCCAAATAAATAAGGGTAACAGTCAACTAAGTCATACTCATTTTCAGTGGATTTACTTGAAATATGGCTATTTAATCAGAAAGAATTCAGTGATACAAAAGAAGAAAAACAAAAGACGAGCATTGTTACCTTTTCTTTATATCTGAGTTTAGAGAAGTGCAAGTGGCCTATAATCTCAGGCAACAATAAGCAGAATTTAGCAGAATGTGTGCACACAGATTTTGTCACAGAATCTCAATTTAAAACACACACACACACACACACACACACACACACACACACACACCTCTAGTTTTACACTGCAGCAGTATCTTGAAAATGTGAACTCTGATAGATATAAAAATATTCAGCTCACAAGGGGCTAAGGCAGATGCTTTTGGAGTCCAGTCTTCATAGCTGGCCGAAACCAAATGAAGAAATATTTAAATTGCACAATGCCCTCCGAGTGCATGATTCAGTACCAGCTCAGTGTTCTGCAGTGTTTATTAGTGAAAATCAGCAATAAGCATTACCAATTTAAATCAGGGTTTAGAAGCACATTAATTCCAAGTAATTTAAAGTCAGTTTACAGTAATTAAAACTAGGACCGCTGCCCCCCACTTCAAGCAACATGGAGCTTCGTTTTCCTTAAGATCAGGTATTTTCCTGATTCTGCTCTGCCCTCTAGTGGTTTTTGCTATTACTATACCTCTCTCCAGAGGGGCTTGCCTGTTTTATTGTGAAAGCAGATATTAGGACCAATTTACAGAACACTGTAACACTGACATTTGTGTGTCAATTAACCAGATAGTTAGATAATTAGCCACTGTCACTATTTGCCATTAATAGTCTTATTCATTATAAATTTGTCTGCTCTCCCCTTTAAAGCTATCCAAGTTGGTGGCCATCATTGCATCTTGTGGTAGTGTGCAATGTGCAGAAGTCCCTCCTATTATTTGACCTGAATTTTCCAACATTAAGGTTAACTGGGTGTCCCTGGGTTCTAGTATTATTATAAGAGGGAGAAAATTCTCTCTCTAGCCATTAGGCTTTGCATAATTGTTGAAACCTCCATCAGGTTTTCCCTCACTTGCTTTTTTTTTAAATCAAGAGCTCTAAATGTAAACTTTTCTATAGAAGAATGCTCTAGCCTCTTGATCAAGTTGGTTGTCGCTTTTCTGAATACTTGTCATCTCTACAATATTATTTTTGAAGTAAGACAACCACTTTCCATTACCTGCCCTTGCTGGCAGGGTGTAAGTGATATTTCCTATTCCCACCAGATTTCTGAGGACCAGATTCTTCCTTTGGTGGATAGATCACTTTCTCCATTAACTTGCATTAACTGCTTGGGCACATTTCACGCAGGTGTTGGTTTTTAAATTGACATTTCAAGCACTTCTCACATTGCGTGATACAAGATGCAGTACAAGTGACTTAAGACACTAATACTTTTTATTGCACTTTACAATGGCACACACTCCGGAAAGCTATTATAAACTGAGAAGATGCAACATTGTATTCCAATGTGCCACATTAGCAGCAGTTGTATTAGCAAAAAACAAAAACCCAGCACAATGCTGCCTCACAAATGAAAGGTGCTGCGGTGTGGATCATACCCTAATCCTCTGGCCTGTAATATAGGATAATAATACTGGTTTATTTCATAGGAGTAATTTAATGACTTCTGAGATAAAGCATGTAAAATAAATAAAACTTTGAACAGCTGAGGGTAGTTCATGAAAGCAGAGAATTACAGTAGTATTAGAATTATTATTGTTATACTGTGTTTATATGCCAAATATTCTTCAAAACTGTATGTTTGTGCAAACCCATATATTCCACCCTCCACGTTGATGAAGGGTATCAAATAGTCCGATACTCTCCTCTGCTATACGGGCTGGGAAACTTATGCCTGAAACCCCGGAGAGCAAGCGGCCAAAGGTATTAATACTAGGCAGTTTTCTCATCTAATCATTTCCATGGTTTCGTTTTAATCTGTCAGAGAGCTGCAACAAGAGGAATACTACAGAATATTTAGGCTAGACAGAAAAACAAAACCAGTAAACGGTATAACGCCTCCTCATCAAACGGCTCTAATTAATAGCATCTGCCACCGTTTACACCCTTCAGCCAATCCTAGCGACAGTCCTACGACGGCGGTTTTCTATGCGCGCGCCTAAAACGACTCAGTCACGCGCGCCTGTTCATTCAATTGCGATAAATACCGAGACGCTGCGGGTTTAAGTAAGACCGAGTCACGTGCTGACGTCACCGCGCGCGTGATGTGAAAGAGATTGCTCTATCTCGCCGACAGAGCTATAAAAACGGGTGAGTGACACGTAGCCTCAACTTCTGAATTCTGCACTGGTGTCTCCCCCCCCCCCCCCCTTCTCTGAGACAGAGCTGAAACGTATTACTGTATTGGGACTGGAATATTCGCATAAACAAGCAAACAAGATTTCCCACACAAACAAGAGCTGAATTTCACTGTTGTTGGTTTTTTGGTTTTTTTGGTGGGTGGATCGGAGGGAACCACCGTATGCAGTGGGGCCCCGTGAAAGCTCGTGCATTATTATTATTATTATTATTAGCAGCAATGATAATACTTCTAATATCTCTTCTATGCCACTTTATATTTTTAAGGAAAAAACCCCTCAAAGCGGTTTATATTAAAACAGCCAGGAAAAAAATTACAAAGAAAGTAAAATGTAAAGTATACGTCCATTTAGAGCAACATAACATCACTCCTGATTCTAAACTTGTCCATAGAAGGGAGGGGGGGCAATTCTCACTTCCGTCCCGGGGAAGGCGACTTCTCTGATGGAAACCCGGAAACTCCCTATCCTGACAAGGCGACGCTTCACTCTCTATTTTTCTTTCATAGATACAGTATATATACCTATGTCTATCTCTCTGCGGCGACCCGAGCGGGCCTTCGTTTCTTCCCTTTTCTCCCCGGCGAGCGGTTGGTTTGGGCGGCTCGGGTGGGCGGGGCTTCTCTTGACAGGCACAGCGCGAGGAGGAACCGCCGACGGTTGGGCTGTGTGGCCGTTGGGCCCCTTCGCGAGAAGCCCCGCCTCTCCCCCCTCCTCCCCGCCGCGTCCCGCGCTTCTCCGGGTGCCGCAGTGGGGGGGCTCCGAGGAGTCCTCCTTCCCGCTTGTTGTGTCGCGCGGGCCGAGAGGGGGAGGGAGGAGGAGAAGATGTTCGAGAGCCTGCGCGAGCGGCTGCTGAGCGTCCAGCAGGATTTGACCTCGGGGTGAGTTAACTGCCGCCTCCGCTGCCGCGATAAAGTTCCTGAAAGTCCCTGAGGTGCTGAGGGAAGGGAGAGCCCGCGTGCGGGGCGGGTTGCTGGCGGAGTAAGGGGCTGCCCTTCGGGGCTCCGCTGACGAGGGACGCGCCGTGGGGCGTTGAGGGTTTGCCGCGGAAAGTTGCGGTTAAAACGCCCCCTAGGAAGGAGGCGACTTTTGAGGCACTTTGGGAATGAGCCCCGTGGTGGAATTCACTGGGGCTTTACTTCGGAGTAAACGCGCGTCGTGTGGCAGTGGAAGAAGTGCGTTCGCGTTTGTGGGCGGATTGCCTGCTAACTACCGACACCAGGTGCGTGTTGTGAGGATGGGGCGTGTGGCTTGTCCCGCCTCGGGTTTTCTTCTTTCTAATACGCTGCCGCAAATAGCACCAGGGGTGCTGCACGAAAACCACGCGCTGTCAATTAGTTCTTGGCTACTTTAGCCCTGAACAAGAGTCACTTCCCATGTCCCGCCTTCCTTCCCCCAATGTTGCTAAATGAACTTTGGACTTGGTAATTCGGTGTTGTTGTTGTTTTAAAATCACTCAGGCTGCTTATCACCTGATCGTGCGGTGTTGTGTTTTTTTTAAAAAAGGGATTGGAGCTTTTGCTAGCTTGCAACTGATTGCTTTCCTATCAGAGTACATTATCTGTAAGGTAAGCTCGTTTTGGAACAAGAGCCCAGCCAATAGGACCCCTTTCCGTTTTTAAAAAAATGCATACTATATATAAAAAAGTTAATGATAAAGGTCTGGGACTCATAACGTTGCAGGCAATGCTTTGTACTCCTCCACCTTCCCAGTTCGTGTGATTTTATTGGCCTGCTTTTTAAAAAGGCTGATAGAAGATACAGTACTAGTTTCCAAGTGCGCTTCTTATAAGGGCTGTTTTCCATGTTACCAGGGGAGCCCCTGTTCATTTGGGCGAATGGGGCACTGCTCCACCAATCTCAGTCTGTCCTCGTTCCCACCTGTCTCCCTCTTACTTCCAATCAGGCCAAGGGGTGGCACTGCCTGTCAGCTTCTTCCTCTGCAGTCTCAGTGTTGCCCTTGGGGAACTCATTGGGGGGGGGGGCAATATTGTTAATAGGCTCTGCCAGGCGTTGGCTGTGGTTCCACCTACTGTTGGTCTCCTGCAGTGGCCTGCGCTACCCAGGGCAGGTGCGGGAGTGCACCTCTGTGGGGGGCAGAGGGTGCCCTACCGGGCGCCACAGTCCGAGGAAGGATAGGGCTGGGGAAGCTGCCGCCCACTCTCCTCCTGCTCTCCACCACTGGGTCAGGCCTATCCCAGCGGCAGAGCTGCCACAACCAGGCACCACTCTCCTGCTCTTTGCTGCTGGGTCAGATATGACCTGGCGGCAGAGCCGCTGTGACTGGACGCGCCCGTTGTAGCTCTCTGTTGCTGGGTCAGACGTGACCCATTGGCAGAGCTGCTGCGGCCCGGTGCAAGGTGCACCGTGGCCAAGGAAGCTAGGCGGCAGCATTGCCACCCATTCTCATGCTTTCCTCCCCTGGGTCAGACCTGACCCAGGAGTGGAGCTATGGCCAGGCTCAGCTTCTCACTAAAAGGAGACTGCTGTGGGGGCACCTGTTTGCACCCCCTCACAAAATTACACCTGGGGCCATGGCCCCCATGGACTCCCCCTACGCTATGCCTCTGGTCTCCTGATCTCTGCCCTACCAGAACCAGTGAGCACCACCAGCTACCACTCTCCTTGTTCATATGTGGAATCGAGCGATGTTCTTGTTGATTTTGAAGTATAATGAGAAAGTTGGAGTATGCCTGCTAGTATATCCAGGCCTGAGTCATTAGTGTGCCTGGGTACATTACAATGATTGATTCACTAATGGCTAGCATGAGTATTTCCACCAAGCTTATAATGTGACAGGCCCTCTTTCATGGGCATAGCCAGGATGGGGGGGCAAGCTTTATGTTAGGTAGGGCAGAACTGAGTTATCTGTGATGTGATTTGTCAGTTAAGCATTTTTATTTATTTACTTTTAATTATTTACAGTCCTTCCCTGCTACATGGTTTAAGCTGACTAAGAGGCATGGAGTTATATGATACCAGAGAAATGGGGGGCTGGAGAGGTATCAAAATAGGTGGAGGAGCTGGACTGATATATCCAGTGAGGTTTATAAGTGGCAGGAGAAATGCAGAAGAGGGGGGAAACACTTAATAAACCTTAATAAATTGCCTTATTTTGAGTCTCACCGCTTTTCCTTTGTGTGTGTTTTAGGCTGAAGACCTTGAGCGACAAATCAAGAGAGACTAAAATAAGCAAGCAGAGGTGCTGTTGGATATTCTTAAATTATGCTTTATAAAAATTGCATAAGCAAAATTCAATTTATTGCATGATGTTTACATGGCATAACAAATACTGTAGTCTGTTCTATTGAATAACATTAAGAAGCTTATATTAGCAGGTTTTCTTTTTTAAAAAATTTCCAGTATGTTGTTGTATAATTGTTAATATTTGCAACAGCAATGTAAAAAAGGTAGCTTTGTGATCTAAATATTAATTAGAAAAGTACTGTAGGACTTCAACACTTAACTAACACATTCTGTTATTTTTTATTACAGGTCTATACAGTGTTCACCAGAGTTTTCTGCTGGATTACTCTTATTGAGCAAGTAAATTCTGTCATTTAAACTTCTGTTGAATTTCAGTTATTTATAATTCTTGTTTATTTTTCTAGAGGCATGGATGTAGTTAGTAAGGAAAGATACTGTAGCACTTTGCCTTGCTCCCCTTGTTTACTTCAATATTCAGTAGCAAAAAATTAATTCTTTTTAAAAGTGAGTGTTTTCATTGATCCTATTGATACCTTAGTATGGTTAGCATTTGGTTACTTATATGGAGCTAAAGTGGAACAAAAAACTTAGTATGCATTTCTAAAAACATAAGTCCCATTGAGTTTAGTGGGGCTTGAGCACAAACACTATTGGTAGTGCTGCCTGGTTAAGCATGGCTAAGATGAAGATAGGGAAACCATATCCTTGTTTTTAAGGAAAATTAAGGATTTTTCATTCTTCTATGTTTTATTTGTGAATATGTGGTTTGTTTCTGGCAATTGTTCAGCAGTCTCGAACCCCTCTAAGCCTTGTTTAGCTGTGTTGGGTAACTGCTTATTTTAGAAATTTGGCTTTCATTTAAAAGTTGTGTTATTGGCCCAGGTTTTAGACCTTGTGGTCTCTAAGAACTTAAGAGATGTGAATCTGGATAAGGCTCCAGTGCTAACGGAGTTTTTAAATATAAACATGTTTTCATATCGTGATCTTAAGCTGCAATCCTGCAGTATCCTCCGTAATACTTGCTACCAAATAGATGTGCATAGAACTGTGCAATTAATCTCTGCAAAATTCTGAAAAAATGCTTGCTTTCTAAGCCTTGACATCTCGAGTGCTTTGAGTTCAAGATTGTTTGACTTAATACATTATGAACAGTTTTTCTTGGTAGATATATATATATATATATATATATATTTTCTTACAGCAAATAAACACTTTAGTTCAGGACAGCTAGGTGAGCTTGTGGCCATAACCTTAAGTATAAGTCCAATGATATCACTGTTTTCTTTTGTGAAGATATGAAGATACTTGGGCAACTCTTCACAGAGGAGCAAAAGAATGTGCAAAAGCTGGAGAGGTAAAACATTAACAGAAACTAATATACAAACATTTTGTTTAAAAACTACTTTGCAGTTGTTTAGGTATTTTGCGTTTAGGAAGGTACACATCTCTCATATAAATGAGAATTCACCATGTAACATCTGTTTGAAAGAATCCTGAACATTGATCAGCATTCCTTAACTGGGAACCTGATATTTTATGTAGAATGCAGCTCCATCCATATCAGCTGAAAATCACCCACCCACCCAGCTACCTCTACCTCTCTGCTGGCTCAGACAAACCACGTGCTTGCAACATGCATGCCTTACCTAGAGGAGCCTTAGTTTATTCATCCCCCACATCCAGTACATTATTAATTGCAGGCAACCATCCAGCACTTCCACACCTTCACTTGAGTTAAATGGTCTATCTTCACTTGACTTTGATGGATGTTCAGCTGAAGTGCTTGGCTATGTTCACACAAATGTACATGGCAGGGAAATTGAAGTGGCATGCTACTCACAGAATAATGGGGTTGTACAGGTTCCTGCAAATTGATATGTCTGTATTTCTGGGGAGCATGTGGGCTACATAGCTGTAAATCTTAAGCATGCTTCTAAATTCATGTAACTAATACTAATAGGGAGCTTTGGAGGAAGGGTAGGATTCTAATGTAATAATTAAAAACCTTTGCAAAACTCAAAATTAAAATTATTCATATACATTTGCTTCCTGAACTGGTTTAAGAGCAATAGGAATATAGCCACATGTCATCAAATCAAAACTCAAATCAATCTGATTACTTGCAAATAGAAACTAGTTGTGCATTATATAAGTAAGTAAAACAAATAAATTGTACATAAATATACTTTTCTTTGGCATATTCCTGTTACGTATATTAGGCTTCAAATGTCAAAATATATTATAGAATTAAACCTATCTTACAGTATTGATGACAACGTCAAGGAGTTCCATGTTCATGATTTGCTGGCTTTCTAAGCTGTGGCTTGCCTTGGATACTTACAGAATACCAAATATCTAACTGAAATTTCAGCAGAAGGTTTTATAAACTTTAAAATGTGTAGCAGAAATAATTGCTGAATTGGCATAAACTTTGATTTGATACCTGAATTTACAATTGTATTCTCAGTTAAAATCTATTGTTCCAATATTTTTCAAAAAAATAGTTGTATTTCAACTTGTACAGCTGCAAAGGTTTGCCTTGTTAAAAGGAAAGACATGAATATGTTAATGGACACCTCAGGCCTAGGCGCCAAATGTGGCTCTCGAAGCCCCCCCCCCCCCCCCCCCGGACATTCACACCCCCTTCCCCTCAGTCATGTATCTCACTGGCCCTTCTTTGCATATCCTTAAGTGCTTTTGCCTGGCTGGAATGTATTTTGTACTGTGATAATGACTCTTGCTTGCTGGAATGGAAGGCAAAGGGGTATGTGTGTGTATAGAGACTTTTAACTCTTGCATGGATGGAATGTAGTATTCTGTAGAATAAGAGTCACATTTGCGGCTCTGCCTCACCTATCACTGTGAAGGTTGCCTGCGAGCAAATGTGACCCCAGGCTGAAAAAAGTTCCCCATCCCTGGAGTAATAAAGAGTTGACTGACTAGACTATGGGATATTGGAATACATAATACAAAGTGTTAAAATTAATGCTAAATTGAGAGTTTATCATAATCAGAATTCACATTGCAAAGTAAATAACATCCATTCACTTTTGGAGAGACCATGGCCAGGTGTATGAGGAATACTTTTGCAAACTTGGAAAAATATTTAGTATAGTGCATTAGCATAACCTTGAATATATTTTTGTTTTATTTGAAATTTGTTTTATCTGTATTTTGCACTGAAAATATTGTGAATTGAAATGTGTAGCTATTTAAGGCTTTAGCAGCTGACTTATGAGCCCTATCAGAGGTTTGGAGAGTTAAAATAAATTTAATAATGTTAGTTTTATCCTTGGCTTTAAACATTGCAGCTGGTGGATAGTGAAGTTGTGATGCTTTCTGCTCACTGGGAGAAGAAGAGAAGCAGTCTCTTAGACCTTCAGGAACAGCTCCAGCAAATTCCGGGATTTTTAGCAGATTTGGAATCTACAACCACTAGCTTGAGTAAGTGTGTGTGTTCCGCTTTATTTATTTAAAGAATTGTCTCACCTTTTAGGAAGCTTTCCCATAAGCAGCTTGAAAATTATGAATATACAAATGTTAAAACATCACAGTTAAAAATTTAGTAATGGTCTTGGTATAATAATAATAATTGGCATACAAAAATTAAAACTATTCATAATAATGCTTTTAAGGAATGTTTCAAGGCACAGGAGGAGGAGGATTGCCAGATTTCCCTAGGGGGAGAGTTCCATAATTGAGGTGTTGCTGCAGAAAGGTCCTGTCTCTGGTACCCTGGGAGATAAAAGAGCAAGACTTGGAAGGTTATATTTAATCCCATGTATGAATGTGGGCAAAGGTATTTCTTTAAATAGTCGCGTCCCAGAGCATGAGCTTCTTCAATTGAGTCCAGACACAAATTGATAACCAGTGTTAGATTCAAATATGTGGTCACCCTATTTCAATTTCTAAACTGTCTTTAAGGGAAGTCTAATGTAGAGAGCTAGTCTTAGCTGCAAATGCCATGTAGGCCTCTATTGTTAAAATTCGATATAGGAGAACCATTTCTCCTACATCAAGCTGTGTAGTTCATTCTTCAGGAAGTGTGCAGCCCCATCTGGAGCAGGTTATATATCTCCATCCAAATCAGATAGATTCCTAAATAACAGCATGTTTGTGTTGTCTGGATTAAGCTTCAATCTGTTAATCTTCCTCTCATTCAGTATTGCCTGAAGACACTGATTCCAAGTTTCTGCTACCTTCTTGGGGTTAATTGATGTACATTTGTTAATTTTTATCATATAAGATATCTTCTCTTGTGCCATTATGTTAGTATTTGTGAAGTTGTTAATCTACTATTTGGAAAGCTCTCTAAAGCACAATTTAAAAAAAGAGTAAAAGTAAATTGGCAAATGCTTGACATTTGTAAAGTTCATTGTAAGTAGTAAGACAATACGGACCCCTGGTCATGTAAACTACCTGGAGCTTTGTAAGGTCTCCACTAGGGGGTGCTTGATTGCTACTTTTCCAGAAATCACTATCTAGAATGAGGAAGAGGGGAGCATTGAGGACTACATTCCCTCTTGGCCAATCATCTGGGACTGCATGCCAGTCCCAGTGGTGGGTGGGGCCAAAACAAGAGTTAGCTTGACCAGAATTCATATTGCATGTAACCCCCCCCCCCCCCCGCACCATTGCATATATTATATGCATACAGTGTGACTCATCAGCACATACCACATAAAGGCCAGCTTCTATTCACCCCGTCCAAAAACAATTGGGCTTGGGAAAAATCATTTTAGCTTTATGCCTAATTTCTTGGGGTGATATTAATGGGGATTGCAACTGCGGTTTGTAGGGTTATCCCCCCCCCCCCCAAGCTGCACTCTCCATGAATATTGTGTCCTCCCCCCAGCAACTAAGATTAAAAACAACCTAACCAACTGGTTTCATTTGATTGGAGTTGATTGGATTTCATTTCATTGGAACCTATTGAAGTGGTTCTTTTCAGCCTAACCATGGTGTGTGTTGGGTTGTGTGTGTGTGTCACAGCATATGTGGAGCATGCAGGTTTAGAAGATCCTGCCTTTATTGAGACTGCTTGTTTCCCGTTGAATGGTATAGTTTAATGTAAATAACCAAATACCCTACATTGTAAGTACAAAAACCTACTCAAACAGTATGTGGGGTTTAAATGATTCCTCAGTTCCTTAAATAGACAAAAACATGTACAATTAACATAGATAAAAAGTTTAACAGTTGTGCAAGTAAAACAATGCAATAATCAGGAGTTGTGAATTGTTGGTAAAAACAATGATGATCATCATAGACCATACAACTGTTACATGCTGTAAAGAGCCTGTGAACACTCATCATATTTTACAACCACATGAGTAGGGCAGGCAATAACGGAGCACTAAATTTTGTTTAATGCTGTTGGTGTGCGTGTGACACAGATGGTCTGTGTTGCTTCTTTCTCCATACACCATCTTGATCACTGTTGTGGAGTGGAAAGGGATTGCTCCCTGTGATGGGTGGCTACTGGGTCCTTCTGTGTGTGCTCCATAGGATGTTGCACCTTAGGATGTTTATGGAATAAAGTCGCTAGATTTTTCTACATGGATCTTCTTTCATGTAGTGATTGTTCAGTGAAGCCTAGGCCAGTATTGTGGGAGAGTGGTGTTGGGAAGGGAAAAGGAGGGAAGAAGAACCTTCTTTCCTCATTGGCCCTATCCCCAGTCCTGTGATTAGTTTTGAGACATCACTTGTTTGCCAAGATAAGCAAAATTTTCCTTAAAATCACCACAAATTATGTTCCTAATGGTTTGCCTATTTTGATATTTGAATATCTTGTTACACAGCGCAACTGGAAGCAAATTTTAAGGAAATGGAAAATCATTTACTTTATCTTGAAGACCTCTGTGGACAGTGTGAATTGGAAAGATACAAGCATATGCAAGTACTACAGCTTGAAAATTACAAAAAGACTAAACGGTGAGTTTATTATGATTTTAAAGATTTATTTTTTATATTATTGACTGTGAATTCCTTCTTTCTGTGCAAATATATGTTCATCTTAAATATCTTCTTGTCTGAGAATGGAAACTTGAGGTCCCAGAATCCTTCATGAAAAGGAATTATCTGCCTGCAGTTGGCTTTCAGATTCAGGTTGTAGTCTTATGCATGCTTAAGATTGTGCTGAATATGTGCTAGAAAAAGTTTCACTTTGGGTATTTTAGGCCTTCAGTCTTCTACTAATTGCAGTGACTTGATCTGCCTTATTAGTCATCTTCTGTCAACATTGCTCTGATTCATAGTAAAGGGCATTGCATGGTAATTGTGGACTCCATTTCTTTGGTACAGATGAAAAAATAAATGCTTCTAGCAATGGCAGGGACCAGCTATTTCTGGGTGAGCTAAATGATAAATTGGTTCATCAAGTTGTCACTCACCTCTTGGGAGAAAAGGTAGTGTCTGGTTTGCTGCTGACATATGGTGAGGATAAGATAAATGGTGTTAGGAATAAACTTGGATCAAGTGATCATGACTTAGTCTGGTTTGATTTAATTAGCAGGCCAGTTGGATTTAGAATTGCAGCCAAGCTATTTGATTTCTAAACGACATATTTTGACATACTCTGGAGACACATTAGTGAGGTGATTTGCATCGTAGGGCTTATACCCTTGAAGAAAAGAGCTGGAATTATGCATTAAATTTACACCAAGTAAGATGGTGAACTCTTTTGGAGGAAAAATCTAAAGATGCAACCAGAAGAACAAAATTGGAGGATAACAGGGTGAATAATTACTTATACAGTGGTACCTTGGTTTACAAACTTAATCCGGAAGTCCGTTCTTAAACCGAAACCGTTCTTAAACCGAGGTGTGCTTTCCCTAATGAGGCCTCCCACTACCAGTGCCCTTCCACCGTTCGGATTCCATTCTTAGACCGAGGTAAAGTTCGCAAACTGGGACACTACTTCTGGTTTTGGGGAGTTTGTAAACCAAATAGTTCATAAAAAGGGCTGTTCTTAAACCAAGGTACTACTGTACAGAACAAGGAAGGCCTTTTATTGTCAAAGACTTACCAACCAATTTCTGTTCTAATAATTTGAGAGAGAACTCAATTAATGGGATACATTATTGTCAGAATGTTATTAACAACTGCCATTCAAGAAGGAACATAGTATATACAAATCTTCCCTTTTAGAATGTTTCTTGAGATGCTTGTATTATAACAGAGGAAGATGTAGTTGCTTTCTATCCCACATTGCAGCACCTATTCAGATACCAGACAAATGAGGCTTTTTTCTAAGGTGACTCACCTACCCAGTTCAGGTGTAACATTCTGAACTCAACAAACTCTAGTTTCTCCTTCTAGCAGGGATAAATTCACAGGCTACCACCTCCTTATGCACCATCTGCAAGAAAACCTCATGGTTTGTTAAACCACAGTTTCCCTATAAAGTCTACACTAGGAAACTGATATAAGCATTACCTACAGTCCAAAGTCTGCCAAGTACTACATATGAACCATGATCAATCCTAGTTGGTACAGTGTGCTTAAATCACAGTTTTCAGGTTTGAACATTGCAGGGAACATTCAAGAGGGGTATGCATGTTAGTCTGTTGCAGCAAAAACCAAAGAGAATTTTGTGCTATTCCATGCACCTGATGAAGTGGTTACAAAAAGTTATGCCATAATAAATTTGGGGTAGCATAACTGATTAAAGTTTGTCCTTGTTAATCAGCAGGCTGTGGGCATGAGGAGAGCCCATCCCTCTACTCAGGAGAATGTATGTTATTTAAAGAAATTGAAAGGTAGCAGCACCAGTTTAGGGTGACTGAGCAGGAGTATATAATCCTTATCTGGTGTTCATTATCCATGTGAGTTACCCAAAGGAGAGAAGCTACCCTTACCTGAAGTGCTCAAGGCAAGGAGAAAGTAAGTGTCCTTGAAGCCACACATGAGTTCAAGGGGCCTAATTCCCAGCCTAAGAGTGATTTATATTGGACTTTCATCCAACCTTCACCACAATACTATGATTAGGTTGAGAGATACTTAATGCATTTCCTTTGTGAATAATCAGGGTTTAGAACCTGAGTCCCCCTAAATCCAAACCACCTATCACTGTTCCTCTGTCCTGTTACATTTGCTGTACATGTGAAACAAAAGAATTTAAATATATCACATAGCTAAATTCATTTCAATATTCATTTCTGACTTGAACCTTTTTCCCTTGCTTAAAAAACTACCATTCCCTTGAAGATGACATTCGCTAATGCCAGCTGTGCCTATTGGCAACATTCATGATTTGACATTGCTCCATAGTAAATATATGCTAGTTTTCAGTGTTGCACTAAATATAGGAATTCCAGCTTGTTGAAAGACACAGCCTTGGTTGTTGTTTTTTTATAATCTAATTGCCAGTAACTCTTTTGAGATTTCTCTTGAAAGAATGGGTGCTCCTCAGATTACTTCAGTCAAAGAATGTTGTATGTTATATGTTGACTTGAAGCAGGCTGGAATTATTTACAGTTAATCAGAAAGGGTGCACTGGAAAAGGTTTACCTTATTATGTAGAAATGAGCACTGTGCCACTTTGCCGTTGATTAAGCATTGCTAATATTGATCTTGGTTTGAGAAAAAGCATTTCTTTGGTGGATGTTTGTAGAAATCAGCACCCTTATAGACTATTGCTTCTCCATCTCTCTGAATGTAGCCATCCAAGTACATTTGGCTCCAAGATACTGTGTATTTTACCGTTCTTTATATTATAGAACTTCATCTTTCCCCCAAGCAATTTCTGTTACAGTTTTATCATGCATTCAATTTTCTACAAGTAATAAATGCTAAAATGTAGAATTACACTAAATCCTTCAACTCTGAAGTTCATTTAGAGTAGTCTTTATACTTATTTTATTAATATGATTGGATATATGACTTCTGTTGTCTCCAAATTAATAATGGCAATAATTGAAAGCACTTTTTAGAACTTGATAAACATACTTAAACTATTTCAAATTACTTGCTTTTAAATTCTTGCACAGATTAATTGGTTATGCTGTTCATTCAAAGCTGTTTTTGCAGTGTGGGAATAAAATATATCAACTGTTGATTGACTTGAGATGAATTTATTGTGTGTAATAATGCTGTTTTATACACCCTGATTATGAGAAGCAGTCTTACATACTTAACATACAGTCATACCTTGGGATGAATACGCTTCGGGTTAGGTATTTTCGGGTTGCACTCCACGGCGACCCAGAAGTAATGGAGCGCATTACTTCTGGGTTTCGCCGCGCGTGCATGCGCAGTCCGTCAAAATGACGTCACGCGCATGCGCAGAAACTAGAAAACGTGACACGTGGACACGGGTTACGTTCGCTTCGGGGTGCGAACGGGGCTCCGGAACGGATCCCGTTCGCATCCCAAGGTACCACTGTACTTATAAAAATCACACAACCTTACATTCTTTTCCTGTTGCTGACAAAGCGTTTTGTGCAGCTAAACTTGTGATCATGCATTTTGTTTTGTTTCCCTCCCCCCCCCCCTTTACAGGAAAGAACTTGAGATCTTCAAAGGTAATTCAAATCCTCCCCCACCCCTTAGGACAACTTTTACAAAATCAAATGTAACAAAAGATATCTATTTCACTTTTGTTTCTGTATTGCACTAACTTCTGGCAGACCAGTTCTGCAGATCAGCTTTAGCTACCATAATGCAAACAAGTGTCTTACTCTGTCTTCCTGGCTATATATGTTTCTTGTTGAAGTAAATAAGTAATGCTCTGTGGTGCTGATATGCTGGTAGTAAAGTTAATAAACAGTGAGCCTGCAGTTTGAACTCCTTGACTGAGTGAAAAGGGGAGGCTGGAAAGGGATATAGGAGGTGTGTACAGACTTTTCATCCTCCCAACTGGCCTGAGGTGTTGAATGCTGTTAAGCATATGTTGCATGTGGGCATTGTGCCTATGGTGGATGACTACTAGTCCATAGTGTGGCAGTGTGTTTCCTGCTGTTGTGGGCAGTTATGATGCACAACTTGTTGAGACAAAATGTGTGAGGCACAAAATATTAACCTGCCATTTTAAAAATTGTTAGCAATTGCTAAATGTGTGATTTTGCTTAGCTAAGTGAGTGGTTTTATTATTGCATAACACAGTCAATTAACTTCAACAGATAACAAGTGGCACGTTATATAAAATGCCACATTGTTTTAGCTTGGTATTGAAAATGTCTTGTTTATCATGGCAGCTTTAAACTCAGGCTCCATTAGTAGATGGCCAAAGAGTAGGTAAATGTAATTCTGTGCTATTATTAATTCTTGCATTATAGAGTGAACAATATAAACTATGTTTAAAAAAAAATCTTCTAGCTTTGAGTTTTGAAAGTCAGTGGCATATATCCATAGCTGTCTTCTGTTGCATTGAATTTAGTGTGTTTATATATTCAGCCTGCCCTCTGATCTAGTGCTGCAGCTAAATGTCAGGTCTGTCCATTGGGGGCTGACCTGACATATATTATTGAGAACTGGATGGACAGGCTGGATGGAATTGATCCAGCTCAGCTCTTTCTACCTGGGTACCCAATTCAGCCTCAAAACAGATTGGAGGATTAGCCAGGGTGTGTGTCACAGGAATCCACAATGAGTCTTATCTTTCTTGTGAGGAGACACTTCCATTCTGCTAAGGGTTATGTGGGTCTGTACCTCACGTTGAACTATAGAGAGATAATAGGGATACTGTTGCAGTACCATCTATCCTGTTGCCTAGAATTCATTCCTGACCAAGGTAGTCTTGGAGTTAGTGCTGGAGGATCCCAGGACTGAGTATTGAAATTCATTTTGTTAGAGTCCAGTTCTTTAATTTGTTAAGCTCGCATTGAATCCTGATTCTATTTCTGAGGCATTAGCTACTCCTCAGAAATCCAATATCTTAGGAACCTGTCTGTACCAACCTATCAGCGTTTATTTACCAAAGCCAGACTAAATGTATTTCTATCGGAAGTGCTAAATGGTAGACTGAGAAGCATCCCTTATCAGAATAGGCTTTATGTTCTCAGGACGTCGATTGTATGAAGCATATCTTACTGCATGTGGGCAGTACAAGCAAGCAAGGGACCAACTGATTAAACCCCTACTAGCAAATCTGCCAGGAAAATCGGAAGCCTCCCATATTAAATATCTTTTGGATGACAGGTCTAATGATATTATACTGGCTGTGGCAAAGTTTCTTTCAGAAGTTATAAGAAACAACAATTATCATGCTTAAGACAAAACAAAATGACCACCTTGGTTTCTCTATCTTGTGTGGCTGGCTATCTTAACTGTATTTTGTTCTGAAATTACTCTATGGGTCTTTGGACTGCAATAAAGATTCTCTCAACAAGCCCTCACAGCTTGGTGCCATCTGCAGATTTCCTCTATTCATTTGAGTCATTGATAAAAATATTGTAACAACCACCGGGCACAGGTCAGAACCCTGCAGCACCTCACTTGTCCCCTTTTCCCCCCACTCAGTCAAGGAGTTTGCGAACGTTCTTTGGAACCCGAATGTCCAATGTGTGTTCCACAGCTTCTGGTTGGCTGCAGGAGCTTCCTGCAGCCAATTGGAAGCTGTGCCTTGGTTTCCGTATGTTCTGGAAGTCGAATGAACTTCCGGAATGGATTCCATTTGGCTTCCAAGGTACAACTGCTCAGTGCCTTGCATGTCTTCTGGGATGTCCTGGTTGCTGTCTGAATGTACCAGTCCCTGACAAGAGGAGAATGGCGTCACTGGCATATGTTAAAACTCAATATAGAAATTGGAGGAACTGGTTGCTTTTGATATTCCAAGGATTAATTTATATTTACGACTGTATTGATTTTTGTCTTTTATGTTATTTTATGGATTATAACTTGCTCTTAGATCATTTGATATAGAAAGGGTTAGCAATTAAAGTTAATATTAATAAAGTTGTACAACTGTGTGTATTTGGGCAGCTCTGTTGTAAACTACAATGATGATGAATAGTAAATATATATTTCTGACTTCCTAGTTTCATATAATAGTTAATTTTATTTCTCCCATGAAGCAATTATTGTAATTATTGAAAAACTAATTTTGACTGCCATAAAATGTCAGTGATTTCCAAATGTATGTATTCAAGTGGACACTTCCATTTCTGCTGTAAGGCATACTTGATTATTTCTTTGTTCTAAATTGCAATATGAGTTTCAGCTACAGATATTTTTAGTAGAATAGGCAGTGCCAGCTGAAATCTGCCTCCCCCCCCCTTCAGAGCTTTGAAAAAAATTGTAATAAAGTTTTCAATACTTTCTAACAGTTTCATGCGGAGATGAGAACTGGTCTTGAAATATGTCTTAAATAGTGATGTGATCCAGAATTGTCTATGAGGGAGTAGATGTATCTGAGAAGTCCTAACCATTTTCTATGGATACTTGGATCTAATTACAGGTTTTATTTGCAACATGGCTGCCACTCATCTCCCCCCCGCCCCCGCCCCCCCCCCCCCCGCTTCACTGAAAGTACAATACTGGCAAGGAAAGTACAAGATGCTATATTTGTTTGAGTTACTGATACTTTACAGGGTAAACATCACTAGATTAGTTTGAGGTTGTTAACCATGCTGCGGGGGCGGACCATCCGAATTGGTCCCACCTTCCTGCAGAGGGGAAGGGTCGCGGAGAAGTCCAGTTGCACCAGGAAGTGATCTGACCATGGCACTTCTTTTGTTTCACTTTTACTTAATGTCAGATCACCAACATCCATAGAGGTGAACACCAGGTCTAAGGCATGTCTGTGGCTATGAGTTGGGCCAAACTTATTCAGGGACAGCCCCATGGAGGCCATGCTTTCCATGAAGTCCCGAGTGGCCGGCCCCTTGTAAGGTCGTGTCGGCATGGATGTTAAAATCCCCTCGGACAACCAAGCTAGGTGTCTCCAGGGGAACATCTGCCATGACCTGAAGCAGCTCGAGCAGGGAATCCTTGGTGCAGCGGGGCGGTCGGTACACCAAAGGAATCCTGTACTGCCCTTATTGCCCAACTTCCAGAACATGCACTCAGAAAACTGGGTCTTCCCAATAGGACGCCTGGTGCAAACTAATGACTTCCTAAAAAATCACTGCAACCGCCCCTCCCCGCCCAGATGACCTGGGTTGCTGTGCATAAGAGAAACCTGGTGGACAAGCAGCGGCAAGGACAGGCCCATCTGCTTCATCCAACCAAGTCTCTGTCACACATGCTAGGTCAAATCCTCCATCCACAATCAGGTCGTGGGTGGCAGTGGTCTTATTCATCATTGACCTGGCATTGCACAGCAACACTTTCAGGTCATGTGGGTTTCCCTTGCTGATTCCAGTATCCTTCTGGTCAGGACCAGACCCGGAGGTAGGGATAGTCCTCAGACAACAACTAAACCTGCCTCCTCGGTCATAACATGGTCTGGTCTTAGCGTAGCTCCTCCTGCCCATTTCTAGTGATATGATCCTCCATTTCTAGTGATATGAGCCTTCATCTGTACTTCTAGTGTTTTTTTCTAGGTTGGTGGTGGGAGGTAGGGATATCTTGGATAATTTTAGTGATAATTTTAATGTTAACCTCTTTCTGAACTTTGCAAGGTATATACTGTATGGCAGGGATTCAGCAAGTGAGACATATCAGTAGAAGCTTGAACAAGAAATTTGTGTCTTGCACAATGGAGCTTCCCCCTTTGCCCTCTATGCCCCTTGAAATTGTTTTGGGGTGGGGAATTGGGAGAACTCCTAGAACGGTGCGCGCGGGGGGGGGGGGGAGGAGTGCTATTCCATATGGCAAGTAGAAATGCATGCCCTGACAGAACGATTGGCATAGCATGATGTTGAATTATTCCGTATGTCTTTACTGAGATACGCAGTGTATTCCTTACTGTTGCCTGTTGAGCAGATAATGACGAGTGAGGGTATGCAGGTGATGTTTCTGTTAATGAAACTAGCTTCAAATTGCAACCTTAAAATAGTGCAAAAAGAGGGAACATAATGCTCCTGTGTAAACGTATGATGCTCCCACAATTACAGTGTTGCATGTATGATACTGGGTAGCTCAGAATGTAGAACTGGATAAGGTATAAAAAGAGCAGTTAAAATCTGGGAGGGAACACTTTGCACCCCCCTTTTTCTCCCACTGTGCACAAACAGGTTTAACTGTATGCTTGCATTTAAATCATGTTTTTTGCTTGAGAAAGCATTTCTAAATTGTGAAAACTCACATTGTTGAGATTATCAGGCACAGGAATGTTAATGAGTATTTGGCTTAACAGAGCAAATCATAATAAGCTGTGATTGAATAATTTGTGTGATGTGTGTATCGCACATTAGCACAGTGTTTTCAAGTTCAGACTCTCTGTGTGTATATGCACGTGTGTGCGCACACCACACACATGCAAAAGGGGGGAAATGCATTTCTAGCAAGACTAGTACATAATCTGTTCTGAAGGGTTATTAAACACAACCATAATTGGTAATTTTGGGAGGGGAGAGCCAAATAAACTGTTCCTATTTAAACTGAAATCTGTTCATCAGTGGCTTAATTGAATAATGTATTGCATTTTGTTAGACAATCAAGTATTAGCTGTTAGTGTATTCCTTATTACCACTTACCACCCCTTTTTCAAACGGCATGTGGTAGCTCCCAGATATAGGCATGCATTCTGGAATACCACATCTCCTGACAGCTTATGTTCAGTTTATGGAGCAACAGTGGAAGAATTTGTCCTTGTTTGTTTCAGTTTTATGTGAATGACCAATTGATGTGGTCTGTCCTGTGTAGTTCTCGAGTGGAGGAATGGATGTCTAGTATCATTCTTTTACGACGGGAAAGATGTACATCACTAGAGCTGCTTAGTAATTGGAGGTTTCACTTGATCAGCACTGTGCTTCTGTTTACTTGCCTGTTTCTCTCTGCCATGTCTTCTCCAGGAACCAGTGAGAATAATCGGAAGAATTCTTGTAGGTGAAAGTTTATTAATGGTTTTCATCTTTAAAGCTCTTATTGTATTAAAATTCCAGTTAAAGCAATTTGTAAGCTATTTTTTGATCTTTTGTTTTGCTTAACTTGTACTGTGTATTCTGATGGTGGAATAGCTAGAGATCTTATTTATGTAGCTGAGAAGAGTAAATGAAAAAAATATTCCTGCATATTTATAGCAGGCATTGTTATTCCTTTGCCTTGATTATAAAATGAAATTTTGCAGGCATGTATCTAAGCTGATGATGATCTAGGTCTGTAATTATGTAAGAGTTCATAGAAATGTACATTGCCAGGCACTGGATAAAATTTGCCTAGTACACACTTCTTTCTTTAAAAAAGAAATCATTAAAATTAAATATATTAGAGAACAGTAGTCAGGAATCCATTTCTGTTGAATCATTTCTGTAATGTTGACTGCTGGCATCCTTTAGTACAAGCATGTTTTAACATGAAGCAGGTGGTTTCATATTTGGTAGATTGGAGAAAAAGAGTGGTATAAGAGTGGTATACCAATCCAGAACCTTTTTTTCTGCTAGTAATGTTTAAATGAGAGGTTGGTTTCTGATGTGTTCCTTTTTGCTTTTAAAGCTATCATTGCAAAGCCATGTTTTTAAAAGAGCATTTCCCCACATATGTGAAGAATGAAACAATCAAAATCACTTTTCATTTTTTTTAAATTTTGACTAAAATGTCACATAAAAGATGCAATTTTGATTTTTTAATGTTTCAAATACATAGTCTATGCATGATTAAACTATTTGCTTGCTATAAGATATTTGCTTGGTATAAATCCTAGTATAGAATATGTTTTCATGCAGTTGGGCAATGTTTTCAGATTAGTGTTATCAAAAAAATGTTAGTACTTTACTCTATTTCCACTATTAAAAATAAATAAAAGATGTACTAATTCAAAAATGGCAGAAATTATTATCGAAAGTGAGAATTCCATGTTACAGTTCTTGCTTTTTTAAAAAAGGGATAAACTCACATTTCTGCAAGTTGGCACTCAGAATTTTGTGTGTTATTCTTTACAGTCTTTAAGTTGGCACTCAGAATTTTGTGTTATTCTTTACAGTCTTCACTCTTCTTGCGGTGTCTTTTCGTTGCTTTGTTTTGTCCTGTGTTACATGTTAGCGTGTGTGTGTGTGTGTTTTAGTTAAGCCAACACTGAAGCTTCTCTGAAGTCTAAAAGAGCCTTTTCCAGTACTGAGTTCCCAGATGTTGTTAGATTACTGCCCCATCACACTACCATGGGGAAACTGTTCCAGTGACAATGCCCACATGCTTCCCCTGTCTAGACTTTGTTTTAAAGGCCCAGGGTAGAGCTTCACATAGTCATTCTGTTGTGAGCTGGCCTCCCCTGCACCTGTACAGACATTGACAGTTAATGCATGAGAGGAGCACAACCCCAGTTGCATCCCCATCAGCTCTAGGCACAGCATGCAATGACCCTGCTTCTGCCAGTCTGTAGGCATACCTACAGGCCAGGGGTTCAAATCCCTTTGTTTCGTACACCTACTATTGTATGAGCACAACATACAGTCTCAATGGAAGAAGGAAAGCCTGCACAGTATGTTAACATCATAGCTATATGGGCAGAGAGTACATGCAGCCCTACTGGGACAAAGGTTCAATATCATCTGGTGACCCAAAGACTCTTGCCCCACAGCCCAGGGGTCAGCACATGCAGCAAGAGGCATTGACAGCATCAACCTCCAGAGGCTCACTGTATACAATACTGGACTGGGAAGCAGGATGTGGCAGTTTCAGGTCTACCAGAAAAAAGGGCAAATGTAGCCCCCCCCCTTTTTTTTTGTATGCCTGGTTAAAGTCATGTCAGGCAAAAGAGAATGTGATTTCAGGACTTGAAGTCATGCTGCAAACACCATGGAGCAGTGCCTGAAACCATATACTATAACAGCTGACAACAATCAAGCACATAATGAGCCATTTGTCTTCTCTTCTGCCAACTTCAACACCTGCATAGATGCCAGGAATCCAGAAGGAATCCTAGCTGGGTGAAACAGCTCACATTTTACATGCAAGGGACCAAAGTTTCAATCTGAGTATTACTCCATACCAGGCACACTTGAGCTAATCAGAAGAGTGCTGCATGGTACCAATAACTCAGCCTGTGTATGGGCCAACAGTCCTTTTCGTTTGCCTCACTCCTGGCAACCTATGTGATCAATCCATTACATACCCTGCTATTTTGCCTGATAGGTTGGTTCTGCTGGATAGGCAGAGGCAGAGGGCTCACTGCCTGCTTTTATTTTCATTCCCTGCTGTACATCCCAAGAGGCATTCTAACCTCATGGTAAAGGACCCTTGACTGAACAGGGGTGAAGGGCCACTCCTAAACCCTTCAAGCTCTCAGCCTCTGTGATTTCCATCCTGAGGCCAGCTGAAGCCAGATCATGCTAGAGTGTGGGAAAGCAATCCTTATCTATCAATCTCTGGGAATAAGGAAACAACACATATGGCAGTTATAGCACTGATTGATCAGCATCTGGGGTGGGGTAGAACTCAGTAAATCCTGCAAGGAAAAGGCAAACATTTGGGATTGGCAAGATGCCACTCCAGCAGGGTGCTTGTCCTGTGCTTTGCACCAGCCATACCTGCTTCATGTTAGGAGTATCTTCACTTGTTGCAAAACTGTCTGCCATGGAGCTTACAGTGGTAGCTGCGGAACAGTCAGCCTGAGGAGATCAAGAGTAATGAGTAGTAGGCAGCAGCTGGATTATAGCTGAATCTGGATGCAGAATAGGTAGAAAGGCAGAAAGAGACAAGGGAGAGTGGTACAACCCAAGTGCTCATGTGTTCTTCCTGCAGTGACTGTGAGTACCCACCCCTTTTTCATCCTTGGGGGTTGCAGTGGAAGTCCGAGTGTGATCTTGCAATGCATTAGGGATAATGGGGTTCAATAGCAGTAGTTGAATTTGAGTGCTTGGTCTTTGCTAACAGCTTACCTGCAATGTTGGGATGAGTGCTTCACCTTAATGTGGAAAGTATTACTTTCTGCTGAAAGTACATTTTACTGTTAACAGCAATGCGGTTCAGGAAAGACACAGTGTTCATGTATGACTGATGTAGGAATGGGAGACAAGGGAAGCATTTGGAACAATTCTGCATTGTGTCATGGTTACCCCTGATCTCTTGCTTACCTGTGTGGGGTGCTCCATCCTGGCACCCTCATTGTTGGAGTGAGGTTTGCTGTTGGATATTTGTATCTGGATTCTAAAGATAATATACCTGTTAGGGTTCTAGGCAGAGAAGCAATACACTGTTTTCTATGAGTAATTTGGAGACAGTGACCTTTGCTAGAATTAGTCCTTGCAAGCTCTAAGTGTGTATGGCGTGGGACCAGAGAAATGTAGCAGCATGTAGCATGCCCTGTTACCTTGTGTTGTGGTCTCCCTGCGTGTGGTTAATATATTGGTGATGATATGCTGTGGTTTGGCATTGAGTTACACCATATGTTATGAGACGCAGGTGGGCTTGTGGATCGTGAGGTCAGCAGTTTTAATCTGTGTGATAGGGTGAGCTCTCATTGCTTTTTCCTAGCTCCTGCCAACCTAGCATACCCACGTGAGTAGATAATAATAATAATTTAATAATAATAATTTATTATTTGTACCCCGCCCATCTGGCTGGGTTTCCCCAGCCACTCTGGGCGGCTTCCAACAAAGATTAAAAATACATTAAAATGTCACACATTAAAAACTTCCCTGAACAGGGAACTTCCCTGATAAATAGATACTGCTACAACAGGAAGGTAAATGATGCTTCCGTGTGCTCTGTCTTCTGTTGCAGTGTCCTGTGCGCCAGAAGCAGTTTAGTCAACCCAGAAAGCTGTCTGCGGACAAATGGTGGCTCCCTTGGCTTGAAAGCAGAAAGAGGGGAGGAAAGTCCTGTTGCTCTAGCAGGACTTATTTGCTGGCTTCTGCTAGGGCAACTACTTGGTTGAATCTGGCCCAGAAAGCAGCCTCAGTAGGTCAAAATCCAAATTAGATCCTAGTAACATGGAAGGGCCATGTTGATATCAATAAGCAAGATACAAAAGATGTTACTTTAAAATGAAAGTTGATACAGAGAGTCAAGCTCTCTTAGACCTCTGCCCGCAAATGGTTTATAGAACAGCTTGTTTCCATATGCTAGAGGCTGCAGAGCTGCATGATTAGAGAATAGATGGTCATACATCAGAGAGATAAATAAAGCTGAGTATTCTGAGTGCTTGGGATGTGTTCGCATTAGAACTTTGATTTTAGTCTAGACTTGGAAATGCTTATGTAGAATCCATTATAAATGGAAGCTGAAAGCTTAATATAAAACTTGCTGTAAGATTTAGCATGAAGGATTGTTTCCTACAGTGCATCTGAAATAGTGAACAGATGCAAATAGCTTTGAAGTAGAAGTGAGTGATTCGTAACCTGATAAAGAAATAATAATAATAATTTATACCCTGCCCATCTGGCTGGGTTTCTCCAGCAACTCTGGGTGGCTCCCAACAGAATATGTAAAAAAGCAACAAAACATCAAACGTTAAAAACTTCCCTAAACAGGGCTGCAAGGAAGTATTGTATGGATCCTGAATAAAAGTAAAACATGAGTCAGACTAGAGTTGGTATTAGATAATGAATGAAAAGGTGTATGTAAATATATTGTCAAGAGCTAGTCTGACCTAGACACTGAAGGCATTTTGTCCAAGGAATTTTGTCCTCATGGAATGCCTTGAAGAATCTGTTAAGCAGTCTAGCTCATCAGGTCATGCAGACACCTTTCTTTGAGTTTGGACAATTCCTTACACCACACCATGGATCGAACTTCTCCCTCTTCCCCTGTAGCCCCCAGGAGCTAAGACAGAGGCAGACCTGGAGTGAGAGTGGCTGGGGAAGCCCATCCAGATGGGCGGGGTATAAATAATAAATTATTATTATTAAATTATTATGAGACAGATAATGGATGAGAAATGCTTGCCTGGCTTTAAGGAAAGCAGAGGTCTGCTGAGCAGGAGGGCCTACTCAATAGGAGGCTTCCCCAAGTGCATCTGGTAAGTAGGAAGGGGGTGAGTTGGCTGTTCAACAGCTCACAATAGAGGTCTCTGGACAGTCTTATCTCACTCCTGTTTACCTTGTCTTGACTCCTGATTAACTATAGCTCTGGGATTGCCATTTTAATAGGCCACTGTGCCATAATGTTTTGTACATGCATGTGCTCATGTGTAATCTTCCTACCAGTAGAAAACAAGCACAGTAGGGAGTATGTTGGACTAAATGTTTTTCCCTGGTGGTGTTGGGTGGTGTGTTTTTGGTTTTAGATGGGTTGCCACATTACTTTATTAGCAGGGATGGGAAATCTTTTCGGCTCAGCAGGTCAGATTTTTCACTTTCTCCACCCCTGCAGACAAACCTTTTGGACAACTCACTTGTGAGTCATTTGACATCATTATGATTTTTAGATGATTGATAGGTGCATTGCCTTACCTACCTTTCAAAGTCCCCTTTTCAGTGTTTCCAAAGTGCCTGACAGCCAGCTTGGTTGCTGGGTGCTCATTTTTGTATTTGATATCAGAAGGAAGCCCTAGTTTCCCTATCTGGGAATAGTACCTTGCCCAGCCCTATACTTGAGATCTCTGTGGTCTTTCCCTCTACCAGCCTCAACCTAAGGTTGAAAGAGATGCACTGACAAGTTAAGTTTCAAATGAATACATTCCATATAAGAGTAATGCATTAAATGCAAAATAAATAATTATGAAGACTGCTCAGACTAAGGAGTTATTTGGGTTTGCTTTTATCTTCTGGACTCAAATAGAAAATACCTTGCTCTCTGCAACTAGAACATTAGCTTAAGCCTACTTATTATTTTACAAGAGAAGTTACATAAAATAATGTAATTTTATCAAGATAACTGGGTGATTGGGATGTATCAAGTGGTGGTCTTCCTTAGAGCAGACCTATTCAACATTGCAATTTTCAGTTTTTCCATCTGTTGCAAGCATTGCAGCTTGCCAGATAGAATGACCTCACCTCTCCTCTCCCTGCACACTGTTCTGGGGATTCTCCCGACCTGCTCAGGCAGCTTTGGGAGGAGGAGGGTGAGAATAGGGGAAAACCCATTGTGCAAGTTGAAATCCTTGTGTAGGGCTTCTAACAGGACTGTTTAGGTGAATCCCACCCATTGAAATTAATGAGACTAACTTGGGTTTATTAATTTTGGTAGGTCTACACTGAGTCAAACTTAGTTTGATACAAGCCATTCACGCTATCTTACTGCTTTTCAGAAAGACTGAAGGCACTAGTTCTGTTAAAAAGAAAAACACTCAACTATCTGAAAATTTAAGAACTGTTGGCATTTAGCTAAGAAGAGCAAAAACTTCCAGGTCAATGCTTCCCAAACAAGGGAACTTACAATGTTTGAAATTGCTGTCTCTTTTTTTGGACATGAAATGGTCCTTCAAAAGGAAATACTTGCTTAAAGTAAGGGCTATTTGTTTCAGAACTCTTAAGGCAGAGTCTATTTGATATAATGTAAATCCTACAGTACCTTGTGACTTCCTTTTGATTTGAAATGTGACATGACAGTTGAAGTATCAAATATAGTCCTGTCAAAGCTAGTTTCTGTATCAAGATGATTCCCTACAGAGAGCTTTCATATAGCCTTAAGGGTGAGCTATTGAAGGCAGAATCAAATAGCTTAACTAATGCATTGACAAAACTAACCTGTAAATATTTGACTAGACTGCAAAGATGAAACAAGGGTAGGTATTGCTTACAAGTTCATTGTGCAGCAGATATTCTCAGCTTTCAGAATTTCCACACCCACTTATCTCCCAACTTGGTTTTTGAGAGGTCTCATGACTCCAAAGGGGAAACTGATAGCACCACCATCATAACCATCAACTGCCAGTTCCTTTCACAACAAAGTACACTCATTAGCAGACACTTAATATGTCCTGACCTCATTCCTCCCTTCTGTCCCCCCAGCATGGCTTTACGGCAGTTCCCACAGTTCCTAGTGTGTTTCCCCCTCCCACTCACAATAGTTTCAGAACTACCATGGTTTCCTCAGTGGTTTTCAAGTTTATCATTGTTAACAAAGATGTCTCCCTTCAAGGTAATTTCGGTAATTACTTTTTTTCTTAATGGTCTGCTTCCAGATGTTGAAACCTGGTCTGTGCCTTCTAGAAACACATTACTGTAACTCCAGACAGGTGTGATATATGCAGAGCCATTCTTGAAGTTAAACAGACTACCTTGCTCAGAGCGGTAATCTTTGACTAGTGAAATCCAGCATAATAAGGACATATTTTATTCACTAGTTCAACTTCATTTCAGTAACTGATCTAAGTAGTCAGTTCAGTTGCCTTATCTTCTTCACCATGCATAGGCACATAAATGGAGGGGTGATAGCCTTCTGTGTAATTTTATTAAATTTTGTCTGTGTTCTGTATGGTTTGCCACCTGGCCTGAAGCCGCCTTCTTAGGGTAACAAAGTATCTAACAAAAATGCAAAACAGAGGATTGAGAATTCTAGCCCATTAGCTTTAGAACAAGTATAACTATTTAAGTTGTGAATACTGCTCAATTTTGTATAGTAAGGCAACTGTGTGCTTCGGAATCATTTGAGATACACACTGCCAAAGTCGTCATAATTCCTTTTGTGTAATGCTTGATAAAATTGAAGTTAATATTAATTTCTATTTGGGCATCCAATTTTGTCAATAATAATAATAAATAATAAATATTTTAGGGACGCGGGTGGCGCTGTGGGTAAAAGCCTCAGCGCCTAGGGCTTGCCGATCGAAAGGTTGGCGGTTCGAATCCCCGCGGCGGGGTGTGCTCCCGTTGCTCGGTCCCAGCGCCTGCCAACCTAGCAGTTCGAAAGCACCCCCGGGTGCAAGTAGATAAATAGGGACCGCTTTCTAGCGGGAAGGTAAACGGCGTTTCCGTGTGCGGCTCTGGCTCGCCAGAGCAGCGATGTCACGCTGGCCACGTGACCCGGAAGTGTCTCCGGACAGCGCTGGCCCCCGGCCTCTTGAGTGAGATGGGCGCACAACCCTAGAGTCTGTCAAGACTGGCCCGTACGGGCAGGGGTACCTTTACCTTTACCTTTAATAAATATTTAATTTATTACTTATACCCCACTCATCGGGCTGGGCATCCCCAGCCACTCTGGGCGGCTTCCAAAAGGATATTAAAAACAATAAAAGGTCAAACATTAAAAACTTCCCTAAACAGGGCTGCCTTCAGATGTCTTCTAAAAGTCAGATAGTTGCTTATTTCATTGACATCTGAGTGGAATGGACTTCACTTAGGGAATGGGACTTCCCCTTCCTCACCATTGCACTTCCTGTATACTCCCACAATCTGCTGTAGAAGGCTGGTGGTCCTTGTAGCTTGAGCAAAGTATGCTCTTTTGACAATTTTCATGTGACTTTGAAAATCTCCAATTACTATAAATGTATTGATATATTTTTAGTTCATTACCTTGAACAGGTTTGTTGTGCATCCTCTTTGTTTTTATGTTATCAGTGAAGAATATATCACATATATGAAAATCTCAACATTCATAGTACTTTATTTTTTAAAAGCTCTGTAGGTCAATGACAATAATCAAATCTCTAGAAGAAATCCAAAGCTACCCTTTTAAATCCGTCTAGTATCAAATTAGTTCTCCTGAGTCCCAACTCCCATGTAAAGGCTGGGAGACCAGATGTAGCTCTGTGTGCTCTGTAGGTCACCTCATTTGGGCTGTGATGGAAGAAATGAGTTCTACTCTTGAGAATAATTGCTAGAATTGTTTTTCTGGGGAAATTAATTATAAATACAAATGTAGCTGTGTACATCTTACTTTTACGGTATGTTATTCTAAAAAACTGAAATGCTTGTTTTACAATAAGTGAATTGGATGCAGATAACCAGGTGAGGTTTAACTGAAATAGGAAAGTAAGTTTCTCAAATAGAATCTTTAGTATGTTGACAGACCATCACCTATACATCTTTTATGTTTCTTTAGTTCTGGTTTCTCTGGAAAGCTTTTTGTTAACTCAAATTATATTTCTGTTAATAATAGCTTGCTTTAATTCTTCTCTAAAGTGTGTCATTTAAAAAAGTGTATTCTGTCCCATTACTGATAGTAAAACCTAGTGTTGTTCTTCAGAAATGGGTTTTTATTTCTCTCATCTGCCTGATGAGGGTGACAGTAGGAATGTACAAATTGTTAAGAACAGGAGGTTGTGTTGGTAATGCACCTTGACCCAGAGGGCCATGGTTAAATTTAATTTTATTTCATGGAGTTGACATCACTTGTATTGTAAATGAGTATTCTGTGATGAGTGCTATGGAATCATTAGCCATAAATGTGAAAACTTAAAATCAGACTCTTAAAATTAGTGAAACATAATGAATTTGTGAAAATGAGTAAATTTGATCTTCCAAATGATTACTTGAGTTTTGTGAACACATACTCTAATTTCTTTCTGCAACATGACTAGAAATTACCGTATTTTTCTCTCTATAACACTCACAGTTTTTCTCCTAAAAAGTAAGGGGAAATGTCTGTGCGTGTTATTGAGTGAATGTGTGGTCCCTGGAGCCGACTGGCCCGAGTACAGGGGCAAAAATCAGATCTTGGAGGAGGGAAGGCTAAAGAAGGAAGTTGCTGCTTTCCTGCATTCTGCCTCAGGGTCTTACTGCCCACTGTTTTCGGTTGCTGTGTTTGCTCAAACGCAACAAAGAGCAGGGAAATCCCCTGCCCTCCTGGCAAGCAGAGGGGAAAGGAAAGGATCGCGTCCTTCCTTCTAATTCCTTCCTAGTCACACTGCGCGCAGGCTCCAGCCCACCTGGCTCAGGTTCCGTCGGCTAGGAGCGCAGCTGACAGCCACCACCTCCTCCTCTCCGTGCTCCGCTGCTGCTGCTGTGTCCAGCATCGCAGGCAGCCGGAAAATGCAGGTGGGAGAGAGAGAGAAAGAGAGAGAGAGAGGGGGGGGGCTGGCTTGGGTGGGTGGGGGAAACTTTTGCCTTCCTTTCCTCCCTCCTGTTAAACCCCTCTCCTGCATTGTTAGCCAGCTGCTTCTCTGCATGCAGGAGAAACATGCAGGTGGGAGAGAGAGAGAGGGCTGGCTTGGGTGGGTGGGGGGAAACTTTTGCCTTCCTTTTCTCCCTCCCGTTAAACCCCTCTCCTGCATTGTTAGCAAGCTGCTTCTCCGCACACCCGTCTCGTGCTCCTTGTCCCTTCTGTGTTTTTCCTTCCCTCCCCACTTAAAACGTGGTTACAAAGCACGGATCCACATGGATCCTCAGGATCTTTGCATTGGGTCACCCCAAAGTCACCATCAGATCACATTACATGTCCATGGCTACAGCCTGCACCAAAAAAATCATTCACCCACTGTTGCCTTGGGCTGCAATGGTGCAAAAACGTGGTTACAAAGCACAGATCCACATGGATTCTCAGGATTTTTGCATTGGGCTACCCCAAACTCACCGTCAAATCCACATGTCTGTGGCCACAGCATGAAGCACAAAATGATACATCCACTGTTTCATTCAGAATTTTTTTTTATTGTTTTCCTCCTCTAAAAATTATGTGTGTGTTATGGTCGGGTGTGTGTTATCGAGCGAAAAATACGGGTATTTTTAATAGAACCAAAGAGCCTCAAAAATTAATCTGCAACTACAGTGGTGCCTCGCAAGACGAAAAGAATCCGTTCCGCAAGTCTCTTCGTCTTGCGGTTTTTTCGTCTTGCGAAGCAAGCCCATTAGCGGATGAGCGCTATTAGCGGGCTTAGCGGATCAGCTGATTAGCGGCTTAGCGGATCAGCTGATAAGCGGCTTAGCGGATCAGCTGATAAGCGGCTTAGCGGCTTGGGGAAAGGGGGGGGGGGAAACCCTGCAGGAACTCGCAAGACATTTTCGTCTTGCGAAGCAAGCCCATAGGAAATTCGTTTTGCGAAGCACCTCCAAAACGGAAAACCCTTTCGTCTAGCGGGTTTTCCGTCTTGCGAGGCATTCGTCTTGCGGGGCACCACTGTAACACAATGTGAGTGACTTCCATCCTTTTTTTATAGGATGGTGATGATGATTCAATTTATTGTCTCCTTTTCATCAGCAGGTCCCAGAGCAGGTTACAGCAATTTAAAATTCAATAATAAAAACAGTTAAAACAAATTGCAGTCACATGAATAGGGTGGGTCCTGAGAAAACATATCTCAGATGTCAAAAGCTAGGGTAGAGGGGTGCCTCTTCTGCATAGCCACTTGCATGGATGTGTTCATTGCCTTAAGTTAAACGACTACAACGTAAGAATACTAAAAGGTATTCTTTGTTGTCTGTCATGACTGCGACTGAAGGGGATGTCAGAGGAATGATCAACAGCAACATCCAAAATATTTCCATTGAGCTTGCTCCCTAATAAGAATGCTTGGGGTTGTAGCCCAGTTCACTAGAGGTATCTAAATGCTGAAGGGAATTTATGTATTAAGGTATTTTAACAGAAGGGAAAAAGAAGGGGAATGAGAAGCATGTGGAAGGCGGCTAAAATCTTACTAACACTCACATTTAACAGACACTGCTTAGGAGACAGGTTTGTTTCACAGTAACACTTCTCACAGTAAGATAGCTTATCAATGCGGACTTGGAAAGTGTAGGTTGACATTTTTAGTTGACTTTAATGACTATTCTTTACAGATTTTACAGACAGATCATCTTTTCAAATGGACTGTGGAGAAAACCCCATCTTAACAAGATTGTGCAAGGCTTGTTTGTATTGATTAGGAAAGAACTTGCAGTTCTTTGACAGAATGGAGTGCTGCTGAATAGTAGCAAGATGAATGTGTTTGTTATGAGTCAGTAGGTAAAGCTTTGAAATCTCATGGCTGGCTGATTCTTTTGCAAGTTGATGCCTTTTACAGGAGAGTGCCTAAGATGTAGCCTATCTTCTGCTTTATCTCTGTTTTCCATGCAGCCAGAGAGAAACTTACACCTGAACTCTTAATCTACTATATTTTTGTTTTCGTTGCCATTTGTGTGGTCAATTATCAATTGCAGCCCAAAGTGCTTGTAGTCTACAAACTCTTGAAATGATAAATAACAATGAATCATCAATGAAGGAAAATACCAAAGCTCATGATATCAGTATTTACAAAGTCCATTTAATCTAGATGATTCTGAGAAAAGTGAGGGCATAGAGTGCTCTAGACATAGGTCAGCAAGAAATGTGGAAAGGGTTTATCACTGCTAAGAAGCAGCTGTGATTGTGGCTTCTTTATGCTATGACATATGGTACACTGTATACCCTAAGGCAAAGTAGGTGTACAGATGCAGCTTAGAATTTGTGTGTGTGTTCTTGCCTCAGCTAATGCTATCTAATTCAAATGCTATCTAGTTCAAAAATATCATTCCAGAAAGTAATATGTTGGCAAATAGATAACTTATGTACTTTTTGTTCTTGAATAACTGATGTAGCTTAAAGTTTAAAGGTAAAGGGACCCCTGACCATTCAGTCCAGTCGCGGATGACTCTGGGGTTGCGGCGCTCATCTCAGTTTAATGGCCGCGACAGTTTAAGGCTAGTGAAACATTATTGCAGACTTAAGTGGCTTTAATGACAACTCTGCCAAGAGTCTTTTTGCTTCTTTTTAGAAAAATATATTCAAGAACTTGGGATTTTGTAGATTTTCATTGGTGGTGGTAGCAGTAGCACCACTAGAGGGAGTGATGGAAAGACATGTACAAAATCATTTTGAAAGCTCTGGGGAGGTTGTAATGCATCACAGTAATTAAATTTGTACCTCAACAGTAGGAGCTGGGAGAGACTTAGGGAGAAAATGCAGTTGTTAAGAACTGTTGAAACATTTTAATAAATAGATGACAGGAAACAGAAAACCATAGCAGTTACTGTGCAGTTGACTGGGAGCAAACTGGCCCAAGACAGAGGCTGTTGTCAGTTGATGATTTTCCAGGTAGTCAAATCCACTGAGGTAGTAGCATTAGATCCTGTCATCTTTAGGGTTGCAAGTGTACCATTCTGCTTCTTCCAGTGTCTTTGCTTAATGTATGAACATATGAATTTAAAGATTTAAAGTCACAGAATATGCAACAACGTGGAAATATAGGGTGGTTAGACCTTTAAACCATGCCCCTCCAAGTGAGTTCCAAAATGTCCCCTTAAAATGTTGCTTTCCAAAGTTTCCCTCTGCCCCTAGCATAGAAGAATACCATGTCTGGGAAGATAATAGTGGTTTACTTACAAACTCTCCAAAGGTCTGATTCATGTGCTTTTCAATCCAGCATTCAGAAAAGTTCCACAGGCAATAAAACAAATTTTTGCTTATAGGAACTTAGGAGTGGATTGTGAGAGCCATGCGGATGAGCTTGAGCAACTAGCTCAAACCTCTTCACGTGCTGAAGCATGTTTGTTATATAAGGCTGGTTATCCCACATGAACCAGTATGATAAAGACATTTAACACCATACAATGTTTCTTCAAAACATTTATGAAGACCCCCCCCCCCCAATTTCAAGAACTCAACAACAGTTTGATTCCAATCCTATTAACCAGTGGCCAAGTTCAGTTCATATCCATTCCTGTGCAGAATTACAACCAACTGGAAAAAAATCAAGTGGGAGATGTCCTGTGAGTAATTCTGACTGAAGTTGTTCCCTTGTGTTCTGCCCACTCCCTCTAACTGACACCATAACACCTGTCAGAGTGTTTTGATTTACCACAGAGCCTTTAGTTGTATTCTTTTTAAAATATATATATATTCAATTTCAGTTCAATAAAATAGAAGATATATTTTAATGTGGGGGAAGGAAGTCTCAAATTCTAGGAACTGCAGGTTTTCCTAGTATTACATAATACCTTTTGTCATTTGGATGAACAATACAAAATATCTGTGAGGTCATTGGGAGCAGAGATCAGCTGCTGAAACATAAATTTGTAGACCAGCTGCGACTTTAAAGTTATGTGATATTTTTTGCCCCCATCCTGCAAAAACAAAGACAGAATTCATGGAAATGTCTCAGATTTTAAATATAGCACTGGATTATTAACCTATCAGTATATCTAAAGTACATATGAGCTTTGATACTTTAAAGTTAAATGTATTGAATTTAATATCTTTCCCTAGATGCTTTTTTGATCTCTGCACTTTCTACATTTTTTTAGTATCTTTAGTTCTTGACTGCTTTGTTTCCGCTTGACTATAGTAATATTTCCGGTAGTGCATTTGGAATGATGGGCTTCCTCCAGCTGCTTTTACAAAGCAAAGTAAAGTATCTAGATGTGCTCACTGGTGGTGTTGATTCTGGTGGTCTGCAGCAACATAAAACATTTTGATGCTATTAGTATAGGTAAGTAAATAGGTGTGTAGGGAACTACCTAAAAGTAGTACATTTACTACAAGAACTTCTTTGCAATTGCATTTTTTTTGTTTCATATCTTGAACAGTAATGTTACAGAGGGTAAGTTTCACAGATGTGTTGTGAGTCGTGACTGCTTTCAGGTGGAAATAGTGCTTGCTATTTTGTTACAGTTAGTTTCATGGGAAAAGCTGTGTTGTGTTGAAAAGCAATTTTGAGTTTGAACTTTGTGTTTTGTGTGTTGTGTTCAAGAAATAGGATGGCTGTAAATATTAGTGTTTTTGGATGGGTATGGTTCAGTGCTATCATGTTGTAATTATTTTGGATGATTCCCTCTTCAGACTCTATAATTCTACTCCAAACAATGTTTGGAGTTTGAAGCAGGTAAATTTCATCTGCCTCCTGACTTAAACTGATGTAACCCATTGATGCGACATAGAAGTTCAATTAGTAAGGTTTACAGTCTGTGTGCAAGGAATTTTCCTATATACTAAGTTGGAGGACATGGGCAATAGCCAGGATTTTTTTTAGGGGGATGGCCGGACTTCATTAGGGGAACAGAACTGACATTATTGGTCAATTAGTTAAGTATTTCTATTGAGTTACTTGATCTGAGGGTGCAGCTGCTCCCCTGCCCCCCTTGGCTACGCCCATGTTAGAGGACCTTCCATTGTCCCCAGATAAGCTTAATAAAGGTTATAGTGACATGTTGAGAGAACTCACACAGGGAAGTTGTGTTTAGATGAAATTGCTTGCTTGGAGAATGGGAACGAGCAACTATTTTCATGTCGGAGAGGGTCAAATTTGTTAAGGAGGAAAGCTTTCTTTAAATATACATGGAAGAGGAAATTGAGTGTGATTGCCTGCTGAGTAAGATTTCAAGATTGTAGCCTGGCAGCACTGACCTTAGGGACATTAATTGTACCTGATTGCTGGTTGACAGAAGACGGTTTGCTTCAAAAGAGACAAATGCCTAACATACTGTCTAGGCAGTGCTGGAACAGAGTATCAGTTAGTCTTGTTCTTATTATCTTTCTAATGATTGATGGCTTTCTCCATGAAAAGGCATGAGAATGAAACCACTGAGAGAACTTTATATTAAGAGGTGGCATACAGATGTCATAAACAAATGAAGTGAGCTTGAAGTTGAATGCTCTTTCATAATGTTTTACAGTTGGCACTATACTGCCAGATATTAACAAGTCTTGGATAATTGTTTGTTCATACCTGCACCAATATTTTGACAGCATACTTGCATTTATTACTTGTACAGCTTCAGCTAAATAATCAACTTGTCTTTGCCTTCCACCACTAAACAAGCAAGCAGTTCATTGTGCTTTGGGCAAAAGGCCTTAATGACATTCTTACACATTAGTCTTTTTTAATAATGTATAGCTGCCCTGTGCTGTTTCAAGTTGCTGTACCACCAATACCTGCTCACTTAATCAAGATATTTTTGCTTCATTGCAACTTGCCACAGAACAGTTCAGTTTTGTATGAAAATGATTCCCTGAATCAGCAGGAGTTCAGCCCAACTGCTAATGTGCATTTCTAGAGTCGAACAAACAGCCCAGTCATGGGCTTTGTGGAAAGAGTATGATTTAAATATGTGTGCTGCATAGTTTATTTTTCTGTGCTTAAAATGATTGAACAAGTCAAGTTTGGATGGGCAGTGCAGATCGTTATGCATCAAAGAAACCTGTTAGGTGTTAAAACATTTCCCAAGGCTGTAACTGTGGTTGTGAGATGGCAGCTGTTTCATATGATGCTCAATATGTTCAAGTTGTCTCTTCTTAGTATACAACAAGTTTGTCATAACACACAGCTTGCTCAGCCTACTCACTCTTGAGCTTGTAGTATGAGCCCATTTCTCAGTCACCTGAATTATTGAATTAGGCAACTACATAAGTGAGAGTAATTGTGTGGAGTTTTGTTTTCTCTATTTGCTTGTTTAAAAGTGTTTATAAAGTGCTTATTTTTTTGAAAACCTAAGTGGTGTACAATATAAAATATATTGGTAAAAGAAAAATACAACATAAAACTAATAAAACAGTAGTATAAAAGCATATTAAAGACACCACAATACCTTCAGGAATTCAGACACACAAAACATCCCATTCTTACTGGTCAGGGAAAGCTTAATCAATGAGGAATCGAAGTTCCTGGCTGGTTCTTAATGCACACACTTGCATGGATATTTTCTGCCTGATCAGTACCCTGCTATTGCAAAGGCATTCCTATTTATAGTAGGATCAAACCACGGGCCAGTGACAAATCCACTCTCTGTGTGTAAAGGAAATTCTATAGAAGAAAGATCATGGTGCATTTAAAAAATCAGAACTGTTTCACCTCTGTACAGATGGAAAAATGGGATTAACTACTGAAAAGCTATAATGCATCTGTACAGCGTGTCCTATTTTATTTTAAATATTCAGAGAATCAGGGGAAATAGGGTTGGGATGATCCTTTTGCTTGGATGCTAATTCTTGTATGGTTGCTTTCTAGCAGCATGCTTTCTTGGTCTTCTCTTCTGTCAGACAACTAATGGCGGCAATTGTCCTGGTTCTTAATTTTGTCTGTTTAACTGAAACGGTTGCACTCACCATTAAGAACAGGCTCAGTTAGATATCATTGGCAGAGAGATACAAACAGATATAAATATCTAATAATATACAAGAGAGTGCTAAGTTGTAATGAAATTAAAAATAGATGTGAGCTTTCATCGGCAGTGCTAAGAGAGCATATCCTTTTGGCTCTTCTTGCAGCTATGCAGTTCCTATCCAAGTTGGTCATTACATAAGAACTCTGTTGTGTTAAGAACTGGTGCTAGGTTTGCTGCTTCCTCCCTCATCTTTCCCCCTTTTTTGTGTTCTGTCTGTTAGATTATATGCCTGAGTACAGGGACCTTTTTGATTTTTATTGTTCTGTAAGTAGCTCTGGGAACATTTTTGGCTGAAGAGCAGGGTAAAAATGCATTTGGTAAAATATATTACAATATTTTAAGTACTTTAAATGTAGAGTTCTTATATCAGATGATTTTCTCAATCATTTGAAAAAAAGACACAGTATGGGAAACAGTGGTACTATGAAAAAACCATTTAGAGTGATATTCCATTCCCTCCCCTCCCACAATTTACTCTGAAGAGTCTTCCAAGTCTTTGGAGCAGACTTTGGTGCATGGTGGGGTAGCTGCAGAGGGGAGGATAGGGAGTTCTGTTACACCAGTGGTGGCCACAGTTGGAATTCACCCAGAGGCTGCAGTCCTTTGCACACTTACTTGGAAACAAACCCCATGGAACTCAATGGGACTTGCTTCTGACTAGGCATATACAGGATCGCACTGTTACTGTCTAAAATGTGTACAGTTCTATTAAAAATGGAGTGTGAAATGGAATAAGCTGCAGACTTGAAGATTAGATAGGCACAAGATGTAGGAGATAATATCCAAGTAGGAACTTTTGGAATATTTGTGAACAGAATGGGAAATTGATATAAAATGGCAACTAGATGGTATGTTACTTTAGTAACCACGAGTAAAACCAGTAACTGCATTTTTATTGGCTGCAAACATTTTTTTAAATGAGGAGATCTCTGCCGTATGTGGTAGACATACCTCTGTGCAGAAGGATATTGGGAGAAAATTAATGGAGAAAATATTAGGCAATACCGATTCAGCTTGACACTTTTCATTTTAACCTACAGAAAAGATTTAATACGCAAAGAACATAGAGAACTGACTGGTTAGACTTGTTCATGCTATATATTGGAATGTAGCTCCAGAAGCACCAGGATGGCAGCATGATTCACTTTCAAGGAAGCTCTTAGAAAAAGGCTTTCCTCAAAAAATGCCCAAATGAGAAGAACAAACTTTGGCAAAAGCAGACAATACAGGACACTAGAAAAGAATTTGAGGAGCATGCTAAGGCCAACAACAACAAAATCTTTAAATATATTAGTAACAGGAGATAGTCTAGGGAGGCTTGGACCCTTGGATGACCAAGGGGGTCAAAGGTGTGCTAAAGTAGGAAATTGCAGAGAAGCTGAACAAATTATTTGCATCCCTGGAAGGTAGTCTGAAAAATTGAGGCAAAATATTGATGAAATATGACATTCTAGGCCTAATAGATAAAATAAAAACTGATAATAACTGAGTCTGGATGGCATCATCCTGAGAGTTCTCAACTGTGAAATTGCTGATATTCTAATGGAAATATGTAACTTCTCCCCAGTATAAACCTCCATATCAGAGGACTGGAAAGTGACCAATGTTAACACCAATTTTTAAAAAGGGTTCATCAGGGGATTCTGGAAATTGCAGGCTAATTAGCTGAAAGCCTGTCCTTGGAAAATTGGTGGAAAATAGTTATCTTCCCCAGTGCCATTTGATAATGTTAGTCAATGAACAATTAACTGGTGTTATTCAAAGGAGTGTCAGTGAGGCAGTATATGCCATCTAAGCTTACATATATTTCTGGCTGTGTTGCAATTCTAAATAATCATATTTTATGATGCAGACTTATATGTGGGGAAGGAAGAAGTTGCCTCAGCAACTTGAAATGTGGACAGATACAGGATTCTGGACAGAATATAACATGAATAAGTTGAATGAGTGTGCCACAGAGAATTAGCTAAGAAAAAGCTGACTCTAAAAACCAAACCAGAAAATTTCCTCATAGTTCTTTGACACCAAGACAAGGCAAAGGTGTATCTGGTGACAAAACAGTGAGAGAAAATTGCAGCAATGAAGTATTTCATGTAACTATTTGTCTTTCCTACTCATGTAGTTGTGAAATGTGGTGGTTGTGCATAGGCTGCTCAGTTAGTGAGGAGCAGGTTTTGTTGCTTGATTGGTGGTATTTGCAACTCATGATTATTATACTGTTTTAGTTGTGCAACTTTTATAATTATGTTATATGTATGTAAATGGTTAAAGCCTCAGCGCCTAGGGCTTGCCGATCGAAAGGTCGGCGGTTCGAATCCCCGCGGCGGGGTGCGCTCCCGTCGTTCGGTCCCAGCGCCTGCCAACCTAGCAGTTCGAAAGCACCTTCGGGTGCAAGTAGATAAATAGGGACCGCTTACCAGCGGGAAGGTAAACGGCGTTCCGTGTGCTGCGCTGGCCCACCAGATGCAGCTTTGTCACGCTGGCCACGTGACCCGGAAGTGTCTTCGGACAGCGCTGGCCCCCGGCCTCTTGAGTGAGATGGGCGCACAACCCCAGAGTCTGTCAAGACTGGCCCGTACGGGCAGGGGTACCTTTACCTTTATGTAAATGGCACAATATCATTTTAAATGTTTTTAAAATGGTAAAGTCAGGTAAATCCCACATATTGTTTGTGTAGGCTTTGTATATTACATTTTAGGATACTGTTGACACTTTAGCAGTTGCTTTTTATAAAATATTTTATTACAGATGAAACATTAAAACAAACCAATATAAAACAATCGAAACATTCCAAAGATCACATTGGGGGAATACACAAGTGAACTGTGCGTCCTCATAACACACTTCGGAAAGAATGTAACTATAAATGCCATAGGCACCAATCTATAGAATCGATTACAACAACAGACTTGCAAAGTTGACAGCAACCTTCTTTATCAATTTAAACATAAAAGGCTAACTGGGAGTGGAGAGAGGCTTGGTAAAATATTACATAAACTCCATTTGTTGCTTAGCTGCTATGTCTATTTCGGGGATAGAAGAAAATGGATGTTGCCATTAAAATTCAAAACTGCCAGGCAATATTAGGGGCAAATAAATAGATTTCTATACTTAGTAATAGCTCCTGGCCTATTATTACAATAGAATTGCCTTTCTGCATCATAGCAGAACTAACATTTGCTCATTACATGGGACAAGCTCTGTGGTTTTTAGCCTACGTAAAATAATACAGACACTACCAGCTTATATAACACAATGGCAAAGAAGAGTGTGTTTACTTCTCAGTTTTACTCTTTCTACAAAATGGCTTGTCCCTAATTTCTGAAGTCCTTAACTCATTTGCCTTACAGCCACAGACAGATAATATATTGGGATGCGCATTTGTGTTCTTCAGAAGCTCCTCGCCAAGCAAGTGCTCTTCAGTATTTCTTTTTAATGGAAAAAAAAACTAGTCTTAAATGCCTAAGGAAATAACTTTAAAAATGAGTTCTGTCAACTGGGTTTTGTTTTTTGCAGAGTTTACTTCCTTGGGAAGCAGGATGCATAAAACATAAATGCTTCTGAAAACACTGAAATGAGAATCTTTCAGGCTTAATGCATATTTCTCTACTGCAGCTGAGCTTGATGCAGAGCATGCACAGAAGGTGTTGGCTATGGAGCATACCCAGCAAATGAAGCTAAAGGAGCGGCAAAAGTTCTTTGAAGAAGCTTTTCAGCAGGACATGGAACAGTATCTCTCCACAGGCTATCTGCAAATAACTGACAGACGAGGCAAGTACTGAAAATGTTCCATGTAATTTTTAAGCTAGATCCCAAGAGGAAGCAAGATTTTAGTTCCTTCAGTACATCTCTATCCTGTTTTTTCATTTATAAGTTCTTATTGGCTTGCTTGTTTGAGCATTCTCTTCTTCAACCAGTGAGCAGAATGAGACCCACTTAGCTTCTAAGAATGTAACAGCAGGCAAAGGACTGTCCTGTATGCAGGACTGCGATTGAGGCGCTGCAGCTGGAAATAGCATAGCACCAGTGGGTGGGATGAGGGCTGATAAATTTTAATATTGCAGTTGCTTGCTCCACATGAACAAGTAAGTGACAGATTGCAGTTTTGCTGTAGCTGTTTTCCTCCACAATGATGAATTGTATGGAAGAAAACACAGCCGAATCCGAAGGCCTGTGGTATAGCAACTGTATAGATGTATGAAAGCTGTAGGTTCTGAAGTAAGTTTAATAGTTTAAGACTTTTCCAGATGGATTCTGTTGATCTTCCACAGTTCAAGTGCCCTGGATCCAGCACCTTCGTTGTCACAGTAGGATTTCCTACACATGTACAAAGGACTTTTACAATGCCTGAAACTTCTGGGGCTTCTATCACAACCTAGCACATTCTGTTAGTCTCAGGGTTAATTCTGGAGAAATTAAGCCACCTCTTAATAGCAGTTTGAGATTGGGATGTTAGCTTCTTGCAATGGCAGTTATGATTAGTTTTACTTACCTGTCTCATAATGATAAAAATCTTTTTAAAAATGTAAGTTGCATCATCCTAGGTTTGGGAATGAAGTCTGAAGTAGTTCCATTACATGAATTTCAGAAAGTAAAACTGTAAATCCAGTGCAAGTATTTTTTTAAAAAAAATAAAGGTAAAAGGATACCTATTCACTAACCGTAAATGTATGCTTAATTCATGCCATAGTTTTCTCCAAAAGTGATCATATATGGGTTAGATTTTCAAGTTTACTTGTTTACCTTTTTCTTATGGCAGAGCCGATTGGAAGCATGTCTTCTATGGAAGTAAATGTGGACATGTTGGAACAAATGGACCTTGTGGATATGTCTGACCAAGAAGCCTTAGATGTCTTCCTTAATTCAGGAGGAGAGGACAGTACTATGTCATCTCCTATGATAGGTATAAAATGAACTCTTGCATTCTTGATCTGGTTGCACTGGCATAAAAAGAAATAGAACTTATTGATGTTTTTGAGCAGGGTGGATACGTATTAAATTGAGGTGATTTAAATCACCAAGAAAAAAGATCTAACATAAATTGTTGATTTCAATCACATTTCCCATTCTTGTGTTTTCTGAACAAATATACATATCACCAGCCAGGTTCACCAAGATGCAGGATTCAGCAAGAAGCCCACATTTTTCATTTCACAAAAAAATTGGAGGCTAAATTTGAACTAGAGCCTTAGTTCAAGGATACTTTCATAAAACAGAGATTCTTATTGTGGCTACTTTCCTGACATCTTATGTCTTAGACTGAGGTTTATGTGCTCCATTTGTTCTGGATTATTAGTAAGGCATTACAAGATGTGGAGCACACAGCTTTTTATGCTTTAGTATGCAACTATTCTTCACTTTCTTTTTCACCCTGAGAAACTCAGTGCCATTTCTGGAGCATGTATTCAAATGCTTTCTTACTTTCTCTCAGCTATTTTGTACAAAACACCTAAAGCATTTAGTCTCCCAGTTTTTGTAATATAATGGGTTTCTAACAAATGAATAAGCCTAGCTCACTGACTTCTCTTGTTATTTTGAAGGATCAGACAGCAGTACTGGTCAAAATGAAATTAGTCTTCAAGTTCCCACCCAGACAGCGTTGAGAGAGTTGTCCTCCTCTTCTTCAGCCTGGACTGATTCTGCCAGCCAAGATGCCAGTGAAGGAGAATCGCCTGTGATCCAGTCCGATGAGGAAGATGTGCAAGTAGACACAGCCCTTGTTGCTGTAAATACTGAAATGAAAGGCCCTTCTGATGTTAGTGATGAGAGTGATTCGCAAACAATTTGAGTTATCATGGTGCTCTAAAGGAATTAGGACCCTGGAATGAATGAGTGAGTAAAGAAGTATTTTGAGCTTGCTTTTGTTACTCCAATCTTATCATGAAAAATATTACCATATATAAAACTTGAGTTTGACAGTCATGAAAATACTGATTTTTATTAAAAATTTCTTGAAGCACACCATTAGCAATAAAGTGTTGGCTTTGGAAAAGTAAACCTTGTATATAAAGGATTATCCAATGAACAAGTTGTTGTAAGGGTTCCTTTTAAAATCCTCCATAGGAACATAATACAGAAGCCATGTTTGTTGTCACAGTGTGCATGTCTTAATTGTTGTGGCTAAAGACTGGTAAATGTTTGTTGTTTAGACAGAAGAATAATAGTCTCCAATTATGTGACCTTCCAGATGTAAGAAACAAATTGATATGCTTTCTTACTGATGTTTTACATACCTATAAATAACGAGCAGAAAAAGATCAGCAAGTACTTGAATAGTTGAAAAAGTACGTGAACTTTGATTCCATGCTCCTGTCCTGTTGTTGCTTTGTCCTACATTTAGTGGGATAAGCCTCATTTGTGATAAGGGATGTAGAAGCATGCTGCTTTGTTCACGTCACAATAGATACCGAAAGACTGATGAAGTGCACTAGCCTAACTTTAAGACTGTTGAAGCTTTCTACTTACTACCTGTAGCACACAGCATCAGGCCAACATGCTTGTGCTATCCCTATGTAAGAGATTATGGGCATGTTCTAAATGAGCAACTATTCCCAAATAGTTGACTACTTAAAATAAGTCTCAGAAGCCCATTTCTCTTTGGGTTTGGTGGAATAATGTACCTATAAATGAAAGCTGGGAATATCTGCTATATGTGTTGCATCTTTCCTAACCAGAATGGCCCTGACTTTTGAAGTTTAATCTCTACTGCTCTTTCAGAAGAAAGACAAAGTGTCCAAAAAGTGTGGTTTTTTTATTAAACCTTGTATTACAAACCTGAAAAGTAAACAAAACTGGCAATAAACATGAAGTCTTTCCTTACAAGGAAAGAGAGCAGAGCAGCGCTAATAAATTAAATGTCAAACTGTAAGCCATAGTCAGAAGTTTACTGTCAAGAAGGAAAAAGTACACAGCAAGGCCATAAAAACCGGACAACCACATTGGAAAACACTCGACTCTGTATGTTATTGTTAAATATTCCAAAACAATTCGTCTTCTGCAACAACCGACAATATGTATTTTATAAGACTTTTCCTGACAGTCACCACTGGCAAGCTCAGTGCAATATGGGTAGCTCTACGGTCTTGAATTCAATTATGAAACAAAAGAGTTTGTGAAAACATTTTCCCTTTTTTATTCCACACATACTGTACACACAACTGGAAAAGGGCAACAACTACTCCATTATTATTTTTGTTGTTGTTCAGTGATGTAAGCAGCACTTATAAATGTTACAAGAAAAACCCTGTAAGCATCCAAATCCATCCGATGAAGAAAGTGAAACGTAAGGCTTTTCTTCATCTTGTCTCTTTGCCACCCTTCCCCACCCTCCCAAGAAAAGGCTCAAGTATTTAAAACAATTTACAGGCTTATGTACAAAAGGTATGATTTCTTTTTTGTTACAACATGAAGGAAAAAAATAGACAAGATGAGAGCAAATGCATTTTTCACATTCAAAAGAAATATGCAAATCTGCTAGTGGCTCTAAATGTGATCAAACAACAAAACAAAATTCAAAACAAAATTAATGCTGACTGTGAAAAGGTATGAAAAACAGCAGTGGAATGGAAATGGAATGTTAAAGATTGCACGTCTATGACAAGAAGCACTTATGGCTTCAATCATTTTAAAAGGATGCTATTGAAGGGTTTTTGATAAAGTAGCCAACAGCACCAAAACATAACAGAATGGATTTCCTAATGAAATCAGGCACAGTTTTCGCTCACATGACTCCTCAAGGCAGGCAGTCTTTTTCTTCTCTTTCTTCTCCTCCTCGAACAGATGCATAGTGAAGTGCTGGTAACAGAGAACAATTTCTCCAAATCTCCCATTTTGCCTACAGTTAGAAAACTAAGTCCAACTTCAGCTGCCATAACCTCTCAAAGAAAAGTGTGTATTCTCCAATTTAAAAAGGTACAAAACTCATCCTGCCTGTTACAGAATACAAGCCAAAAGTATAGCAATTTCTTTCAAGTTTTGTCTCCTATCCCTTTTCTCTCTAGAAAAAAAATCTGTTGACATGACTTGGAGAACAAATTATAAAACGCCAAACTTCAACCTATCAAAAAAAGAGTTTAAAAGCCTTTTCACAGTTACCAAAAAATGAAAAAAAGGCTTTGTAGCTTCAGACAGAGGGACAAATACAAATGAATTTCATCAGCCCCTTGCTGCTTTCAAAACTGAATGTGCAGCAGTTTAAAAAAATCCTGCTGTAATCTAACTACCCTAAGTAAAAAATAAAAATAAAATAAAATTCAACAGTTTAATGCTAAAACAAAATTAGTTCTCTAAAACCAGAAGAAAATCTTCTTTAGAGCTAGTGCAAAGACAGCTTGTATTCTACAGCAAGTACTCCAAACTATGATATAATAATTACAAAAAATATATATAAAATTGACAAAAATGAGAGAGTGTGTTGGCATCTTCATGATTAACCTGAAGCACTTTTGGATGAACTGGAGGATGAAAGTCTTGATGATGGCACGTCGACTGTTGCTCTCTTCCGAGGTCCTCTTTTTGGTGTAGGCTTGCTGATACAGTTCTCAATGGTGCCATTTTTGCCAGATACTTTTCCACAGATTTGATTGACTAAACTGATAATTTGTTCCTATTTCAAAAAGAAAAATGAGTTTAGATAGCAGAAGCCTTAACAGAATGTGGCAAATAAGCTCGCAACAATGGCCATGCACCAGATATAACACTCCTCTCACATCGTCCAGCACAACTGTGAGGAATGGAACAATTCTGTTTAACTAACTTGTTGAATCAGTGCTTTATGAAGTTTGGCTTTTTTAAAAAAACAACCCACCCTGTTTAATCACAATTTGACATGCTGTTCAAACTACCGTATTTTTTGCCCTATAGGACGCACTTTTCCCCTCCAAAAATGAAGGGGAAATGTGTGTGCGTCCTATGGGGCGAATGCAGGCTTTCGCTGAAGCCTGGAGAGCGAGAGGGGTCGGTGCGCACCGACCCCTCTCGCCTTCCAGGCTTCAGGAGAGCCCCAGCGCCAGACCCACAAGCTCCGGGGACAGAGGGAGGCGGAATGCCGCCATCCCGCTGTCTCCCGAAGTGGTTTGGAGGCTGACGGCGGGGAGACCCCGCTGCCTGCCCCACAAGCTCCGGGGACAGCTGGGAGACGCAGCACGTCTTCCTGCTGTCCCCGGACCTGATCTGAAGGCGGGCGGCAGGGAGAAGAGCGCTTCTCCCCGCTGCCTGCCCCACAAGCTCTGGGGACAGCTGGGAGATGCAGCGCGTCTTCCCGCTGTCCCCGGACCTGATCTGAAGGCGGGCGGCGGGGAGAAGAGCGCTTCTCCCTGCTGCCGGCCCCACAAGCGCCTGGGGGGAAATAAAGAAAAAAAAATTTATTTCCCCCCCAAAAAACCTGATGCGTCCTATGGGCCGGTGCGTCCTATGGGGCGAAAAATACGGTAATCTAAATTAGAAATAAGGGAGAACACATGAACCCAGAGCTCATTCATATATGCTGAACCACAGATTATTTGCATTCTGCTAATGACAAAAAGTCCTCACTTAAACCTTTTAAAAAACCTTTGCTTTTTTTAAAAAAAGGAGATATTTATAACTATTTCAAACCACGTTACTGAAATTTATACATACTTACTAGTCTTCATATAATGATGGAATACAAAACAAAAACTACATGTTTAAGGACGCCTTTTAAATGCAAGAATAAAGTGCCCATAAAATTGGAAATCAAAAGCAGGTTTCCAATATAGCTGAAATTATTTGTAAGATCAAATTAGAATTTTCAAAAATGTAAACTTTTCCAACCTATGAGTTATTATACAAACCTCATCATAGCGATACATTAGTTTTAGTCCTCGGCAAGACTTCTGTTTTTCTACGTGTCGCAGGGCACATTCGAGGCAGAAGACAACGTTTTCGTTTTCCTGTACAACCTGCAAACATTTTTTAAAAGGTCAAGAGCATTAATAACCCACAGTTCAGTATTTCCTGAACAGCCTGATTCTATATGGAAGCTTAACCTGGAAGTCTCACACAACCGTGATCCCTGTTTGTTAATCCTGTGGGTGAATTCACTTTTAAAATTCAAACGTTGAAACCACTCATTACTACTGTTGGTGTGGCAAATGTAATCACCATGGTGAGACCATTAATTGATATATGTTCAATCACTTTGATAGTGTTTATGGACACACCTATTTAGAATCAAATCCCAATGAGCAACAGAATTAGAAACTAAACTTTGCAATTCTTCCAAGCAAAACTGAGCCAAGGTGAACTTTTTCTTCCATAGAGGCTAAGGAATGATGTAAACATCAAGGCAACCCTGTTCATGTGGCAGATGTTACCATCTGGTGAGATGGGTGTGTGGCATGGTTCACTGACGGCACATTTTCTCTCTGCCACTGCAGACCTTTTCAAAATGCATTGGTAATTTGCAGTGGTGTGCAGAAAAACCACTCTATTTGTAAATGAGTAATTCTACATAAATGGCTTATCCCACGCTGACATTCAAAAGTGGCCTTCATATATGCACTAGTGCTACCTTGGGCTTGAAATGGCAGAAAAGCTTTTATATTGTGTCAGGAAAATGCATTTTCAGCCATGATTTTAATTTATTAGTCCCATAAGCCAATTATTATTTTGGTACTAAATTCTAAAGTGAGCTTTATTCCTTTTATGACCTAATATTGCACTATTTTCTGCAACCTCTTGCTGGTCTGCAATGAGAAATCTTACAGTTTATTACTAAAGTTCTTCTAGTAATAGGCTCCCTTTTACTGAACCGTTTGAACTACCTCCTTGACAAATCTTGAAAACCAGAAAACCCTCTTCACTTATTCTGAATATGCGAAGAGGCCTGTGGAAAGTGTGGCTCTAGCTCCTCCCCCTCAATGACATGACTCTTGATTTGACTTGTGATTGACTGGATCAGAAGGAAGACACTTTCATTGTGCATAGGATTTCCTACATGGGGTGGAAGTGGCCTCCCTTCAGACTCAGCTTACTGCATGTTGGATTTGGAATACTGCCGGCATGCGTGATCTCATGAGGGAGTGGAGGTAAGCCCGCAGGTTCCTGCAGGCCCCAAAGTGAATATCTGAAGACAGCTGAAGTGAGGCACACATTCTTTTAAGTGAAAAATCACCAGCTTCTGCTTACAACTGGCATCCTGTAGTACAGTAGCAATTTTCAAATGGTGTTCCAGGTAATTCTGGAGTTCTCCCATGAGAAAATACCAGAGAATCTTCTCTGGAAGAGCCCCTGCCCACCACTGTCAATCATCCAGTGCAATGTGCAGACTGTTTGGAGAATCTGGAATATTTTGTACATCAGTTGTTGTCCTCTTTGAACTGATGAAATGAAGCACAGCTGGCCTCACTTGAACTGAATGGTACATCCTAGAACATATTCAGAAATTCTCTAGAGCATGTCAAGTTTCCTTGACAGGCGTCAGAATAAGATTTGAAAACTATGAAACGGCAATAAAAATTTCAAAACAAATCATCAAGCTTTTAGTTCTCCTGTTTTATGTTTCAGTCCAATATTGCTTAAAAAGCACTAACACTAATGTTCCTTAACCTTCAACTACCCTGAGTCTCCTACACACAAGTGCTTCCCAAGAGATTTCAACCTACCGTATACTTTACTGAAATACATACACTGCTTTGGCCAAATGCATTTTGGCCTTTTAGCACTGGAGCAATTGAGATTTTTTTTTCGGGGGGGGGGGGGAGATATGACATTTAAAGAACATAGTGAGAACTCCCAGCTACTAGGGATTTTCCATACCATAGATAGGTAACACAGATGCTGGCAAATCTGACACCTCCTCTCAGACGTCTCTAGCTGCCACTTTCGAGGCTTTTTCTTCCCATCCATTCCCGAACTGCTGCTGCTATCATGGCTCCCATAGCGAGCTGACGAATGGAGGCCTGCCTCATACAGCTGCCGCCGCTGCCTCAGCTCTGTCTCCCTGTGGACATGAGGAATAATTAGAAAACAGCAACCTCTCACAGGAACGCCATGAAGCAGCAGGCAACATTTCAACGTAGGCCTGAGATTTTAATAACAATTGCCATGCTATGATGGGCTAAATCCCATCTAAGGTTTTGTCTGACCAGAGAATCTGATACAGAAAAAACCTTGGGCCAGATCAAATTATTGGGCAAACATGGCTGCCAACTGATTTGCCAGGAGAGACTACTACCTGTGGAGACCAAGCACCATTTTAAGCAGTCCTACTCGCTGTAGAAAAAAAGAATTATTGAGTTGGAAGGGACTTGGGACGTCATCTCGTCTAACACCCTGCTCAATGCAGGATCAACAATCCAGGATGCAACTCCAGAATCCCTGACAGATGGCTATCTAGCCTCTGCTCAAAAACTTTCAGTGAAGGAGAGCCCATCACCTACCAAGACAGTCTCTTCCTTTGTTGAACAGCTCTACACATTAGAAAGTTTCTTCCAATGTTTAGACCAAATCTGTTGCACCACCATTTTCACCCACTGGTTCTAGTCCTGCCCTCTGATACAGCAGAGAACAAGCCTTTTTCATCTTCCACATGACAACCCTTCAGAAATTTGAAGACTGCTGCCATGTCTCTCTTTAACAATCTTCTCTCCAGGCTAAACATACCCAATGGCCAAGGAGGGAAACAGGAGGAGATAGAAGTGGGACAAAAACATTGTCCTGCGGTAGGCCCTCCCTCAGTTGGCAAGACTTGACTTGCTATGACACTTAAAAGGGAACTGAGCAAAACATTGAGCAGATAGGAAGAGAGATGGAACATCATGTACCAAAGCAGTGAGTAAATGAGAACCGAGCTCAGGAAAGGAAAAGGTGGTACCACATATCAAGCAAAGGAAAAAAGTAGGCTGACATTTGCAGTTAAAAAACATAGTTATTCCAGCAGCAAAGATCAGGCTTTAGAAGGAGAAATATCCTTTGGAAGATCTCCCTAAAGAAGCAACCTAAATGTGAACAAGCTTGAGAACCACTTGGATGGATGGATGTAAAAATACCAGCTCTTTCGATATTTGCAAATTTTCCTTTGTTAAAGGGAAAAGTGCATATCAACTCTCCAAAAAGGAAGAAGCTCCATGCAGAGCCTCAAAAGTCTTCCACTTTGAGGGCAGACATATAGTGGAGAAGACTCTAACCATTCTTTGCACATTAACACAGTAATTTTGTTAAATACAATTTGTAGATTCCAGCCATCAGATTTTCTCTTGATCTATTCGAGATGTTACCGACCAGCACTACCCAGCTGTCTCACACTTGAGTTGTGGGTAGCAGTGCTACATAGTAGGAGAATAAAAGAGAACAGCATTACATATGAAACATGGCAGCTTTCCCTGCTTTTCAAACCTGCCTTGGACAGGGGCTGGGGAGCATTTAAAAACAGGTCTTTCAGTGTCTTTAGAAAAGGTGTGTAGTTGTCCTCATGCTACAGACAGATTACATGGTCTGCTTCTGAAAGCACAGGAACTCCTGGCTTAGCCAGTGATTTTAAAACTCTTGACGTTATTAGGCACACTGGGAAACATGGATTCATTTGTTTGGTGAGGAAAAAAGTCATCACCTAATGCTAGTAGTATGGAGTACTTTGCTCTGTCCTCTAGTGCTTTGACAGCAAACCATCCATGGAAGTTTCTTCTCCCATGTGTGGCAGTGTTCAAGCAGGTTGGCTGGCTCAGCAGCTGCCAGCAATGCTCTTGGACGTCTCACAACACTCTCTATACTTTCCGCGAGAGCTACTCTGGAAGCAAGTAGGATAAAACAAAAGAGACTCTAGCTACCTGAGCTCTCCTAGAAGTGCCGATATTGTACTAAGAGAAGACCCATTTTCTTTCTTTGCTTCTGCTGTTGCGATCTGATAGAGCAGCTTTTCCATTGAAAATGGCTTGGGTATACGTCGTTGCTTCATCTCCTGCGTTGACAAATTCCAGAGTGTTAGTTCACATACAATGAAATAACTCGTTTTGGAAAGAAAAATGAACATACCCAATTAACGCATCATCCTTGGGGACAAGGATTTCCTGACCAGAAGAGTGTATGTGTGAAACACAAAATTTTCCTGAGCGATCTCTTCTCAGTCACTTCATATTGGCCCTTCAGGTGTCAGTGTGCAATTCCTGCCGTCCCTTAACTTCTCAATTAAGCCCTGGGCACAAGTGCAAGTAAATGCAAAGTGCAACTCACCTCCCCAAGACTTTCCCCTGCAAAACACAACCCAACTGGTCCTAGTAGGCACTGTTGCTGCTGTCCTAGCAACAAATTCAACCAACGAGTCATACATAAAAAGAGTTACTGATGCACATCACAGTTGAGTCAGGACATGTCCTATGAATAGTTATATGTGACACAGTCCATGCAGTCTTCATTGAAATGGAGATTTCTCAAGTTTTGAGTGGTAAAAGGCAAAGTCTAGATGCTTTATGTATGAAAAAAACCCCACCCATATCGCATAAGGTTTAATGAATGCATCAAGCAGCACTACACACGCTGTGACCAGAGATGTTCTGTTTGCAGAGGTGAGTTTTTAAGAACACAAGCTCCTACCTTGGCAGTTTTAAAACCCATGCTTGTCCACTGGGTGGTAGCAAAGTGCACAGTTTCAGAAACATTGTAGCCGCAGCACACTTTAGACACAAAAGATCCTGGGAAGCAGACAACAAACTGCCCGCTCTGCTGTACAGTACGGTGCACCTTGATCCCCTCTTTACACAGCACCTCTGGGGAGATCTAGGGAGAGAGAAAGAAGCAGGGGAAATCTAGAGCGGGTGCCTTTCTCGGCAGCTCCATTTGCTTACCTCTTACTACATGCCATGGAGAACATGCAAAAGTCATATTGAATCTCTAAATGCTTCTACAGAAACAAACCCCAGAGCAGATCCTTCTGCTGCCAACTACGTAAAACCAACCAACTCTTAAGCTTGGCTTAAAGGGAAACAAACCTCAGCAGGACCCAGGAGCCTTGGGGTGGGGAGGCATATCTCCTTGTGTCATATAGGACTGGGTTATCCCCTTTAAGAACATATGAATCCACATCAGTCCCTCTAAGTATTGCTTAAACAATAAATCTGAGCTTTCACTCTGGCTGGAAGCTCCTACCAATTTCAGCAGTGACAGCAGTAAGAAAAACCCCCAAAGTTGGACAATAATCCTCCATCTCCACCCTTAATACGTATAGGTCAGTTGAGGGGGAGTTGTGTGCCTGTGTTTGCCCTTGTGCGTTTGGCAGCGGGAAAGGAGTGTGTGTGGACATCTACCAGTGGCATGCAGTTCCCAGATGGTTAACAAAGGTTAACCTTGGATCTAGAAAGGAAATCTACCCCTGGCTTACACAATAAAATGTACTGCTGTTCACGACACCGCAAAAGAAACTGCCTAGTAACAAACCATAAAGCGACTCACCATGACGTTACTTTCAAGCATTTCCAGCCCTGGAGTGCCATTGGCTTGCAGCAGGGTGTGTACCACTTTGTCAAGTTTTTTCTCCTCTGCAGCAGGAATGCAATACCTGTTCATTTTGGGCACAGAAGGGGGAAACAAAGGGAGTATTTATTCCATGCTGCGCAAATCGATATCACCAAAGCTGAGAGCATCATGAGAACATACAAAGAGCCCTGCTGGATCAGACAAAAGGCTCCTCTGGTCCAGCATCTTGTTCTCAGATGTGTATAGGAAGCCTGGACCTGAATGCAACAGCAGATGTGCAAAATATACCAAGAGTTTGCAAATTTGAAAACAACATCCAACTTCAAAATAACACGGCAAGGAATAATTGTGGCGCTACAACCACTGAATATTTTATCAAAGATTGGAGCATTAAAGGATTTGCCATCTCTACATGTATCTGACTGCATTTCTCTCAAATATTGGGGGTTAGGGAAAGGAGAAATAGAACTGTGTTTGAACTCACAATATTTTGAAGCTCTCACCTAATGAAACTACAACCAACATATCCTCTGTTGGTTGAACCTAATGCTGACACCTGACTGCTTTTTAACATCCCATAACCACCAATAAGGGCTGTCCCACACATTCCATGTCAGCAAACCTGGGCATGCTGCTGAAGCAACCAAGAACAGACAGGGATTTGTAGCTGATCCTGGCTCTTTGGAAGAGAATACCTGTATGGCACAAATTTCTAAAGACTGGATTTTATCATTTGTATGACCAACTTGCAAGGGTATGCTAACCCCCCCCCCCAATGTAAACCTAAAGGATGAATGTGTGGTGGGGCCCCAATATCAAAAACTCCTTTTTGACAAATATCTGTACACCATGTCTGAATAGCAAAGTCACATTCAGGAGTATTCTTCATGGCCACTCCAGACTGCAGGCCTCTGCTCTCCTGAAGCTGTGCAACATTTTGGACTTTTTCCAGAGGACATTTGAAACTCTTCTATTTGAGCTGGCAAGAGCCATTAGCTGGGTAGCCCCTGGTTCAAATCTCATGTCAGCCCTGAATGCACTTCGCACTTGGGCAAGCCACACTCAGCCTTCCAACTGTATCACTGCAATAATAATACAACATCCTTGTAATTACTGAGATGATGTATGTGTGAAGTACATCTTAAAGCTGAGGCTTGTACAAACTACCACTCACTCCCTTGCCTATGGGAAAAAAGAACTGCCTCCTAGTGACGAGACAGGAAGTGTTTTTCCCCCAAACACAGTTAATTACTTTCCATTTAGGCTAGAAAAGATAGGTGTAAGTTTTTATGGTACAACAGAAGAATGCTGCCTCTCACATAGGGAGTACCACTTGTTACAAATCTGCACTGCATCTGGAACCCCTCTTAACCCTCTGAAAAGCTCTTTAGGGTGTTCTTGATCTTCTCAAGGAAGTTTGGCAGAGGGGAAGAAGATGGAGGGGGGCAGGATTGGTGCCTCCTTACCCAAGTACGAGAGAACGCATTCTACTCTTTGAACAGGATTTTTGGATCCAAGAGATTACATATAGGGAGTGCATGCTGGAAACATTTTTTACAGCCTAGTAACTTTGGAGGCTTATTTGCACGGCATTTGCACCAAATTTCTAGGTAGCGTGTGCTGAACAAGGGTCAACTTGATCTTTTTCTGCTTAACTTGATATTTTCTGGCTTTTTAGAGTTTTAGAATCTTTAGGAAAACATTATTTATAGAAGAAGGTTGTAGTTGGGCAGGTAGGGGTGCCATGAACTGCGATGGTGTTGAGGCCGTAAGCTGCTGCATCAGGATCACAATAGAAGCTGACGTGCAACTTCCTGAAAGCAACAGTGCAGAAGAGCAAAGAGGTTCACTTGGGATTCACTTACCAAATGCAGTCAGCACCAGTGTGTAAGTAGTCTATATATGGAAGGTGATTTTGGTCTCGAGACCAGCATGAGGTAGAAAAGACCATGCCAATATTTAGCCAAGGAATTGTCACTCCTAAAGCAGTTTAGATCAGAAGCAAAACACAATTAATGGGGGAAAAGGTATGTTGAAAACCACACATATAATTTGTGCTGATACTTGAAAATTTAAATCTTTTGATTTTTACCAGAAATAAGATTACATAGTTAACAAAAGAGATGTCTTTAATCTGATTATTCAGATACATTTTTTCACCCAAGCTCCTATTTTTTCACGGCATCACTATGCTGTCGATCACACGTGCAGATAAATTGTGCTTTCCGCAAATATTCCGGGTGCACACTTGTATTAACATGGGCAGGCTCTAAATGGTGAATTGCTTGGACAAGTGTGGCTCATGAACACTGGTTGCAGGCAGAAAACATTTCCCCCCAGAAAGTTGAAAATGGTGCAGGTAAGCATAGGTATCTCATTATCATCTCTATTTATAGGTCTTTGTAAAAATGCTTCAAAATCCTGCCAGACCTGTATGACCAAAGATTTTTTTTGGGGGGGGGGGGTTTAGAAGAAATGAGTGAGCAGCAGTAGTCACTTTCAGCTTTTTGTAAAATGATTATCTAACCCCCAGCCATTATCAGGTAGAAATCACTGAAGAGCCTTAATGAAGAACCAGAGGAATTTCTGCAAATTTATTGGCACAGCACTGCTCCCTGGAGACTGCAAATAATGAAGTTACATGTGCTGATCGCTCACCATATTGACACTAAAACATTATCATGAGCCTATTGAATAATGATGAACAACTGGGAGAAGTAAATGGTCCACGGTAGAGATGGTCTGCACTACATGCGTACCCCTCCGTCTCACTCTCACCTTTCTTTCTTTCCTTTTTAAAAAATTCAGTAATACAAGACACAGAGCTTAACTGCTACGTTTGGCTTGTTAAGATACAAAACGCACCTTTCTCAGCCTCTCTAGGATAGAAGTGTGTCCATCTGTGCTGAACAGATTGAGGGGTCAATGGGCAGCAGAGACACAAACAGGATTATAAATGCCACCATGATGGGAAGCTTACTGAATATTAATTCATTTTTAAACAGCAGGTAGAGATGCCCAGCTCCAGGGAGGTGGCAAAAACATGATTTATTCAACACTCTGTGTGAATTCCACAACAGAGTATGTCTCTTAAACATGGAGAATATAAATGGACTTACCAGGCACAGCACCAAGATGTCGCAGGATGGATCCTGTGTTATTAGGAAGGACTGTTAGGTTCCACCCATGCCTGTTCAAATTAAGTGGTGCACATCGTGATGAGCAAACATCAAATGTCACATTAGTCATTGTTTTATTTACCTACTTGCTAGGGGTTCTGCATTGCTGTGTAGGACTGCAGCCAAAGGAGGAATGCTCTAGGCCTCTTTGCTGCAATTCCAGCTTTTGTTTTAAAAGTAAAATTCTGCTTAAAAATGAAACTTCTAGCTCTTTCCTTTATGCTAACAAATGTGTAAGCAGCATTCCAGACACAGTTGTTCAATACACTTGCTCTTGCCTTTGTGTTCTGGTTAACCTTGCAAAGGCACTAGTGACTAACAAGAACTTGAGACTTCTTGTTTAAATTTATTGATGTCATTTTTTAAAAAACAACAACACGATTAATAAATTGAAATGGTGAAAACATAAAACAACTTGTTTTTCTTCTTTTTGCTGCTTCACAAAGATGCACCATGTTATTGTTTCAATTAGGTGCCTTGCAAAAGCAAGCAAACAACCCAGTAATTGACTGGCTCCCAATCCGAAGGGATCTTTATAGCTACGTGGGAAGGAGAAGTTTGGCAGGGACTGATGACCGTCTTTCCATGGGGTCATAGCTGACACATTTTAGCAGCTACTGTATGGTTCCTAGCCATCTGTTTCAATCCAAACTAAGTTGTGGTTAATTCATTAAACGCATTGTCATTAACTTGCTCACTCAGGAACAGACAAGGTGAACATTAAGGGAAACATACATGCATCTGGGTGCACAGAATAAAGAAGGCATCGTGCGGATTAAAAAAAAAGTCATTGCCCACCAAATAACAGGTTGCAGCATTCACACAACCCATTAAGATGCTTATGCTGAACCGGTTGGTTGGGGAAATGTTAATGCTCTGGCTCCTTCAAGCAACTAACGAACTGGATGGAAAAGTTAAAGGAGGAATGGTAGGATCCTGCAGCATCTGCCTGCACCCCCTTAAGAAGATCCTCACCCTTGGAACGTAAAAAGAAATGCAAAAGGTGTAATGAATGTGCAATTGTACAGTTTTAGAAATCCTTTGTGCTAATGCAGGGTGTGCAAAAAGGGGGAGGGAAACACCCAGTGCTACATTTCTGGTTTACTCCAGGCCTGACCATTTCACGAAACTCTTCCTTCTGGGGACACTATAAATATATGAACAGCATAACTAGGAAAAGGGATAATAATTACAAAACATAATAAAACACAATACGTAATAAAACACAAAACTTCATAATCTCACATTAAATGAATAATAGCTATCAAGTTGCATTCTGCAAAAGAGAATACAGAAAAGCTGGAAAATGTATCGACGTATATATTAATGCAAACGTATCTAACAAAACCACATTAAAACCAGACTTTCTACCAATGAGACAACCCCTAAAAATGGAAAGCTGTCAAAAAGCATGATTGGTAAGGCCGAAGGTGCTTTGGGGCAGTTTTCAATGATATATTTTGTCCTTGCTAGCCCTTTTCCTATGTACGCTGCTCATATGCCCCCAAGGAAGGAATTTTCCAAAACGTGTTGGACCTGGAATGAGCCATAATTCTAGCAGCCGAAGTCCACCCCCACCTTACCTGTCAGTAACAACCCTTATTCTGCAGCTGGCTGTTTTGCTGCTAACTGGGGTGGGGTAGCACAAGCAGCTACAAATACACTGAGCATGAAACAACATTATACCCAATAATGGTGATGAAACCTGTAACTTAGTAAACAAATTAGAGGAGCCAGTGCTCTATGGAGAGGTGAAAGGTGTCTTGGAACTCCCATTACCTTGAAAACGGTTCTGATTTTCCCACAGGAAAGCCACTGCCGTGGGTGTTGGTATCCACTTTCCCACAATGCACTGCTACATGGCAGTCCTTCTGTTCCACTAACCTCCAGTACTCTTGCTGTAGGAAAATAAAGTTTTCGTATTAAGATTAGAGAGTGCAGTTCCATTTCCCTGAGTTTAATCTAGGCAAATTCTCATTCCTTGGAAACTGGGCGCCTGATATTTCAAAATACACGAAAAGCAGGCTTTGTATAGCTCTTCCGACAAATAATAATTTCTTAGCTGATGTTATTACTAAGCCCTGATAAGCGCGAATGCTTGCATTATAAAAAATGATATTACTATCCATTTAGAAATTGCTGCTTGGTCCATTCTGAGAGTAAGTGGCCCTCCAAAGGGGAAATGGTTTATAAAATATATTTATGTCAACCAGCATAACTTCTGCTAAGGATATACCATGAGCTGTTGCCACTGAACCAATGGCTGTACCTAGGATAGCCTGGTTTATGTAGTGGGTTGGCATTTGCCCAAGGATGGCTATTCCTCGCATGGAAAAGAAAGCCTTTGGAATAAAGTGCTGGTTCACATAAGAGGTAAGATAGTGCAGTGAAGAATTTGGGCTACATGTTTGATGTCCTTGAGGCAGGACTTTCTTTTGCAGAAGCCATGCTGATTCTTCCTCAGCAAGCCTTGTTCTTCTTTCTAATAAACTGTTTCACAATTCCGTTTTAAAATCTGCCTTTCTGTGTGCTTCTTGCAGCTGCCCTCTTTTTCTTCCTTGACTTCTTGGATCCCAGCAGAAATTCCCCACCAACACAACACAACACAACACAACACAACACAACACAACACCTGCTGTAATCATGGGAATTGTTACAGGGCTTAACTGCTGAGTTCTCATGTTACATTACCCAGGCAAATGCACGTTTGTGGATGGTTTGGATCTCTAGTGTGTACGGGGAGAAAATCATCTTCTAGTGGCTAGTTTAAAGAACTACCCTGACTTTACGGAACGCCTCACCTCTATTTCAGCTGCCGTAGGCTCCTTGCTGAAGCACATGTTCATGATGTTTCTTGCTGTTCGGTAAAAGGTTGTTAAAGAAACAGACCTTCCCTGTGAACCAAAGCATAAAAAGGGAGAAATTGTGGTTGTTGTTTTCCATTATTAGTAATAGAAAATAATAATGAATAAAGGAAGAGCAGATATGAGTGGCTGGAAATATAGATACATCATGACACAGGGTTATTACACCAACAATGTTCCAGATTGCAATTTCTCTCATCTATTGCATGGGCAGCACCAATAAAAAATATGCACAACATTATTAAGAAAAAGTGTGGGAAATGCATAATATATGGGGGGATTGCTGCAAAATATGTATATGAGGCAGAATTGTGAACAAAAACGCACATTTTTAGTGTTGGCTCTAAAAAGAAAATCACAAACTGGTGTGGAAATGGGGCAAACTGAGCTTAAGATTAGAAAAATGAGACGCTGAAGTTGTCCATCACTAACTGCAGACTGAAACTGTAAATGCTCTAAATGGGCTTGCTCAGATACATTTTGTCCTGCGTTCTGTTCTAACTTCACGTTGCCTGAGAAAGTTGTCCTCTATGTGTAAGACTACTGCCTAGGGAAGGAAGAGAAATCAGAATGACTCATTTTAAGGACCAGCGGCTAACTGAGATGCCAATTTAGGCTTATTTTTAAAGGGAGTAGTGTTGATGCTTGCTCACAAGCTGGAATCAGCTGTAGGAAACAACTGCAGACATGTTAGAAAATAAAATATCTTTCACCAGATGAACTTTCAAACTGGGCAGCCAAAGAAAGACTAAACCCAGAAGTCCAAAACAAAATTGAAAAAGTTGGTCAGCATTTAGCCATAGGCCAGTACAATACTAAAATGTAAATATTTCAATCAGATTTTTTTAAAAAAAAAACACACAAACACAATAAAGAATCATGAAAAAACATTTCCAATTCATAAACTAGAAGTACATCAATATAACTCAACTGTGCCTTTTTCCCCAAGCAAAGGTGCAGTGATCATGTATGGTTTTCCATTCAGTAAGGGGAGTAATAATCACACCGTGAGCTTAACATTAATACTTGCAGTCTCACAGTGCTTTAACATGCACAAATGGAAGCTAGCTATTTGTCTTAAAATCTATCTTCATTTTCTCTCTGAATATGAAGACCACTATTTTGCTTTGATGATTAGAGATATTTTCCACAATTCATTGAGAAAAGAAAGACTCGAGGTGCTTTCAGTTACAATGCACTTCTGCAATGAACATTTTCCCTGATTTTCAACACTTGGCTGGATCCCAGACCCCAACCTGTTAATGGTGCATGTTGGGGGATGAAAAATATGCTTTGTGGGGGTAAAGAGAAGGCTCACGTGTTACCAAAAGTTTTAAGTTAATTAGTTAAAACTACAGAGTCAAACTCTCAGTAGTTTTCTGCTTCCTTCTCCCAGAGCAAAAACAGACACTACCGAATGTTTCCCCCCAATCAAAGTCTTAGCTCAGGCCCACTGACTACACAAAAATGTTGAGCTGCCCCATAAAAAATAAAATGTGAAATGAACACAAGGCAATTAAGCTATTACAAGTGCCCATCAGGGGAGGAGAGCTAAGACACTCTTAAATGTCAGAGCTGCATGCCTGTAAATAAAATGAGCAATTTCCTTCCTCTTTTACTGCCCATGTGAACCATTTATTGGGGTAGTCTAACAAAAAAAAACATCCTTCAAAAGTGCTATTCAACAGCCATCAAATTTGCGTCTGTAATTCAGGGTTTACAAAGACTGCTCACAAGCACAGAGAAACAGCTGTCTAGTGCTTGCTGTGGGGTTTGGTTTTTGTTTTTTTTTTTGCCAGACAAATAAAGGCAGAAATTATCATTAAGAACTGTTTACTATCAGAGAGAGGTGGCAACCCTACCTCAGGGCAGAAGTTTTCTCAACTTTTTTTAATAAAAAAGATTAGTCATAATTGATCCAATTTATTAGTTCTTAAATTTTTCCTCTGGGCATAAAGCACCCTTCAGGGAAAACTCTCACTTTCCAGCCTTTGTCTGAAATTTCATTTGGGAGAAATTTTTCTCACTTTGATTTTATCTATTTGGTTCAAAAGAACACATCGTTGTGAAGGAGATTTGCAATAGTCATCATTTCAGTGCAAAATATTTCTTCTCTTCCTTGATTCCATCTCAAAACATTTGCACACTTATTTAAAGAATTCCCCAAGTGAAAACCAAATACCCGTCCCAGTTACATGTAATGCTAAGCCACAGTAAGAAACAAACCATGGTTAGGAATGTGCTACGGCACACTGAAGAATTGCTTCTACTATGCTCCACCCTGACCTGAGTTGGGAGGAAACAAACCACAAGCTTTTGCTTAGCGTTAAGTGCAAGCCAGTCCTCTTGGGTTGTTTCTCTCCAAAACCCAGGGTGGAAACTAAGGTTTGTTCTTGGAATTACTGCCCATAGTTTGTTTGGAGGAGTCATTGCCGGAGAATTTCTTCTAAATAACTTAGCAACTGGAACCTCCTGGGCCAAATCTGGTTCCTTAAGGGGTGATGTTTGACTCCCATCCCAACTATAACCAAGAGGCAAAAGGTGATGTGAGAGGAGTGATGGGCAACAGGAGGAATCTATATAGGAGACTTTAACTTCACATTTCTCCTAGTTGATATATGCAGGTTACAGATTCTTTGAATACACTGTCTCACTTATTTCATGTGACCTAAGCTCAACTAACTTAGTCTGGGATCCAACCCATGACTTTAGGAGAATTAGGAAAACTGGGAGCCTACCCCCATTTTTAAAAAAATCTATTGCCAGATAGAATAATGAATCCCCTTTATTTTGTGACACAATAAAAATTCTTTACATGGGAAGCCAAGCATATGGCTTGATCATGATTTGCAGTTCAATTTTGTGTGGTTACTCATAGGTAATACCTGACTTACTACCAGGTAAGTGTACAAAGGATTTTTAATACCACATATTTAGTTAATTTCTCTCTTTTTCTGCGTGAGTTTAGCAGAACAAAACAAAGCTATTGTAGTCTGACTAGAAATAATTTGACTGAGCAGATTTTCTTTTACCTCCAGCAGAAGTGAAAGACTGACTCCAATTGCAGTATTAGTTTCCTATGGAATTTGCTGACAGTGGCAGCACTTCTGGCTGGCGTTAAAAATATGCACTTTCAAACAGAATTGGAAGATCATAGCTTAAGTATATAAGCTATGCTGTCAAACTGATTGTGGACTAAAAGGCCTTAGTTCAATTAAAAAACAACAACCCCCAGTCTCAATTAGACATCCACAAGGGAACTGAAGAGATCTGAAGGAAAAGGCTTCACGAATACCCCCCCCCCAAACCTAAGGTTTTATCAAACTTAGGTCCATTAATTTCAATGGGTCTACTCTTACTAAATATGTACAGATTTGAGAAAAGGGCCATGCTCATTGTGTTCATTCTTACAGTACTTTACTTTCACGGTGTACTCTTTTATAGACTTAGGAACACTCCTGTAACATCCCTTGGTATAATAAAGGTGTTGCATGAATATTCAGTGGCAATAAATGATTCTGTAAGAGGAAGCATAGGCTTAGTTAAGTAGCCTTAACCTCTGCTTACTTATTCCACACACTCTAGTCCTGTGAAATGCAGCTGCCAGTCATGAGGACTGTCAGGTCGCAGGTGATGGGGTGAGGGCATCCAATGACCCAGCCAATTTCTAGGCCTAACCGACTGCAGGGTGTCAGGAAGAAGGTGTTGATAAGAGCAACAGGCCAATTTGTTTCACGGATAAACATATTACAGCAAGAGCTATCAAATGACATTAAATCATAATGAATACATTCCAAGTGGTAATTGAGTGTATATTTTAACCTGGTATTTAAGTTTATAAAGCTGTCATGGGGTGAGGGGGCAGATTCTTCCAAGGTCTGAACTCTTGCGATTTTTAACTCCGCTGCTCGCTATTGCAAGCCCTAGAAATTAGGCTGCTTGAGCTGATCATAGGCAGGCAAATGTCAAGAGCCTACAGTGTGGTGTTGTGGCTGGAGTGTTATGTTTGGACACGGGAAAGCCAAGCCCATTCCCACTCAGACATTAAACTTGCTGGGTGGCCTTGCACAAGACACAGCCACACAGGCTCACCTCACTCACAGGGTTGTAGAGAAGATAAAGTAAATTACTCCTTTGCCCAGACCTCTTGAGGGGAAAAGGCAGGAATACAAATGCGGTTAATATAGAAGTAAACAGAATCTGGCACAGGAATGAATAGATAGGCCTCAGTTCTTGAAGACTGACAGCCTCTGCACAGAGGCACCAGAAGTTGCCAATTCCAGGCAGCACCTGATTCCTGTTTTGCAGCGAGAGGAGAAAGAGCAGTGATGGAAAAAGCAGTGTGTGCCGGGCACAGGCACCAGCGTAATAAACACCATATTTCTTTCTCTCTTAGCAGCTCAGCCTCACTCACTAAATCCAACCTCACTAACAATTACACAGCAAGCAGCGGTTGCCAGCTCCTGCTTAATAGTGGGGAGGCTGCCAAATCAAATTGAGTGGGGGAGTCAACATTCCTCTGCAAATGGATGTGCTCAGCGTCAGGAGGAATAAGCCTTCCAAACCACTGTTTGCACTAAATCAGAGCTGGCAATTGCGGACAAAAATACTGTTTGCATTTCGAGTTGCACGTTCTAAGCAGGGCCAACGGCAAGGCTTCTGCTTACCTTATATACACACTTGTGGAGGTCACTGAGAACGCCTTTGTCTTCCTCCTCTTCCTTCACGGTCTCTTTTTCCTGAGAGAAGAGTCGCCGCCGGCCCGTTTTCTGTGGGACTTCGACTTCCTTCGCCTTGTTCCGGAAGCCGTTTTTATGAACCACACCATTGATGAGTCCATTTTTGGGCTCATACCGGGGGAGAGACTGGAATTCGTAGTTGTTGTCCAAATGTACCTCCAGGGGGCCTTTCCTCTTTTCTAGGACCTCCTTTTCAAAGAGGACTTCCTTCTCCAGTCTCTTGTGCTCCTCGGCAGAGAGGGAGTCGTAGGAGAGCAAGTACTGGCAGTACGCCTCCTGCAGCTTTGCTAACCTGTCCTGTGCAGTTTTGGGGATCCGCAGCAGGTCTGCCAGCTTGTTCCATTTCTTGAGGTCAGTCACTTGCTGCATGCCCCCCATTTCGTTGATCAGTTGGAAAAAGCAGGCCAAATCTAGCTCACATCCTCCTGGGTGTCAGTGAAGTGGAACGACAGGAAGGGAAAGGAGGACATACAGGGGGAAGAAACATGGTTAGGAAAACTGACAGCAGACAGTATACAATCCAGGCCTACTTATTGTGGCAGTAGCTGCATCACTTAGGACTGTAAATAGGAGCAAGACTGAAAACTCATCTGTGCAAACGAATGAAGAATAAAGCCCCTCAATATAGAAAATCAGATGTCAGTGTTATTTCTGGACCATCAGTCTTTAAAAAACGGGAATCGGAAGGAAATTAAGCCACTGCAAAATCACTGGGCTTTCGTAGTAGTCACTGCACTTGCCTTGTGATTTGCCACTCACCTGTCCACCTGCATCAAGTTTCAACTGCCTTTGGGTATCTTTCTAAATGGCAAACTGAGCCTGTGCTACATAGGATGCTCCCCCCCCCCCCATCATGTGAATATTGCTTTCTTTCTCTCCTAGCCTTAAAGGCACTTTAAAGCTAAAAAAGGAGAGAGTTGTTTGTGCAAATGCCATTACAAACATCTGCAGTCAAATTAATGCCCCCACTGCACCCCACAGATCTGCTTCAAACTGGATTTGAGGTCACTGTTGTGGTAACTATTAATATTATGCTACACACTCTACAGAATGTACTTTGTGCCCCCTGTTTCCTATCTAAAGATATTACGGTTTCTTGATCAGCATTTATGCAATATCCAGGATCGATCTGTAGTTACTGCATTTATCAAGCAGCCATGTGATGCAAACACCATCCCAAAACCTGTCCATAGAAGCTCAGATTTATCAAAAGGATAATTCATAGGTTGGTGGACTGCAGGTTAGTGGGATCTATTTTGCTTTTAAGTGGTGCTGGGAGATGCAGTAACAGGAGCTTGGTACAAAAGACATACCCTCAGAATTAAAGAATTCTGAGCCTCCAAATTTGTTTTGAGTACCGCAGCTTAAATAAGAGTTTGCAATCCTTCCACACAAAAATCCACTTCTGGTTACCCCAAGCTATCTTAATTTCTGCAGCATAATTTAGGGGATTTTGGTGCTGGGGGTGGGGTGGGGCATCATGTTGTTGCTGCTATTGTTAAACATCTGGGAGTCAATTGTTTGCCAGATCTATTTAGCTGCTGATCTATTTAACAGCGAGTCATTCAGCGATAGATCCTGCAGACCTATCTTCTGCCCACCCTGGAGTAATTAATTTGTGCTCATTATCTGATGTCAAAGTGCCTTTACAAAGCTGACAAAATCTCTTACTGACAAAAAATGATAATGGAATAATGCTTCAACTTTGGCAAGTCATTGCAGGGAGGGGAGGCATAGAGCGTGGTGTGATTGCTGCAGGTGAAAGTAGCCATTCCATGTTTCGTCAAGGAGGGAGTGCTTTCAGGCAACACAAAAACAGGGCCAAACCAACTCTGGGTTTAATGAGGCTTGGTAGCTTTTCTTGAGCAATTTTATGAGATCTGACCCTTAAGAAAAGGAGGCGACTGCTACAGATTTTCTGCTCGTTGTAAAATGTTCAAGATCAGCAAGATAAACCCCCTTTATCTACATAGCTTTCTACCTGCCATAAAGATTACAGAAAACCAAAGGCCATCTCAGAAGGACAGTATTTGAGATAATAAACTGATGAAGCTAACAACTCATATTTAATTAAAGGTAAAGGTAAAGGTACCCCTGCCCGTACGGGCCAGTCTTGACAGACTCTAGGGTTGTGCGCCCATCTCACCCTAGAGGCCAGGGGCCAGCGCTGTCCGGAGACACTTCCGGGTCACGTGGCCAGCGTGACATCGCTGCTCTGGTGAGCCAGAGCCGCACACGGAAACGCCGTTTACCTTCCCGCTAGTAAGCGGTCCCTATTTATCTACTTGCACCCGGGGGTGCTTTCGAACTGCTAGGTTGGCAGGCGCTGGGACCGAGCAACGGGAGCGCACCCCGCCGCGGGGATTCGAACCGCCGACCTTTCGATCGGCAAGCCCTAGGCACTGAGGCTTTTACCCACAGCACCACCCACGTCCATATTTAATTAGGACACCACTAAAGGATTTTTAAAAGAAACATGGGTTACAAACCTATCAAACATTTCTGAAATTTGGTGTGCCATCAGCAAAGTAGCATTTTATTTAGACCAAACAAAGGTAGCAATGCAGTAGGCAAACTTTGGAGCTATACAGAACTGTTCCTCAGGACGGAAAGCTGTGAGAATTTTTATTATTATTATGGATCTTGCTTGAAGTTTGTTTACATTTTAAGGTAGTGGTGAAGGATTTCTTGCAGCCATAATTTGTTTAAAACCTCACTATCTATTAAGTTTCATCTTGCACAGAGGTAGGCTGGGATAATAAGAGTAATATAAGTGTTTATTTCATGTTAGCTAATCACTTGTAATATTCTATAGGAAAAAATCTGAGAAACCTTCCTGAAGGTTTTGTATGAAAAGGGGGAAAGAAAGTCCCTTCCAGCACCATTTCATTAGTCAAATGATATGATGGAAAACTACAAATGTCCAATCTAACGCTTGAGCTTCTAGTTTTAATTAAAAACAGGTAGCACTTTTTACAACAATCTGATGCACATCATAGTTCACAAAAGGTCTGTACTGCTACCTAGTCATGATTCCTAAACAGACAGATACACCACCTTGCCTGAGGCGAGAATGAAGGCCAAGGCATCCCTTGGCCAAAAGATAAAATAAAATAAATAATAATTGTTTTGAGTTTTAGTTTTCCACACACAAAAAGAAGACACCTTGCTGCATAAATTGCTGAACGCCTGTTAGCTGCCCTTTCAATTCTGCAGGTTTTACGTGGTTAAAAGCTAAGGAGAAAAGGTCGCTTTGGGAAAGATGTATGAACACTGCAGCTTAGATAACTCTGTACCAGGGAACACATACCAAGCAGTCTTCAGAATTACAAACTGAAGTATAAGCCCCAATTTAAAGTTACTGCAAATATCCAGTGCAATGTATGTGCATGTTGGCTAAGCAGCCCGCCTGTAAGCTATGTTCCACACAGCGTAAGAGCTAGAGGCAAGTGTTTACTGCAACGGCTGGTTCCCAAGCTCATCGAAACCACATGCAGTGGAGCATGAGGGCCATGTGTACAATTATACTGCAATTAAGATATTAAATTCATCATCCTAGGGTGCATATGAATGCATTCTATAAGTGGGGCATTTGGACAAGTCTGGTGCCCTGCCATATATAAAAGCTATCACCAGTTTGGCAAATGCATGAACCAGGAAAACGTTTGAAAGCAGCTTCTGAAGGACATCCTCAGCAAACTTTTACACGCACAGAGTCCTTAAACACTTGACATATGTGCTTACAATTTCCAGGGCTAGCCTTTGCCAACTGTTTTCTGACTGTGGTTTTTAGTTAGTTTTACACTGAAAAATCCAAAACTTATGCATCCTTTCAGAACTCATTGAAGTTATTTTCTATGCTGGAAAGCTGTTTCTTCTAGTCATCCAATTATGAGATTTGGTGGAATGCGGATTATTTGACAGAGCAATGAGCAAACTGATATTTCACTGTCAATGATTTCAAGATTTTAATTTGTTTTCATTGGTCCTTGCAATGAGGGAAGCTTCAAACAATGTCAGGCTGCTCAGTATATAAAAGCACTAAAGAGCTCATTCTCTTAAATTTGGCATTTACTACAATTCTTTGACTCATGACATTATTAATACAGCTCTACTTTGTAAGACTGGATTTCTTTCATAACATGCTTGCTATATAGGAACCATAACGATAAGGAATGGAAGTTTATTTTGAGTTCAACTTTGCAAGGAAGGGCAGGGGGAAGAACCCTCTTTTGAACATAGATAAAATAAAAACTGTCAGAAGGAAGGGCATTTACACAGCATTTCAAATACTAATGCTATAGAAGCCTTATATTAACTCAGTGGTTGGATATAGAACATGCTCAGTAAGTCTTGGGCTCACATGCTCCCTTGCAGAACATCAGAAGCTTCCAGCTCCATCTGAAATTAATGGCAGAACTTGGGACAAACTAAGGTTAATCTTTATCACTGTTAGCAGAAACAAGCTGGCTTCACAAACTATGGTTTGAAGTTTGCTTGTTTCAAGAATCTGTAGTTAACTACATATCAAGTGACAGATACTGTTAAAGAGAAGCAACACTTTCCAAGCTCCTCCTCATAGCTGTGCTAGAGAAGGATGAAGAAAGTGTGAGCCCAAGACTCACTCATTCTTCTAACGTTAAATCATCTGTAGTGTGGCTAAATATACACATGCATACAGTTTTAATCAGACACACAAGGTCAGTTTCACAACTAAAGCGTTTCACATCAACTATCATCTATTGCCTTTTAACAAATTATCTTATTGATTAGCTTTAATAAATGTTTCATACAACCAAAATATCAATATGCTAAAGGAGTTACTAAAGGAAATGTTGTATCATAAAGGCTGGAATCCACATATCATTAGGCTACTTACATTCCACTGAAGTCAAAGGCTGCCAATTACAATTTATTTTTACTACAACTTGCCAGTTAATTTAAAACACTATTTCTTATTCCTGGAAGAAATTACCCATCTTCAACTATTTTCTTTTTAATTTCCAGAATGAAAATCGGCTTCAAAAATAAAACAACCGTGGCCATCTCTCAGCCCTAGCAATTAAAATTTGACCTCATCAATTAAAACTGACCTCCGCAATCACACTGATTAAAGCTTGCAACTGTAACAGGAGCTCTAGCAAATTTATTAAATTTTAAAATTGCTTAGGAAGAGCAATTAAAAGGGACCTTCTTCCAAAGAATAAAGGGTATCCTAAAGGGAACTGTTGTTTCACCAAATAGTATGCCACTTTTAAAAACATACAACCATGTGCATCCTATCTGATGGCAGAAAGCAAACCAATTCAATTAAATAATCAAACACAGCAGAGGTACCTGCTGAGTAAGTTTACGAAACTGCCGTTTTGCTACAAACTACACTTCAATGCTTGTCATCCAAGATTTATTAAATGCCTGAAGATTGTTGAAAATTTGTAATTTTGGTGATTTAGATATTCGAAATGAAATCACTTAATCAAAGTTGACTGGGGTGGCGTGTGAGGAATGTTTAAGGAGGAGAAAGTTATTAAACCAAATTGTTAACTTGTTTGCACCGCTGTGCGTCACTGGTACACACACCTTGCTAGGAAAACACCCGAAAACCCTACTGTAATGAAGACTGGAGACACTTCAATGAGCATGACTACACCATTTTCTTTAGGCATAACGTGAGGTAGCCTTAAAACATGAGCAGATATGCCTCTTTTGCTCTAGGAGAAATAAAACAACATTTCTCTACAGCCAGCAAAGAAGGATCAACATGTTTAAGTGAAGCATAAGAGGGAAACAGCTCAGTATGCACCTGCACTGCACCTGGCTTATGAATCAGCTATGAATGAAGCCTAGTGTCCTGCAGTTTTCACAGGAGGCCTGTCAATCTGAGAAGGAACTGATGTTCAAAATAGGGACCTGCTATAAATTTGGAAAAGAACAGACAGAACACAACCAAGGACTCACCTATGAGTGGAAGCTCATCCATTGTAATGCCCTGAGATTTGAGGTGCTTCTTGATACAGGCCAGCCGCTGCACATTGGGCCCCCAGCGCCTGCTCAGCTTGTGAATGTGTTGTATTTGCGTCACAAAGCGCATTTCTTCATTCAGCTTGCACTCCGGCCTCCAGTCGGGAGGAGGGATCACCCTGCACATTCCATACTTCTCAACCTGAGCACGGATCGACTCGATGTATATCAACGGGTCATGGAACTCCTTTGGGGAAGGCTTGAAGATAGGGATCTCCTCCATCATGGCCCACCCAGACTTGACGCTGACCTTCTCGTGCTTCCCCATTGAGTCATGTGGCTTGTGCAAGGACTCGGTTTGAGAGGTAGAATGATTTTCACAGGAGGCATTTTCAGTTTTGCTATGTGCTTGTTTCCCTGGCATGTTCTTCCCAGCAGCAGCTCTCTTCGGCCTGTTTCTTTCCAGACTTTTCTGTGGCACTTCCTGACTTCCAGGCTTCTTCACGTGGCCGTTCAGCAAAGGCTTCTCCGCAGGCGCCTTTTTGCTTGGGGCTTCAGCCACACTGACTGGCCCCTTTAGCTTCTTGGTCGGCGACTGTGTTTTGTCTATGTGGTTTGCCTCTTCCAGTCTCCTTTTTGAATTGCGCAGCCCCTCCCTCAACTGCCTCCCTACCTCCTTAGTGCATGTCTTTTGGTTCAACTTGCCATTGACCTTGACACCGTTAACAGCGGTATTGTTGGGCTTGGCCACTCCAAGAGATAGCACCTGTTTGCGGGTTTTTGCATTGCTACTTTCCGTTTTCCCTGAGATTGTATGGTTGACAGGTGAACTGGGCTTGTGGTGATTTAGTTTGGTTTCCTTGACCAGTTCTTTCTTGGCTTTGGTGTATGTGACAGTTCCTTTTGTCACTGTTGCAGTGTACTTCACAGTTTTGGACGGTGAAGGTCTGACTTCTCTCATCTTTTTGGCACTGGCTGTGTTTGCACTCGGAGATGACATTCGAGTGATACCATTGACCTTTGAAACCTAGGGATGCCAGGACCATCAGGAGGAAGAGGAGACAAAACAGGAGGGGGGAAGCCAATTAGTAAAAATTCACAACAAGCCTCAGGCCCTCTAAAAAACGATCTGAGAGGGAAATATACGCCTTGCAGCCTTTCAACAACATTAAGTCACATTATACAATGTATTGGACTTCACTCAGTGGAGAGCAGAATCAGTCTCTTTTTAAAGCAAATAAAGACAGAAATATAAAGCAAGGCTTTGAAGTGTGGGTGTATCTTTAGTCATCTGATGCTGTCTACTCTGAGTGAGAGTGCATCTATACCCAGTCTCTGCTTCATAATGAGGCTGTGCATGATGGCTTGTTCTGCGGTTTGACTCTGGGAGGGGCCTGCCGCCCTCTCCCGGGGCCCTGGACTTGCTGCTGCCATGCCTCACTTCTGTCCCTGCTTCCCATTTCTGAACTTTTCTGGCTCTGTAGATGTATTGTGCGTGCATGCTGATGCATGAGACCCCATCTGCACTATATATTTAAAGCAGTGTCATGCCACTTTAAACAGCCAGAGCTTCCTCCAAAAAACCATTGCCACTTGCAGTTTGTTAAAAGCGCTGAGCATTGTTAAGAGACCCCTATTCACCAGAACGACAATTCTCAGTGTGGTTCAACAGTCCATCCCTCTTCCTAGGGAATTCTGGGAATTGTAGCTCTGTGAATGGAACAGGAGTCTCAGGACAATTCCCAGCTACAGTTCCCAGGATTCTTTGGGGGGGGGGGACCCACAACTGCTTTAAGGTATATGATACTGCTTTCAATGTATAGTGCAGATGAGGTTTTAAAACTGTCACTGTTCAGAAATACGCACAGCTTGAAAATAGGGCAGGGGCAAAAGGATGCCTGGCAGCAGCAAACGATACAACAACTGGAAGGATCCAAATTCTCAAGTCTGTTTTGGGGCAAAAGTTTCCATATTCCATATTGGAATTATTCCAGTCTATGTCTATTTGAGCCACATGCACACAGCCCCACTGGGTGACCCAATGGGAACTGATGCTCCTCGCTTCTCATTTTCAACCAATCCTCCTTTTCCAATATTAACCCCCTTTCCCCACCCAATTCCCATCTACCAAGATGTCTACTCATTTGCCTTCTAAACTTATTTGAACTTAAACACAAGCAAACTTAATAACCACTAATAACGGAAAATTACCAGAATCTCTCACTATCTTACTGCCATAAAATAGTAAGATTCACAAGTGTGCACACAATTATATCCAATATGCACCCAAGAGATTAGCATGGCTCTGAAGAATCCCACTTCCAGAATTATATTATAGCCAGGAGGTACAAAATGTAATTCAGTAGTTATGTGCAGATTCTATATCTGCCCCCACAAGAAGTTTAATGTCTAGGCAGTTTTGTTTTTATTCAACAGCAAGTTCCTGAAATAGTTGCAAATGACAGGACCCACAGCTAACAAGTTTTATTGATTTCAATGGGATTTGTTGCAATTTATCATTTGTTGAATTTCCCCAAATATTTATTAACTGTATAATTTATTAATTATGAATTTGTAAATGTATGGATTTATTATGGGGAGAGAAAAACCAGGTTTACATGTTTCAACTTTGTGTTATATAACTGCTGAAGCCCAGTAGTTGTTAAGAGACAGCAAACAGATATCCCAAAAAATGCAGTGGCGTAATAAACATTATACAGCAACCATGCAACATATCTTTCCAACTGTGCTTATTATTTGGTCAATAGAGCACCAAGCTGAATGAGTGTGCAATAATTAATGTGAGCGAGCATGTGCAATGTTTAGCCTCATGTACTATTTCTTGTTTAGTGGCACCAGGAACCATAAACCTAAACCTTTATTCTCCAAAGACTGTGCTTCTCTTTCCTACTGTTGCCAGCGCTAAGAAAGGCAACCCAGTGCCTCCCAAAAGGTTCAGTGGCAGGAAGCTGTGTGGAAGCTACAGCACCTCTGTGGCAATGAGAAGCCACATCCGCCCAATTTTTTCCTGCCATGCAGCTACAGAGGATGCAGAAACCTTCTCTGAGCAGCGGCGGAGTTAGCTGCTAGGGCACCCGGAGCGGCGCACATGTCGTACACTCAGGGGCAGGGCTCACCCCCCCATGGGGGCTGGGCGATCTGCCCAGGGGGTGGACCAATCAGCATGGCAGCGGTCTGCCCAGGGGGTTGATCAGCGCGGCAGTGGTCCCCCTTGGGGGGAGGGGCAGCGATTGCTGCAGTGGCAATCCGCCCAGGGTTTTTTTTTGTCGTCGTCCCCGGATGCCACCCGAGATGGACCCTCCCTTCCTCCCTTCCTCCGCCCCTGTCTCTGAGGGAGTGGTTTGCAATCCTAATCACGTATTTCACTTATGTTTATTTGGAATAGGATGCTGTTCAGCAAGGAAAGCTACTCAGAAGGGCGACCTAGAAAGAAGCAGACATCTGTAAATGCATAAAACTCTGTTTCCCAGCCAATGAGGAACAGCACATTAGGACACAAAGGCCTAGAATGTAGAAGGGATTGAAACACGCCGTTAAGCCAGTGTTTCCCAACCGGTGTTCCGCGGCACACTAGTGTGCCGCGAGATGTTGCCTGGTGTGCCGTGGGAGGGAGGCGGGCGAGTTGGGCGGCGAGAGGCGGCGGCGGCGAGGAGAGGCCGCCCAGCGCAGGGCTCTCGCCGTCTGCCTGCCTGCGTGGCGCTGACGTCACGGGGCTGTAACGTGCCCCACATAGGCACACGCGGGGCGGCGAGCGAGGTCCCTCCCACATCCCATCGCCGCTCGCTTCGGCCGGCCTACTGGGCTGTCGCAGGCGGAAGGCCTGCGCATGCGCGAGGTTTTCGCGCCTTCGGGATTCCCTTCACGCCTTCCTCCTCCCGGGTCCTTGAGAGCGCGGGAAGCGGCAGCGCGAGACCGGCCTTGAGCCTGGTAGGTATTGCGCTTGCCAAGGCAGTCATTTGGGAAATGAAAACTTGCAAAGCAAGCAACCAGTTCAATCTGAAGTACGTGTATGCTTAGTATCCTGTATCTGAAACGTGTTCTGCCCCCTCCCCCACACTTGGTGCCATTTTCATCTACACATGCAGCAGAGTAAGTTGACCCAGAATAGTACCAATTCAGATGGCAGATGGGAGAATGATAGTGCTGAATGCTTTCCCATGTAGAACAGTCCCTGCAAATAAAAACCCAGCATATTTGGAAGAGGGCCTAACCATTACCTTCTATGCTGTTACTATTTTTTATTTTTTTTTACATAAGTAAAAGTTTATATATAGTCAATATAGGCACAGAGTTAATTTTTTAAACATTTTCTAATGGTGGTGTGCCTCGAGATTTTTTTCATGAAACAAGTGTGCCTTTGCCCAAAAAAGGTTGGGAAACACTGCGTTAAGCCACTCTTAAAACACAGCAAGTTTGCTTGCTTCAAAGAGTCAGGTGGTAGGATACTTGTTAGAACATAATGTACAACAGTTAAAGCAAACTGACTACAGTCATACCTCTGCTTACGTATCCCTCTGGATACGTAAACTGGGATGCGAATGCGGCAAACCCGGAAGTATTTTTCTGGGTTTTGCCGCACGCGCATGTGCAGAAGCGCTCCTCCGGTTGCGAATTCCTCAGGATGCGGCCCGACCTCTGGAACGGATCCTGTTCGCAACCGGGGGTACCACTGTATTTATAGAAGAAAGGGGAAGCCACAGCTAATCAAAAAGATTTTAAATTAACACTGCTTTACAATTCTGTATTTGGTCCCCCGTTTATAAACAGCTTTGCATTTCCCCCTCTGTAAGCTTTACTACACCTAATACCACACAGGCACCTAGTATTCATGCCCTTTACATTGGATGTGCTACAGTCATGATTTCATTATCTCCTATGAGATGCAAATGGTTTAAGCAGGAACCTTAGCATAGCTATCTTTCGTGAAAGTGTGGTCAGGTTTTGCTAAAATATAAGGAACAGTCTGTATTCGGCACATATGTTAAATGTGGGGTGCATGATACGACGTCATAGGAAGACTTCATGTGACGTCACAGAACATTCCATAGCTTCGGAATGACTGTGGCTCAGTGGCAGATCATCTGCTCTGAGTGCAGAAGGTCCCAGGTTCACTCCCCAGCATTTCTCCAAGTAGGGCTGGGAAAACCAATGACCTGGCTCAGTATAAGACAGCTTCCAATGCTCCTGTGACTCAAGCATATTTTACACCACATCAACATGAGCCTGGATAGCTCAGTTGGTTACAGCGGGGTGCTGATAACGCCAAGGATGCAGGTTCAATCCCTGTGTGGGACAGCTGCATTATTCCTGCACTGCAGGGGGTTGGTCCCTTTCAACTGTACAAGTCTATGATTCTATAAACCAGTGCCAGAACTGAAGACTTAAAAACTCACCAGCCTCAGCTCCTAAAAAGACACATCCTCACTCCCACGTACGGCTGCACACACAGCATTTCTATAAAATTTCCCTTGGCAGCTTGATCCAATAACCTTATAAACACAGTTAGTTTGCTTCTCACAGAGCTTCAGCAGTTGGGGAACATAATTTCCCCCCTAATGAAATACTATTGTTTGGTGACATGACCACAGAAACACACGTTTTAAAAACACACTCCGACAAACATTTGACACGTATTTAGAGTCAGAGGTGATGCTGCTCTTATCTAACGGGGTTACAAGAACAGAAGACAGTTCAGGAGGGGAAGAATGAGGTCAGGGGAGAAGGGTCAGCACTCAGCAGAGAATCAAGCAACAGCAGCAACAGTGGTGAAACGAGGCTGGACTAGGAAGGTAAGTTGCGGAAACGAAGATCTTGGCAAGCACCTTGAAGGAAAAGAGCAAAGGGCTTAATCTCAGAGAAAGGTTGTGTCCGAGCAACATTAGAAGACGGGAAGGAGGCAGGCAGGCAGGCAGGCAAGCAGCATACTGCACATGATTTTGGAAAAACAGTGAAAAGGAGAGAGGCAAGCGACCAGTTGTGAAGTAAAGGGAATTAAATTTTCTAAATTGTGAACAAGGAGGTAGGTCCCCCTTAAAAAAAAAAAAATCTTACTTTTGAAATGGAGGGATTAAAACTCTCAGGACTGCATATTGGTTCCTTTGAAACAAATTTTGTGTCTGTCTTAACTGGCCTATGACTGAAACCAATGCAAAGTATATGTTTTTAAATTTTTAAAAGGATATATATGCTGCTTAATAATCAAAAACCTCTAAGGGATTTACATGAAAGTAGGCGTAGAAGTCTCAAAAAAAAAAAAAAACCACCACAACAACAACACAACAACCAGCTGTAGCCTCAAGAAAAGACTTCTGGATTGGGTAAGATTATATAGTGACAGAATCTCCATAACTAGTTTGGACACTTGGAAAGCTGTCTCTCTCTCTCATACACATGCACACATACCTAAACATTCTCTCACACTTAATTTCTTTGCCAGCTGTAAACTCTAATAAAAACTGCCAAGACAGAAACTTCTGATATTACATAGAGAATTTTAGAAATGGCAAACTATCATGACCACTTAGGTGCAGAAAAGTACTTCAATAAAACCTCAAATGAGATCCTTCTGAGCCAGCTAAGAAACTGCATGGGTGCATATGTTTTACAAATACACACTTTTCAAGCTTCTAAAACAGTACATAGGAAGATTGTGGGGACAGCTCAGTCAGTAGAGAACGAGTCTCTTAATCTCAGGGTCGTGGGGTTGTGCCCCACGTTGGGCAAAAAGATATATTCATTGCAGAGGACCATCATGGTCCCTTCCAACTCTACAATTTTGTGATTCTACATCAGTATCTGAGAGCACATTGTGCATTCTCAATTTTCCACCTCTGCTTCCAAACAGAACGTTCCCCTTAACCAAGTGGTGACGTTAGAAGGAGACAATACTGGGACCAATTTAGCAGCTGGTGATTTTCCCCATCTGCTTACTATGGATTTTTTTTTCAGATACTTTACTCTCTCTCCAAAAATGAAGTCCATTGCATATCAATAATAGGGAAGAAAAACATTAGTCTAGTTTCTAGATTTCACACAGTTAACATGGTCTTTATTTTGCATAAAATTGCCTTAGAAGAAAGAGCCTTCCGGGTCCCAGGTGCAGAAGAGAGCAAAAGAAATTGCAGTACGCAGTTTCTTACCTTTCTACTGTTGACATGTCTCCCCCCATTAACCAAAAACACACAACCTTTGTGAGTCAGCCTATTAAATGTCTGCACTGCTGGCTGCGGAGGATCACCATAGAGGTTCTAGTCCCAGAGTTCCATCGCGAGGCAGTGCTTACACTGATCACACAAGAAAGAAGTCAATTTAATTTTAAGAAGAAGTAACAGTGATCAATCATTAGACTTTATCACTTGTTACACAGTCTAAACTAATCAGAAGCACATGCGCGCGCACACACAACTGATCTTTTTTGTTTTCTCCAACCAGACAAGTAGAACACATTCTGTCTTCACACAACTCTCACACTTGAATGTAAAAGCTAAGCGTTCTCTTAAACCTTTTTTTTTAAAAAGAAAGAAAGAAAAGAACCCTTAATATAAGGGGCCAGCTCATAATCTTGCATCAATTGTATGGCCTTCTCTTGCATAATCAATAGAGGGCCTCCTCGAGTTAGGTTTCCTCTCCTTTCAAGTAACTGAGAAAGGAGCTAGAGAGCAAAGCAGAAAAAGCAGGGAGAGAGCAGAGCACACACAGCAGAGGGAAATGTGTAGAGCTACAAAACAGGAAAGACATTATAGAAAAGTAGAAAGGGGGATGGAGCGATGACTCGGGCAACAAATGTCTTCCTTTTGGGCACAACTAATAATTTGACATTCATCCTAAGAACATAAAATATAATGCTGTGATCTAATGCTGAGTTGTAAATCTTTCTATATGCCTATTTCTACTTTATACTGGGAAAACAGGATTTTCATTACAGGAGTTCTCCCCTACAGTGAATTTATCTATCGACTCATATAAGAAGAGTGACCAAGGAGGCTACTTCTCGGATTCACTTGGGGAAATTGCAGAAGATATTTCATTCTTTTAATATAGCAACATTAACCAAATTTGTCTGGCCTGGGAAAGGGTTTTTAATTATCTGTCTGCCCCACTATTTCATTACAGTATTATCCTTGTGAGTGTTCTGTTTATGTTTAGCATGTGCTGATGTTGCTATCTCAGAGAGATACAATTGTATGAGAAGACTAAGAGTTAAGGGGGGAAAGTACACCTTTAGGAGTGCCATGAAAACCTTTTCACACAGGTGGCTTGCAAGATTATCTGCAGGAAACTGAGGGGGCACTTGGAGGGAAGAAGTACTGGAATCATTTTCCTGTTTTTTTCTTAAGCTTCCACCCTGTTTGCACTGCAATGCTGGCCCTATTCCTGTTGCTGTTTTTAACAGCTTACAAATACCTGTGTCGAGTCACATCTCCTGTGCTTTTGTGGACCATCCAGAAAACATATGTGTGTATATAAGGAATTTCTGATCATATTGCTAATGCTGTCTCATTCTGGGAGGGCGAAGAACCTCCATCTTCATATTCTGCTCAGTCTACTTGTTCAAATGAACACTGGGAAAGCCGAGTTGTTTTTTTCTACAATCAAGCGGTATATAAATTTTAGGAAGCAAATGGAATAAATGGTGATATTACTACTATGGTCAGGTTTGGTAGATCTTTCCTAGCTTCATAAACCATGAGCACAGGGGCCAACCGTCTTGTCCAGCACCTCTTCCCACCCCCCCCTCAACTTTCATGCTAGCTCCACCACCTCATTCACAGGCCTGTATTAAGCCAGAGGTTTCCTGTAATGTCCAAACTGGGGAGCTTAATAACTCTTAATTAACCAGGGTAAAAAGCCAAAACCTGACCCTGGTTTATTATCCTGGTTTGTTAACTTAACATTAAGCCACAGTTCTCTGGTTTAGACATAACAGGAAACTCTTGGCTTAATGCAAGTCAGTAGCAGAGCACTGAAACTGATGCCTAAGGAGAGGAGGTGGAGAGTCAAAGCAGAGCCACTTAGTCTCGACACTCACTTCTGGCCTTATAAACCATGTTTAGTGCTGAGAGAGATCATCTGAACCTGATCTATAAGTCAATCTCGCCTGTGTTGGCCCTTCTGGTTCTGCATGCAAATCTCAAGGGGGTGTCTATTGGTTTACATTAACAAAGATCTAAATCAGGCAGGTACATATTGGCAAATCATGGCTTGGGGGTTCCTGACCTAACTGCTAAATATGGATAGGGAAGTTACCTTAAGGAGTGCCAATAGGCAAACAGCGAAAAGCATTCAGGTCTTTCCAAGCCTTCTCCAGCTGAATAAACATCAGCCAAACAAAGCCTTGCTTTAGGCTCTGCTGGTTCATGGAGGTACTAGAGATTTCTGGCACTATATCTAAGAATCATTACCATAAAGAGAGAGAGAGAAATAGATATTGAGAGCACAACAAAAGACAGGGGGGACATTGTATAGATAAGGGCCTCTAAACTCCGAGGTGCTGAAATTTAGCGCAGACACAGCAGTTTTCCTACAGAACCTCTTCAGTAAATTTGAAATAAACTGAGGATGTGTTTATTAACTGGAGCCATTCAATCTTTTGCTGTCAACTGGGGGTGTGATATGTTAATCATGGCTGAGCTTGCCTCCCAGAAACAGGTTTTGCTTATAATGTATTCGGGGTAGGAAGGGAATCTTCTGTAAGTATCATGTGCCATGTAATGTACTGTTGTTGTTTTAAGAATTCTTTTCTCTCTTTTCTTTGTTAAATAAATAGGTTTTTTAAAAGACCCTGTCTTCAAGGAAACCTATATGGAACTAAAGTTTCCAAGACTGGGCTATCCTGGTCGCACAGAATAACACGGTCATGAGAATTCGTTCTTACAACCAATCAGACGTTGTTTTAAAACTGTATAAGAAGAACCCTCATGCAACTAAGGCACGGTAATAAAGTGTGTGTCTCCTTACAATACAACAACATAACAGGCGACCTAAGTAGAACTAGCATTAAATATACCTCAAAACATCTCAAGATAAATTTGGACAGTTTTGTCCCAACTGGTGCACCACACACTACCTGTTTCCTTAAATCCTGAGCCGATCGATGAAGGGTGTGGTGGTTGTTGAGCCCTTTTGTGGAAAAGCCCATGTTTGTTGAAGAATGGTGGTTAGCAGCAGCCTGGTCTTTGCGACTCTCAGTCCTGTGTTCGCCATTTCGGTCCTTTCCTGGCGTTGTGTCTTTGACTCGGTGTTTCTGAACATGTTCTCTCTCTTTTGTTGATTTGCTGGATCCGTTGAAGACTGTGTAGGAAGAAGAAACATTTGTGAGCAGAAGAAGCAGTGGAAAAGAACAAGACAAGCACAGATTCCAGTTCAGACTCCTTTTGAAAACAACAGTACAAAAGCAGCAGCAGTGACAAGCTGATACTTTTGGGTGATATCCAAAGTCGTAACAGGACTTCTTCCTCTCTTTCCCAATATCAAATCTGATCTGGATGGTCCCCCAGTCCTTCAGAGCAAATCTGGGAAGCTGCAGGGGAGAGGAGAAGTGGAAGTATCATTATGAGAGTGGAAGTCCGTTCCGCTTGCAGATAGACACTGCGCAGTTGCATAGCCCCTGCACTGCTCTGGCACAAGCTGCAACATGCATGGTCTAATGCTGCCCTAACACCAGGAGGAATGGTGTGAGGGAGCTTCAGGAGAGTAGCAAAGTTAGCATTTTATCCATAACAGTAGCCTTAGCCAACATGGTCAATGGCCAGAGATGTTTGGAGCTGGAGCCCAACATCTGGAGGGCATCATATTGTCTATCTCTGACAACGCACAATCCCACAAAACAAGGCTGGGGAACAGGATCTGACGGGTGGGCACCAAATCCTTCTCTCCCCATCCGTTTGTGCACCAAGTTTGACAGGTGGGCAGTGGTATCAGGTGGCCCATTATCATCCCATGTGGTGCTTTGAAATCCCAACCATCAGCTTCAAAGATCTGTTTACTGTTCTCTGCAGCCCTCGAAGTACAGAAGACTAAGGCAGGGTACTATGTTACAGGTAGGTAGCCGTGTTGGTCTGCCATAGTCGAAACAAAATAAAAAAAATTCCTTCCAGTAGCACCTTAGAGACCAACTAAGTTTGTTATTGGTATGAGCTTTCATGTGAAAGAAATGTGCATGCACACAAAAACTCATACCAATAACAAACTTAGTTGGTCTCTAAGGTGCTACTGGAAGGATTTTTTAAATTTTGTAGTGTACTATGGGCAGGGCTTTGCAGGCGCAACCCTCTATTTGGCCCTGTTGTGTCCCTACTTGCCCCATACCTGATGTCACAAAGCTTGGCCAGAGCAGCCTCACAGGACCAATGGGTGGACCATCACTACCAAGAAGCAAGTAGCATACATACTCAAGGGTCGGTTACTGGTGAAGCCACCTAAACCCACAGGCCACTTTCCTTTCTCTGAGATAATGTTGATAACTGTGCTAGTGGTTATAATGTCTAGCATTTATGGGGCACTTTCAAGTGTGTGACAGACACCAAGAGAAATGTTTTCTCAAACAACAGATTGCTTAATGTCCAAAGGACAGCAGAATCACAGGGGGCACAAGGGCAAGAGTATAACTCTCATGCTTTTAGTGACACAAAACACTCATCAGGGACTTTAGCTCCGCAGCTGTAGGAGAACATGAAGTATCAAAGCATTTCACACTGATAAGAGGAGGAAAATAGAAGAAGATTTGCCAAAACCCACCACAAACACAACTGACTATCCTTTTCCAGTCCACACTGTTAGAACAGAGCTGGGCATCAAGGGAGGTGGAACGCCAATGGTTTCATGGCGCACTCATGAGGACACAAAGCTAGTGGCACTTGCCAGAAGCCTGCCAACTGTTTCCTACTCGACATGATGCAATGACAAGGAACGATGTTTTGAGTAGCAGCAGTAGTTTCTACAAAGATGTCACACAGTAAGTACATGCTCATTCCACAACAGTATCTTTTTGCGGAAAGCTGTTTAGGAAGTAAGATATCAAAAATGCTTTGAATGATTATGGAATGGGAAAATGCAGGGCTTTTTTTCAGCCGGAACTTGCCAGAACTTTCAGGTGGGTGCCACTGCAATTATAAGAGAACGAGGGAGGAGTCCATGGTGAGTTCCGGCACCTCTTTTTCTAGAAGAAAAAGCACTGGAAAAATGTATTGTAATGTTTGTGTTTGGAATTTCTAAATATTAAAAAACAAGGCCAAAAACAAACAATTAATGTTTCAGGCTCACTGTGTATGCCTTGCAGCTTCTGAGCTCTAAAGATTAAAAACAAATGAAAACACTTCAACACTGTCATTACCCTGGCCTAGGCCAACTAATGAGCTAGTCAAATACTACAAGGCAATGTCACATGGGAATTATTCTTTAAAAAACAAACCTGCCCCACCACTTTCCCAACATGGTAACCACAGCATTATCTCAGAAAACAGTTTAACCACGAAAATTATCACACCCTGCATTTGGGTCTTATTCATGTTGCAATATAGATCAGTCCTGCTCCCAGGCTCCCAAACAGTGCACTTTCGGTTGAGCAATAATCATGCAACAATAATACAGTGGTTAACTATTTCCCTCCTTTTTCCTTTTAGCCAGATGTCAACTGCAGTGAATGTTATGCACATTTCTTGGTTTTATTTATTTAATTAAAGTGCTTTTTTACTACCAACAGATTCCAGAGCAGTGAACAAAAAGCACTGTTATATTTATCACAAACAGTAAAATATGCAATAAAAACACAAGACTGAAGCTGCAGCTAAAAACATATAGAAGTCTAGGGCACCACACAAGTAAAAATAAATGGGAAAAACTGAAGTGTCTTTACCTGGCACTGAAAAAGTTGTAATGTCTGTCTGTGCCAGGCACAATTCTTAAAGGGAGGGGATTGCATAACCAAGATGCCCGCCGTCTCCTTTATTGTTATTTCCAGCACTTCCAATTAAATAGGCAGTTAGGGTAGAGCTTCAGCAGCAGATCTCAAAACAGAGGCAGACTAGTAAAGGAAGGGGTGCTCCTTCCAGTATTTGGGTATCAGCACCTTAAATTGGGTCTTGAGATAAATAGGCAACCGTTGTAGCTCTTGATTAGTATAATATGACTAGTGTAGTGTGGATATGCCTTCATCCCAGTTAAAATTCTGGCAGCCATTTTCTACATTAGTTGAAACTTCTATGTTGCCTTCAAGGGCAGCCCCACATAGAACACATCACAGTAGTCCAACTGGGAGGTTACAAGAGCATGAATCACCATGGCCAAGAATACCTTGTGCAGCAATGGTCACAACTGGCAAACCAGCCATAGCTAATGTCTCAAAGAACCCTTGGGCTTCTAATGACAAAGCTGGAGCTAGGAGCATTCCCAAGCGGCAAACCTGCTCTTTTACAGGGAGTGCAACTGTGCACAGAACAGGTTAAATACTAATTACAGGAATCCAGGAACCATCTACCCACAGTGCCTGTGCCTTGCCAAGATCCAGCTTCAGTTCACTGGCACTCATCCAGGCCAGGCACCAATTCAGCATCTGTACAGTTTCATCTGACTAAAATGGCAGAGAGAATCAAGAGCTGGTGCCAGGAGCAGGCCAGCAATAACTCATACGGTGTCAGTGAAATTAACTCTTTAGTCAAAGAAACAAGACAGCTTAGGAGGCCAGGCCTAGAGAGCACAGCAATTCTTCTTGGTAGATCTTGCCCCTATGAGGCAGTTGTGGGGACTGAAGGTCCTCGCCTTCCCAGTTCCCACAACTCCCTAAGGCTCCTCCTCTACTGGTTCCTTCCTAAGCAATGAAAGGCTCCGTCATCTTGCCTGTTTTTGCTCTGCCCTCTTCATACCTCTTTGGGTTCTTGGAGACCAGGGGAGAGGGAGCTGGTTGCAGCAGGAGGGGGAGGCCCCCTGGCTTCTTCAGCAGCCTGCCTAATCTCTGCCTGTTGGCTCCACTTCTCTCCAGCCTCCGGTTCTGGACTGCACTCTGCCACAGATTCTTCTTGCTCACTAAACCCTGCTATGTCTTCAGCTCCTGACACCTCCTCCTCCCAGTCTTCTCCCTCTGACCACTCATTGTTGTCCCATCACCAATCCCTGGCTCTGAGCCTTCTTCTTTTGGGGGCATCCCAAGCTGGTGCCTCCCACCATTCCTCTGCCTCTAGCCAGTCTATGACAGCTGAGTATTGTCAGCACTGAGATAACAGCCCTCAGTGGCTTTATATGTCATGGTGTCAAGTAGAGCCCCGTCAATGCCAACTTCTTGAACCAATACTACAGGTAAGAGTGGGACCATATAACTGTACCCTGTACACCCATCTAACTGAGATGGTCTACTAGGCTAAACATAGTCAACGGTATTAAACACTGCTAAGAAATAAAAGAAAAGTGCACACACGTCCCACATCTCCTGGCAGGGATCAAATCTGTTTCAGTGTCAAAATCAGGCTTGAACCTGAAATGAAATGAGTCAGAGCCAAAGCTCTCAGATTAAAAAAAAAGAAGTGAGAAAGGAGGAGGCATTTAAGTATGTCTATGACGATAGATAGATAGATATAGTGTAAACAACTATTCTTCAAGTATTCAAATATTAAATATTAACATGTAATGTTAAAATAATATTATTTTAATAAAAGGCAGGTCATGGATGCAACTGTCCTTTTCCTTCCAACTGGAAATATCCTGTTACAAGATAGGGCAAGGCAGATCTCCTGTTATGGTCTCAGTTAACGGAGGGAAGCATTTGGATATATGAAAAGAGTGGTTATTGTCAGCAGTTCTTCACAAGGGCAGGGTGAACCCCACCCTCCTTTGCAGAATGGAACTGGGAAGAGGTATAGCTTTCACCTGCTACTTTCATTTACTTCAGTCAGAGAAAGCTGAACCATGGTCAGTGTTTGCCTCCATGCAAAAGGAGCTGCAAATAAAGAAACGTTTCCCTCTGCCAAGAGACGCTGACCAGGCATCCCCTACAGGACACAGCAAAGGGAGAAGGGGGCGTGAATGGCAAGAGAATTTATCATTGAGTCCCAGGGAAAGAAAGTAGAACTGATTTACTGTGAAGGTGCTGCCAATGTCAATAGAATATGTATGACTTTGGGGGGTGGGGGTGGGAGCCCAGGTATTTTTTCATCCTGGCTATCAGAGCTTAGGGCTTCAAGCTACTCAGTGCTGAATACATTTTTCAGGCTCTACTGACAAGGCGCTGATCAATTTATCTGGATATGACATGAAGGCCGTGTGAAGAAAATACATTGTGACTCAGGCAGCTCTGCTGATTTGCAAGAAAGTAATTGATGTGATCCTACAGGAACAAAAATGCCGCATTAGTGACAGTGCTAATGTATTAACCTAGCAACTAGGAAAACAGGATCCCAAATAAGAGAGAGGAAAAATAATGCTGTTTACAGGACACACGTCTTGCTGCCACTGGCTTCACACTGTGGGGTTTGTTTTTAACAGAAAAGAAAGGAAAGAAGACACGTAGAGAAAACATTAACTGTGGGCTGAAGCCAACAGAATTAGCCAAAGGATTTGGGGGCCTCTGGGGAAGGGGCAAAGCTCAGCTGCACAGCACCAGCGTTTCTTCCAAAGTGCCTCACAACTCCAGATGTGAGAGACCCCTGTCTGAAATACTGCAAAACAAAAAAAATTCCTTCCAGTAGCACCTTAAAGACCAACTAAGTTAGTTCTTGGTAGGAGCTTTCGTGTGCATGCACACTTCTTCAGATACACAGAGTGTGCATGCACACGAAAGCTCATACCAAGAACTAACTTAGTTGGTCTTTAAGGTGCTACTGGAAGGAAATTTTTTTGTTTTGACCATGGCAGACCAACACGGCTACCTATCTGTAACTGAAATACTGCAGTTGGAGTTGCCAGTCAAAAGTTGACAATACTGAGCTAGATGGGCTAACGATCTGACATGCAGCAGCTTCCTATGAAACTAAATTCATTAGGTAGTAACTCAGCTAAGTTTTACTCAGAGTAAACACAATGGAATCAATGGGTCTAACTTGGTCATCATGCTGATTAACTTCAATACTCTTAAGAAAATATTATTTATTAATTGTGTTTATAATTCCACCATTTCTCCAAGTGGAACAGGGTGCTACCCATCTTCATTTTATTCTGCCGACAACCCCGAAGGCTAAGCTAGTCTGAAAAATAGCGACTGGCCCAAGGAGGGATCTGGACCCTGGTCTCCCACGTCCTAGTCCAGCACACCACACTGGCTCTAAATAAATCGTATCTGCATGCCAGTCATCACCATGAGCGTTTAAACAGCTTGATATTTGCTCCATTCCCCAAGAGATAAGAGGGGGGTGAGGGTGGGAATACAATGCAAGATGCTAACATTTAATCTTCATACTATTTGCACAAGTACAAAGTGACTGGAGGAGACCTCAGTTCAGCCCTCAGATGCCATCTTTAACTCTAAGCACACATAGCCTGACTCATCACTGTCAAATGAAGTTCTACATTTAAGGACCTACCATGCCCATTTGGAACGTGCTTCTGTGTTTTTCCTTTCCTGGGGGTCGACTGGCATGAAGACAAAGCATTGTGTGTGGTCACCTTCATGTCCTCTGCTTCTTCATCTTCTTCTTCCTCTTCCTCCTCATCCTGAGAGCTTCCAAAATATACCATGTTGCTGGGCAGGGCAGGAGAACCTGATACCAAGACAAATGCATTAAATATCATCTGATTGCACACAACTACTAACCTCAGTTAAAACATGGGCTATGAGCAATCAGTTAGGACTTGTGGTGGGTGGGTGACGGATGAACACATTGGAGGTTTAGGGTGCCACTTTCCCCGTCTCTTCCCACCTGTTTCATTAACAGCAGCACGGCACACAACATTCAGCAGGGGAAATTTACAGCTTCCGCTCTTTTAACTGGTGGGAGCCAATTACCTATAAAAGATGCCTATTTGGTTTGGGAATCTCTTTTCTCATGTAGCACTGGTTTGCTCACGTAAACCACTGGGTGTGTTTGCTAAACCCATTTTAAGTGGCACTTTGGCAGCTTAGCCCTTTCTGTTTGTGGATAATGGTGCCTGCCCACAAATGCAGCTAAAAGCCAAATTACATGTGAGAGTGGCAGGCTCTCTTTCACACAACCAGCCAACATTTTGTGTGCTCCCTTCTTAACCCTTAATGACACACTGCTTTATATGGGAACAGGACAGATAACTGAATGACTGCCCCATCACACCTAGGCTTGACCCCAATATCATCTATGGGGAGAGAACAAGTTTCTTCTCTGAGGAAGTCTCTAGCTTAGAACTTGCTTCCTTAAATTTTTCATAAATGCAGGATTAAAACAACAACATTAAAGACCCAGGTGGTTGCAGGCTACTCCATGAATAATACAACAGTACCTTGGTTTTCGAACAGCTTAGTTCTTGAACGTTTTGGCTCCAGAACGCCGCAAACCTGGAAGTGACTGTTCCGGTTTGCAAACTATTTTTGGAAGCCAAACATCTGATGGGGCACCTGTGGCTTCCAATTGGCTGCAGGAGCTTTCTGCAGCCAATGAGAAGCCGTGCTTTGGTTTCCGAACGTTTTGGAGGTTGAATGGACTTCCGGAACAGATTCCGTTCGACTTCCAAAGTACGATTGTAGTTAGTTATGGCAGCTCTTGGCTTCTGTGAACCAATTTATGAGGGGTGCTCTTTTATCTTTGTGGATTTCAATTTAATTATAGTTGAAATGCAACCTGAACCATTTTTTTTTTACCCTGTTTTTCAGTCTGGAACATATTCACAAGATAGCTTACAGGAGAGGTGGGGGGGGGGGGTCATAATACAAATTCCAACGTGTTGTGGAAATTGGTAACCACCATTAAAAGTTATCCAAGAGTAGATTAAACAATTTAAATGTTGGCTGGGGCAGCTGAGTAAAGAGTTCAAGAACATACAGGTTCCCCCAACTCTGGTCTAAACAATTACCCACAGAGTTATTCAGACAACAGAAACAAATCAAATGCAACAGCTCAACACTCAGCATGACAGAGACAGCACATTAAGTAGGTCGCTGCACATTCGACTGAACTATGTAATGAAAGAGCTTTGGGCAAGCTTTCAAGTCAAACAGAATTCTTTATCAGGCTGACTGGGAAGGCAGGTAAATATAAAACAAAAGGGGAAATGTAAGCAGGTATGTTAAGAAGCAATGCTGTTACTGGCAACTTTAACAGAAAATCACAAATACCACAACATTTCAGGGCCTCCAGAATAATTTTGTTTCCTCTCGGCTTGATATAGGTTGTTATTTAAAAAACAAAACTGCCTCAAGCCCATCAACAGTACAGGCAGCATCTGTTTTGCCAAAAGCAGCATTTCACTGCTTTCCAGAATTACCTGGCAGAGTGTCTGCACTATTTACTGAAGTGAAAACTAAATGTTTTCATCTGCACAGAAATCAAACTGGGGCATTAAAACTCCACAGAAACCATTTCAGCCCAAGAGCGTTCTGTGTAATTTGGGCTGTGGGTTTCTGGGAAAACTGGATTCTTCTCTGCAAATCATGTGGTTCTCTCCTTTTCCCTTTTCTAATACTCTCTTTCTCCTTGCAATTAAACACAGCCCAGCTGTGCACTTGAAAAACACTAAAACAATTTAAGCCGTCACAGTGATTTAGGGATGAGGTCAGGTCAAGGTATGTGGGCCTTAAGCCTGGCCGAGTAAACACATGGTATGCCAAATGCTACATTTCTGAAGAATTAGGGTCCCCTCACCCCCAGTGCCTTTTGACAGGAGGCTCCATTTCATGAGTACATATATAGGTGGAAAATCCTGCATAAGCTGCATTGCCTGCACCTCAGCACTCAGGATATAAAGCCTGACTCACATTTACGTTGGCACCAAGGCCTCAGTGTAAATATAGAATGTGATATATTTAAAGGCTGGTTTTATACTTGCCAGCATGATGCAAAGGACCCGTAGTGTAAGTGAGAATCTGGTCTGTAGCCTCCAAGGGAAAAGAACGACTGTACATACACTGTTACTCTCTGAGGAGTAATCACATAGGGAAGAGTTTGCTGGTGCCTCAATAAACAGGAGAAGTGGGTGGTTGGGTCAGTTTAAAAGTCTGCATGCAAGGTGAGGAGCAGAAAGACAGACTGCCCTTCAACGCTTGTGCCCTCCATCACTAGTGGACCATGAACAGCCTGGTATTATGGCTGTGACATACAGCCCAATCTTCTTACCCCCCCCCATCCTTTAAAGCTCTAGTGAAAGCAGTGGAGCATGGGACAATTGTTTATCCTATGGGAAAGAAATTGGGGGGAAACTTAAGACCCTGTTTATTCTGATGGGGAGTGGAGTAATTGATTGGCAAGAATCTTGCACTAAAAGACTCAATTCCTGACCCCTGACCCCTCTTCACAGAGGGGACAACAGGATAAGGGGTGAATGGCATTATCATGAAGAAAGTAAAACTAAAACTTTAAACAAGTTTGAAATTATCATCATCATCATCATCAGGTGAAGCGGGGTGGGAAGAGACATTTAGTCTGGATAAGATCAAAGCACCTCGATCTATTTAACTGAACAATAATCTGGGAACACTCAGAGCCAATTTTTCTTTCATTTCTGAATTCCAGAACTATTGTCACTGTGCAGACAAATGTATAAGAAAGGTGTGTGTGTGTGTGTGTGTGTGTGTGTGTGTGTGTGTGTGTGAGAGAGAGAGAGAGAGAGAGAGAGAGAGAGAGAGAGAGAGAGAGAGAGAGAGAGATCTTTTCATAATAAAAGTGTTCCTAGCCAATGTGGATTATATTCTTAAAGTCTCACGCACTTGGTTCCTGCATTGCTTGTAAATATACTGATATGATTGCAGAAAACTGCATGTGAGCACAAACCTTGCAGCACCCACAAATCAGTAAACTTTCCACCCTCAAGCAATTTAGTGATGAAAATGGGGGCACTATCAGATGAGGCCAGAGTGGGGAGAGCAATGATTGAGAAGGTGGAGCATGGAAAGATCAGTAGATAAAAAGCAGATGGACGAAGTCAAAAACATGCACAGGTCAATAAATGAATTCCTACTAGAAATTTATTCCTAATGACCCCATTATACAGTGTGTCATTTGCCTGGGGTTAGGCTACCAGATAGTGACCAAACTTTTAAACACTCGTCCCATTAGACATCTTTAGGTACTAGGAAAAAATATTCCTCTCCAACCAGGCCTTTGGCTGATTAACATTCCATGTCCTTTTAAGTGTTTGTGGGAGGGGTGGGTGGTTTATGGGTGTTTTATTCTTATTGTGCATTTTGTGTTTTTATTTTGTATTTTTATGCTGTGAACCACCCTGAGATCTTTGGATAAAGGGCGGTCTACAATTTAAATAAATAAATCTGCTGATGCAAATACAAAAATTAATGAATTCAATTAGTTCTGTATGTTAAGCAACTCTGTATATTCATTAATTAAATACATAAATGGTGTCCAGCTCCCAGAAGAACAGAAACTGGCTGCAATTACTAAAACTAAATTTAAAATAAATACTTGAAGAGACCACTCTGACTATGCACAGAGGTACTCTTATTATTACATATATCCAAGGACTGAATTCTTGATTCAAGAGGTTTGAAACTTAGAGCTATCAAAGGCTTAGGGTCAATCAATAATCCTATTTAACTACATAATTAGCCAATTATTACTACACCGTATTTTAATGCAGATTAAAGTTTGAGTCTTCTGTTTGAATACCAGTTTTTCTCTGCTACCTACCAAAGGCTGATGATTTATTGTGGCGAAAATCATCAAAAGCAAATCCTGAATCAAATAACTATAGGCAGGCTGCCTATCTGAAGATTTGAGTAGCTGAAAGGTGTAAAGATGTATTACTATTGAGAGGAAGAGACTGCTTCGTGCTGTTAAATGCACACCTCGTTCCTTTTGAATATGGGAAATTTTGAGGCATTTTTGAACTTCAAATATTGCCCATTTGGGGTGGGGTGGGGGAGAGAATTAGGATTATGTAGTGTGGGTTCAGCTTCCCCCTTTTTTTTGCCCTGTACATATCACACAGACAAACTGAGGCCATGAAGCAAGCAGGAGCCCATTCCTCTCCTCCTGGATTGCATTTTCAAGGAGCCTTTTCATGATCACATCAGTAAACATGTAGTTTGCTTTGGAATGTGCTTATTCAGCTTTGTTTAACCTGTGCCCAAAATGAATGCAGCTTAAGAGAGACCCTAGTGTTACTAAGGAGGCTATTATTATGGCCTTTTGGGGACAGGAATGGGGAGTGGATGGGCTTGAGAAATTCTTTGTGTACAGTTCTGTTGGATACAATGCTTTAAGCTGCATGACCTTTCAGAGGTTAAGCAAGGTAGGAGGGCCGTCCAAGTTTTAGGGCAGTTGGGCTGTCAAATAAGCACAGATTTAAACTGTTAACATCCTTGGAAATCAAAGTGCTTAATATAGTTTTAATGTTCATTTGAACAGTAACTAATGAGGCTTAACTTAATGTCCTATTTTACAGAGGATAGCACTCTATCTGGTCCAAACCCAGTTTAATGTAAGAAAAACGAGCAGTCGCATTGAAGTTACTCATCAACAGTTAGCACTTGTTAGTCTGTGCAGCCAGATAGGTCACCTGATCATAGTCTTTCTCACTATGGGGAGATGAGTTTTATTACTATTTAAATTATAGTGATTACTTCTAAATTTGCATCTATAAATATACATTTACATCTAGCATATGCAAATGTTACGCAAAACACTCCAGCCATTCTGCCTTGGTAAGTCTGAGCCTGGCAAGAAAGAGTCACTGAATGGCAAGGTTACTGAATGAGGCGCCTTCTGAAACCAGGCCTCAACTTCAAGGAGGTTTGGCCTGATTTGGAAAGGACCTGGGGAAAGGAACTCTTCAGTTTGCCTTTCTGAACCCCAGCAACCCACGATTCAGCACTACTGTCTGCTTATGGGTTTTTTTGCGACCTGCCTCCTTTGCTCAATTTACACTCCTCTGTTCCATTTTGGAACGGTTTTATGTTTATTTTATATTATTTTATATTTATATTTATTTGTTTTAAAGTTATGTTTGTTGTAACCCAACCTGGACCTCATAGTGAAAGACAGGTAATAATACATTTTATAAATGAATGAATGAATATTGTAGCTCATATTTGCCCCAATTTTTACAAGTCTTGGACAAGAATTTAACCACTACCATTATCTAGGAGGAACCTGATTCTGCACTGGAGCTTTTGTCTCTACCCTTCTGCTTTACACTAAGAAGGGATGGTGAGGGACTTCTGCATTTGGCTTCAACAGAAGAAATGGTGTTGTCACAGGGGAACTTCCTCTTCTCCATGCAGCCCTTGTTCTACCCAGTGTCAAACAGTCTAGTCCAAATGTGGGGAACTCTTGCCCCCCCATGCCAATAACTAGGGATAATTGGAGTTGTAGTTCAGTAACATCTGGAGGCCAAAGATTTCTCACTCTAGATTGTAACATGTGATTATGTTAAAACAAATCTTATATAAGAACAACAAACACTAAAAAAAACAAAAAACTTTACTATGATATATTAACAAACTCTGCTATCTCTTTTTAGGACAAAGTATCTTAGTACATTTTTTTTTAAAAAAAGACTGGAAAAAACCATGCTGCTTTCTGGCTGTCATTGTGTTCTTTAAAAATGCTATTTTAAAAATGAGTCTAACATACTTTTGGGGCTATTTTTAAAGTTAAAGTAAGCATGCAAACGTACCCAAATAAAAAAAGTGCTTCAGTGTAAATTAAATAATCCATTTTAAAGATTGATTTTCTAGAAGTGATGTGCTCGGAATTCCCCACCCATTTGGCTACATCCTGTTCATTATTATGGTTAGAAAACACACACACACACACACACACACACACACACACACACACACACACACAGTTCTATATTCCCTGAAGTGTTGAAAGTCAATTGTAATTCTTCATGTAGTTTACAGAGGAAGAGCAGTGGCTGGGTAGCACTAGCTGCCATTCTCAAAACATCCTCTATCTGTGTGATACACAACTCAGGAAAAACAGCACTCTTTGGGGTTAACCAACTGAATGAAAATGTATCTGGAAGTTCTATTCTATTCTTCTATTCTATTCTGTTCTATTCTATTCTATTCTATTCTATTCTATTCTATTCTATTCTATTCTATTCTATTCTATTCTATTCTGATAAGAGGGGATCCAGTTGCTATTTAGCTAGTACAGTAAAGGAAGATTTAGGTGTGTCTACCATCAACTATAATCCCACTCCTAGCAAAAGGTCTTGATCAACTATGCAGTAGGAGAGACTATGGGATGGATTCTAGACTTAGTCATGCTTCAAGTAGACCCACTGAAATCATGGAACATAAATGACCAACTAAAGTTGGTCCAACCCCATACCTATAGGGCATGTTTATGCTTATTTTGGAGGGTTGTACACTTAGCTAACTAAACTCTGTGTAAAAAAGCAGCTTTAGCAGCAAGAAAATTGTAAGTTTTAGTGCTTTAACCCCAACATTTAGATCTTTCTCTGCTCCAACTAAAAAAGTTCCAAATATGTATTTGCCCTCAAAAACAGATTTAGAGTCCCCATGGGTTTTTAATCTTTATTTTAAAGATGCCTTTTGGAGGTATCATAATTTAACCTCTGTGCCTCCAATACATGTTGAGAATCTCACATTTGGGATGGAGTCAGTGAAAGATCAATGTGGAACAGGGGCAATCCGTAGCAGGAGGGAAGTTAAAAAACCTCAACCTTGCACATCTCCACTCAAAATTCCTTGAGTGGCTGTTCTTTTCTTAGGAAATGCAGCTGTCAGGATTTTGTTTCACGGATACGCACATGACATGGAATTCTGTCCTCAGCCATCGGACAGAATTTAAAGGCTGAGAGGAAATTTTGGGCAAAATCCATCAAATTATTTGCAAAAACATTCTATGAGATAATACAGTGATACTTCTGGTTGCGAACAGGATCCGTTCCGGAGGCCTGTTCACAACATGAAAAGCCCACAGCCTGAAGCGCCGTATCTGCGCAGGTGCACAGCGTGATTTGGCACTTGTGCACATGCATGAAGCACGATTTAGCGCTTCTGCGCATGTGTGAGCAGCGAAACTCGGAAGTAACCCTTTCCCGTACTTCCGGGTCGCCGCGGGACGCAACCTGAAAAAATGTAACATGAAGCAAACGTTACATGAGGTATGACTGTACTGCTTCCAAGTCAGAAGCAGAGAAGGTGCCCTCTGCAGTGAGGAATATGGATTTTCCCCACCTTCTTCCTCTTCCCTGTCCCCAACTTTCCCTTCTTCCAAAATGCTCTTTTCGAGCACTTTTGGAACTATGTAATGGGGAAGAAATGAGTATCTGGAGTGTAAATCTTAAAAGTTCATTCCCCCCCCCCCCCTACATTGGTATGCTGGGATAGGGGACACACTTACCTCGAAGGCAGAGAAATGTAAGGAAATCTTCTGTCTTGGGCTTCCTTTTGGAGAGGTCAGAAATCTGTGTAGCTGGAGGGGGCAATAATGGCTCCACTATCTTTATTGGAGTTGTGCTGGGACTGTTTGGCTGAGACTGAGCAAACTTTCTTTGTGCTTGCAGCCTTGGCCTAAGAAAAACAGAGGAAAACAAATGCAATTAGGAAGGAAAGACAGCTGAAGAGAAGCAAAAAATTAAGTCAATGTGAAGGGCAAGATTTTAAGCTAATGCCAATATAGCCGTCTCATAAACATGCCAATTCTGTATATTTTTGAGCACTGTAATTGGTTATAAATCTCACAGAAATATCAGGTTGCTTTAAAGAACCCCCCCCCCCCCAATAAAACAGCTTCTACAATAACCAAGGGAGGTTTCATTAGGAGAACGAGAATTAAAACTGCAAATAAACAGCAATTTTTAATACTTTTTGAATATCCCACCCATTTTTATATGGAGAAGATATAAAACTCATAATTTTTTAATACTTGGAAACAAATGAAAAAAAGTCAGAAGGATGAGAAATATTAGGCAAAAATAGTTATATATATTTAAAAAGTAAACTTTCTTATGATGATAATAATAATAATAATAATAATAATAATAATAATAATAATACTATGGCATGGGCTTTTCCATTTTTTTAGCAATACCAGCACTGTCTTTCACTGAATAGGCAATTGATTCATAAACTCCTTTGAGAGCCCCTTCAATTTTTTTCTTTGTACTCTGAGACAATGGGCACGTACAAAATTCATGAGCTGCACATTATATTTGCACTGTGAACATATGCTCTTTTAGGCTCTTGTCCCTTTCAAATACACATGAGCAGCGAGAAGAAGAAGAAAAGAATCACACCTCTCTTAACAAGACAAGCTGCTCAAAGCACATGGTTGTATCTTCTATAATTCCATGTGGCTGCATTCTGTGAAAGTGTGGCATCATCTGAAATGCAGAGACCACTCTGGAAGGGCATACAACATGGTTTCTTTCCATACCACATCATTCAGGCATACTGAATGCACTGCCTATTTGAACATTACCAGAGCGGCAAGGATATGGCCACATGGAAGCAGCAACTATGTCACTCAAGTAACGCAAGAACCGTTCCTATCTATGACAGTGACACAGAACCTTCACAGTGGGGCAATCTTGTTAAGTTCCCAGGAAGACAGTTCATTAATGACGGATAAATACTGCCATGCATTTGAACTGATCCAAAATATGAATAATTAGATCCTGGTAGAAACACGGGTAATTTGGCGATGTCCTCTGTGCCACCTTTGGCCCACAGAAGACCTTCCTTCAAACTAGATTCCCTTTACAGCTCACCCAATTCAATTGGATTATGTGTCCCTGCTTAGCTACAGGATGACTGCAGAGTCTACGCTCCTCGACTAGCTAACGCCTTTGGTTTTGTAAGAGTTGCGGCATCTCTGAAACCAATGCCAAGTTCATGTCATTTCAACAGCCGAAAATGAACACTCTGCTGGTTTCCCGCCAAGCTGCTGTCATTTGCATAAACACTCCCAGATTGTCCCTTCATACACCCTTAGTGAGAATTAACACGTGCTTGTTCACATTTTTTCCCTTCCCATAATACTGCATTTTATATCAAGCATCAACCACAGTTCTCCACAGCATAACCAATTTTCTCACAAGTACACATGCAAGGTTCCCCTGGCACAGGAGGATAAAGGCCAGGAAGGGTAGGGGGGAAATGAAAGGTTCTTAGGGCACAAAATATGTCCTAGCTGTTTCCCATTTAAGACATAATGTTTTGTGTTCCCTCCCCACAAACATCTGGAGATTAAGCAGATGATGAATCTGGGAAGGTTATGGTTTGTGCTTTTGGTTTTGTGCTAGAGAGACCTAAGAATCACAGAGGTGAAACACTGGCTATTGAGAAAGACAAGAGGCAAAAAGGGAAGGGGCAAAAGCTTCAATCCCACCAGGAATATTAGTGCTCACGGTGATGGAGCCGGAGAGGTCTGGGTACAGGGCAAAGCAAATAGGCAATGTCAGGACTAGTCAAACTTCAAGCAAGAGGGTGTTCCATGATCAGAGCACCACCACTGAGAAGGCCTGATCTTATGTCACCACCTGATTAATTTCCCATTAAGGATCAGAACAGGCTCGTACAAGGAGAGGTATTTCTTCATTTTTACCCTCCTTTCCTCATAAGAAGCCCAAGGGGGCTGCAAACATAAAATTCAAAGTATCAATTACAAAAACATTAACACTCTAAAAAGGAAAACAGCAGCAGAAAAAGGTCTCCATTTCCAAATAAGCCTATGAAAACAAATACAATGAAACAGCCATCTAAAAACAAAAGCCTGCTGAAAAAGGAAGGTTTTTACTAGCTTGTAAGGTAAAGGTAAAGGTAAAGGGACGCGGGTGGCGCTCTGGGTAAAACCTCAGTACCTAGGACTTGCCGATCATCAGGTCGGCGGTTCGAATCCCCGCGGCGGGGTGCGCTCCTGTTGCTCGGTCCCAGCGCCTGCCAACCTAGCAGTTCGAAAGCACCCCCGGGTGCAAGTAGATAAATAGGGACCGCTTACTAGCGGGAAGGTAAACGGCGTTTCCGTGTGCTGCGCTGGCACGCAAGATGCAGCTTGTCACGCTGGCCACGTGACCCGGAAGTGTCTCCGGACAGCGCTGGCCCCCGGCCTCTTAAGTGAGATGGGCGCACAACCCTAGAGTTGGACACGACTGGCCCGTACGGGTAGGGGTACCTTTACCTTTACCTTTAAGGTAAAGGTAAAGGGACCCCTGACCATTACGTCCAGTCGTGACCGTTTCTGGGGTTGCGGCGCTCATCTCGCTTTATTGGCAGAGGGAGTCAGAGTAAAGCTTCCAGGTCATGTGGCCAGCATGACTAAGCCACTTCTGGCAAACCAGAGCAGCGCACGGAAACGCTGTTTACCTTCCCGCCGGAGTGGTACCTATTTATCTACTTGCACTTTGACGTGCTTTCGAACTGCTGAGGCAACATTCCTCTGGCAGTTCCAGAACTTAGGCACAGCTACAGAAAAGGCTCCTCATTGGTCCCATCCAAGAATATTTCAGGGAATGCTGGCTGGGAGGCTCATAACGCAGAAAGTGGGCATTCAGATACCTCGGACCTAAACCGAACCACACCTTTTCCCAAGGCCACACTGCTCATCATCCCTGCTCTGTGCCCCCCCCCCCCCCCCCCGGCTACTGACTTGCTGACATGTATCCTTGAACTAGGATAATACCTCTTGGTTGTCTGTGTGGAGATGTGTGAAGGAGGGTGTAGACATGCTTCACTTTCGTGCCTGGAATGTAGCCTATGTTAAAAGGGTACGAATTACATCTGCTGCTAACCCACATTTTGCCTCTGGCACCACCTACCCACTGGCATGCAGGCCTCCCCCCCCCCAGGTTGTTTTTGGATTTTGAAGGTCTGTGGACTATCAATAAATTTCTGTTGAAAGCAGCAGGTAGCAATGAAGCAGGAGTATAATAATTTCAGGAGAATTTAATGATTAGGAAAGTATGCAAAAATACAGAAATTAAGAACTCAAAATGGTACTGAAAATAAATTTTAATAATACCTTTTCCAGAGGCACTTAAACAATAACCATCATATAAACAAACCATAATAGTCTTTATTATATATGGTCAGTAATTATTAAACAATTCCATTTTTTTTAAAAAAAACTTTATACTGCACAAATCGTACCTTTAAACAGTAATCCTACACCTCTACTAAGCATAATATAAACCAATTAATGTCATCTAGCATACTAGTTTCTCATCACAGAACCAAAACTCTGAAAAATCCTCATTATAAAATCACCTACATTATAATTATGTATCCCTTTAAATCAATAAATCCTTGGAGAAATGAAAGTGGGGCCGTGAAATTATGAAAATAGAAAATCCTTTCCTTAAACATTTGCTTTCTGAATGATTGAGAGACACAGCCTAGTTTATGGAAAGTGTTATGAACATATTAAAAATATAAACCAATGTTTTCAAGAAGTCAGATTCAACGCCAGAGTCAAGATCCTATGCAGACGGAAAATATGGACAGCCTTTGCAACAGTCTGGAATTATCAAGACAATATGATTTAAAATAGATGATCTAATTCAGCCAATATATATTCTGCACAGGAGGTTAGCTTGGATGATTAAAATGGCCTCTTTGGTGGCCTTCGGACTATGAAATTATATCAGGCTGCAGGATCAGCTCTGCTCTCGTACCATGAAGATATTTATAGCGTATAACAACATAAATGGTTTAGTCACTAGCGGGCACCCATACGCCGGAGTAGCACACAGCTTCTGCTGACTACAGTGCAGAAACTGACCAGCATCCACACCTACATATACACAGGATGTAGAAAGGTGGCAGCCATCTAGCAATGCAGTTCAAAGGGTCAGGACGTAAGTGGTTAGTAATGGAGCTTAGGCAGAGTTTCAATCTCCTAGTAAAGACCCCAGTAGCTGCTTTGTCATTTGACAGTTAGGCTATATTGTGTTGTTTCTAAGTGTGGCTGTGTGAAAGCTATTTTTCAATTTGGATTGAGTATACCCACAAACATTTAGTAATTTTTACCACTCTCTCCAACCTTGTACCACAGAATAGCTTAAAACACAATGGTTGCTTGCAATGAACTATAAAACTATTCTAAGAAGTAGCTGAAGAGTCTGCTACCTGCTTTCTTTTCATTTCTTCCAGTAATGTTTTCCCTTTATTATCATCAACAACAGACAGACAACATTAATACAGACAACAGACAGAAGCAGGGAATCAAAAAAGGCTGTCTGTTGAGGATGGAATCATGATGATTGTCCATAATGGAAAGTAAAGATACTCCTCTTAACACTCTGTAGTCCACCGCCTAGTCACTGAAAGCTGAGCCTGGTTCTGTCTGCACAAATCAATCCTGGGTTCCGTTTCTGGGTTGCATTCAGTGTGATAAAACATTCAGAATGTGCTTTTATACTGCTGAATTGTAACTCATGTCAGCCACAAAGGTGATGGCAAATAGCAGCCTGATCAACCACCACACCCCACAACACACCACTGATCAACCAAAGTTTTAGCAGAGGCCTTCACTGTGGCAGAAATAACAGAACTTGCAAGTTTAATAATATTGTTTAAAGCAGGGGTGATGAACCTGTGGCCCTCCCGGTGCTGTTGGACTCCAATGGGTCCAACTCCAATCAGCCTGGCTAGCATAGCCAATGGGTCAGGGATGATGGATGTTGTAATCCAACAACACCTGGAAGGCCACAGTTTGCACCCATGGTTGTTGTTGTTTAGTCGTGTCTGACTCTTTGTGACCCCATGGACCAGAGCACGCCAGGCACTCCTGTCTTCTACTGCCTCCCGCAGTTTGGTCAAACTCATGTTAGTAGCTTTGAGAACATTGTCCAACCATCTCATCCTCTGTCATCCCCCATCTCCTTGTGCCATCAATCTTTCCCAACATCAGGGTCTTTTCCAGGGAGTCTTTTCATGAGGTAGCCAAAGTATTGGAGCCTCAGCTTCAGGATCTGTCCTTCCAGTGAGCACTCAGGGCTGATTTCCTTAAGAATGGATAGGTTTGATCTTCTTGCAGTCCATGGGACTCTCAAGAGTCTCCTCCAGCACCATAATTCAAAAGCATCAATTCTTCGGCGATCAGCCTTCTTTATGGTCCAGCTCTCACTTCCATACATCACTGCTGGGAAAACCATAGCTTTAACTATACGGACCTTTGTCGGCAAGGTGATGTCTGCTTTTTAAAGATGCTGCCTAGTTTTGTCATCGCTTTTCTCCCAAGAAGCAGGAGTCTTTTAATTCTGTGACTGCACCCATGGGAGATGGAAACAAATTGTTTAGCCTGATAGAAATACCATATTACAACTTACAACAACAACAACAACAAACTTTATTATGGTCCAGAGACCAACAAAACATTACAAATCAATACAGAGTTCATACAGCCTACCTCCAGGTTAATCAAGCACTTTGTTTGGACTATAGGGCTCATTTGTTCTTGCAACCACCGATAAAAACTTTGCCACTGCCAACGTTCTGGCTTTTGTCCGGTCTTCCAGTAGGAACCTGACATAGTGAGCCTCTGACTTTCCCGGGAAAGGCACCAGCAAGGGTAGTATCAGTTCAGCCCTGGCCTGCTCATACTTCGCACAATGTAACAAAATATGATTTACGCCTTTGGCAGATCCAGAATTTCACCACCCTCTATCCCAACTGGAACCTGACCAGCCAATGCCAAGTGACGACCCTCCCAAGGGAAATGGGACACATAGAAAGCCAGAGACAGATTTAATTATCTTTGACGAAGACCTCCCGATGGCACCAGCAATTCAAATAACACCGTCGATGCCAGGAAATCGGGAAAATGCTGCAAATCAACCCCGAGAACAACAACACAGTGCATATCCTAAGAACGGTTGCATCATTACCGAACCAGTGGGAGAGCTGATAACAATTTCCCCACCACAATGAAGCCAAGCCAGTTATGGAACGAGCAGCTTTAACATTATCTCATGGAACATAGCGGGTTGGGCTAACAAACTTGGGGACGAGCCATTTCGTGAATATATAACGGGTTTTGACATAATAATGCTGCAGGAAACTTGGGCAACTGATAACATAGCTCTCGACGGTTACGACGTCTATGAAATCAAGGCCTCTAAACCGCTTGGAAGGGGACGACCGAGGGGGGGCCTAGTAACTCTGGTTTCCACTCAATTGGCGTCACAAGTTATTGAGTGCTCAGTTTTCGAGCAGCTGGCACTGGGGATCATCTTGCATATGGAATCCAAGAGTATTATTCTTGTTTCAAAACAAAAAAAAATTCCTTCCAGTAGCACCTTAAAGACCAACTAAGTTAGTTCTTGGTATGAGCTTTCGTGTGCATGCACACTTCTTCAGAGTGTATCTGAAGAAGTGTGCATGCACACGAAAGCTCATACCAAGAACTAACTTAGTTGGTCTTTAAGGTGCTACTGGAAGGAATTTTTTTTGTTTTGACTATGGCAGACCAACACGGCTACCCATCTGTATTCTTGTTTCAGCGTATATTCCACCATATACAGTGCAAACACAGATAGAGAGCACGTGGCGTAAATTCCATAGTTTCCTTTATTCCCTACAAATTAGGTACCCTGGCTCGCCATTTTACCTAATGGGAGATATGAATGCCAGAATAGGCTCAAATGATAGAAATACAAGACCTGAAATTTAGTCTGGTAAATGGCACATTGTGAAACATGTGCATGATGGGAGGCAGTAAAAGAGAAGGGGGGAAAGCAAGGAGAGAACCTACTGTGAAAAATGACTTTATTGAATTTTGTTTCACTTAATTACTCTAACACCAGTTGAGACACAGCATCAGGTTTCAACTGAAGTACCCACAGTTGTCTGAGAAGCCTGCCCACTTTAAACAGTTTCATCTTAACCTGGGGAAGCTAAATATAACTGAAGTCAGAATTGCTATAGCTATGCTAACCACTATACCACCTCTCTCACCACCAAGGAAATACATCAAGCGAATAGTAAGAGAACCCATGCAAGTGATGCTGACACAAAACCCCACACATACACTAAGCAGAAGAATAGAAGCATTACCATCCCATCCCACCCACCGTTCCCCCTCCCCCTCTTCCCCCTCTTTTCTTCCCAGCCTAATACTGCATGCGACACTAATGTCTCACAACAAATGAAACTGATCTGTAGAAAACACAACTTGAAAAAAGAGACAATGAAAGTATTTTTGTAAACTAAGAAATCTTTAATAAAAAGAATTGCTATAGCTTTACTATGTTCCCGAAACATCATCATGGAAATCTCAACCACTTACTGAGTTAGTATGACTGAAACTGTCTTTACTATTGATTGAAAAAATAGTCTTTACTATTATTTGTTTTCCCCAATTCTGTCTGTCTGTTTGTTTATTATTCATTATTAGATTAATTCATCTATGTTCAGTGATGTTACTTTTTATTTTTCTAATAGAATATTGTACAAATGGAATGTGTGCCTAGGCGCATGTGTGCGCGCGCACATGTGTGCACACACACACAAACGATGTCAATGATAAACAATAACATAAAACTGAATTTAAAAATGGAAGTTTCAACATTCTAAATGAGAATGTAAACATACAATCCATTCGGAATGTATCCAAACGATCGATTCCAAGTGTACTCCAAAGTATCTGATCTTAAACTTGGCATGACAGTCCCACAAGCCCCGATTTAAAAAGCAACCATGTGAAATACAGCCTACAAGTAATGGATGCAAGGAGGGGCAATGTGCCATCAGGGACAAGGGAGAATAACTGTCTTCCTCCCTTCCCCTTTCCCCCTTTATTCCCAAAGGTTTCCATGGAGGTGCACTCCAGCATATGAAAGGGGGAATGCTAAGCCTACAAAAGAGGGGAAATTGCTTGGGAGCAGAAACGGGCTGACCTTGGCCTATCAGAATGGTCTGCATCTGGAGGCTGATAGTGGCAGATAATTTCCTGATGTTTCTTGGGGGTTTCCCATCTGATATGACCTGTGGGCCTGTTGGTAACCTGCTTGACCTCTGGAATTTGGATGTGACCTGGACAATTAACTCAATTACTCTTAAGACATCCTTCGCCTGTCTTGTAGCAAGGGACCCTCTCCTTGATTTTTTGAGGAGCTGGCTGAACTTAAGCTGGGAGATGGCTAAAGTGCAAATGGCAGAAGACTCAAAGAGACCTAATTCAATCAAACACAGGTTACAGTCCATCTCGTTGGTGGTGGATGGCAGTGAATGGTTCATACTTTTCTGCTATGATTATTCTGCTCAGCATAGGTGGTAGAGCATTTTCAGGAAGGGATATCAGGTGAAATCATATAAGGGCACTAGTCAGGCACTAGGTGCAAGTCAACTGTTGTCCTGCTCTTAGCCTACCTAAGAGCAGGTCTTGGGTGGGGCCATGAAATAGAGTCCAAAAATGCCAATGGGTCCAGAATGTGGGAGCTAGACTGCTATCTGGAGCTAACATTTTATGCTAGTTTTGTGTCAGCTGTGGCTGCCTATCCCTTTGTTTCCATGTTCGATTTGAGGCACTGGCTTTGGTCTTCCAAAGTCTAAATGTTCTGGGCCCAGGTTATCTCAGGAATCACCTCCATCCACCTCTCTTTAAGAACTTTGCTCAGTTTCTGCGACCTACTCATCGATCCGCCAGTTACAGAGTTATGCTTGGTACAAAACAAGAAAGAGAAAGCGAAGCTCTTGGATTGTGGGAACCAAATTATGAAATTATCTCCCCAGAAAGGTATTTTTGCTCCCTGACACAGTTTTGTTTAAGTGGGCATTTTTAAATTGAAACCTTGTAAGACTCATTTTATTGCTACTGTCTGTTCGTCATAGTTTTAAACAGCTGGTATTCCACTGCCATTTTACATTATTCTGTTCTTAGATGGTTTTTAGTTGGTAGATGTAAACCGCCTTGTGCCTGCTTGCCAGAGAAAGGTGGGATAAAATAATGTTGTTTTAATTTTTTAAAATTTATATATATAAAATAGGCATGTTGCAAACCCCATTACTAAAAAGCAGAGTTTTTTTACAGCCAGAACTCAGTTACAGCACATCTCAGGTGGGTGCCATTGCCATTCTTAGAGAATGAGGGAAGTGTTCATGGTGAGTTCCAGCACCTCTTTTTCTAGAAAAACAGCACGGCTAAAAAGCATAAACAGAAGCACAGACAAACACCAGGGCTGGGTTTCCACAAGAGAATTTCCATCCTTTCTATTATGCCTGCTTTCAATTTCAGCAAGCACAGATAAATCTTGTCATGTATCAGCTCTCCAAAATACACACATATGAATGTGCACACGCACACACACACCCCAAGTCTGCCAGAGATCAACAATAACAGCAATGCTGTCTACGTTATTACATCCATCCTCTCCAGGGTTGAAAGACTTCCTGTTCAATTAATTCCTTCATTAATTCCTATCCGTTTGAGTAAATTTTCCCTGTCTGCCAACAGGAAGTGATAAAAGTCACAAGGTCAGTTTGCTTCAGGGCAGCTTAACCTCTCCTGAAGGTTACTGTCTGCAGTCTCAGCATACTAGAAACCAGATATCTGCAGCAGCTCATTGGTCCTTTTAATAGGTTCCCACCATCTGGGTCCTAGTAATTTCTTCACATTCCATCAGAAAAGGAAGGCTAAACTGTATGGCAATCATGGTCAAGAAACAAAAGGCTGCTACCCCTGTTAATTTCCCTCTGCAGATTAACAAAGGAACTTAATATATATGCTTTTCCAAAACATGTATTAAAACCAGAAAAAACCCTAGCACTAGCGGTCATGTATTGTAGTACACAACTGATAAAACAAAAAAGCATAGCAAAGTTAGTCTGCATCATATAAATATAGTTTTAACGGTTATGACTGGCTGTGGTTTCACAGCATGCGAAAGCTAGAACTAGATGCGGCAGCACAATGAGATGGGGATAAGGGTGAATCGGTCTTTGAGGGTCTTTATATAGCAGTGGATAGATATGAGAACACATGACTACACAGGAATTACTCAACTTTGCACAAAACAAAAGGGCAATCCAAACTAGCAGACATGCATTTTGCCATGGCCTGGTAACAGCCTATTACATCACTATGCAAAGTGCTGTGTTTAGTCCTTCAAAAGCATGCAAACATCTGAATGAATTGTTTCCAGATTCTCTAGACTGTAACCTCAATTGTCATAATTTTGCTTTTCCAAAATAATGGATCATAATATGGAAGACTCTGGAGTATAAAAAATACTTAATCAGTAGGAATGTTCATACTTCCATTTTATCTAAGGGAGTCACAGCAATACCAGTAAGAGCATTTGAAGAAATTTTACTTCCCTAAAACTAGACTCTCCAGATAGGAGTGCTTCTTATGTGTTGCAGTTAACATTTCTTGATTTATATACTCTCTCTCTCTCTCTCTCTCTCTCTCTCTGTGTGTGTGTGTGTGTGTGTGTGTGTGTGTGTGTGTAAAAAACAGTAGGAGCTACAATTATTAATTTATTGACTTTTGAGAGTAACTCCTTTAAAGTAAGCAGTAAAAGGTACTTGGCGTCCACAAGGTAATGTTTAACAAAAGGTCAAACAAAATGATTCAAGTCTAATATACCCCAAATCAAAGTATTCTGGTTCCACCAGTTAGAGAATTGCTGTTTGAAACCTAAAGAGCTCAAACAAAAGCAACCACTCTCAGCTACAGGAAGGTAGATTAAATATTAGGAAAGCCTTCCTATACATGTAAGACAATGAAGTAACCTGCCTAACCTCTGGAAATCTCCTTCCTTTAATGTTTCTAAGGAAATGCTGGACAGTTATCTATAGCTTGTAGGAAGAAAGGCAGGATATAAAAGGCAGGATACAAACATACATAAATAAAACTAAATATCTCACGCCAAGCCTCTGCTGCAGTATACACATATTTTAAGAAATTTTATGCTAATGTTTAATCTAAACATTAATCTAAACAATCTAATGTTTAATCTAAACATTAATGCCAAATCCACATCCTCAAGGATCCCAAGGGTGAGGGGCAGGATCCCAAAATGTTTTGGGGATGAACATGCTTACAAGTCTTCCCACTATTGAGAACACTGATCATGATTTCCTGATCATGGGGAGAACAGTATGTTTACAACCTCCCTTCAGACTTTCTGCTCACAAGAGGAAGATTGGGATTGCGGGAATAGGGGCATCCTAAGACCCTGATGTTGATAAAGATTGTGTGCACAAGGAGAAGGAGACGACAGAGGACGAGGTGGTTGGACAGTGTTTTCGAAACTACCAACATGAAACTGTGGGAGGCAGTGGAAGACAGGAGTGCCTGGCATGCTCTGGTCCATGGAGTAACGAAGAGTTGGACACGACTAAACGACTAAACAACAACAACAGTAACAACAACTTTGGAGGGCTGTAGCTTACTTAAATTCTCACCATTCTGAGGAATCGGGAACTTGGTGACTTCAGTGCTCATCCCCAACTCCAACTCATTCATGTATGTTCAGACTCACAAAAGTGACCAAGACTGTGGATGCAGTAACTGCAAATGACAGCAGTGACTATGACTGTGCCAACACCGCACCTCCAATTTGATGAAACACTGAGCTAAGGAGGGACTGAAGGAAGGGACGGTTTAGCTCTGTCGCAATATAGATTGCAATATAGATTGCCTGAGCAGCTTTGGCTTTAGATTCCAATAAAGATTGCTTGAGCAGGTTTGGCTTGTGACACTGGTCAAGTAAAGAATAAGAGAAGCCACGTAGGCCCAAAAGACAGGGAAATGGGTGAGGAACGTGCTTAACGTGATTATCCTCCTAAGGTGTACCTATAGGTTGGCAATTGGTGATTGGTGGAAGGAAGGTGTACCTATAGGTTGGCAATTGGTGATTGGTGGAAGGAAGGTGTACCTATAGGTTGGCAATTGGTGATTGGTGGAGAAATGTGTACCTACAGTATAAGAATGCCTGCCAAATGCCATGTATTTACAGCCAGTTTTCAGGAGCTATCCTGCTGGTTGTCTCTGTGTACAGATTATCTCTGTACACAGATTTCAATAAACTCTTTTTCTCCAAAGAAGATTTTGCTTTCCTGGTACTTTTGTTCCCTCCAAGGTCCGGGGATGGCGAGGCTGATGGATCCCTAGGTAAATAAGGCTTCATTTCTTTGGGGGCTCGTCCGGGATAAGCCTCCCCCCCCCAATACGGACCGGAGGGCCAGGCTCAACCAAGGTGAACAGCTCAGCAGCGTTTTGCAGGCTCCCGTGCGCACCCCACCTGTTTCGTGGGGGGGAGCCAGCCACACTGTTCTGGAGTGGAGACATCTAGTTGAGGGAGAACAAGAGGATGGCGCCGAGGGGACAGGTCCGCAGCGGAAGCAAGGTAAGCCCAAGGGAAAGGGCGAGGCCTGATCAGCCTCACCTGGCCGTGGCAATAAAGGTGCCGCCAGGAAAAGGGAACTGGCTGTGGTAGAAGTGTGCCAGTAAGGTTAAATAAAAGGGAAACAGAGGAGAAATTATATTGCTGTGATTTGTATGTTGTATGTTGCATGTCAGATACTCCGGTGATTGAATTGTCAAGTGTGGGCCGGGGTATTAGTGCCCCTTGGCTGGGCGATTGCAGGGTTGTGCATTAGAGTGCCACCAGCAAAAGTTTGGAACAGAAGAGGGAGGGATATATATATATTGTGATTTTTGGTGTATTCTGTGTGGTGTGTGTACCGGATACTCCAGTGTTTGTCTTGATGTGTGAAGGTCGGGGCTTAGCGTTCCCCTTGGGCGATTGCAGGGTTGTGCATTTTCTGGCAGGTCTGTTGTGTGTGAAGTGTGAGAGAATTTTTACTGTGAATAGGAGCGGGGTATCTGGAAGAAATGGGTTCTGGCCAAAGTAAAAGCACCCCTTTGGAAGGCTTTTGGGGATTCAAGCTGATGAGGGGAGGATGAGGACATTGTGTGAATTAGATTGGCCCACCCAAAAGAATAAATTGGCCGTCCACCAGGACCCTTGATTTGCAACTCATTAATCTATTAGATCAGAACATTTTGAATGTCCATTCTGATCAAATCCCCTACATTTCCACATGGAAGACCAATGTGGAACAGAACCCCCCCCCCCTGGCTGAAGTCATGCTGCCAAAAAGTCTCAGGCAGCCGTATCTGCTCAGTCAGGAAGACAGGAGGACAACCCCCCAGTCCTCCAGGATTTAGAGAGGGAAGAAGATAAAGTTTTAATGCCCCCACTGCCTTATGCCCCGGCAACAGCCCTGGCACCACCCCCGCCACAGGGAGCAGATGGCCCAGCCCCAATCCTGTGGACAATGCATTGTTAAACCTGGGCGAAGATGGAGAAAGGGAGGAAAGAGAAGAGGATGATGAGGATGAGGCATTTGTAGGAAGATTGATTAAGTTGACAAGTGATGGAAAGATATGAACAGAGGAACAGGCAGAACGTTTGAGAAAGTATGTGGAACCTTATGCAGAAGAAGTGGACGTCAGTCCCCATTTGTTAAAAGCAGCAGGATGCATAGGGGAACAGAGAAGAATGTGGCAGAAAGAGTGGGGAAGGCAGTGAAAAGAGTGACCCTCCATAGGGCACATGAAGCACAGGAAAAGGGCGCGGCCAGAGTGATGCCTCTCCATAGAGTATATGACCCTCCGGCCCCCGCGGGACCTGATGGGGTGGTGCCCAATAGAACTTATACAGTTCAACATGTCCCCTTCTCTAGTGCAGATGTTTGTAATTGGAAGAACCAAAACCCTTCATTTGAAGAAAACCCTGCCAAAATCATTAAGCTGTTTGAGGGAATTTTTTAAACATACAACCCCACTTTTTATGATGTGCAATATTTGATGGATGCCCTGCTAGCTACAGAGGAGGATAGGCGAATTCATGCTGAAGCCCGAGCACACATGAGAGTGCAAGGGACAGAGGAGGCCCCTGGAGCCTACTTAAAGAGGCTGAAGGAAGCCTACCGCCAGTATACCCCTGTGGACCCAGATGAGGCTGCCAACGCCCCAATTCTCAAAGTGGCCTTTGTAGCCCAGGCAGCGCCCGATAAAATTTAAAAAAAATTTGAAGGTTTTTATGGGCCACACCCTTGAATGGATGCTGGAACTAGCCCAGACCACTTATAATCAGAGGGAGGAAGAGGCCCAGAAAAAAAAGGAGAAGTACCAGGCAGAGAAGTTGATGGCCCTGAAGACGGGAGGTCCACCGTTGGGAGAAACCGCCCGGGGAGGAGGGCGAGGCCGCTTAGGAAAGAGTCAGCGTGCCATCTGCCGAACGGCACGTATTTCCTCTCCTAGGCTAAAATGAGGAAATGTCAGATGCTACTACTACATCCGCGTTAGAAATTCCAAGTCACCACAGCCCTCAACCCAGCTGCCCTATTACCGGTAGGAGAAGGTGAGGAGCCCACGCATGACTGCATTGAAGTAATGGATGAGGTGTACTCTAGCAGACCTGACCTTAAAGATGAAGCAGACCCCCAGTGGCCGTCACGGTTTGTGGATGGAAGCAGCTTTGTTGAGGCTGGACACCGGAAGGCAGGTTACGCAGTGGTAGCCCTGGAAGACCAGGTGATCGAGGCAAAGCCACTCCCACCTGGAACATCAGCACAATTGGCAGAAATAACAGCGCTCACCAGAGCCCTAAACCTGGCAAAGGGGCAGAAGCTGACAATGGACCAGCCTTTGTTCACTCAGTGTTGCAGGAGTTGGCTAAGGCACTATAACTGAAAGTTGCATACAGCATACAGACCCTAGAATCAGCCATCCAAGCTGACACAGGAAACTGGGTCTAATTGGGTGACAATGTTACCCCTGGCATTACTCAGGGTCCATAGTCTCCCATTAAGGTGTTTGGGAGACCAGTCCCATATGTTAGAATGTTAACTCCATATGCTAGCCAAGATATGCAATTGAATAATTAAGTCCAGATATTCTTCCGAGTTTTCTGTCTCAACAGGTGGACCCAGGCTCGCAACCCCTGTGTGTTGGCTGCATCAGTTCGAGCCAGGTGATGAAGTGTGGGTAAAAGATTGGGCACGGACGCCGCTACAACCGTGCTGGAAGGGACCTTATACCGTCCTGCTCTCCACACCCACGGCCGTGAAAGTTGCCGGCATTACCCCTTGGGTCCACCATACTCAATGAAGAAAGCCATTTCAGACTGGACAGTTACACCAGATCCAGAGAACTCCCTTCGGCTGACTATCTCCAGATGCCTGGCAGACGACCGCTCTGCTGATATCACACCGGAAGCTGATATCTCAACGCACAGCTGAAGAATTGGATGGGAGGGGCGCCCGCGGGCAGCGTCCCCTACGTGAAAACCCGTGCCGGGACTAATCCAGGAAGTCCACCAGGTTCTACTTTCATAAGGACTTTCTCTTTTCTTTTTTTCTGTTATATTCTGTATTGATTTGCTCTATGTCCCACAGTCCTGACCCCACCGAGCCATACCGCCCTTACTGGCCTGCTGACCTCTGCTATGACTGGTTCGTCTTGCCGGTGGTAAGAGATGGCGTGCTCATTGGCTATTGGAAACAGGGGTTTGATGAGGTTACCATATTGAAACATCCCGCTTCCCCGTTGTGGCTCCTCTTCCACACCACTATCCAGCACGCGTGGGTAGTGCTCCTACGGGAAGTTGCAGAGACGGTCGAATTCTATCAAGTTCTGGACTGCTCTTGCTGTTGGGGGGAAGTAACCAACTGTCATTCGGGGGGTAGAGCACTGTACCAACCTCATTTGATAGACCAGGTCCTACTCTTAATCCAGGCAATAGATGGAACAGAACCTATCTTAATGCAAGTATTACAGGAGTGGGAGCCTTAACCAGGTGTGCATTGAAATTGCTGAACAAGTGCCAGTAAATTCTGCAGCACCACCTCTGACAATCGTGGTGGCTCGAGCCTCCCAAAATAAGAATTGCCACCCCAGGATTTCAGCCTCCATATGCCCTGGTCAGTAGGGAGGCAGCACGAGAGTTCAATCCACCCAACAGGGTTAGTAGAAAAGTTGACCCACATAGTGGGAGCATCAGCTCACTGGTGGGCTCTCATCCTTGAGGCTCAACAGATAATCGGGCACAAATATCAGTGGGCTCTTCAACAATGAGCACACCCCCTGAATATTGCTGGGAGGAACCATGGAGTGATTGGGGTTGGTGGATGGGAGTTATTTCAACTGCCCTTGCCACATGGATGTGTCTCTTTTTCTGCTGGCATGAGCGTCATAGGCTCTGCGGGAGACGACGGCCCGATCCTTCTATCCCCTTGATGATCCTCCTAGTGTTCCTCGTTCTCCTAGTTGCAGGAGACAAGGAAGGTGCTGCACCTGGTGAACATGGTCAGATGGAGACTAGGTTATTGAGTAAAATATCAGCATTTCGGCCACAATTGACCACATGGAAACAATGATAGCTGGAAACCCGCTAAAAATTACAGAAGGTGATCCATGATCCATGGAATTGGTTATATTATTGGCTCCCCGATGGTGGTTGAATCAGGCATATTATGGTATTGACAGTACACTTATAATCCTTTTGCTTTTCTGCTTCTGTATTCCCTGCTTGGTGCAATGCTTGCAAAATATGGTGCACAAAACAATGTCGCGCATGATGGGTCCCCGAGTGATAGCTTTGAGGCGTGAATACCAGCCTATTGCCTTGGACGAGCCAGAAGGCTGTCCAAAAGAAGAGGAGGGAATGAAGGAAGGGACGGTTTAGCTCTGTCGCAATATAGATTGCAATATAGATTGCCTGAGCAGCTTTGGCTTTAGATTCCAATAAAGATTGCTTGAGCAGGTTTGGCTTGTGACACTGGTCAAGTAAAGAATAAGAGAAGCCACGTAGGCCCAAAAGACAGGGAAATGGGTGAGGAACGTGCTTAACGTGATTATCCTCCTAAGGTGTACCTATAGGTTGGCAATTGGTGATTGGTGGAAGGAAGGTGTACCTATAGGTTGGCAATTGGTGATTGGTGGAAGGAAGGTGTACCTATAGGTTGGCAATTGGTGATTGGTGGAGAAATGTGTACCTACAGTATAAGAATGCCTGCCAAATGCCATGTATTTACAGCCAGTTTTCAGGAGCTATCCTGCTGGTTGTCTCTGTGTACAGATTATCTCTGTACACAGATTTCAATAAACTCTTTTTCTCCAAAGAAGATTTTGCTTTCCTGGTACTTTTGTTCCCTCCAAGGTCCGGGGATGGCGAGGCTGATGGATCCCTAGGTAAATAAGGCTTCAGGACCACCTGTACACATTTTAGGCACTGCTTTCATAGTGTTGCCATTGTAGGAGAAATTGCACCAGCCAAAATTTGCCTTTTTATACAACTATTATAAAGGTGTAAGTAGCTCCATTTCATACTGAATCTCTCATAGCCAATGTCAGTTGATGCAAGCCCCTTTCCCTTTCTGCTGCTGGTTAGCTGTGATAGTATTCTCTGGGAAATGGAGGAAGAGAAAAAATATTTATCCGAAAGATTCCAATCCAGCAGCAATCAATTCCTGACTATTTTGATAGAATTTTAAACAGGAAGAAGTATTACATCTGCTGAGACTCAGCCATTTTTGTTAAACTTTCAAGTAATCATTAAATTAATAGCAGAAACTTTGAATTAAAAAAATGGTGTTTGCATTCTAATCCCAGTTTGAAAACTAAATTTCAATGTACAAGTATTCCAACAGCTATTGGCACGGTATAATCCAAAACCTTCAATCTGAGCAACAACCTCTCATATTAATGCAGATTCAGGAGTAAAATAAATTATGTTCTTAAAAGCCTCTACAGTGTTGGTGCTCAAATGCTTTGGACATACAATAGGCACAAAAACATTACTTGAGTGTTCTTTTTATTTTCATGATTCAACTTCAGAATGTTCCCGCCTCTTTTTCAATATGAAAGCACATGCCAACCATAAAATTGCTTGTCAAAGCAGCTTCTAAACAAACCACGGAAGAATGGCTTCAACAAGCTTTCCTAAAATCCCATCATCAGATCCAATTTGGACTCATTTTGGCAATAAAACCATCTTATTAGTAATAAATGTCTCGCATAAAAGTTTTGCCACTTCAGGAAATTACGCTTCCCATTTACTTGTGCAAACAACTACTCGCAAATAAACTAAGACCATGATTCAAACGCCGTTTTAAAAAATGTTGACCTTTGTTTAAATATACCTTTTATTCTGATTAAGTGCCATTTTAGTGCTTCCATAGAAAACTCAAGCAGTGACTAAATGCTGGTAAAATATTTATATTTATGCTCCTTCCATTTTATTTACAAAATACGAAGACACCCTTAAACAGTATTTCCTATAAAGTTATGGAGAAAAAGGCAACAATCCTACATGGAGTAATTCTAGATTTGAACATATATGTTATGGTACAATCAAGGTCACAATCTAGAATATCTACTGCATAGTCATAAACTGCTACTTTCCTTTGAAGGATTATTAATATATAGAGCATTCTGCATAGAGCAAAACATATGCTACAGCAATGTAATTGGAGAATAATCCAGACTGCTATTCTCATGTGAGGCTAAGCACATTTATGCATGTTTATCTATAAACACTGTAGGGAGAATGCTGAATTGCAGAACTAAGGTACTTTTAAAGGTGAGACTCAAGCCTCCAAGTAAATAGGCAGTGTGGTGCAATGGTCAGAGCGCTCAGCCAGGGAGACCCGTGCTCAGTGAAGTTATGCTTCTGAAAGAACAGAAAGGACTCAAAACTATGCTTTTGTGGCTTACAGCTTGTTTCTGAATTGGACTCACATACCCAACAGCTCAATCTAATCTCCAGAAATGGATTCAGAAACGTCTTCCTGATCATTACTATTGGGAGTACAACAATTATCTTGGACAACACATAAATTAGCAACTCATCTGGATATAACAAAGCAGTCTAAACACTTTCAATTCTCAGGGAGATGCAGCTATGATTAGACTATATAGTTCTCAACAATACTGTAAAACAGGGGTCAGCAACCTTTTTCAGCCGTGGGCCAGTCCACCGTCCTTCAGACCTGTGGTGGGCTGGACTATATTGGGGGGGGGGGGGATGAACGAATTCCTATGCCCCTCAAATAACCCAGAGATGCATTTTAAATAAAAGGACACATTCTACTCATGTAAAAACACGCTGATTCCCAGACCGTCCACAGGCCGGATTGAGAAGGCGATTGGGCCACATCCGGCCCACGGGCCTTAGGTTGCCTACCCCTGCTGTGAAATGTTGGACTTTTACAATATTGTAAAAGGACTCTGCCTCTCCCCATATGAACTGAACCAGACTCTGCAATCATTATCAGAGGGCCTTCTTCAAGTGTCTCCTCTGTGATTGTGGGGGGTGGCGACAACATGAAATTGGACCTTTTCTGCAGTGGCTCCCTGCTTGTGGAATGCCCTCCCCAGGGAGGTGCTTGAAGCCTTTGTTATATATCTTTAGGGGCCAGGCAAAACCCTTCCTCTTCTCCCAGGCCTTTGGCTAACTAAAGATTGTATGGGGTGAGGGTGGGGGTGGGGGGTTTCTGTTGTTAATATGGTATGTATTTTGGGGCTTTTAGATTGTAAACTGGCCTGGGATCCTCAGATGAAGGGCGGTATAGAAAGTTTAATAAACAACATCATAGTGAGGATAGATGGACACCACAGCTAAAAGTAGTACTTCTTTGCCAACTATGAACACTGGTGGAATCTGCAAACATATTAGAAAACGCTGTGAAAATGCATTTTTAAAAAATGTTTTGAAAAAATATATTGAATTTGCCATAGCTCACCATTGCCATCTAGTGTCACATTTGTATACTGTACTTTCCAAAACACTTAAAAAAATTATTTGCAGCTGTATGGCTGAGTCCACTGTAGACATCTACAAGTAAAGTGAGACTGATGAAAAGAACTGCAGACTTTGAAGACAAAAAAACAGGAGTGGAGGCTCCCTGCCAAGCTGACTCAGCTAATGAGAGTATGAAGTATTACACTCTGCTTTCAGTGCTTAATTTGTAAACAGAGATGTGCTGGGGTTAAGGCTTGTCTGGGAGTTGTTATTCATGACCCAGAAATGTGGAGGACGGCACATTTCTGAGGGAATGGTGCTGTTGCTTAAAGGCACTCTTGATCTTCTGCTTCTTTAGAGGTATGGAGAAAATATTTAGTAGTGCATGAGTCCAAATGTGGCTGCTACTCTGCTCTCTTTTTCTGTCATGCTGTGATTTGGACCCTGTACTTTCAGCTGTATATGGGTACTACAGATGGTCTGACCTTTGGGTGCAGAAGCACAGTGTTGGACTGAAATGCCCTTTTCATACATGATTAAGTGAGGGCTACACAACTAAGATGGAGAAGGAACTGGCAAACCACTCCAGTATTTTGCCAAGAAAATTCCATGGACATAAAAAGGAGAAGCTCTGAGAAGAAAGTGAGAGTTTCCAAGGCATGCTCTGGTTCATGGGGTCAGGGAGAGTCAAACACAACTAAGACGACTAAACAACAACACACAACTAAGCTGTATCCTACCGAGCTGCAGATGTGGGCAACCAGCCATTCCGTGCAGTGTGCTAGGTGCTTCAACATTCCCCACCCCAGCTTTGCAGTCCTGGTCAGGCTTCCAAAACTAGAGACCCATCAAGCTCCTGGTGGGCTGCTGTATGCAACCTTCACATTGCGTTCAGCTCAACAACTCACAAACTGTGTAGCACTGGTGCAATCTGTTTAGCCATGGAAGAGTTATTCACTTAGGGCAGAGATGGGGAACGTTTAGCTCTGCAGATGTTGTTGGACTACGTCTCTCATCATTCCTGACCACTGGCCACGCTGGGTGAGGAAGATGGGACTTTGAGTCCAGCAACATCTGGAGGGCCACAGCTTCCCCATCCCTAACTTAGGGATTCATAGTTCATGGTAAGAAGGGCACCAAGTGTTAAATATAATGATATGCGGGATCCTGGTCCTTGACAATCTCTTATCATTTATTTATTTTAGATTAAATGATTTGCTACAAGATTTTTAGAGATCTCAACCTAATCTAATATTCACATACCACAAATATTTCTCAGGTATGATTTACCCATGCCCTTACTTTGAGGCATAGCTTTTATTTTATTAAAAGATTTCAAATAAACAAATAAGTTTGGGCCTGTCTTGAAGATGTGTGCTTTTAGTTTTAGCTGCTTTTATTTTTAGTAATTCATGTAACGTTGCTGGAAAATGCTTTATTGCTGTTTTTAATCAGTAGCACATTTCTAATTGATATGCAAATATTAAATGCACTTTAAAAGTGCTAATATTGTTTCTTGGGGGTGGGAGAGAGAGAGAGAGAGAGAAAGAGAGAGAGAGAGAGAGAGAGAGAGTGTTTTGTTGGCTGGAATAAAACAGGAAAGTACTTTGAGGAGAAGAATTCAGTACAACGCCTAAATGGCCCCATTTCTGCATGGAGTTTCCATCTTTTGATGGGAAAAATTATTATGAATTACTGTCTAGTAATTCAGTAATAATGCCCCAGGCATGTTAAAACCAATTTAATCTAAGTTTTAAATTTAAGTGACACCTAATGAAAATGTGATCAACTGTACATCCCTCCCCCCCCCAAAAAAAAAACACAAACGGAGAGAGGGGGTGATTCTCAACATTACACGAGATATTTTATGTAGCCTTATCCACCCTACAAACCAAATGAATGAAGGCCTATTATTTACACACTTGGTTGTTTATAATTTGCTACATTCCTGATCAACAATGCCAGACAAACACTTATAAAGGATTAAACCACTTTATAGCTCATGCTGTAGGTATTCAAAGTGCTGAAGTGAGCGTTCTTTGTTCAACTACAAAGACAAATTGTCCTCGAGGAAGACTCCTAATCATTATTTTGACTGTAGAGAAGTCTTTTGAGTTTGAATATTTTCTAAGCACCATACCTGCACAGCTGAAGACTGACATTTGAAGATTTGATAGAACAATCCCTCGGTTGTATATGTAATCCCTACAGGGTTTATGGTGAGGTTTAACAGCTCATAAAGTACTTTGATATCCGGAAAATAAAGATGTTCTACTGGTGGACAACATTAAGCTGCAAGGAAATGAAGGAAACCAAACTCCCAGGAATGGCTTGCCTCCATCATTGCACCTGACTAAGCCATTCACCCACTGTTAGTAGTAATTTCTTCTAGGCAGGCTGCCACAGGATAAATAGAAGATGTGAGGGAGGCGCTGAAAATATTATTAGCACTTATCTACAGGACTGTCCTGTGTCCATATTACATTACAGGCCTGCATTTAGACATTCCCAAATCAGCCTACATCAGTGGTGTCCAAACTTTTTCCAAAGAGGGCCAGATTTGATGACGTGAAGGGCTGTGAGGGCCGACCAAAGGGGTAACCAAAGTTGTTGACCTTTTTTTTAAGGCTGAAGAGTTGTTGAGATTTTTTATGATTTTACCCCAGCAGGAAATAAACTGCCACAGGGGCCGGATTAAACCAACCAGTGGGCCAGATATTAGGCCCCCGAAACAGACTTTGGACATGCCTGGCCTACATCAACAAAATGGAATTATATTGTCCTCCAATATGTTGCCACCGATCAGAGGTGCTACTGTGCAGGGATGATCATTACCGCCATGCAAGAGCCACCTGGAATGGTTTGCTGAAGAGAGAGGTCACTTATAAGAACATTTGTTTTCTACTTGGGAACAGAGCAGGATGTGTGAATCAGGAGACCATCTTTTAACTGGATGAAGTCTGATACTGAAATACCAAATGGTTGAAAGCAGTCCTCTAAATGCCTGCTCCATGATCGAATGAAGGTCCTTCTGAGACAGGCACAAGATCTGCTCTGATGTTCCTGCTCTTTCTGGTGGACCAGGAACAAATTCCTGCGTACTGACCTCTCCTAGAAGAGAGCAAGTGGCGTGAAGCCTTTATACCACCAAACAAAGCTTTTGGTGCAGGAATCCCATTTCCCTTGAAACACCGATTCAAACTAAACATCTGCCCTGTAAAATGAGTAGCTATCCAAAAACTCATTAAATGCCGTGTGTCAGTCTAACATAGAAGGCAAATAAAATGCTTAATATTTCCAGTGCCCAGAACATAATTTTCTTAAGAATTATTACTGTTGGGGCACAGCTTCTCCTCGAAGTGCTCAAAAAGCACATCACATACATAGTTATCCTTACAACAATCCTGTAAGACAGTCCACTTGTTTTCATCCCAGACTAATGCTGCTGACATTATTTTTCGCTCCTGGATGTTAGCATGCAATGCATATGCAACTTACAATCTCCTGAGCAGACATGGATGTAACTATTTCCAGCATAACTATTCTCCTCAGGGGACTGGTTTGTAGGAGAAGTCCTATGGAGTAGCACTGAAGTATATGAAATCGCCTCCAGCGGCTGAAGTTAGGTGCCAATTTAATTAGGAGCAAGATTCTATCGTCTCCCAAGCCTGATTTACTACTCAACAAGGACCTCAAAGGTCTTTGCTTCATTATCTGCGCAAAGCTTATGATTTGTTCCAGTGTGCATAGCAACAAGACATACAGCACATGTGGCATTAGTAGAAAACCAAAACCAATGCATATGCTAGTTATGGGAGTGAGAGAATCATTGATAGCCTAAGTTTGGCATGCTCTTGATTAAATGCATATTTCAACTGGCAGCACGCCATCCAGCCTTGCTTCAGAGATGAACAGGAAAATTTTAACCACTAGGGGGCAAAACTTCCTAAAATGTAGATAAATATAAAATACAGGCAATCTTCAGAATAACATTACAAAATCAATATACAGGCACACCTCAGAGATACTGAAGGTTCGTTTCCAGACCAACTCAATAAAGCAAATGTCACAAGAAAACAAGTCACACAATTTTTTGTTTTGTTTCCCATATTAAAGTTATGTTTACACTATACTGTAGGTCTATTAAGCCAGGCCCCCCTGGCTGCAGGGGTGGGAAGGGGAAAACTAGCCAGCTTCATTCCTGTGGGCGGAAGATGGGCAGAGGTGGCAGGGGGCGGGGTTGCCTTCTCCTGGAAGCAGCCTGCAGCTGCACCCGTGTCCTTGTAAGAAGCAATATCTGCGAAGCGCAATAAAGCGAAGCGCAATAAAACAAAGTATGCCCATACCATATTTTTGCATGCACACAAATGTACCCCCCCAAAAAGGGGGGGAGTCATTCATGACATTTGAGAAGGAAGGGAAGATATTCAAAAGCAAAATCGTATGTACTTGATGAGAAATGCCACTGGTGTGTAAAAAAAGGAAGGGTTGAAGCAGGATTTCCAGAGTGTTTTAGGCACATTCCCTTGTTCACTATCTCAGTACAGTGTACAAGTTCTGAACCCATTAGAGAAGAAAAGTGAGATGGTCAGGTTTTGCTTTATTTGGGGCCCTGCTGTTTTTTAAAACAGCAGCAAACACAAATCAACTATGTAAAAGGGCTTCTCAAATACCGTGCAACTGAATATATGAAGCTTTATAACCTAACAATTTAAAAGCAAATACTTAGATGAATAAAAAATAAACTTCATAATAATGTTTATATGTGATAGACACTCATGTATAACAGATATCACACCTGTTTCGACCAAACATTGGCCTTCTTCAGTGCTGCAATCAAGCACAAATTATCCTATACACATATGGACAAAATAAACCAAGACTCTCATAATGTGCCAAATAATACAACAACGGAAAAGTGGTGTGACCACAGAAAAACTATACCCATGCAGAAGGCAAGATTGAGCAGCACTAAAAAATCTTTACATAATACCCAATCTAAATTCAAAAGAACACTTAAAGACACAAATTCAAAAGTCTATTTGGTTTAAATGTGTTTGGCATTTGTTACGAATAGGTGTTTATTATATATATAAACATTTATTTATCTAATTTTTAATGGTTTTGGTTTTGGTATTTTGTGGTTATAACATTTGATATATTCAGTTGTACATGGGTTGAGAAATCTTTTCCAACTTATCTGATGCTGATTTGGTTTTTGAGGTTGTTATATATATCAATCCTGTTTTCCAAACAGCAGTTTTGGGCCTAGAAGAGCATTTTGCCACACTGCTAATTCCCTTCTTAAGAACTCAAGCACTAGCAACAAAAAATGGGTTTCCCTAGTAGCAAGGGCTCTGTTAATAAAGAACCACTTACACAACAGAACTGGAGATATAATATTGGCTGTTGGTAAAATTGCTTTGTTTACTATCTAGTCTGATGAAGGGGTCTGGAGAACTCAAAGGTTTGCACACCATTTTGTAATATTTAGCTGGCCTAAAAGGGAACTGCACAAATGTGCTTTTCTTTTTCTTATGGGCCAATACAGCAACCTTGACTTTCTGTGTGAGTTAACAACTATTTATCTTAACAACTGGTAGCACCAACAAGCCTCGGGGAAAGTGAACTGATGAACGGAAATGCAGAAAAGAATTGACTAAAAAGGAAATGGTATGGGAATGAGAAAATAAGCTCAGAAGGTATATTTTACCATTTTTATTTTTTTTATTTTAGATGTATCTGGTGTTTCAATGTATCAAGCCTCTTTTGTTTGTTTAAATGCTTTGTAGCATCATGTTTGGTAATTTCTATCTCTGTCATACACACTCACATGCGTGTATGGGCACACCCTACTATACACAACTACAAATGTATTTGGGTTCCTACAGCTAGAGAAATGAATGAAATGCACCATATCTGAGAAGCAAATAGAATATAAAGAATTGGAGGTTCCTATTTTATCTAAGCAGTGGGACAACGTTTTAGCTTCTGTAACAAATGTGTCATTAGATTGTAAACTATGGTTTATACAACAAAAAATAATATTTAGAATTTATTGGACTCTGCTATGTTTGTACAGAAAGGGACTGTCTATGACAACATGTTGCTGGAGATCGCATAAGGAAAATGCTTTTTTGAAACTTGCGTTTATGAAATGTTTGATGCTTACAAATTTTGGGGGGGAAAGTACCAGGATGCATAAATACTACTTTGGGGGGGGGGGGATTTAATTTTTTTCAGATGGTAATATTATGTTAAACTATATAGCAACTATATTGGGTTTGACAATGTGTCAGCGTAGATTGACTTTCTGCGCCTTTACTTCTGCCAAAAGACTTGATATTGATTCATTGGAAAGATAATACCATGGCCCCCTTCAATCAATGGATAGAAGGCATGACAACTCCTGCACCATATGAACAGATTGCTTTTAGATGCAGATTGTGTATGGATAAATATAAGGATATTTGGATTCCATGTCTTGTTAACAATGTCACATTTGTTGGAATAATTGTATTACTTATACACCCATAACATTGTATCACCATTTCAAGTATTTTGTTTTCTTTCTTTCATTTCTTTCCTCACTGAAAAGGTTAAATAAAATATAAATATTAAAAAAGAACAGACCTAGTCTTAAGAAACTGAATGAAGGCAATATGGAAAACCTAAGAAAATCCTTCAGAAAATTCTTTGTGTTTTCAAGTAATCTTGCTTTAAGGCTGCAGCATAGCTTTTACTTTCTTTCTTTTTAAAAGTAATTCATCTCTTCCCAGTCATGCAATTTAATACAAGAAACAAAATCCTCATAACCCACTCCACACTTTCGGCATATTTTCTACAAGAAACTGGTGGGGAAAGGTGCTCCATTTTAGTTCACATTGTTGAAAGGATAGGGAGTGGTTCAGACTCCAGCGTAATGAGAGTCAACAAGGATTTCTTTACAGACTTCTATGAGACAGGAGCAAAATCGTTACACTATTATATCAGAGTAGCCCCCCTACTGACAATAACCAGCATCTCTATAATGAGCCCCCAGAATACAGGCAGCACTTTCTGATTATCTATGCCTTTTAAACTATTGTCCTTTGGCTCCATTCCATGTAAATCAAACGTGTTGACACTAACGGTTCTCTCTCGTGAAATTACATTATTTGTATGTAAACTATACAGTGACAAGGACAATTACCTTTACAGATCTGAATAAATAGTATGACTGAATGTTTCGTTTAACCAATCAACCGCTGCAAAAATGAAACCTAACCACAGAAAGCCTTACAAGGGGCAATTGCTTCAAATGGATCTTAAGCTGATGAGATCAGGACATGGGAACTGTTTTCACAACCGTATGAAATGTAAGATGCATCCATTGTAAAAAAGAAAGGGAAAGAAGATAATAAAGAAACATACAACAATGTTAACAACCAGAGTCCTCTTTGGTCTTCATCTTGTCTGTTTTCACAACAACTCTTTCAGACAGATCCCTTTTTTATGTCTGAGAAAGCAAGGTTGTGAGGTTAATGAGTTTCTCAAGGCCATGCAATGAGACTATGGCTAAGCAGGGATCTGAACCAACTTCTGACAGGTCTACATCCTTACATATAGCATCCACTGAACTACACTGGCATACTAAGGTACTTTAGCATGAACTGTACCTTTTTTCAGACTTCATTTATCAGACTATATTCTGCTAGACTATTGGAATTTAAGAGAATCTTACCTCTTCCTTGATGGTCCTTCTTCAAAATCTGAAGAACTAATATCGTTGCTAGTTGAGGACACTTGCGACGCATCGTCCTTCTCGTTCTCTAGGTGCTCAGACCCAGGTCGTAATCCTTTAGACTGGCCATTACTAAGCAGTCCTATAATTAAGAAGGACAAAATGTATTAACTATGAACAACAATACTGTAAACAAAATGAACCAGGTTACTGCATACCCAAGGTGCTGAGGAACCAAATGACCTTAAACCCTTTAGCAGCGGGGTGGGAGGGTGGGGTGGGGGAGCGGCGCTCATATTTATGTTGATGCAGAACTTAACCTTTCAGTAGGTTGTCTTTTTGTCCATTTTTGTACTGAAAAGAGTGTAGAGTTAAAGTACCGCAGGCTTCTCTGGTACTATATTGGGAGCTAAAGCTGTTAAAGACCCTATATGGCATTTCTTAATTATTGTCCCCCTGCATTAATTCTTAATAAAAGTTCATATTTTACAATACATTGAAGTCATTGTGAAATACATCTCTGGGTTTTATAGTGGGACTTAGTTGGATCTATTTAGGGTTAAAGACACAATTAAGTTTTATAGATCAAGTATCACATGGATTTTAAATTGTCCTGTCTCTCTCCCTCTCTGTTTTAACTAGTCCTTAAATAATAGGCTATTAAAAATAAATGGGGCCAGGGCATAAAACAAACCAGCTGGGTAGCAACCCTAACCATGGCATGAACAAAAGATTGTGCTCTCACGCAGAAGTAACAGTGTAAGATTTGACTCTAGACTGAGTGAATAGCAGTTAAATAACAGTTTGCTAAGTCACATTAAAACCATTAAACATTTATGGGCATATTAAACTTGTGGCAGAGACTGCACCAAAGATCTTTTTAAAAAACCACCACCACCAGTCTAAGATATGACATACTTAATTTAACTAAGAATTTTTGAATACGTAATCCCTGCAATTTGATTCAGATCTTGGAAAATACCATCCTGTTCTCCACAGTTCCAAAATACACAGTGATGTGCATATGTGCGTGTGTGCGCGCACACACACACACACACACAAACATTGGGAAAGATACAGCATTACAATGTGGCAAGTGGATGAACTTTTGCCAACACTATATTACAAATGATGCCATCCTGTTTGGCAATATGGTTAAGTTTCTGTTGAAAGAGGGTGAGGCACAAAAAATGTAGGCCTGCCAGCTTTTGGGCAGCTACAACATTTGCCCAGTACACACCAGGCAGATCAATGGGATCACAATTAGGGTGCATTTACAGACTGATATAAAGCTAAATGAAGCTCTCTCCAGTGCTTGCTTCACAAACAACCTTCAGATTTCAAACCACAATCTGCAACTTCTGAGATATTATTCTGAGTTTTGTAAAGTAGTATTTAATCATAAATAGGATTATAACCTGTGAATCCCCCCACAATGTAAATAAATTCAAAAGTTAAATTTTACCCACCAAATACAGTTTGGGGGGTGGCTGCCATTTTCAATTAATTCAGTGTCACTTATCAATTCTGAGTAAGCAGAGAAAACATTATTTCTTATTCAATTTGGGTATTTTGAAACTTCTGGCTATAGTCTAGCAAGTAACCTAACTCAAGGGCTCTATCCAACTACCTTCTTTTCCCTCAAGGTCTATACTTGCAAGTCATTTATTTTAGAAGACAGTAGGGTACAGTTCTTTCTGAGTGACAGCTCATGCATATTGGCTACAAACCCATTTTAAAAACCCTACTAAAAAAAGAAACAAATTTCCCTACTGAGAAAAATAAAGGAAGATTGATACTCTGCGGTGTAAAGAGATGCAAAGCAAAAATAAAAAGAGCCAAGTTTTGCACAAAAGTAATTTTGATTTGTCTTCACTAACTAGACTGTAAAGTGGATTCATAATGCAAATAAATCAACTGCCCCATATTCAAAGCCCCTCCCCTTTCACTAAAAGGTATCTTGCTCAACATTTAAAAATTACACCAAACCCACTGTAGCCCATTACACCAAACTCTTCATGAAGCAGAGTAATATTTGGAAATATCTTCAGTGAACCTAAAAAGCTAATTTTGTCTTCCTGGCAGTATCCTATATAGGCATTTGACATTAACTAATTATTTCCTTTTGTATTATATGCGGGGTGGTGTTTTTTTTTTTTTAATGCTGTTGATTAAATTTAGAATTACCAAACTCCAGAGAAGTCTAGATCAAGCATATAATTGAGGCGCTCTAGTTAGTTAGGTAACTATTATGACAGAACTGCATATATATTTTTCAAGAGTAATATTTGTTCTGGAGAACTGCCACACTCGAAACCCAACCATATGAAGTGTATGAAGTCAAGGAAAGAGTCCTGTTGCCTTCTGACTCACTTGTGTTTAGAAAACAGCTTTCTCTCTACTTCAAATTCGTATCCTCAGTAAATCAAACAAATTTGTCACTTAGAAGCCACTGAACGGGGATTTCCATCTCAGAAAAGTTAGCTATTTGTGTTTTGTTGTAGGTCTTCCTAGGGTGAGACCCAAATGTTACCAAAGCGTAGAAAATGCCTTGCTTGCCCCATTGTTATATTGCCAGAGGCAACATAGACTTCTCATTTACTGCTTTGTCTCCAGAGGAACTCTGTAACTCGAATCCCTCAGCATTGCCTAGCCATAATTTAATTAGCATGGTGTCTGCAGAATGAGGCTGCGCAGCAAGCATCTGCTTTTATTATTTCCTTTGAGCATCCAGGTCTGAAGGAGGATGCTTGCTTTCAATATATCTTAAAAAAGATTCTCTGGTCATTCAATTATACTGCTTCACATGCTCTGTACATGCCCATCTTGTGATTTACATGCAGGTTATAATTCATGCCAAAAAAACCAAAACAAAACTAAGAGGAGATGGTTGTTTTTTGTTGTTTTTAAAAGGTAGCCTGTGCAAAGTAGTCAACGTGAAACAAAACAACCTTGAAGTCAGTTTGAACGGCTACTTCTCTCTTCCTCACCTCCACAGACAGAGAAGGGAATGCTGGCTTTGTAGGAAAGTGCAAGAGTTATAGCAAGAGGATGGGGGGGGGGGGTGTCTCAAGAAAATGAAGCTACCAAATATACTCCTCCATACAGCTAGCTATGTGGTAAAAATAATCCTGTGACATGCAGCTATTCTCATTTTTCGCTCACGTTAGTCTGCAAAATAAAAACATTCTTGCATCTCACTGTTAAAAGCAACCTGAGACCAGAATTCAAATTTTATCTCGAGTTGGGTGTATTATACTTATGAATTTATATCCTGCCTTTCTTCTTAAAAGGAGGTTCATGGCAGATTAAACCAGTGGCTTTTCAACCGTGGCACCGTGAGCTGCCTTGAATGATGGGTGAGGTGCTGCGGGCAACATTGGCCTCTGTCTTTCTTTCTTTCTTTCCTTCCTCTCCTCCTCTTATGCCCTATCATGCGTCTCTGCTTCCCAAAGGCTTGCCTGGCTGTTTGCTGCAGCAGCCCTGGCTACAGGCTCTGCAGGCGAATGGTGTCTCTGGGACTGGCCAGGGGGTGCTGGTTGCCAGGAGCTGAGGCGGCTTCAGAGTAAGTAAGCAAGCAAGCGGGCAACGGAGCCCAGGCAGCCCTTGCTGTTGGGAATGGACAGACAAGTCCCAGGCCCCTGTGGGGCAGTGTGAAGAGGCACTTTTCTTTGGGGCGGGCAGCTCAGAGACCAGGAACAGAAGCAGCTGCTGCCCATAGGACCCCCAAGGAGAGGAGAGAGGGGGCTGAGGGAACAATCCATAAGGGAGGGTGTTCGATAAAGGGTGAGAGGCTGCCAGCTCTGCAGGCAAGGGGTGACATAACTGGGCTCCTGAGCCCCACAAGGATGCCGCTGAAAGAATGTAGTTGGTCAAGGGAGCTGTGGAATCAAAAAGGTTGAAAACCTCTGGATTAAACCATACACCTGCTTCGGCAATTGAGCTTTTCACAGGACACCTAATGGGACAGAGGAAAGTGTTCTGGCATGTCTCTCTAAGAAGGAAATCCAATAGCTAGGTCATCGAAAGAGGGCTACAGGGTCTTTAATAGTTGCATGGATCATAAATCAAGTACTTGTGTGTAGCCTATCCCAGGGGTAGGCAACCAAAGGCCCGGGGGTCAGATGCAGCCCAATCGCCTTCTCAATCTGGCCTGCAGAAGGTCCAGGAATCAGCATGTTTTGACATGAGTAGAATGTGTGCTTTTATTTAAAATGCATCTCTGGGGTATTTGTGGGGCATAGGAATTCATTCATTCCCCCCCCCCAAAAAAAAATAGTTCGGCCCACCACATGGTCTGAGGGACAGTAGACCGGCCCCCAGCTGAAAAAGGTTGCTGACCCCTGGCCTATCCTATCATGACAAAGTTGCACCATGACACAAGCAGCCACATGGCATGAAACTCCTCCCTCTGCAGCCTGAAATAATACAGTCCCGTAATACTTTTAGCATTTGGTTCTACCAAATAAATGGGCAGAGCAAACCGAACTTACAGATCTACTGGTTGGAGAGGGTCAGAACACTGCACAGGGGTGGTTCTCTGCCAGTGAAAAGAGGAGCATGACCACTATAGAGACTCTCACTATGCCCACAGTAGCTCCGTGGACATAGAGCTACCACTAATGGATGTCTCACTGGCAAAAGGCCCCCAAACAGGGAGTTTCACAGGTGCGAGAGATGCAACCTTGGTCCTACTAGAGCCAAGGCCCCTTTGTTCATTGGGGAGGCACCAGGATCAGGCTCCTTTTTTATGACAGCCTGTCAGCAGTGCAACTAAGTTCCCTCCATTGGAAATGTGAAAATACAAAGTGTGTGTGTGTGTGTGTGTGTGTGTGTGTGTGTGTGTGTGTGCGCGCGCGCGCGCGCGCACGCGCTCTAAGTCTGCACAGGCAGGAGCCAGCAGGGTTTTGGAAGTGGCAGATGAACCACCACTTCACACTCCTTCAGCCCCATTTAGGATTGCGCTGTCAATCTTCAGATGCTTGCAATGTGTACATTTTTTAAAAAGAGATGCTCTTGCCTCTCACACATGCAGCCACATACACACATACAGAGGCAGTCACACCCATCTTACATGCCACAGTCCCACACATAGTCCCCCCCCAAACATCATGTGTCATAGTCTCACACAACAAAAATAAAGCCATTCCAGGCTAATTAAGTCTGTGCTACAAATATATGCAAAGGACAATATATTTAAAGAGCAGCTTTTACAATTACTTTAGTTTTACATTTCCTTTTTCAGTACACAAAAGGGCAAGATTTATGCTGATATAACTGGAATCATAAGATATAATTTCTATGGCATGGGATGCTGAGGATTTAAAGGGGAAAAATGAACTCCTTAACAGCTAAAAGATAACCTTTGGGACCCCATCAGTGGAACAATCTGACTAAGGGGCACAATGCAAGAGAATTCAAAATAATAGTTAAAAGAAGTTCCTTTTGAAAATGGAACACTCCCCCCCCCCCCCCCGAGGCCTTTCAGAAAAAAATCACTACATATATTCATCGTACAGCTCACAAAATGCAGGAGGGTTTCTATTCTCTCTTAGATAATGGAAGAAACTCAGTAATGATTTCTGCACACTTCAATTTATCAGGCTGCGATGAGATAGGAAGAGGGAAATAGATGCGCCAATGTTTTCACCTCTGTTATCTAGTTCACAAGGAGCAGACAAGAGTTACTGCTATGTACCATTAATACTGATCAGTGCATACAAGTCAAACATAGTTAAATGACTTAATTGTATGCCAGATACATAATATAATATATTATATTAACAACCTTCAACATAATGTGAATAGCTTACACCAATTTGTGTAACACCAGCCAGGCAGATTGTAGCTCCTCTGCTGAATTGCACTGCAGTAGTATATGTAGTTGGGACGCGGGTGGCGCTGTGGGTAAAAGCCTCAGCGCCTAGGGCTTGCCGATCGAAAGGTCGGCGGTTCGAATCCCCGCGGCGGGGTGCGCTCCCGTTGCTCGGTCCCAGCGCCTGCCAACCTAGCAGTTCGAAAGCACTCCCGGGTGCAAGTAGATAAATAGGGACCGCTTACTAGCGGGAAGGTAAACAGCGTTTCCGTGTGCGGCTCTGGCTCGCCAGAGCAGTGATGTCACGCTGGCCACGTGACCCGGAAGTGTCTCCGGACAGCGCTGGCCCCCGGCCTCTAGAGTGAGATGGGCGCACAACCCTAGAGTCTGTCAAGACTGGCCCGTACGGGCAGGGGTATCTTTACCTTTTAGTATATGTAGCGCTCCATTGTTCTTTACAAGGGTGTATTTCTGCACCTCAGCTTCACACCATTTTAAGAACCTTTAAAAAAATCAAATAGTCTACCTGACAACAGCATTTCTACCCCTAACATCACAACCCTGGTCAGCAAGAAGCTTTTCTAGAAAGCCATTTTGAGAAGACAACACAACGATCTGTGCCAAAATCTCAACCACTATTTCGCCTGCAATGATGTCAACCAAAGTACCTATTTCTCAGGTCGTCTTCTGTTACTTTTGGGCTGATAACAAAGAGAGGGACAAATACTCAGGGAACTTCCATGAGTACAGAAACCTCTCTGCTTCAGACAAGCAACCTCCAAGTTTTTTTGGGGAAAAGAATGACAATGTGGGGTGGAGCAAAAACATTTGTCCCTGCAGCTCCCCCTCATGTGTTTGTTTAACCGGAGTTCCTGAAGAGGACTTAAAAGCTTAACCTGTCTCATATTTTAGAGTCTTTCATTGTGATGTGATATCTGCTATGCTCAGTCCTTATTTGTTGTACTCATGCAGTATCTTGAGTACAGTGGGGAAAAGGCTTGAAGTTGTAAAGGATTCCAATTTAGGACAGTAGTCTAAAATTATTTAAAAATGGACTGGTTTTCTTTTAAAAAAGAAATGCGGCTGTCACAAATTTGACTGTCCTTGTGGCCATCACATGAGTAACCACTGGCTTTTACATATGACAAGCTACTGGGCATTAAATTGATAATCCTAGCACATGCATATGCTTTTCAGTTGCTGTCACGCCAAAAAGTATTAGTCCATAGCTTTTACAGTCTTTGTAAATGGACAGAAGAGTGATTTTATATATGTAGATACACATCATTACTATGGAAGCTAAGCATGCATGACATTACAGCACAGGCTGGTTTTGTGAGGCTGTCAAAAGGAAGAGATCAGCAAAACGGAATTGGCTTAATCATGCAGTTGAAGGAAACCTACATTGCCCTTCCGATTACATTCATCCTGATCCAAAATTGTTACAAAGTCAAGCAACCGGGGGCATGTTTCATTTCGCATTACTTCGGTGTATAAGCTCCAACTGAACACTGATAGGTACGTTTGCTAAACCAATTCCTCCTTTTCCTGTCTCAGCCTGAAAATTAACATTTTGTCCAGATCTTTGAGGCCCATTTCACTTGGAATAACCATCACAGCTTGGTCACTTTGTGCAATGCTTCTTTTGTGTGTACTGGCTTGAGACATGAATGAGCTGCTGCCGTGCAGTTTTCTCTGTGCGGCTATTGAACACGAACGGGAATTTTGAGCAGTGGCATGAGTACAAACGACACACATTGAGGACCAGTTCTCATGGCAAGCTGCTCCATAGGAACAGTTCCCCACACAGCAGCTGCCGCAATGATACCGTTCCAAGCAGCCATTTTGTGTCCAGCGGGCCTTTTAAAAATTATCACTATTATTATCAAAGCACAGTGCCATAGTATCTAGTCTCTCAGCCTCGCAAGGCTAGCCTGAGACATTTTGTTTCCTGAGATGGAGAACAAGACGGAACACACATTCCACATACAGAAGATGAGTGTATTGGCAACTGAATCTTAATTCCACAGTGAAAATGGGACAGTGTTGTCCATCATACCTAAGGGAAAGTGCAGGATTCTCAAGTTTGGAGTGGGAGGTACAAAGCAGGATTCAAGGCACGTTCAGTTGTGCCTTATAATTAGGCAGACTGTGCTGGCCAACTCAAGTGACAAATGCTAGGGGCTACCTATTGCTTCTTGCCCCCAGCACTTGCTACCTGAGGTGGCTGGCTCACTCTGCCTAATGATAGGGCCAGCCCTTAAGCTACAATTAAGTAAACTATTAATTAAAGGGTAACGTAGAGATCAGTTGGTGGAGCACTACTTAAATTAATGCAAGTGCATTAAAGTACTTCTTCTGAATAAGCCCCACTAAAACAGAAAAGGCTATACATTTCCCATTCGTTTAAATGAAATCTTGCACATACCACATCTCCAGAGCCAGCTCCAGAACAACACACTATTTTGATTGTTGGCATCTGTCTGTCTCAAGAGGCAGTGGACTTTGGGGATGAAGTCAAATCACTGTGTTAGCAGCGCTGAAGTGACCTCCCCATGGCACAAGCCTACGAAGTATGACAAGATGACACCCCCCCCCCGGCCTCACTGATGTGGTCCAAAGGAAAGTAGAGCAATATGTTTGGCACCAGCTTGGCTGAGTGGAGGTGCATAAAGCGCTATCCAACCATCTTAGGGACTCCATGTCAGATTTGTGCAGGGTTTACCCCTTAGCCTTCTCTTCTCCTAAAAGCTGTCCTATTTATCAATGAACTGATGAACTCTACAGATTAATTTAGCCTTTCAAGCTCAGTTCTCTTTAAGACAGCCTTTGTGTTACTTTCTTTTTTTAAGTTTCATCTCTTAGATAAATAGACTATGGTTGTTTTTTTCAATGTATTACCCCATGAAAGATGCATCTTTTGTGGCTTCTTCTCACACCACGCCAGGAACATATATGCTAAAGAACCATGTCACTGACCCCCACACATGGCCTCCTTCATGAACACGTTACCAGACTGGTAAGAGGCAAGCAACTCCCACACCAATATGGTAATACGTATTACTTTGTCCCCTCCGCCCCTGGGAAGAGGAATGAAGTGAGAAAAATGCCATTTCAAATACTACAGAAATGAATAAAATAAAGAGAAAGAAATCAACAATCATTTTTATGTAGAGCTAGGTTGCCACCCCCCAGTTCCATCTGGAAAACAGCAAAACTGTGAAATAATCGTTTCTTACTATGATTTCATATTGCACTCTAAAGCATCATGGACAGCCTAAAAAGCTTTGATATGTCAGAGGCAATGGGGTGCTGCATTTGTCTTCTAGAAATTCACTGTGGGTAGTATTTTCAATAAATTCATTCATTCAGGCACACTGTATCCTCAGCCACCCTCTAAAGTAGGCCTCAGATATCAACGTCAATGAAAAGACCTCTGTAATAGAGGCTGGGATCTTCTGAGGTTGCTCTCACCAGGAGTTAAGCATATAGTACTGTACACAATTCTCTGTTTGGGCTGTGCAGTACAGGCATACCTTGCTTTATTGTGCGTCACAGATACTGTGATTTTTACAAACTGAAGGACTGGAGGAACTGCTGCTGCTGGGTTGGAGATGAGGCTGCAGGGGCCTGTCCCCACTGCACAGCGGCTCCTGAGGTTCCTTAAGAGGATGCAGGTGCAAATGTTTTTTGTTTTGAAAAAGAAGATGCCATTGGCACACTTAATGGACTACAGTATAGTGCAAACAAAACTTTTATATGCACTGAGAAACAAAAAAGAAAGCGTGACTCGCTCCATTGCGGTATTTGATTTACGGTGGTCTGGAACCAAACCCACAATATCTCTGAGGCATGCCTGTTCTAAGGAGGGCAGATTTAGCACAAGAGGCAAAACGCACAAGATCGCTTTGGGGAAAAGAACGAGGGGCGTCAAACAGATAGGACAATGTATCATCCAAAACTGGTTTGAAGCAGTTACCTTTTACAGCTTTGAAAACAAAATGTGACAATAAACAATTTCAACTGAAGTAAAAGATACCATTTTGGAATCAATGACTTGAAGAATTCAGCGTGAATGAAATAAAGGAACAGTAAAGCAAATCTGAAAGCTATTTTTTTAAGAAGAAAAGAAAACGCAAACCTAGAATCAGAGAGAGAAGCGACTGCAAGATAGCTGGTAAGTGTTTTGAATGAATTAAGATGGCAGGGAAACAGAAAATGCTTCCCTTCACTGAGAGGCCTGCATGTCTCTATGCGTAGCAGCATGGCTGCATAGATGTTCCTGCAGGGAGCTCAAATATCTGACTATGGAAAGCAAAAAGCTGTGGCATATTTCCAATTGTGCAACCTCATTTGATATTGTAATGCATGTCATTCAGAACAGCCCTTCATGGCTTTTGCCTGAAGCGTGGGCAGCCCTCCAGACAGACTCAAGAAATATTTTTTTCCAATGTGACACATGCTCTGAAGAGTCCTCTTACAGCGGTAACACATGACCCAGTAATGGGGTGCTGACCCTCCAGAGCAAGCATTATCTGACAATAGATTTAATCCTCTGCTAAGCACAGCAATTCAAAACAAAAACCAAACACTCCCCCCCCCCTCCTCCCAGCTGTATCCAGATACATTCTACTCCTACAAGCTCTGCTTGGCTTGTACAAAAGCACCTTCGTAATTGCCTGCAGAACTCCGACCGGGAGTAATTAATTTTACTTCAAAATATAAACATCTTGGGGGAAATTACACTGTATAACACATGGAATAATCTGCTGACAATGAAAGACAAAGGAAAAATCAGACCAAATTGAAAGCCTAATGAATAATTTATTTGCACCCCAAACAAAAACACTTAACTTACAGTATTTAAGAAGAAAACCTTGTGCGCTTCCTTGATGCTCTCACTCTGAATGCCTCAAAATATAAATGTGTGAAACTGCACAAATTTCACCCTAACTTTAGAGGTCAGAGTAAAATTTATTTTCAATAAAATATAAATTGACCCAAGAGTAAAGCGTCAGGAATGTTGTTCCCAAATGTTAAAAATTAAGCATGATCTATTAGTTTTTATTGTCTTGCCTTTTTATTGGTTTAGATATAATTTTATGTTCATGTGCATTTTGGGAGATGCTTAAGGGGGCTTTATCCAGCACAGAGGATGTGGGATACATATAAACTCAAGTAAGTAAAATGAATACACATAAAACCCAAGTTCTGACCATTTATGCCATTTGCTTTCATTTATACTTCCTAACTTCAGAAGCAAGGAAGGATCTTAAACCTGAAAAATGATACTTTCTACAGGAAGAAGGGATCCCACCAAGCTACTGCCAGAGAGAGTTATGCCTGCAGCAAAAGACTGAGCAACCATTTCCTGCCCAATATGTCAAATTCCATGTTGCACAGCATACTAGGAACAATCAAAGATGGTGGAACTGCACACATCAGGAATGCTGGTCATGGACTTCAAAATGAGGAGAAGGAGCAGAAAGGAAAAGCTCTTAAACGCAATAAAGCAATAGGGAAGAAATCTGAGCCTGCCTGTCATACGAGAGATTCAGTACATGCAACTTAGATATTGAGAAGAGTGAATCCCAAGATTACTGTTTGCAGTTAAATTATGTAAAACAGCAGCATTCCTCACATCAATAGCTGCCATTCCTCGCATGTGCACATATTTCCATATACTTAGCAGCACTTCTTTCAAGAGGATATCAATGATCTTTCTCACAACTATAACTTGAGACACACACATGGCAGCTGAACTTAAAACACGATGGGTGTTCGTGTAATGTGAATATGGACTTTCCCAAAGGCTAGCAATCTGGAAATCAGGCTTCACCCAAATGTTTGTGAGGTAGGTTAGGCTGAGAGGGAGCAGCTGGCCCCACATCACCAGTGAGCAGCGTAGCTGAGAAGGGATTTGACACTTACTCTCCATCCACTACATCACACTGCTGCCGCCACCGCCACCACCATTTATTTCTAGCATTATTAAAAACCCTGGAGCTACAACTCTAGAACACTGTTAAGACAGACACATAAAAGTGTGCTTATTCCCTTATGGGGCACAGATTAGACCAGTGTTTGCCAAACTGGGGTCTCCTGGTGTTTTTGGACTACCACTCTCATCATCCCTAGCTAGCAAGACCAGTGGGGATGGGAATTGTAGTCTGAAATCAGTTGAAGACGCAAATGGGAAACACTAGATTAGACTAAAACACCAACAACTGGTCCTTCCATTAAGAAAAGGCAGCAGAGCCTTACCATCAAAACAAGCAGAACCCAAATTAAGTTTAGTCCAACCAAAAGTGACAGCTGGCACTAGTCATTGAACACCAATGAGGAGACTTCCTTTTTGAGACTAGACATTCATGTGGACTACAAAGTGGGGTGAAAGTTTGCTATGACTGGTTTCCTCACTTGCTATTAGTATTTTCATCTGAAAGCAGAGCTGGTTGGCTGTGGTCTGCAAAGAGCGAATATTCAAATAAGAGGAGCCAATGTTAGCAATAATGAGAAACATCACAGTCAGGTGCCTCTGTCTCAGAACAGCAACCAGACAACTTTTGTCCCCAGCCTAGTGTTTAGGTTTTCAACCACAAACCTGGGACTCAGTCGGATGCTGGGCAAGCAGAGTAAACTTGTTAGGGTCCTTCCACTCAACAAGCTACAACATTAGGGTTCAGATGCTTCCTTATACAGTGGTGCCTCGGAAGACGAAATTAATTCGTTCCGCAAGTCTCTTCGTCTTGCGGTTTTTTCGTCTTGCGATGCATGGTTTCCCATAGGAATGCATTGAAAATCAATTAATGCGTTCCTAGGGAAACCGCCTTCAGACCAGGTCCGGGGACAGACTGTCCCCGGACCTCTTCTGAAGGCTGGGGGGGGGGGGACAAGGGCTTTTCTTCCCACCCCCAGCATTTTAAAAAACCCTGGGACAGCGGAGGACTTCTCCGCTGTCCGGGCGATCTTAAAATGCTTGCGGGCGGCATTTTAAAATCGCCCCGGGACAGCGGAGGACTTCTCCGCTGTCCGGGGCGATTTAAAAGCCCCTGGGAAGGCAGGCAGGGGGGACAAAGACTTTCGCCCCCGCCCGCCTTCAGAAGGTGTTCCCGCCCCCTCCCCCCGCCCGGCTTCGCAGCAGCGCTACGAAGCCCGGCGGCTGGGGCAGGTGTTCCCGCCCCCCACCCGGCTTCGCAGCAGCGCTACGAGGCCTGGCGGCTGGGGCAAGTGTTCCCGCCCCCCCCACCCCGCTTCGGAGCAGCGTTCCGAAGCGGGGTGGCTGGGGCAGGTGTTCCCGCCCCCCGCCCGGCTTCGCAGCAGCGCTACGAAGCCCGGCGGCTGGGGCAAGTGTTCCCGCCCCCCCCACCCAGCTTCGGAGCAGCGTTCCGAAGCGGGGTGGCTGGGGCAGGTGTTCCCGCCCCCCGCCCGGCTTCGCAGCAGCGCTACGAAGCCCAGCGGCTGGGGCAGGTGTTCCCGCCCCCCCACCCCACTTCGCAGCAGCGTTCCGAAGCGGGGTGGCTGGGGCAGGTGTTCCCGCCCCCCGCCCGGCTTCGCAACAGCGCTACGAAGCCCGGTGGCTGGGGCAAGTGTTCCCGCCCCCCCACCCCGCTTCGGAGCAGCGTTCCGAAGCGGGGTGGCTGGGGCAGGTGTTCCCGCCCCCCCCGCCCGGCTTCGCAGCAGCGCTACGAAGCCCGGCGGCTGGGGCAGGTGTTCCCGCCCCCCCCACCCCGCTTCGGAGCAGCGTTCCGAAGCGGGGTGGCTGGGGCAGGTGTTCCCGCCCCCCGCCCGGCTTCGCAGCAGCGCTACGAAGCCCGGCGGCTGGGGCAAGTGTTCCCGCCCCCCCCCACCCCGCTTCGGAGCAGCGTTCCGAAGCGGGGTGGCTGGGGCAGGTGTTCCCGCCCCCCGTCCGGCTTCGCAGCAGCGCTACGAAGCCCAGCGGCTGCGGCAGGTGTTCCCGCCCCCCACCCCGCTTCGGAGCAGCGTTCCGAAGCGGGGTGGCTGGGGCAGGTGTTCCCGCCCCCCGCCCGGCTTCGCAGCAGCGCTACGAAGCCCGGTGGCTGGGGCAAGTGTTCCCGCCCCCCCACCCCGCTTCGGAGCAGCGTTCCGAAGCGGGGTGGCTGGGGCAGGAGTTCCCGCCCCCCCCGCCCGGCTTCGCAGCAGCGCTACGAAGCCCGGCGGCTGGGGCAGGTGTTCCCGCCCCCCCCACCCCGCTTCAGAGCAGCGTTCCGAAGCGGGGTGGCTGGGGCAGGTGTTCCCGCCCCCCGCCCGGCTTCGCAGCAGCGCTACGAAGCCCGGCGGCTGGGGCAAGTGTTCCCGCCCCCCCCACCCCGCTTCGGAGCAGCGTTCCGAAGCGGGGTGGCTGGGGCAGGTGTTCCCGCCCCCCGTCCGGCTTCGCAGCAGCGCTACGAAGCCCAGCGGCTGGGGCAGGTGTTCCCGCCCCCCCACCCCGCTTCGGAGCAGCGTTCCGAAGCGGGGTGGCTGGGGCAGGTGTTCCCGCCCCCCGCCCGGCTTCGCAGCAGCGCTACGAAGCCCGGTGGCTGGGGCAAGTGTTCCCGCCGCCCCACCCCGCTTCGGAGCAGCGTTCCGAAGCGGGGTGGCTGGGGCAGGTGTTCCCGCCCCCCGCCCGGCTTCACAGCAGCGCTACGAAGCCCGGCGGCTGGGGCAGGTGTTCCCGCCCCCCCACCCCGCTTCGGAGCAGCGTTCCGAAGCGGGGTGGCTGGGGCAGGTGTTCCCGCCCCCCCCCACCCCGCTTCGGAGCAGCGTTCCGAAGCGGGGTGGGGCAGGTGTTCCCGCCCCCCGCCCGGCTTCGCAGCAGCGCTACGAAGCCCGGCGGCTGGGGCAGGTGTTCCCGCCCCCCACCCCGCTTCGGAGCAGCGTTCCGAAGCGGGGTGGCTGGGGCAGGTGTTCCCGCCCCCCGCCCGGCTTCGCAGCAGCGCTAAAAAGCCCGGCGGCTGGGGCAGGTGTTCCCGCCCCCCCACCCCGCTTCGGAGCAGCGTTCCGAAGCGGGGTGGCTGGGGCAGGTGTTCCCGCCCCCCGCCCGGCTTCGCAGCAGCGCTACGAAGCCCGGCGGCTGGGGCAGGTGTTCCCGCCCCCCCACCCCGCTTCGGAGCACCGGGAGAAGCGATCTCCCCGCAGCCCCTTGCTTCAAAAGAGAAGACCCGCTGTCCCCGGGGCAAGCTTCGTTTTGCGAAGCAAGCCCATAGGGAAATTCGTCTTGCGAGGCAACTCGAAAACGAAAAAACCTTTCGTTTTGCGAGTTTTTCGTCTCGCGAGGCGTTCGTCTTGCGGGGTACCACTGTATTAGGGTTCTAAGACAAAGAGCCAAGCTTGAAAATAAGCATCACATGTCAAGCAAAGGTCCATAAACTCCTCTTGCTGAGACTAGTCAGGAAAGCAAATTCCTTATAGGGAAATGGAGAGCTATGAATGTGTTCTCCAGTAAATGGGGTACCAAAGATTATTTTAAATCTGCCCCAAAAGCACCAGAACCTGATAGAAGTCACTGTCAGGATAAGAGAATGGAAGGCAGCCAAAAACCATAAAAGTAAACAAAATTATGCATTTAGAGTCTAGACTTCTCATTCCCGCACCTGTTCTTTTTGAATCAAGGTTACCTTGGGACTCTTCCTGCAATAAGAGATACAAGTACATATGTCAGAGAGTACAAGCAAGAAAACAGAACCATAAAGATCTGCAGATGCTGCTGAGTACATTATCATCCCTACTCAGCTGCAAAATGTGAGTCTTCCTTGCACACAGAAAAGAACAGCCGCTTTGCACTCTGTCAATGCAGCCCATCATCTGTCCCAAGCTGTTGCACTCTTCCGGTTGTTCCTCTGCATCAGGCCAGTCAGCAAGAGGAGATAATAAGCAAGGTGAAGAGATGAGTCTACATTCCAAGTGGCTAGGAATTGAACCACTCTCTCTAGCCCTCACTCTGAGCATCTTTGGCCTTTATTGATTGGTATGCTTGTCAGGAATTGTTTTTTCCATGTGGTGGGGAACTTCAGGAAGAAGGGCCTTGTGTGGCCTTCAAGCTCCCTCCATGCAGCCCTCAGAATTCTCCTTAGTCCTTATCTCTCATCACACATCTAGAGTCTCTTACAAAAGGAAGAGTCACATCTGTTGTGTCATCCACATTCCATTCCGGCCTCACCCACAATGGTCATGTGGCCCCCAGATGGTTGCCCAAGTGCAAATGTGGCCATCATGATAAAAAGAGTTCTCATCTTAGTCAACGTAAACATGCATCTCTGTTTGGTGGTGAGGTAACTGTGGGGGGTGGGAATGGTTCACAGGCTGCCTAGTGGTGGGTGAAAGGTCATGTGGACCTTATGTGGTACTATCCAACACCCATAGTGCAACAATGAAGATTTACTTTTAAGGTTTCCAATGTCCTCATCATGGTTAGGAGATGATGAGCATGAGAGAGGCTCACAGTCTGTCTCCTTCCTTCTCCTGCATTAAAGTTAACCTAGGCACTAACCTTGTAGCCCAGGGCTGAAGTGGGTTTTTTTGGAAAGGGGATCTGGCCCATCTTTTTCTCTGTTATCCCAGGCCCCTGATATGAAGTTACATATTAATAGTTAATCTACTAGAATTCACTAAAACTTAGTTTTAAGGGGTGGGGTACAATTAGAGAACTGACTGATTGCTTTTAAAAGGAGGGAGGAGAGGAACGCCACAGCTTTTCGCTCACTACAAAGTGACACAAATGTTCCTGCAATTAGTTTGAGCAGAAATCTGAACATTCAGTTTGAAAGCACATCAAAGTGCAAGTAGATAAATAGGTACCGCTCTGGCAGGAAGGTAAACGGCGTTTCCGTGCGCTGCTCTGGTTTGCCAGAAGCGGCTTAGTCATGCTGGCCACATGACCCGGAAAAACTGTCTGCAGAAGCGAACAGACGCCGGCTCCCTCGGCCATTAAAGCGAGATGAGCGCCGCAACCCCAGAGTCATTCGCGTCTGGACCTAATGGTCAGGGGTCCCTTTACCTGAACATTCACAACCCGAGGGGTACATATGGATATATACCTTTAGGTGACAGGAAGAAGTCACTTTGTTGTCCTGCCACTTTTTCTCATGAAGTAACACAATGGGTGCTGCCCTAAGCTGAAGGAGGGTGGGCTAGAATTGTAATAAGTTCTAACACTGTAATAAGATTGTTTATTTAATTAACGGAATATGAATCTACACAATCTTTCTTTCTGGTTCAGGCCAGCCCGTATTTCATTCATTCTGTCCCCTGTTCCCACTTCTTCCTCTGGCTTCTGTCATGCAGTTTCTATATGCTTCAGTAAGTCTCCCCCAGTCTTTATCCAGTAAGTCTCTCCCTTCTGTTATGTTAAATGTGCTTCTTAAAACCCTTTCCTGGACCACCATAGTACTATATTCACTGCTGCTTAGTGCAGCAATCTTCTGAAAGTGGCTTGGAGGTGTGCATTCAGCCTGCATATTACCCACAAAAAGAAAATATCAGAAACCAAAAACCTGTGATAACATCCCTTAGAGGCTTGCTATAAAACCCACATTTCTAAATGTCTGTTTATTATTCCTGAATTTCCTAGATACAGTAATTAAAAACTAAGGTAAATGAGACTTCTGTTAGAATTCTATACATTTAAAAGCTTTCATTTCAAAACTGGAATAGTCTATCTATGGTTGTTCCCATTTAATAAAAAGTGAAGACTTGTGTGAAATCTTTTATCCCTGGCTTTAGGTCATAAACTTGAGATTGAAAGTTTGAAATGTGGATAGTATTATTGCTTAAGCCTTTGAGTATTTTTATATCCCACTAGCTCATCTTAAAAATAAATGAAACGCTCTCCAAATAATTACATTTTAATATCCTTTCAGGAAACAAAGTACCCTGAATGAAAACTGGTGTATAGAAAAATGGATAATATTTAACTGGAAGTTTTCAAAGCAGCACAGATGGTTCCTGGGGTTTCAGACCATATCATGGCATGTTTGCACATAACCAAGAACCCCACAAGCACACTCAGAAGTTGTTTGTAATCATTAGTATGGTGGCCACCCAGAAATCCAACCATGACTTTTATATGCTACCTTTTCTCTGCATGGAAAAATTCAGTGAGATTACAAGACAAAATGCTATTTGCCTCACATTACATGTCAGCATTTTTACTATTGCCAATTTGAGAAAAATGTTGGTGTAAGATCTTTCTGGGAGGGGAAGGAGGATAGTGGAGGGTAGTGTGGTTGTAAGTCACTTTGAGTTGCCTTGGGCAAGATAAAGCAAGTAACAAATTTAATAAATAATAAAATAATAATACGGATACAGTAGTGGAGTCACTTTGAAATTATTTTGCCAGTCATCATTGTCTCCATGTCAAAATGCCTTGCTAGCATAAGTAGGCTTATAGTAGGCTGACAGTACCCCCATGACAAAATAAATTAAAATAAAATAAATTATTCACTAGCTGCTAGCCAGAGGTTTGCAGTACTGCAGAGCACAGCTTTAGTATTGTCACAAAATGGCCCTCTACCTATAGGGCCAAACTGCGACACCAAATGACAGATCACAACACTGGATCTCATAAGGCTAATGAGAATTTAACAAATGGGAACACAATTGTTTTCTCACAAATTATATAGAGGAGAATGGGACAGATATGTCCAGCTCCATAAGGTTAGATGTTGAGCACAACAAAGAAAAACCAAAACATATCCTCTATGTGAAACCCTCAGAAAATATGGTTTGAAGTGGTCTGCAAACTACAGTTTCTATTAACTTCGATTTTGGCCAAATGCCTGAATTAGCAAAGCATAGCTGCAGCTGTCATCCCACTTCTAGGTGCCACTAAATCTACAGAAAGGAGAACTAAACAGGCCAAAAAACAAAAAAACAAAAACCCCAGCTAGCCAACTTTAAACCATGGCTTTCAGTTTGCCAATTATTTGAAAGCTCAAGTCATGGGTTGCGCACTAAAACCATGGCTTCTACAAACCATGGTTTGTCAATGTCCAATGTCTTTCATAAGATGAACGTAGAGAGCACAAGGAAATTAATGTGGGTAATATCTATGTCCATTATCTAAGTATTTTTGTTGTTTACTCAAGTGATGCCCATGTGTTTTCAAGAGCAGTTTTTCGTGGTTTTTCATTTTAAGGAAAAATGCCTTGTTTTATGTGCTACTTTGCTGAAGGATACAAAATACAGCCTCATGAATAAAAGCCAAGGATGGTTACATTCTATACTTCAATTTTACAGCAGTCTATTTCATGTCTAAAGCAGCATTAGAAAGAAAGCTATTTCCCGTGAGAATGAGATTCTCTCTTTCAAAGAGACCTCTGAAAAACTGATTATCACGATCTCAAACCCAAGGCCTAGGCTTATTAAAACCGTTGCTGAAATACCAGATAGTAACATTCAAAATTACAGCACGTGTTCCCTTGGGCTTGCTGATGTGTTATCCTGTTTCCCAGAGTGAGAAAGACTCCCACTGAATGCTACAAAGGGTTTCCTGACATCACACAAAAATATCCCCTTCTGATTTTAGTGTTCCCACATGGTGGAACAGAAACAAAACGAACAAAGGCACATTGTAGAAACAGGACAGTGGTCATTCTATACCCTGTGAATATCCAGAGGCAACAAAGCAAATACCTAGTAAAGAAAATATGTAGATAACTTAACTCATCTGTTTATTAAATTTCATCCTTCTAAATCACTACAGATGACATGGGTTTTGTTGAGACATAATGCCAAACCATGGTTTGATGTTTAAAAAAGAGAAATGAATCTCACATACATCAAAAAACTGATGAGTTTATACAATTATTTATACAATGGCCCCAACATGTCTTGGCCCAAAATGCCTTCGTCAAGGGCCTATTTCCTTGTTTTTAATTAATCAATCTCAAGTTTCTGTTGTCGAAAGAAACTGGCAAAATCTGCACTGAGCACCTTGTATAAAGACCATCCCTTTATGTGCTCTACATGAAGCTACCCTTGAAGATAGTGAAGAACTGAAATTGGCGTAGAATGTGGCCACCAGGCTACTGAGCGGCATTGTGAACTCAAATGGCAGCAATTCCTGAGGAACTGGACCAGCTGCTGATTTGCTACTGGGCTCAATTAAAATCTTGACATTAGTTTATAAAGTGCTATATGGTTTGGGACACGCATAATCAAAGGAGTACCTCTCTCAATATTTGGTACCTCGGACCCTTAAGATCTGTGAGAGTGGTCTTCCTCATGGTCCTTCCTATGACTACAATATGCAGTGACCCAAGATAGGGCCTGCTCTGCTGTGGCACCCTGGTTATACAATTCCTTCCCACTAGAAATATGACTGCGCCTCCTCACTGCTAGCTTTTCGTCACAAAGTGAACATGTTCTTCTTTCATCAGGCATTGGGAAGTTGGGAGCAAATGATTTTAATATATGTGTTTACAGTCCTGAGATTCTGTGCACAGGATTTCAGCCAGTGTCTGTCAAAGGCTCCACTGTTCTGCCATGGGGTAAATAGATTGTGTGTTACGTTGCTGTTCAAGGCCTTGTATCACATTCCTCTGGACATACAGCAACACATACTCTACCTCACTCATCAAATTTTTCCCACAATACTATTCCTTTAAAAAACCCTCTGCTTCATAAGGGTTCAGACTGATAGTGCAATTCTATTCACATAAGTCTAAAGTAATTCTATAGGGACACAGGTGGCACTGTGGTCTAAACCACTGGGCCTCTTGGGCTTGCCGATCGGAAGGGTTGGTGGTTCGAATCCCCATGACAGGGTGAGCTCCCCTTGCTTGGTCCCAGCTCCTGCCAACCTAGCAGTTCGAAAGCACGCCAAAAAAAGTGCAAGTAGATAAATAGGTACCACTCTGGTGGGAAGGTAAATGGCGTTTCTGTGTGCTGCTCTGGTTTGGGTGTTCCGTTGCGCCAGAAGCGGCTTAGTCATACTGGCCACATGACCCAGAAAAACTGTCTGCGAACAAACGCCAGCTCCCTCGGCCTGTAAAGCGAGATGAGAGCCACAACCCCAGAGTTGTCCGCAACTGGATTTAACTGTCGGGGTCCTTTACCTTTAAAGGTAAAGGTAAAGGTACCCCTGCCCGTACGGGCCAGTCTTGCCAGACTCTAGGGTTGTGCGCTCATCTCACTCTATAGGCCGGGAGCCAGCGCTGTCCGCAGACACTTCCGGGTCACGTGGCCAGCGTGACAAGCTGCATCTGGCGAGCCAGCGCAGCACACGGAACGCCGTTTACCTTCCCGCTGGTAAGCGGTCCCTATTTAGCTACTTGCACCCGGGGGTGCTTTCGAACTGCTAGGTTGGCAGGCGCTGGGACCGAATGACGGGAGCGCACCCCGCCGCGGGGATTCGAACCGCCGACCTTTCGATCGGCAAGTCCTAGGCACTGAGGCTTTAACCCACAGCGCCACCCGCGTCCCCCCTTTACCTTTACCTTTAAAGTAATTCTAACTCTGCAATCTATGTATGTCTTTTCAGATGTAAACACCACCGAGTTCAATAGAACCTATTTTCACGTTAAGTGAGTACAGGATTGTAGCTGAAATCATGCAGAATTAGCAAAGTTATGCAAATTAAGAAAACCTTCCTACGTTTTGTCAGTTTGTAACACTTCAAGGCCAGACACATTGTGTTTCACTGGTGCAGTTTGTATTTTCTTAGTGCAGTTCTTGATGTAGATGTACTCCCTTGTGTGTGAGCTGTTCTGAGATAGAAAACTGGGTTAACCCACTTTTCATCAAGTTTACTTGGAAGAAACCAGACACTATAAAATCTCAGTCATGCTCTGTAACCTGGCACTCCCTCAAAGCTTCCCAACATACAGTTGTTGTGCATTACGCCTTCAAGGCCTTTTCTGCTCCCTGTAGACTACAGAGTAAAAACACACACAATGGAATAAGAAACCTTCCTTAAAGAAACTGTTTGACGGAAGATCAACGAAGCAGAGCCATACAGAAAGCCAAAGCTGTTGTGTGTACTTGTCCAGGAAAATTGGTATGGTTTGCTGCTAAAACGTGACTATCTTTCAGATTGCTATTTATTACTAAGCTGAGAAAACTGAGGGAGTTTCTTTTTCAGATGTGAGATGCTATAAATTGACCGCGCAGTAGATCTTCTGTAGATAAACAGCTCACATCCTTGTATCTTTATTAACAAACACCCAAGTTCTCAATGAGTAAGTGCTGAAATATGACGCATCAGAAATGATGCAACGTACAAGCACAAGGAAAACTACACAAGCAGCCAGCTGCTGTTGTAAGATGCTAGTAGGCATGCAGTTATGCAGACATTTGGAAAATGCTCTAGATATGTTGGAAGTAACTGCTGTGGTTGTCAAACGAAAGCTAAATAAGAAGGTATACAGTGACATTTCTCCTCCTTTCGTTTAGTGAAAATATTTGTTAAAAGAATGCTCCAAAATTTTCTGGATGAGGCTCAACTAATTTGAAACGGATAATTTTTTAACGATTGCCTATGCAATACACAAACATGAGCAAATATAGATGGGCATTTTAGTTATGCAAGTTATTTAAGTTATGAAAATGTATGACCACTGAGGGGACCACTAGGGGCGCATCAGAAGATGGCTGACAATAACATCTCTCCGACCCACACGAGGTAAATTGGAGGCTGTGATGGGAGTAAATAGCCTCCCTACCCCCCCAGGATTGTGGTGGGGGACTGCCCTTGCCTGCTGTGCCCTATACCACCCCCGAATTTGTGGGGATGGGGGCACTAGGCACAATGCCCTCCTGTGGGATTTCGGCGCTCCTGGACGCGCCACTAGCTGCAAGAACTTCAAAAGAAACAATTTGGATGAAGCGAATGCACATATTTGAAGGAAGAAGGGGGAGTAAAGACTGCTAACAGAAGAGATCTCTGATAAAACAAGACGAGCCAGAGGAACAAGTATAAATCATGAGAAGATACGCCAAGACTCGGTATGGCAAAGGGACTGATGGGGGGGGGGGGACTTTCCTTTCTTTCCTTTATGTGATTAAACAAGAATCCCCCCCACTCACAAGTCAGAAATGTCGTTTTAAGGACTTAAGCTGTGGATTTAAGGCTGTGTGGAGATAAACTTTCGAACCAAAGCATGTTTTAAGAAGAGCGTGGAATGTATAAGGGCTTTGGAATAACGCAGTTAAAAATACCGTCGCCATATTGGGAAGTTCTGTCGGAGGACTTAAGTCTGAGAGGAGAAATAGAGTAATAGTGCTGTCTTTATATTGTGGGTGAAATTCCTCAGTGGGACTTAAGAACGACAGTTCTGTAATTAATGATGGAAAGAGCGCTGTTATCTATGAAGGCGATGATATATGGAAACCATCTCGATTTGAGGACTGGAAAAACGGAAAAATTCACACAGGATTATTATTGGTGTTTATCGGCTTAAGGAGACTTAAGAGAAGAGATCATAAAGAAAAAAGAGAAAATATATGAACAAGATGTGATGTGGAAACAGCAAGATAAGTCTGGATAACTTTGTTTGGACTGATTTGGACATTAACGCAGTAGCAAGATGATGATCAGAATCCCCCTTCGGATCTTGAAATATGGGTTCCCTCAACAAAATTTAAAATTCGGCTTTGTAATTCAGAATTTATGTGATTTGATTTGATTTGATTTGATTGGCCGGTTAATAAAAATTATTTTTTTAAAAAAGAAAATGTATGACCACTGCAGCAAGAAGACAGTCATCTGTATCACTTCTCCATGCAACAAAAACAATTTTACCACTCCGCTGCTTCCATGAGTTTCCAAACGGGTGCACTTGTAGTAAACTTCTCTTCATGATAAAACCGGTACATCAATTCTCCATTAGTCTTTCGATCATGGTGAGAGACTGCAATGCTAGACTACGTAGACTTGATCTTGCTCAGGAAGAAACAGGCTTCCAAAAGAGGTTGCCAGAAACATGGAAAGCAAGTTCCTCCCCCCTCAGTGAACTGACTGCTCACACAGTTGTATGATGTGACACATAACAGGGAAACAGAAGGGGGAAGGCAGGCTCCAAGAAACTTCTGCTGTGACTCCCAAACATAGCACACAGAGCTGGAGCAAAGCTGATCCGCCAAGAAACTTACCATTCACGCCTTTGAGACTCCCATTGATGCCATCCCCATGCTGCCTCTTCTGCGCATTCTTGAATTCCTTTAGGGATAAGTAAAGGACTTTTCGTACCACCCTCTCCTCCGACCATGGAATCCCATCACTATCATCCTAATAGAACAAGAAAAAAAAGAAATGAGACATTTTACTTAATATTTCAAAACATGCACATATACGTTATTCTGGCTGCCAAAATGAGTTTTCAGCTTTTTCAAAAAACAAACTTTTGGGGTTGTTGTGAAGACAAAATACCGCTGTAAGGTTTATAGGATAATGGATGGGATTAAAAAACATTCTTTTGAAGAAATAAGCAAATAAAATGAAACACACAAAAATGTAAGACATCTGTTTTCTTGGCTTTAATTTTTAATAGAAGGGAGCAATAAATATGTCATATTCAAAAATGTGCTGGAGGTGAAAAAGGAGAATGGAACATTTTACCATGTGGCAGACATTTAGTTAAGCACAAAAATACTGGAAGATTATTATTAGAATAATAACAGAAATATTGAAATATGAAGTTCCCTTAGATCCCGTACTGATATCGCCGAACTATGTATCACCACCAAAAAGAAGGAAGATAACAAACTTAAACCCTATGGGTGGAATTCACCCAATGAACCCCATCAGTGGCAGCCCTACCAAGGACACCCTCTTGCGCGATGGGGCTTTCCCCCCACTTCTGCCCCCCACGTGTTCCTGCACCTCCTGAAATTGGCTGGATTTGTGTGGGAGAACCCCTGGAACAGCACATGGGGGAGGGGGGTCGTTCTATCAGGCAAACTGCAATGCTTGCGTAGACAGAACAATTGTAATAGCGCAACACTGAATTCCACCCTATTTGTTAATAGCTGCAAGGATGTTATTGGCTGAAAACGGGTTACATTACTGCCTCCCTGGAAAGAATGGTTTAACAAACTTGGGGATTTGGCTATGATGGCAAAAAAAACCACCTTCTTATATAATAACAACAACTGCAAGTGAATGCAGACATAAGTTCTGATAGGTCTTTAGGTTTTGTAAGAATAAGGCTGCAATTTTATGTTATTTCATAAAGGTAAAGGTACCCCTGCCCATACTGGCCAGTCGTGACCGACTCTAGGGTTTGCGCGCTCATCTCGCTCTAGAGGCCGGGAGCCGGCACTGTCCAAAGACACTTCCAGGTCACATGGCCAGCGTGACGAAGCTGCACTGGCGAGCCAGCACCAGCGCCACACATGGAAACGCCGTTTACCTTCCCGTTAAGTAAGCGGTCCCTATTTATCTACTTGCACTTAGGGGTGCTTTTGAACTGCTAGGTGGGCAGGAGCTGGGACCGAACGGCAGGAGCTCACCCCGTCGCGGGGATTCGAACCGCCGACCTTACGATCAGCAAGTCCTAAGCACTGAGGTTTTACCCACAGCGCCACCCGCGTCCCTTATGTTATTTCATACATACTTGCATAATATTGTGATGCAAAGTATTTTTTGGAGCAGGGTTTTGTTGATTATTCATAATTATTATCAAATTATTAAATAAATGGGGGGGGGGGAGTAGACTAACAGGCCCGTTAACTTCAATGGGTATATTCTGAACTGAATTTAGCTGGATACAACCCATATAAAATACTAATCTTTTGCTATCATGTTTCCTATGTTCCAATTTCCCCATTCTGCCAACATGTTTTTTGAAAACAGTTCTTTGCCCTAGAGTTTCTCAAGGGCTGCACCACTGCCAAGTGAGAAAATTAGAGTTTTTTGGATGACCTTCATTTCGAAAAACATGAGCCAACTCACTAACACAGTTCAGTAAGGAATCCAAACACCAGTATCAATAATCCATTCCAGAGGGTAAGAAAGTTTACACGCTGCATGACAAGTATGGTCAATAAGACTGCAATATTTTTTTAACAAAAACAAAAACCTATTTTGAGCGAGATACATCCTGGATACTTAAGGCTGAAAGCAATCCTCTGATCACTGAGCCCAAATGTTTGCTTTCAATTCTGTGACAGATTACTTGACTGCCTGAAAAGGAAAACAGGCAGCAAAATAGTAGTGATAGCAAAGCAAGTTAGCAATTTGGCAGAAGACGATCATTATACACTGGGGAAACACTACTGCACAGTAACAGGAGAAAATTATGCCTAGATTCCTTTGAACATGAAGCATATGTACATTTGAGCCAGAATGACAGCATCTGTGGAAGAGTTCTCAAGGCAAGCATGCCCAAACAAAACTTAGAACCTTTCTTATTTTCTTGCACACAGCCAGCCCCCACCAGTAGGTTCATCACGAGAACGGAAATGGGGAAAATAATGACAAAAAATGATATCTGAAAGAGAATCCCTTCCCAGCAAATAACCTTGAATATTCATAAAGTATGCAATAGAAACTAAAGAATTAAACCACAAATGCCCACTACTTAGAATCAGAGAATTGTAGACCATGAGGGACCACGAGGGTCATCTAGTCCAACCCCTACAATGCAGGAATTTTCTGCCCAGCATGGCTCTTGAACCCGTGACTCTGCGATTAAGAGTCTCTCGCTCTACTGATTGAGCTATCCCAGCTGTTCCCAAAAGAGGAAGGGGGGAAACCACTCAGGTCCCAGCAAGGATCGAACTTGACACCCCTGGCTTACAAGGCCTGTGCTCTAACCACTGGGCTATAGAGCAACTTCTATTACAGTGGTGGTGTAGAAGAAGCCCCAGAGCACCACACGAGAAGCCCACCTTGCAGTTCCACCCCGCATCACATCAGTCCTTGGGAAACTGAATTAAAGCTGCTCAGCTGTTGCAGTGGTTGCCTTGTTGTTGAAGTAACCTAAGTGTCAGGCCTAAGGTTTTCAAAATCTAATGATAATCAGAGTCACAACTTGGTCACATCCACATGAGACATGTTAATGGGGTATTTCACATATTTTATTGCCGCACTGAGCTAAGTCAAATTTTGCGTATTGTCCAAACCCAGGCTTCTTGTTAAACTCTCTCCTCGCTAATTTTGAGGTGGTTAGTGTGCAGAGAAGTAAAAAAAAGACTGGAGATAAGTAGAGGAGCAGATGGCCAGTAGTCTGAAGTCAGAGCTTGGCTAACCAAGTTATGCGAAACATGCCAGTACGTCTTAGTGTTAACTAATAATTAAAGTTAGCACTTATATAAGTCAATCAAAATAGGAAATACCCATTTCTGTTAGGAAATGCTTGATATGATTAAGTCAGCAAAAGGCCAAGGAAGGGCGATACATGATGCTGGAACTTGCTCCCAATCCCTTATTCATGGTTAAGAAATTGGAAACATCAGGTGTACCTTGTTTGACCCAGTGTGCAACTACTGCTTGTTCGTTTGTTTGTTTGTATGTATGTGTGTATGCACAGATATACACACCACATGCAAAAACAAAACAATGAAAACAAAACATACACAATACGTTTCATAATTTCTACTTCTCTGCTGAAAGAGCACAACACACCACTTTTGCTATTAACATGAAATAAGCTCAAAGATGAGTCGTCCTGTCCCGTCCCCCCCGCAAAAAGCACATTTCTGCTCCTATTAAAGCTGTGTAATGCTTTAGGCACTTCACACACAAAAATGAAAACTAATGACAAGACCCTGCTCACATGCTTGCAATCTAAATACTGCAGAGGCACAGGGAGATGCGGACGAAGCAAAGGGAGATTAGCAACGTTATATGGACAGGGTCTTCATAAAAGTTTGCAATCATGATTACACATCAGTGAAAGCGATTTTTTCTTTTCGGTATCTGAAAAAAGAATGCATGCTTATCTAAGATGTGTTTCACGTAGAATTCTAGCAGAAAGCAAGAAACCTACAATTTAATTAACTAGCCTAAAATCTAATTAATTAGGACGTGAAGAGAGAAAACGCAGCCGTTTGTATTGTTTCACTGACAGAGTGAATTCTGCTGATAGGATTAATTTTTAAATTATTCCTGGCACACACTGAGCAGCAGAGCTAGTGACCTACGAAAGGTACAATCCATCTTCTGGGACATCGCCGTCATCAGTCTAACACAGAGGACACTGAAAAGGAGACTCAAGTGAAAGGTATTTCTGACATACCGTTTGCCTTGGTTGTGGACAACTTGTCATTTAAAAGTTGAATTAGAAGGAGATTATTTCTGGTTCCCCTTCTGTAGATACTGGAAAATACAGCTGCTAAGCTGATATAATTCCTGGTGGTGTAAATCTATGTAATATCAGATCTGGAAAATACAAGCAAGTTCAGCTAATCTAGCTCCCACTCTAGATCTGAAATACAATTTTCCTGTTTTATCATTGAGGGTTTTTTTTGGGGGGGGGTTGTGGTGTGTGTTTTCATTTTGCTTTGTTTTCCTGTAAGTCACTTTGAAACCCTTATATATTTAAATGTAATTTTAATTAACACCACCAACCAATCACCTAAGATTTTCACACACACACACACACACACACACACACACACACACACACACACACTTCTAATAGTATGTTTTCACACTCAAGTACTACTAAGCAGAGTTCATTCCCATATTTCTGCCAGGCATCTTCACATCATTTGCACTCTTCACATCATTCTTGCACTGACTTCTGATTCGTGTCCAGCCAGATTCAAAGTGCTGGTTCTGACTTTTAAAACCCTAAATGACTGAGTCAGTAGAGCACGAGACTCTGAATCTCAGAGTTGTGGGTCCGTGCCTCATGTTTGGGAAAAGATTCCTGCATTGCAGGGGGTTTGGACTAGACGACCCTCATGGTCCATTCCAACTCTACAATTCTCCAATTGTATGATACTGTCTGCCAGTTGAGATCTTCAAGGTGGTGTTCTGTTGTGCATGCCAGAAATCAGGCTGGTGACAATGTATTTTAAACTTTGTATGTTGCTCTGGCACCATGCTTCTGTATTGTGCTAACTTAACTTAAAAGACCATGAGTTTCTGCCTTAGTTTCCTCCTGTTAAACACATCAGCAGATTTTAGGTTAAGACTAGCCTTCAGCAAACAGGAGCCAGAGTCCAATGTAGCAAAGAACCTCTAGAGGAGAAGCTAGGCTATTTGTTTTATTGTATGTATACAGCTTGACAACAGTGATTATTTTATTTGAAGAGTGAGTTCATAAGGTACTGCGATAGCTTGGAGCATGTATATTATGACTCAGTGTTGTCTGGCAAATTTCCAGTTCTGTTCCTAGAGACTTCCCAAGCAAACACCTCCTGACCCCATTTCTCGTGCCAGGTCTTCAGACAGCAGAACCACCCCTGACAAAAATTAAACAAAATTAAAATGAGCGTTTGTAATCACCTCTCTGAACAGGTTGAGCACAGCGCTTACTGAATAAATGAGCATTTATATGAGTGCAGTCTCCAAAGGGCCCTCCTACACACTGAACTAAAAGTACCAGAGAGGGAAAATGCCTCCAGCCTTCCATGCTAAACCTGACAGGAAAAGCTGCACTGCATGTGAAAACCTAACCTTTTGGGATTAAAGAAGAACAAGCTCTGCTCCCCTCCCACAAAGCCATTTTTAAATGTACCGTATTTTTCGCTCTATAACACGCACCTGACCATAACACGCACATTGTTTTTAGAGGAGGAAAACAAGGGAAAAAATTCTGAATGAAACAGTGGATGTATCATTTTTGTGCTTCATGATGTGGCCACAGACATGTGATCTGATGGTGAATTTGGGGTAGCTCAATGCAAAGATCCTGAGGATCCATGTGGATCCATGCTTTTTAACCACGTTTTTGCACCATTGCAGCCCCAGGCAACAGTGGGTGTGTGATTTTTGGAGGGCAGGCTGCTATGTGATCTGATGGTGAATTTGGGGTGGCCCAATGCAAAGATCCTGAGGATCCATGTGGATCCATGCTTTGTAACTACATTTTAAGTGGGGAGTGAAGGAAAAACACAGAAGGGACAAGAGAGCGGTGTGCAGAGAAGCAGCTGGCTAAGAAAGCAGGAGAGAGATTTTACGGGAGGAAAGAAAGGCAAAAGTTTCCACAAACCGAAGCCAGCTTTCTCTCTCCTCCTGCATGTTTTCTGGCTGCCTGCGAGGAGCACGGAGAGGAATTAGAAGGAAAGACCTCTGCTTTCCCCTCTGCTTGCCTGGAGGGGAGGGGATTTGCCTGCTCTTTGTTCCGTTTGAGCAAACACAGCAACGAAACAGAGGAGGGTGGGCAGTAAGACCCTGAGGCAGAATGCAGGAAAGCAACCACTTCCTCTTTTCAGGTTTCCCTCTCCGACACAACGCACGGTTGATTTTTGCTGATTTTTGTTCCTGCGCTCCCCTAATCGGCTCCAGGGACCCCCCCCCCCCACATTCGCTCCATAACACGCACAGACATTTCCCCTTCCTTTTTAGGAGAAAAAATCTGCGTGTAATAGAGAGAAAAATACGGTAACTGGAGTCTCTTACCTGTGGGTGAGAGTACATCCACAGCTGGAACAAAAGGAAGCATCTGCATTCAAAAGCTACATTACAGGCAGTGACCTATTTGTGCGGGGATTACATTTTGAGGCACTGTGTGCTTATTGGAGTCGCATATAATCGGAACACCCATTGAAAGCCTACAGACACCCCGCCCCACCCCTGCCCCTTTTGGTGATGTTTTTGGGTCACTTCTGGATTTGGTGCAAACCATGTGTGTGCAGTCACACATATTTTGGACATGCCTAAAGCAGTTGCTGCCTTTCCTTAGATAAATGGGTGTATCATGGCTGGAATCTGCAGTGCTGCTCAGGCATGCCCAAGGTCTTGCATGTGCCCAGTGGGATTTCCCCCCTCCCCTTATTCTCACTACCACTTCTAAAAATAATACTTAGAATTCGTGCAATGCTTTTTAGCGTATTCAGAGTACATAATTTACATCGGGATGGTTCACACACCACACTAAGCAAACAAACGACCTGGTTTTGGGAGACTGGATCATGGCCTCTTTGCTCCTCTTTGCTGTTGTTCTCCAGCTATGCCATTCTGAAATCTACCTGTTGTATAGTAGGCTAGCTACCACACACACATCCCCTTCTATCCTTAGATCATTTGCAGAAATGTTACTTGTGGCACTGCACCCTAGACAGTATCAGAGGGTGGTGACCCAAAAACAAGCATTTCCTGTTGTTGCCTCTGTACTGTGGGATGCCCTCAACTTTGCCATGCATAAAGCAGCAACCATCCATTGCTTCAGATGTCTTGTGAAGGCATATCTTTTTGTACCAGCTTTCCCTGACGAAAAAGATTGGACCCTGCCCTACATGTTTGAGTAATTTCTGAATTTCTGTTTAATTTACTTGTATATGTTTCTATACTGCTGTTTTATTGGCTAATACTGAGACACGGTTTAACTTAGTGTTATGTGCAAAGTGGGCCTCTGACAATGAAGCAATTTCCAGCACAGCATTCACAGTCCACCCCATGATTGCACTGTAGTTTGCAAATATTTGATTCCAGAAACTCTGCTGGATTGGGCAGGTCCACCACATATGTATGTGGGTACCAAATAACCTCATAGTTCCTCCATCTTAGGGGAGGTGGGGTTTTTTATATATGGTTTTAGTTGTAGTGGTGTAAAGCACAATATAAATGTAAGGTCTTAAACGAATTTCCTTAATTTTCACAACTACTGACATTAAAGGATGTTTACTCTAGGTAGATGACCAAATACAAGGACTTTGAGAAGTCTCCCAAAACCCTTTCTCACATAGTCTTTAGCTCCTCTGTTATATATTGTTATTTAACATTTGCAGAATACAATGATATAAATGTTTACAATGCAGTCAAAAGGTCTTGTGCCGTTCGTTTTGACACTAGGAGTGGAACTTAAACCTTGTATTTGCTGGAGAAGAAACATGGTTCCCCTACCCATGCTCAACTGTTACTATAATTACCGTAGTTTTACAGCTGTAGAGCCACATCCTGGTGCATATGAAGAACACTGGGAGATGCAACTATAGAAGCTTGTTCATTCATTTCAACAGACACTCCTAATCCATACACACAGAGAAACATGTGAGAAGAATCTTATAGGTCAAGTACATCCTCTGCATGTATAAAATTTCCTCCAGTGTCAGGGCCCTCCAGTTAAAAGAGCTTAAGTAGCAAGGCTGGGAAAGAACGCTGCCTAAGAACATGAACAGCAGCTGTCAGTCAGGAATCGACAGCATGTATTTAATAACTTGGACTCACTCGGAATAAGGCATCGTTACATGTACCTACATGCGCAGACTGGAACCCTCTAGTCCAATAAAAGGGCAGACTGCATATCCAAGTACATGCAGCTCTCCAGAATGAGGCTTAGGTGAAGAGGCTGCTTTAGTTAATGTGTACCCGATACTTATAAAATAAGGCACACAATGCCAGTGGTTTTCTTGTAGGTTTTTCAAGCGAGTTACTGTAAAAAAATAATAATAATAAAATCCTTAACCCAAACAGTAAATCCAGACTAACTGGTGTTGACATTTCCCCATTCATCAAGGGAAAAGGATTAAAATTGAAAGGTTTCTCCTCTGGAGACAGTAGCTTGAGTTCAGCAACTTCCCTAATGCACCAGCTAATTGAATTGTTATTTTGAAATCTAATGAATTAATCATCCAGAAAGAAAGCAGCTCTGTGAGCGAGTGTGTGTGTAGATATAGATAATACACGCCCACACCAAATGTGTTTCAGAAGCAGAGTCCCACACCTACAGGGGCTTTCCCATTCCTTTCTACCTCCACAACAGGGAATCTCCAAGCATACATTTCATTTCAAACAAAAGGAAAAGGAAACTGCTGTGCACAAGGATTTGAATCAGGCCTGGTTTGTCCACAAAAATAAAAGCACAGTAACTGAAAGGTCCTACCTTTTACACATTCTGAGGGTATGCCAAGTAACTGTTTTCTCTATAACAGCACTGAACATGAAGTGTTAAGGGAGGTGGGGAGCATTTCCCAGAGAAGATGCAAATAGAAAGGTGGGGGGAGATGTTGCCATCATTGCTGGGGGTTTTGCACCACAATTGCTCTGCCACTTTGGGACAAGCAAGTGATCTTCATGAAAATTGGCACAATCCCTCTGAAGATTGCGTTTGCAGATACGTTTATTTATAAACCCCATTGCCCCCATCCTTAAGCAACCTGGAATGCATGCAAAGCATTTCAAAATATTTAGTGTGTGTCCATAATGCTCTATTTTACACATGCCGGCAAGGTAACCTGCCCCCCAAAACATCCTATGCCATAGAGATGAAAACCTAGGTGTAAATCTGCCATCGAGCCACACTAAAAATAATCAAGAGGGCCTGATCATCTAAATAAATAAATTGAATAAAATAATTCATGTGAATTTCTATATCTTAAGATTGAATACTACCAACAAACCTTGAAAACGGCAACCTTTGTTTCTTTTAAAATGCAGCAAAAAACCCCACAATTACTACAAAGCACAGTCCTGACCGTCTGGGTATCTAGCCACTGACAGAGGCTTTAACCAAACAAAATCAACTGAACAGCTGCCAAGTCTGCTCTTTGAGGGTGGGGTTATGTCAGACATCTAATATAATAGTCAACATATGCACATGTGCTGTATGACATCCATGTTTATGGCTCAATGTAGATCTATAAGATCTGTTAAAATATAGAGGCAATGCTTCATTCCATTGCTGACTGAAGGGCTTTTATCACTCTGAGGATAATCAAGACCCTGTGCAACATTTCTTTATTGTGCATCTGGACAGAGGGCTAGATTCAACTAAATACATGCCCTAGTGACAACAAGTGCAATGTCCTGTTAGACCAATGGGGCATCTGTGCCTCTCTCTGAAATTGGCTGTCTCCCTCCCTCCCTCCCTCCCTCCCTCTCTCTCTCTCTCTCTCTCTCTCTCTCTGTGTGTGTGTGTGTGTGTGTGTGTGAGAGAGAGAGAGAGAGAGAGAGAGAGAGAGAGAGAGAACACCTCTCTCCCCCCAGAGCAGCATGGGAGAAGGACAGGGGAGATGGTTCCGTCTAGCAAGCAGAAATACTTGAAACTGATGGAACGATTGCAATAGAGCAACACAAGTATTTTCAGTAACTTCAAATGAGTAATGCAATATTTAGCAATACTATCACCCGCAGTATCACCGACTTTTCTAAAGATTGCTAATCTAACTCTGGTTTCAACACTTTCCCCAAAGTATCTGTCACCATGTATGCTAAACAAATAATTCTTTATTCATTTCAGTGCTGCTCACATCAAAGCATGTGTTCACCGAGCAGCAGCTAGCTAACTCATTCCATCAGTGCAAGTATTTTTGTCTGTGCAATGGAACTTTCTCCCTACTCTCCCCACGCACCCCTTAAATCGGTTTTGGGGGTTCACCCAATCTTGCAGAAGTGGTTTGGGGAGGGGGAGTTCCATTATGCAAGCGGAAATCTTTGTGCTGAAGGAACAAGTTAGTAGAATACCACCCACTGTTTTTAAGTAAAGGTTCCTTGACATTATTTTGACACCACCATTGATTAAGCTATTTCATGGCTATTATGCACTACTTTTTATTATGACACTGCATAGAGGTTATCACATGCAACACTGTGTGTCCCCTGTCCTTGATAAAAATACTGCTTGCAATAATTTGGCCTACCGAGAACTCGTAAGATTTTTAGAGTAATAGGTTATCTGCATGGCTGTCCTACCAAGTGGACTTTTCTTCCTGTATTGGAATTTAATTTGCTATTAATGGGGGGTTTCATTAATGTGCTATTTCCAATATAACTGTTATTTTATGGATGGCTGCATCATCTTGTTTTATTGTCCTAGATCATAATATTGCACTTAATGCTTTGCTTTCACGTGGTTTAGTTTTTCTGTTTTCAGGTTTTTCTTCATTGGTTTCCCCCTGATAACAATGATCAGTTGAATCAGCAGCAGACTGTTTGGTCTATGCTCTCTTCTCAACCTTCTCCTCAGATGCAGTCTCCCCTAGCAACAGACGTTACTGCTTTATACAATATCAGATCACTGATCCATCTGGCTCACTGCTAGCTACACTGACTGGAAGTGGCTTTTCAAGGTTTTAAGCACAGCTCTTCTCAGTCTTACCTGCAAATGCCAGGCATTGAACCTGGAACCAACGGCATACAAACCACATCTCCTATACTAGTGAGCCACTTTAACATCATCACTACAAAGATATTTTCACTAATCACAGGTATCTCACGTCACAGTTTTCTAAGTCTACTTTGGATAGCCAAAAATGCTGCAGTCTTGAATTTTGCCGAGCCGCTGTTGTTTGAAGAAGACATGCTGCACCTTTGAAAACAAAACTTGCAAGACCATGGCAATAGTAAAGTAGGATAGCATCATTTAATTTCTATTTAACAGAATCTTTGAAACATCAAAGCAGGTGAACATTATGCCATGAGGAGCTCACAGGTCGCACTGCAACACAACAGTATTTTGCTAACATGCCAAAGTACAGTGTGCTGCTAAATAACCTGACAGAAGAAAATGCTGGTGCTATTAAGGTAGGAATTGAACAAAAATACCCTGGGATTGCAACTTCACAGTAAAAGGAGGGTTTCGTACTATCTGTGCCCTGTTTTATATTTTCCAGAATAGAAAAAGACAATTCTGTGGATTAAGCACAGTGATGGTCAACACGAATGGAACACCATTAGCTGGGCAAAAAGAGATTTAGGTTAGCCAGCAAGAGAGAAAATGCTTTGTGTTAAGGTTCTAGTGTGCATGCAGTTTTGTTCTCAGATAGGAAGCATACTAGATTTTACTGTGTAAAATACTTACACAAGGCACATCTTATTCAACTACAAGTTTATTAGCTGGAAGTTTATAGTGCAAACATTTTCTTCAAAGTCTTTAAATTTCTGTGGTCAAAATCAAACATTTGACTTCTAAGTGGTCATTGCCTTTGGGTATTAAAAATTAAACTCAATAAGAGTGGATAAATTAGATTCTCAAAAGCATAAGAGCCAACTCCTAGGGACCAAAGTCCCTTCGCTGCCGCCACCCTCAAACTGAGAGCCCTCAAAGTTAATGGGCATTGCCATTCAAATGGTGTGTGCGTGCTGCATAATGTGATTGATTATGTGGGGTGGGGCTTACCTGGCTGCCCCAATATTTAATTCAAGTTAGCACCCCTTCTCAAAACACTTCCCCCCAACCAAATCATAAAACTGTAGGTCCATGGCAACAATGCAAACAGGATTAATTAATAAGGGTGAGTAATCCACTAAACATACTTTGAACAGCCTTGCAGGTATCAGAAAGTGGCTTCTGTCTCATTTAGTTTTAATCTTGGCTGTGAGGCGTGGAAGACCTGCTTCCTGCCTTGCAGGCCTTTCCCCACCTGGCCTAGAAGGAACTGACTCCAGCTACTAAAGCTGAGGTTGTCATACTCACCACTGAATGTCGTTGCTATTCACCCCTAATTCCAGCCTCAACACAGATCCTTCCACTCTTTTCTTTTTGTACTTGATGGTACAAGTCTAACGACATTCAGTGGTGAGTATGACATTTTACCACAGAATGTAGAGTAACTTGGCAAGAGGAATTCTGTGAACAATATCTACTCTTCTACAGTTTCCTGGAAGACCTTGCCCCAAACAATCTGATGTCACCGGAAGTACAAAAAGAAAAGAGCGGAAGGTGTATGCTACCTTTCAAGAGGCATGCCATCAATTGACTATGCTGTACGTGAGGAGACAGCAAATACAAGATGATGTAAGGGAATTCATTCAACCTCATGTTGACAGTAGGCTTGTACTAAAGTTTTTAAAATGGTGATATGATATTGTGTTAGGACTGCATATTTATAAGCTTTCCTTGCATATTGACAAACTTCTCAACTGCACACAAAATTAGACTAATTAGAAAGTAGGCTTAAATTAGACTTAAAATGTACTAATTTTGAGTGTGTTGAAGAACCAACATAATAGTACCTCTTATTCCAAACCTGTCAGACACGTAGTCTGAAAACAAGAAGCAACTGCAAACAAGTTTAAACTGGCTGTGAAGAACACAATGTTGCCTTCAATTTTGATATTAGTGTTCTTGAAAAACTACAAGCCTTCCCCTTTTTTTAGTGTGTGTTTATAAATTAGAGAATGCTGCATTTCATAAAAATCATATACTTCAGAGCTTATGAATTCTGACAATGTACCCAATGAACAGGAAACTTCAATCTTGCAAAAGTACCACATGGTTACTCTCTCTACCTTGAGTGTTAAACCTCACTCTAGCTTGGAGAGAGGTTGCTCTTCCGTTTTATTTTCAGTTTGTTCAAGTAGTGAAAACCATTCCCTCACTCCGTGGTGAACTAGGACTAAAACCGTGATCTCTCGGGTTGAAGTCCAACCATCTTATCCAGTGGCCCACAGTGTCACTTAATGCTTAGGATGCCTGCTAGGTTACAACAATATATGGCATACATAGCACGTTGACCAAATGCCAATTAGGTCACAACGTTTTTAAATAACTTTGCAAAGCAGTAACCCTTGGGCTGCAATCCAGACCAATGCTGGATGTATTTAAACACTCTTAAAATGGGGGAAGGAATTGAAATAGGTGCCTACATATCAAGAGATGAACTGCCACACTAGATTAGACCAAGGAACCAATGAGCCCAGGACTCCATCGCCCTGTATTAGGAAGGCAGGCAGGTGCTCCAGGGAAGTTCATAAGCAGGTCAATATGTAGATAGCTATCTTCTGTGCCAATTCAGGACCTCCTTGCGGCTGTTATTTTAAAGTAAAAGAGCAACCTAAGAGAAACGGCTATGTGTTTAACATTTCATTTAAATAGCCCCTGGTCCCCACAATCTCCCAGAGTAATCTAAGGAGGCATTTGAAGAAGCTCAAGAGGCAACCAAAGCATGATGGTTTAAGAGTGCCATTATAGCCACATCTGCAGTTTCCAAACCACTGCAGTATTAGTGTAATAGCTTTATTTTAATTCTTCTTTTTGGTACATATTGCAACAGCAAGTCTTCATCACTCTGCATGAGAAAACAACCTAAATATGAAACACTTCTAAACCTGAACGCTCTGGCAATCCTGCTACACCACAGTGCACAAACTCTTCCTGGCAGTCTTCAGAATCTATTTTGGGCAGAAGTGCAGGTTTTTCACGGGGGGGGGGGGGGGGAGATTCACAGCAGGAAATCCCTAAAGAGGGAGGAAGAATGCTGCCTGAATAGGCTGAAGACAAAACAAGCCTCACTAAGGACAGGGCACTTTCTTCCCATCTGGAAAAAAAACCCAACACTCATGCTGCATACATCAAGTTTCCAGAAGTGTAGGGGGGACGCCCCCCTCCCCTCCTCGGAGACACATGTTTCTCAATATCCTTTCATAATTCACTAAAAGGGGAAACATGTCCATATTTCACTGAAATACACCACTTCCTCCCCCTCCGTTCTAAATAATAAAGTTATATAAAGATCCACAGTTATGGCTTCTTCACTTCCTACTAGAACATTACAAGAAGCTTGCAGAAAGATAAATCTACTCAACCCTTTACATTTATTCGGGCCAAAGTCATGTACACCTGTCTTTATTCCCAATTCTATGCTCCAACACTTTTGGGATTGGCTATCCCAGTTCTGAAGTACCCAGACACCTGTTGTTCAGCTGTTAACAAACCAGGCCCATTTATGCTTGTGTTGTGTTTACAAGGCCATCAAGATGCCATGGCTGCTATCCCACACTACCTGGCAGAAAGAGTTGGCTGCTAGTGCAACTATTTAGTTCAATTTGACCGTTGGAATTCAGCTGGTTCTTTCCCTACTCTTGAGGAGACCACTGTAAGGCTGTAGGAGCCCTGTGCCACTGGCCCAAGGTGAGTCATACACAGGTGGTAGCTGCAAAGAGAAAGGACTAGGGCAGATTCCTTAGGGCTACCAAGCTACCCTACATGACTGGCACTAGAACAGGGAACCATCCTAAAATCATATCATTAAAAAACAAATTTAAACTATTAGGTGTTCCAGAGGCAATCAAACAAAGCATGGCTTAGTGTTAGATGTGAGTCAGGTCATTATGTCTGGCTTGCTCTGGTCCATGGGGTCACGAAGAGTCGGACACTACTAAACGACTAAACAACAAATAACCCCACTCAGAACAGTGGGAATTATTTATGGATACAAAAGAGAGAGACTTCCTGGGTCTCTTAAAATGTATCAGTAAGCGGAAATGAATTATTGCTGATAGGGATACACTTTACAAACTTCATTCTGTTGACAGATAAACACAACGGAAAAGGAGACTTAAGGAAGGGGGAGGAAAGTGGAGATGAAAACCAGAGTGGAAGTAGAAGACTGTTGACCATTTGATTTCTTTTGTTCCTTTGTGCATTTTATACAGATAATATGAACCGGGGGCAGGGGGTGTTCAATTTCCTTTCATGGTATCCTTCCTCTTGTTCACTTCTCCTCCAGAACTCCTACTATATCAGAAGGGGATGCCAAAAGCAATACATAAATGTTTGGCAAAACTATATAGTTGACAGTGCCAAATCCCAGCCTTGCTTACTTTGCTAGAAATAGAAAAGAACTCTCTTCCTATCAGTAAACTGGTCAGTGTCCAAAACATTACTGCTTCAAAACTTGGGAGTGTTGCTTTACAAGAAAGAGAATAAATACTCCAAATCTGCTGTGCTTAGAAAAGGTTTAACAGCAGACCCTAGAACTTCCTAATTTATTGTCCTTTCCTTTTCCTATAAGCAAAGGAGCCATGTGACATTCTCATGACTTTGGCTCCTTTTACACTAAGACCATTAAAAACTGCTTAGGCAACTCTTTTCCACAATCATCATGATAGTACAGCATCCTGTTCTTCCTTAATGGTCAACCAAATATCTCTGGGGACACCCAGAAGCAGACATGAGGGCAATAGTTTCATCGCACTGTTGTTCTCCAGCAAGGCAAATCCTAGAGGTAGCATGTAACCATTGTTAACACGGAAGACATTGATAGACTTCTCCTCCAAAACTAGGTTAAACATATCTAAATGCTGACAATCTGCTTCCTGCTCAGGGATAACTTAATGCTGAGATATATAATATTACAATAATAGCCTATATAGGTAAAGGTAAAGGGACCCCTGACCATTAGGTCCAGTCGCGGACGACTCTGGGGTTGCGGCGCTCATCTCGCTTTATTGGCCGAGGGAGCCGGCGTACAGCTTCCGGGTCATGTGGCCAGCATGACGAAGCAGCTTCTGGGGAACCACAGCAGTACACAGAAATGCTGTTTACCTTCCCGCCGGAGCGGTAACTATTTATCTACTTGCACTTTGACATGCTTTTGAACTGCTAGGTTGGCAGGAGCAGGGACCGAGCAACGAGCGCTCACCCCGTCACGGGGATTCGAACCGCCGACTTTCTGATCGGCAAGTCCTAGGCTCTGTGGTTTAACCCACAGCACCACCCGCGTCCCTTATAGCCTATATAGTTTTATTTAAAATCGGGTTTTTATCTTTAAAAGGTCACCAGAAGTTTAAAATGTGTTTTCTAGAGGATTAATAAGCAACTTCACAGGTAACTGTTTTTAATTCTGAATTTTAAATTTTTGTAATCCATGCTGGAACCTGCTGAAGGGCAGATTAATAACTAACAACTAATAATAATAAGTTCCCCCCTACTGCACAATTATGCTTTCTTGACTGTCACAGTGCTGCAAAGCACATACCTTAACCTTGCAATTTGCCATTTATCCAGTTAGCAGTGGTGAGTGCCATTTGCCCTCAAGTCAACAGTTATGAGGGCAAATGGCACTCACCACTGCTAACTTATTTATTTGGAGCATTTGTAACCCACTTTTCAGCCCAAAGCCTCCCATAATAGCTAACATACAATCAGTCAAAACAAAATATGTCCTTGCCAACAGACACAACACAAGGAAAAATGCAAACGCAAGCACCAATTCTTAAACTTAAATAGTAGGTCTTATAATGACAAGCTGCAACAAAGAGTTCAGGGGGAGAAGTGTTCATCTTTACGCAGAGCTGATGGAATGAGTGCTGCTTCCCATCTCTGCCACTGACACAGCCTGATGGAATAACTGCTGCCATGCAACAGATGAGGGAAGAGGACGGATGGAGTTGGCCTTTCAGAGGAGCTGCTAAAATGCTGGTTTTACAGACAGGAGTGCCTGGCGTGCTCTGGTCCATGGGGTCACGAAGAGTCAGACACGACTAAACAACTAAGCAACAACACAACAACAATATGTTGGGCTCAAGATTTAATTTTGGAGAGGTTTAATTGTTGGTACGTTACATTTCTGAATCTTTACTGATAGACCTTACTATAAATGATGAGGGGATTATTGTATCTCTATTGTGACATTTCCATTTATCTGTCATGACTACTTAAATTTTGTTACATTTCGTTACATTGTACAGATTCTTTTGATGTTGCGAGCTGCCTTGAGCATTGTTTAGTTATGGAAAGGTGGCATGCGAACCAACGACGATGACGATGACAAAAAACCTTTATTTTGAACTTGCTGCTGGCATGCCTAATGCTGATGGTCCCACACACGCCTCTTATCAAGGGAAGTGTATCATACATACAGCTGACAAATTTGTAGCAACAGTTCGGAAGCAGAGAAAGAAGTATGTTGACAACAAGGGGGGCTAACTGCAGAGATATTAATGTGAATTGGCAGCTTCCCTGTACTTGTGTTTTAACATCTCCTGAAAATTGTCAACATATATCGTGACAGTTTGATTATGGCCATGCTGATTGAAACCAATAAAAATTACAGAGTGTTGACCTCCTCCGACCCCCCCCCCCCCATAACCTAGGACTGGCAAACCTGGAAACACTGCACAGCATGTGGCTGCAAACACAGCTGTCTCCATTCTCCCTTGTCTTTTAAAGGGCAGAAGGGCCATAAAGAAAGTCACGCGATGCTGCACTGTTATTTTGGCTTCACACACAGTGCCCTCTTCTTCCCCGTCTCCCAGTGTTGAATGAGCAGTGGACAATGCATGGTTTGTGTTTATGTAGCCAGGGAATCTGGGTGTGATTTGTCTGTGTGAGTGTGAGTCAGGGTGTGCCTTTGCAAGATGAAGGGTAAAGGGAGAAGGGATCCCTCTTAAGATGTTTTCCAAATGTGCTGCTATGTGTGGTGTCCCCCGCCTCTTTTTTGCTTTTGGGACTTTATTCCTCCCCCCCCCCCCCAGTTTTTCAGTTACATGGCTGTGCTTGTGTGTGTGTGTGTGTGTGTGTGTGTGTGTGTTATTTAACTGCTTAGAGATGGTCTTAGTATTAAGCAGTATGTAAATATACGAAATAAATCATATTAAGCTTGCACACACCACTCGTTGTCAAAACATGCTTCTCGGTTCTAAAGACACTGCAGGTTGGCTGGCGGGGTGGGGAAGAAACTATCGCAGGGCAGGGCAAGCTACCTTTTCCATCCTTAGTTGCAATGAAACAGTACAACTATCAACAAACAATGTTACAACATTCCTGAAATTGTGATTGGGATGGGCACAACAGCTTGGGTGCCCCAGTGCAAAACTCAGGAAAAACGGGGGGGGGGGGATATTTGAAATGCACACATATTTTAGAAAAGGTATGTGGGGGGAGAGAGAAAAAAAGATGCAAGTAAAAAAGGCAACTCTACAAAGAGACATGAGAGTAAATTCAAGAAGGGGGATGTTTTCCTGCTTTCAATCTCCAAATCTATGGGTTGCTACAAAATGAGAATAACTCTCTATGGGTTATCACAAAAGGAGCAAGAAGGAGCATACTGTATTTTGCGCCCCATAGGACGCACCGGCCCATAGGACGCACCTAGGGTTTTTTTTGGGGGGGGAATAAAGGAAAAAAAATTATTTCCCCCCAGGTGCGGGGCTGGAAGAACCAGGTCGGGGAACAGCAGGAAGGCGCGCTCCGCCTCCCCGCTGTCCCCCGAGCTTGTGGGGCTGGCGATGGGGCGAAGTGCCGCCGGTCTCCCGAGGGTTGCGCAGAGCTTCCTGAAGCCTGGAGAGTGAGAGGGGTCGGTGCAAAAGCCTGCATTCGCCCCATAGGACGCACACACATTTCCCCTTCATTTTTGGAGGGGGAAAAGTGCGTCCTATAGGGCGAAAAATATGGTAGCTTTCAGGTGTGAGAATGTTATCAAGTCCTGTGCTGATAGAGTATTAAGAATATAGACCCAGAGACTGGCTCACTAAAATTATTTGAACTGTCTATCTGTTTAGTGGCAAGTTTTGGGGTAGTTTGTTTTCTTCTTCAAATGGTTACATTCTTTTGGTGAGATCTATATTTTCATGGCTATCTCCAGGGATGGAGCCTATGTTGATTAGTATCATATTTATATTACTATACAGTCAACCTGAAAGGAGGAGGGTGTACTAGGGGGAATTTCCTGAAAGCCGAAATTCAAAATATGGAAAGTGATCTGATTAACTACTTTAGACTTTTAAGTCTGTTTTTCTTTCCATCAACAGCTGCTTCTCATCTTTATGCAGCTGCAATTTCTTCAGCATCTCAGAGGATTTAAAGAGCTCAAGAATTTATTTCAATCTACAGAAATATTAAAATAAAAAGGATTGGGCTTTTTAAAAGCATTTTCTTTGCCCTCTGCTGTAACTCAGGCCACAGAAATGCAATCCTTAAATCATTTTATTTAACAATTCTCACTAATGTATGGTTTAGCACCAACATATCTTTCTAAGATTTAGCTCCTGTGCCTTTCAAAAGAAAGAAAGAAAATCTAAAACCCCCACCTCTGACTAGGGAATAGATCTTTTTTTTTTTTATTAAGCTCCACCACAATATAGCTCCACTATGATACACTGGTGAGGTCCAATAATGAGAAGCTAAAAATAGCCCCTTGAAAATAACAGTGTGTAAGGTTACAGAAACATTAGATCATTTAGCATAGGGCGAAATACAAAAACATTTCAGGAATCTGGTACATAATGGAAGCAATCTGCCTTGTGACAAAAGATACATGTAATACAGAGGCAAAATAGAGAAATAATTACATCAACAGCTATTAAAGCCCCTTGGGGAAAGAATACTTTAACTTTAATGTATTTCTAGCTATTTCTTTCCACTTCTGGAATGAATTACATTTTTTTTTAACAAACTTGCAGTACACATTTCTGAACTGTACATAAAATTGTTCAGTAAGTGGCAACATTATGGAAAACACACACACGCACACGTGAAGTCAAGGGGGAAAGGAAAAAAGAGGCCTCCCTGAGGCATATGAGAAATCTTTCCAAACGTGAAGCACTGTGCTAGCCGCAGCGGAACTAGTGGAATACTGAAAGCACACACAATAAATGCTGAACACCAGGTATGACAAAATATTTTGCCAAAACAGGTCCTGGCAACATCCAGGCATCCCAACAACCTGAGCAATGTGAAATTCTAACACTTCTGTGTTAGAAAAGATCAAAGATAACAACAAGGACAAACTTTTAGATCGCCACATGTACTAGGTAGGTGGAAACTAGGTACAGTGGTACCTCGGTTTACATATGCTTCGGGTTACATACGCTTCAGGTCACAGACTCCGCTAACCTAGAAATAGTGCTTCAGGTTAAGAACTTTGCTTCAGGATGAGAACAGAAATTGCAGCAGCAGGAGGCCCCCATTAGCTAAAGTGGTGCTTCAGGTTAAGAAGTTTCAGGTTAAGAACGGACCTGCAGAACGAATTAAGTACTTAACCTGAGGTACCACTGTAGTTAGGAAGCCTTTGGGCTATCCCTCCCAAACACACAGGGCTTATCCATAAAAACTACAGATTCATGGACTGCACACACTGTGGGCAACCTCTCTTGTATGTGAGGGTAAAAGATGGTGTTGCTGACCCATCCAGGCAAGTAAGGTGAAATAAAATGTGTCATCTGCTGTGCAATCCTGCTTGTGTTTGCTCAGAACCAGGTCCTATTATGCTCAATAGTGCTAGGCTCCCAGGTAACAGTGTACAGGACTCGGGATTTGGTGCTCGGTCCTGAATTCTGCAGCTGGCATGCTTACAGTCTCCAACTGGAAAACATTATGACAATTAAAGATTTCTGTATAAGCTTAAATAGTATTTGCTGTATTTTAAAAAAAATGTAAGTGAGAGAGATTCCCACCACCATCCAGCAGAACAACTGGCATTACTTTGTTAAAGTTTTTTCCTCACCCCACCCAATAACACTTTGGGAATAGAGGGCTTGGGCATACTTGGAAGAAACCAAGGTCTGTATTCAACTGCTCAGAGCAGACCTACTGAAATTAATGGACCTCAGTCATGCTCATTCGGATCCATGGACCAGATCCTTATTGCATCAGCCTCATGGGCAAAACTGGACAGGTGGTCCAGGCTACCCATCTGTCAATCAAATGACAACTGGTGCAATGCGCTGTTGGTTGGGGCTTCAAAGCACCTTGCAAGACGCTACTAAAATGGAAATGGCATATTTCATGGAAGAAAATGGATATTTTTATCGTTTTAAATGAATTTACTATTGACCTTTATTGATCTGTATTTGCGTATGGCTGTAAACCACTTTGGGAGGGAATTTTGCCTTTAAAGCTTATTAAATAAATAAAATTATAACTAAATAACATACTGGCAGGTGGAAGGGCTTCAGCATCATAGCTTCTAATCTGAACAACCTGACCTAACCCATGAATATTTTGTACTTGAATACAGAGTCCCTAAAGCACAACTGTTAAGTGCTAGCTATTGACAAATTTGAGAATGTGGTTGAAAATGGCATACCACATCAAGAGTGCAAACTGTTATTTTCAAGTATCCGGAGCTTGCAAATAATTAATTATTATTCTTTGTGCTGATGGCAAACAATTGAGGACCTAGCTCATAGACATTTAGGACTGATATTGTACCTATACAGGTAACGCACAACTTACGTGCCTTTAAATTGTGCGCACTGAGCATTACGTGCTTGGCAAAAAATTCTTTTTTAAAAATTGGGGGGGGGGGCAGAAATTGGGAGGGCGTTCTGGAAAAAACTTTGGCAATCCCACCCATTGCTGAACCCAATGTGTTTTGACTATACACAATTTTGGCTTTATGAACTTTCCCCAGAACATAAGCCCTCATCTAAATTTAGAGTCTCCTGTTCAATACTTTTTATTTATAAAAAAAATAGTTATTCATCTGAGATGTCCCCCTAATCAGGATAAATAAGCCTCTGACTGCCAAACTGACATGCAAGATTGAAGACTTGTTTCATGTCAAATCCAGTTAAATAAAATTAGCTTAAAACGCCAATATTCCAAAAATCCATTATATGGATTATATGTAATCATTTTATTGGTGCAGTGATTAATGTAATAATAAAAGATGAAAGGATAAACTGTAACTACAAGATAAAATGTACTGTCTGGTTTATTACTCAGAGGGTCCAATATGTTACATATAATAAGTTAAATGTGGATAACTTGTGATAATTATTTAACCACTACCACTAAAAGAAAAGAGTTGCAGTTTCATCTAATCTGGACACGAACAAGGCAACATAAAATAAGAAAGGCATTACAGTTTACTTAATTAAAAAAAAAAGTCTTGTAGCAATTTCTAGACTAACACATTTATTATGGAACAAGCTTTTGCAGACTGCACCTCCAGAGAAGTGTTCTTTCAAGCTGCAGGTACATATCTACATAGAATGTCAGACTAGCCGATACTGCCTTCTGAAAACATCAAATACAATAGCGTTATGATCATAGCTGTGCAGGAATCTGTTTTATATAGGTCTGGCTGGCTTGAACATTATTACGCTGAGCCAAATCATGGTTTAGCATGAGTGTGCAGGCTTTCAGAGAGGAGATTTTGGCTGCTTCAGTTCTTCCCGATTGTTCTGCTGGTGCACAGCACTAAGTTAAGCCATGAATTGCCTTAGAATGTTGCCTAAATCCAGCCTCATGGTTTCTGCCGCACACAAACCATGAGTCATAAACCATAGGACAAACTTTGATTAGTCTGGTTAGAGCTAAACCACCAGCCTGGTGTTTGACAACATGCAAAGCAGAGCCAGGAACAACCCTACCTATATACACAGAGTGAGATGGTGGTTTTGAGTGTCATGAAAAGAGCAGCACGTTGTTAGTCACTTAATGTATTGTTGTATTTTTACTGCCAGGAGGATGGAGACCAGAGCCAGCAGGATTTTTTTTTTTGCTACAGGTGAAAGAATAACTTGACAAGTCTTAGGTATTATGCAAGCTGACTCCTGGGGGCAGGGAGATTTCCTGCTAAAATGCTTTAGGTCAGCCGAGTATGTCCTGTAAACTACCCTGGTACAGAATCAGCATTATACGAGCTGACAACCTTGCTTTTACGAGGATCCTAGCAGCTGCATTTTGTACCATTCTAAATCTCCCAGCAGTCTTCAAGTGCAGCCCTATGTAGAAAGCATTGTGGCAATCTGGGCTTGGTGTAATAAGTGCTTGAGAAACTGAAGCAAGATCCATCTCTCAGCACAAAATGTCAGCATTCAAGGCACAGTGCCAATGGTTGACCAAATCAGGCACTGGCTAAAGGGCCCTCACAGGCTTGACCCAGCCATGCTGCCACTTGCCACCCTCCCTGCTGGACCCCTGGATGGCCACTGTTGTGGTGGGTGGGTGGTAAATGAGCCCACATTTGAAGTGACTGCCTGCCATGGACGTTTATGCAGTATCCTGGCCTATAGATCTATATGTACCTACAAAATCTAGTGATTACATTGATCTATAGGCTGGGGCATTGCATTTTGGGTAAGTTAAGATGGCGGGAGATGACTATGGATGGGAGCTGAGCTTGGCTCCCATTCTAAAGTGACACCAACAACCCCCCATGTCCAGGAGACGGGGGAGAGTAGTGTTGCATTGGTTGCATCCTGCCAAGGGCCCATGAAATTTAGCACCAGCCCTGCTTCATACAATAAACAGAAAAGTTTGCATTAACAAGCAATCTTGCTCTGCAACACAGTTCGCAGACAAAGAGTTCAACCTATATTATTTTTGCCAGGATCTGAATAACTCATTTCTTGGCGGATGAGATTCCTGGCTCAAATTGTCAGTTCTTTACTGGAGAGTGGAGGGCCACCATCCAAATTACAAAAGCACAAGCTAGGTAAACAATCAATTTTTACAAAAAGGAAAATATTTGGTTTATCAAGACCCTTTGTTTGAATCAGATTGTATTGGTTAGGGCCTCCTTTACTATTAATCCATTGGTACTTAAAAGCAGGTTTTTGCCTTCCCTTCTCCCCACCCTACCCCATGTATGGAACTATGTACACTTATGTGCTCTATAAATAAAAGACGTGCATTTATCTCCAATTAAAACCCTGTGTAAATTTATATGCAAATTCAATGAAAGCCTAAGGCTCCTGGCAAACTGCCAATCCAGCCCTTTAGTTCTGGGAAAGTTATATATGCAGCACTGCTATAAGAATTAGCATGCTGGAATTTGAATTGGAAACAAATACATAATTTTGGGCAAGTTAAATGATAATATTATTCATATTGGTAATGATTTTAAAGAAAGAGGCATACTTTCATTTCATCCCTCTAGTAAACTGATGTTGGAACTTGGTGTTTTGATGAAAGTGAGTGTGAGATTCCTAGTTTTTGGATTCTCAGAATAACTAAGTTTTAAACAGATGGCCTACATCAAGATAAACTAGAAAGCCCATGTGATGCAGTTACACTGGGGACAGGGAGACCTATGTTCAAATCTCAATTTGGCCATGAAGCTCACAGGGTTAAGTTGGGCCACTCACCATCTTTCAGCCTAGCCCAGCTTACAGAGGTTGCTGTGGGGTTAATATAGAGAGGTTGAGGAGAACCATATATGCTCCCTTGAGCTCCTTGGAGGAAAGATGGCATAAAAACAGAGAAAATAAAATTTAAATTATCAATAATGTGAACATTATCTCCACAGCAGGGCATATCAGTCCACACAACCTTAAATCTGATCATCCTTCCAGCAAAAAGGGAGGCCTTTTGATGGCAGTCCACTGGCAGGCAAAAACCTTATTTAAACAAGCATTTGGCCTACTGAGCTAATCTGTTCATTGCTACCCTGTTTTAATCTGTATTTTAAATTTGTGTGTGTGTTTAAAACTGTCTTTTAAAACCATTTTATCTGTTCTTATCTGATTTCATACCGTTTTCATTGTATTATTGCTTACTAAATTATGTGCATTAATCATTCCCCATGGTGGATTTTATTGCCGTTAGCCACCCGAGGCGTTTTATGGAAAGGCGGAGTATAGAAGTAACAAACAAATAAGCAAGCAAACAAATGTGACTCAAAGTAGCAGAATATTTATAATAATCTGACAACACAATATCAATAGCATTCCTCCCTAAAGCACTCCTAATAAAACAAGCCACTCTATGAGGTGGACAGTTCAGAAAATAATGTACCAAATATCCTGTATCTCTGGAGGTCTTCCTTTGTAAACCTCAATTCTATGCAAGTTGTTGGCATTGCTTTGTTAGGCCATGAAAATAAGAGTGTGTGATTGTGCTTGGTTTCTTTAAAAAGCAAAGCCACTGGAGAACGTAATAATAATAATAATAATAATAATAATAATAATAATAATAATAATAATAATAATAAATTTTATTTATATCCCGCCCTCCCCAGCCTTAGCCGGGCTCAGGGCGGCTAACAACAATAAAACAGTACAAAAGTACAACATAAACAACACTCTAAAATCATTCATTCTAAAATTAATTAATTCAAACCACTGGCAGCCATTGGGCCAGAGCTCCGCGAAGATTGCCGAAGGAGGGAGTCAGGCTGTGCCCTTGCCAAAGGCCTGGTGGAACAGCTCTGTCTTGCAGGCCCTGCAGAAAGATGTCAAGTCCCGCAGGGCCCTGGTCTCTTGTGACAGAGTGTTCCACCAGATCGGAGCCACAGCCGAAAAGGCCCTGGCTCTCGTTGAGGCCAGCTTAACTTCTCTGTGGCCTGGGACCTTCAAGATGTTTTTATTTGAAGTGTTATAAGTGTTATAAAACTGGCTTCATCTGTGCTTAAACAGCAATTTCTTCAACCTCATTTTGTAAGACCTTTAGCTTTATCATAGTCTTACAATGCTAACTTACCTAGTATCATATAATATTACTTAAAGCTTTATACAACATTTTTGAGGGTTTCAAAAGGCTTTGTACATATTGGACCACTTTCAATATAGGAAGCCCGTTAAATAAGCAGAAAGGCACTTGCAGTGGTGCAAGTTTCCAACCACTGCCCCCCTCCAGTTGCAACACCACCATTATTGCAAGCTACATTCCACATTGGCGGGTCCCCCAATCGTGTTGGGAGTGGCTTTTAGAGAACAGAATGGGCTGCAATGAGAAGGAACTTCTCAGGATCCAAGCTGTTCTCATTAATTCCTTACAACAGCCCTGCAAGACAGATAAGACTACACAAAATGTGGGAAACACCCACACTTTGGAACTACTGACATCAGGCAGGTGGCCTCACTGAACTCTTTCTGGTGCCTGCTAAAAATATTTTTGCTCAGGAAAGCCCCTCCAGATATGTAGGTGTTGATGTGTTTTAATCTGTTTTGACAAAATTTATTTTTTTACAGTCAAGTGGTGTATAAATTTTGTGACACACACACACACACACACACACACAATCATATGCATGTATATATGCATACATACTACTAATCAGGGGCAGGGTCTAAAGGACAGTGGCTTTGCTATAGCTATTTAGAGTGTTCCTTATATGGCGGGAGGGGGGAGTTTGCAATGGGAGTTCTTAATTGGAGCTCACACTCTTTTAACCACTGCTACAGCTGCTCAATACAGCAAGCTCCAGAATAGCTTTAATCCCAACTCTGCTCTCACTGAAAGGAAAATTAAATGAAGGGATGAGTATAACACACAGCATGATCATAAGTCTTACAGCGCAACCATATGCACATTTACTCAGAAGAAAGTTCCACTAAGTTAATAGGAATTTATTCCCTAGCAAATAAATACCTTCCATGTTCTTTACCAGTCCACTTGATCACCTCATTTTCGGAACTCATATACATGATCAAAAACACCGATAAAGTGAAAGCAATGGCTCGAGTTCCCCTTCGCTTGTCTTTAATAAACTTTCAGAAGAATAGATGACAGCAATGCTAGAGAAAGCCTTACCATGGAGCAGCCATACGGAAAAGAAGATTTCCAAACCACCTTCATTTCTGAATGGTGGAGGGTGTGTAAGTGTGAGAGGGGAGGCTTTGTTGTTTCACCTCAGGTACAAAACCTTAGTCTAAAGCACTGTCCACTATTGATTCACATGACCAAAATTAGCTATTATCACCACAAGGCCCCCGCCCCCCAATATTCCATTGAGAAGAAAACTACGAGCACTGTGCCACAGGAAGGAGTCGTAAGCACCAGGATGCAAAGCGGTGAGACAGAATCAGGTCTGTTCCTAGCTTGTGATGGAAACATACACTGGATAATCCCAACACCACTGAGGTTGGTCCCCACTTGTGAGGAAAAGGTTAATAATCGTAATGTGGTAGCAAGATATATTAAGTATCTAAAACAACCACAGGCGATGAAAGTTTGAGCCAATGCTCCCAAGAATAAATATTGGAAATGGAATTCACAAGGAACTCACCCGGGTTCACACTGCACCTTCAACTTTTAAAGATTTAATTCAACATTACAAAACAGAGACTTGAAGCCTTTTCACACCATGCTCTATACAGGTGCAGCATAAAAAAAAAATCTGTCAGGAAGCAGGCTAGCAAAGGAGTAAGGGGAGGGGGGCTGGTTGCAACAAAAGCATGTTAATCTGCTTGCCATGCCATCATCACTCTAATTGGAACCAGATTCTGAAAGCTACAAAGAGCAGAGAGATGCAAGTACTTACAACAAAGCAACACAAAAAGTGATTTAATGACCTTCCACTACCCATTTGAAAAATAATGGAGCAGAAATTAGAATAAATAACTTTTAATGCACAAGTTAAACATTTTATCAAGCTAAGTCAAATGTTATAGTATTTAGCTGCCTGCCTACCTAGTGATTTAGACCCTGCAGTTACAGTGTTGCAGTTTATTGCTATTTAGACAATTGCTTTCATATTGGAATTCATTTATGGATATCATGGTTTTGGTTTTTTATTACGTTGATGTAATATGAATTTGAATAAAAATATTTTCTTCTTTTCTATTAGTTTCCATTACAACAGAAAATTCTTAAGTTTGGAAACTCAAATATATTCTGTTGGAAAATTCTTCTTGAGGTCTTCCCCTAGTACCCACAAATCTGTGGTTTATCTGTCTCCCCCACGCACACACAATGCCCCCTTGGTCATGTGGTACATAGAGTGCATAAAGCAGGAGGAGGAGGAGGAAGCGGACATTGTGACACTTTCTCTCACTTCCTCTTTCACCTCTGTGTGTTCTGCAAAACTAGATTAATACTACTGAATCTGACTTTTACTCAAGATTCCTTGGAAAAGTGAAGTTTGTGGGGGCATGTCCACTCTCTGTCTCTTAGTGGGCAATCTGATCTGGGGTAGGGGGCAGAGGGAGAGGCCCCCAAAGCACCTGATCAAAAATCCACATGTGCCAATGAGCTAAAACAGGTTGGTGACCCCTGCAAGAAGATTAACTTCCAATAATCTAGGCAGAGCCAGAATTCCTAAGTAATTGACTAGAACCATGTAGTTGTTACTAAACACAGCATCCTCCATGTTCTATTACTTATTAACAAGAAAATATGGAGTGGCAAATCACAACATCAGGCAGCCAAAGGCCTGCTGTAACATCACAGGTGATAATGCAAAGACAGACCCAAAATAGGACACAAAGGACACCCAAAAGGACACAAAGATACAAAAGTACCAGTGTTTGGCAACATATGAATAGCTCTGCTGGTTGAAGCAAGGTGCTCATAATGCCAAGGATGCAGGTTTGATTCCTGTACAGGACATTGCATTGCAGGGGTTTGGACTAGAACACACACACGCGCGCGCGCGCACACACACACACACACACACACACACACACGTCTGCAAATGAAGCCAGGAGACACAGAGGGCAGAATAGCTAACTGGTAGCTGGCACCCTTGCTACTCCTGTGTAGTCCTGAAGACAGGCTTTATGTGTTCAATGAATTCCTAGATTATTTCATCTTCTAATTCTCCTTGAATAAATGCGGATTTGTATTTCCAAAACCACAACAACCCCACAATCCCCTGCTGCAACTGCACAAGCTACCAGTTTTTTTCTTTTTACAGATAATCTATTATGCTTTTTTGAGGGTGGTGGGAATAGGATTGAGAACTACAGCAGACAAACAAGACAAGCACAATGACTATCTGGCTTTTCCTAAACAGGAGAACCACGATATCAGAGTCTTGGGGTTGACGTTTGATTGTTGGTCTCAAAACTATGCATAGCCTAGTATCACGATAGGCCAAAGAAAGGAAGTCTGCCTTTCAAAAGTGCCAAGCCAGATTTATAGCACACCAATGCCAATTCGTTCCCAGATGTCTTCACAGCAGAGCATTCAAGTCAGATACACATCAAGAACTGCTTCACCTTGGCAGAAGCCCTGCAGTAGCCTTCTGGCACAGAGAAGCCTTTAACATATTTCTGAAAATCCCGCACTAGTTATGAAAGCAACATCATTATCAGGGTCAAAATGCAAGAGGAAGTCTCTCTTGTCTCTACCACTGACAACTGTCACATCAGATCAAGCACCTGAGGTTGAAAAATGGACACTTTTAAATATTGCTTGTTTAAAAACAAGTATCTTTTTGTCCGATATGAAAGCAGTACCCATTTTGTACACACGAGACTACAGTATTGTTGCAAACTGCCTCAGGGGTTATGCCGAGTTCTGACTTATTAATTAATCGCTTTGTGAATTCAACAATTTGCAGTTCTGTTATTGCATTAGTAGGCACGATGAGTTTATATTGTTCCTGCCAAGATCAATGTACATTAATCTAAACCTCTGATGTTAAGCAGATCCTGCTCCTGACAGAGATAGTGAAAACCAACACCATGAGAAACATCTGCTACCTAATGGACAAAAAAAGAAGACAAAACCCATACATTTTGTAAAAAGTTACATAACTCCTCAAAATTTAATTCACAATTCACCTGAAACTCCACTTACTGCTTAAAACAACAAACAGGCCAGTAACCTCACTTTGCCTTCTAAACATACACAAAGCAATAAATGCCATCATAAGGGATTATTATTGGGGCGCAGGTGGCGCTGTGGTCTAAACCACTGAGACTAGGGCTTGATGATCAGAAGGTCGGCAGTTCAAAACCCTGTGACGGGGTGAGCTCCCGTTGCTCTGTCCCAGCTCCTGTCAATCTAGCAGTTCGAAAGCACGTCAAAGTGCAAGTAGATAAATAGGTACTGCTCTGGCAGGAAGGTAAACGGCGTTTCCGTGTGCTGCTCTGGTTTCGCCAGAAGCGATTTAGTCATGCTGGCCACATGACCCGGAAAAACTGTCTGCGGACAAATGCCAACTCCCTTGGCCAGTAAAGCAAGATGAGTGTCGCAACCCCAGAGTAGTTCGCGACTGGATTTAACTGTCAGGGGTCCTTTACCTTTTTTTAAGGGATTCTTACTGGCTTTTATATTGCACAATCTTAGAACCATCACTATGTCTCTACTACATCTGGACCATTACACAACATGAAACTTGCATTATGAAAATGTAACAGTCAACTCTCACTCAACTACAATTTGAACACAAATGAGCCATCCTAGAGATTTTTTTTCTTTCTAGAATCCAGGCTTTGTTCTTTTATCCATGTTTACATTATTCCAATTAGCTCATTCCTCCAAGTTTGTGTTCCCCAAAACTCAGTTGTAAATTTAATTGCCATCTGGACACTGTTAATCTCTCCCTCCAACACACACTTTTTTCTCTCCCTTTCCATCCAGCAGTGCTTTATAAGTGCTCATGTAACGAAGGCCAAGAAAAATAAATCACACTGGAGACAGCCACTGCTACACAACAGAGCTGAATTTTAAAAACAGTAAGAACACCTTTAATGCAGAAATCCAAAATTTTCAAAAAGAAATTCCCTCACATAAAACATACAATGTGCTATCTTCGGCGGGGGGGGGGGCATGTTTTAGTTCCAATACATGAGCTTCACACATCTAGAAAAGAAAAATCACATTCTGATGTGCCAATCTGGCAGTGAAGAAGTACAGGCATACCTCACTTCATTGCGCTCCACAGATATTGCTCCTTATGAGGACACGGGTGCAGCTGCAGGCAGCTCAGCCACTTTCAGGGAAAGGAAGTCCCCTTTCCCTGCTCATCTTCTGGCCACGGAAATGGGAGCTGGCTAGGGCTGGACCTGGGGGTTTTCCCCCTCTCCCACCCCTGAAGCCAGGGGGACCTGGCTTAATAGACTACTACAGCATAGTGTAAACATAACTTTTATATGCACCGAGAAACCAAAACATTTGTGTGACTTGCTTTACTGAGATATTTGCTTTATTGCGGTGGTCTGGAACTGAACATGCAATATCTCAGAGGCATGCCTGCTTTTCAAATTCCTAGGCACCAGCATCAAAATATTTAAAGTGTCCATGTGGGATTCTTCCCCCCCCCCCCCAGTCCTGGCTACCCACCCTCACTCCCTAGTATAATTGCATGTAACTCACACTGGCAATTTTGTGGGGAAATTGAGTAAAATGTAATTCTGAAAAAGAAATTCTGATGGGCAGTGAGAAAGATAGAGAAGTATTATTTTTAAAGCTATTTGAGCTTCAACAGACTGAGTCTAAAGTTTGGAACTAAGTGAATACCAATGGTAGTAGCTCTGCTGCCTTAAGTGATATATAAATTCCTACCCGCTCTGGATATGTTTGGTGAAATGGTCCTCCCAACTTCTCTGCCCACAAATAGGGTGGAGAATTTCAAGAGGCCATTTGCGCACAGTTCTAGACGATACAAGATAATGTGAATTAAAATGGAGATAACCTGGTTTAAGCGGAGCACAATTTGGGTCTGGGCTGTGGCTTTAGCGGAGGTGGAGGCAGCTTCCAACTTTCCCCCTGTGCCATTTTCCTGATGTGACTTACAACCCACCGCCCCGCCCATCTCCTGTTTTCAGTTTTCAGCTTGATCCGTGTTGTTTTCATTATGTCAGAGGATGAGTTTCTTTGTACTGCTTTCTCTATAAAATGGAATCAGATTCAGAATAACAGAAATATAACCTTCAGTACAACCACCGTATCCAGATTCCAAAATGACATCAGTAAACAAGTAGTAAAGAAGTAGAAGGGAAGAGAAAGAAAGAGATTTTGGAACCTAATAGCTTCAGTAGCAAGCAAGGTAGCCCTGTGGTGATCATTGGGGTAGTGGCCCAGGGCCACCAAGCAAGGCTGACCTTTCTGCCTATTTTGGCAGCTTGTTTCAGCTGCCTCACAGAATATACTGCTTTGTGACTTAACTAAAGACAGAGAGGGAAAGAGGAGGATCTGCCACTCTTCCAGCAATCAAAGCAAATTTATAGCTACAAAACCAAGCCAACACCTCCCCTTGCATCAAGCAGGTTTACTTTATTACAGGAGACATGCCACTACTCCAACCAGGCCCAGCAAGCACAGCCAATGAACAGGGATGATGACCTGTTCTATAGTGAAACCTCTCTTACAGTCAAGTCACCTGCCATACCTCCCCTTGTTCCCCTCAATGTACCTGTCAAAATCTCCTTCAATCCTTCCACTGCTTGCTATCAAGTGATGTGTTTTTTAAGAACCATAAAATCAGAACTATGGTTTTGCAAAAGTCTAGTATCCCATTTTCGCAGTGTTCAACCAGATGCGTTGGCAAAGCAGCACATGAGCATAACAGCACTCTCCCCACCAACTGGAATACGAAGGCAAACTGCCTCCAATACTGAAGGTTGCTCATAGCCGGCACAGCTACTACTGTGGTAAATTAATTAATCTACACACACATATTTTTATTATCTATTACTTAATATACTAAAGAGGTATATTGGATTAACCAGAAAGCAGGTTTTTAAAATAGATTTTTAAAAAAATACTGGGTTCATAAGAACTACGGATAAACATCCAGCTTCTTAAAAGAGCCACTACCTTTAAAAGACACATTTCCCTCATCTCACATACACAACATGCCTGCTATGGCATCATATCAAAACAAAAACAAAAAAGCTTCTTGGTTGAGAAATATATTTATCATACATATATGGTAAATGGCTACCATTTACTCAATAGGTTAAATCAAGTAACTTTTTTTTTCAATTTGCTTGCAGCCTTACAAAAATTGTGGAGGGCAAGGGGAAAAAACCTAGCAAACATGCTTGCTTTTAAATATATACTTAGACTTGCAGTTTGAGCCAAGCCTCAAAATGCATATATAAACAGTGAGTATTAGAAGAACGCAACGCAACACAAGCCTTGTGTACTTTGCGTACTCTGCTTTAGCAGCCTAGTCTGCATTCCGGCCGTGGTGCCTTATCAACAGATGGCCACACAAGTGGATCAATGAACTATTCTAGTCCTCATGCCCATTTTGCACCAAGTGGCATTAAGGAAAGAAAACCTTTCAAAATGTACTTCTCGATAGACCAAATTACCTTCTGACCACACAAGCGGAAAATAATTGAAAAAACACTCCAGTCTAAATTGGGTTCAAAACCAGATGGTGAACTTAAAAAAAAAAATTGAAATAAGTAACAGTCAGACAAAGGTTCAGTTTAGCCAGTCACAATGGGGCGCAACATTACTTGGACGTATCGAGGAGGAAGAGGCTACTATAAAGGAAAGAGGAAAAGGGAAAAAAGATTATCTACTCGTAATACAATCAGTTTAATGCTTGACTGGAGGAGGGCGGGGGGTTCTTGCTCAAATTCTCCTTTATAGTAAGAGTCCTGGAATAAGAGGGTATTGAGATTAAATTTCACTGCATCCCCTTTCACCAAGGCCTGACAAGAGAAGGGTTTTATTGCCCATTTAAGTCGCTCCATGGTATCTTAACTGGGAACAGAAAGTGCACATATCCTACTTCCCCTTCCACATTGCCACTTTCAAACTTGAATATTTAATGAGGTGCATAAAAGCGCTAATATCATCAAATGGAAGGTGGGCGGTTGGCTGAGCAGGAGGAGGGAGGCAAGCGCCAACTACAATGCGGCACAATAAGCCTCTAAAGGGAAAGGGGGGGGGGGAGAGAGAGAGGGAGAGAATAATGGGAACAAACCTCTGCTCTCTGCAAAAAGATGATCTCAGTTCACACTGCTACCCCACAAGGTCAGGCAGACTTTCCGAACGCAAGAGCAAGTTAAAATTATATAGCCTGACCTTCACAGAATCTGGACAGATTAAATTCAGTTTAGCACTGGTATTTAAAAGGATGAAAAGCCTCCGCTGTGGAGAAGGCAGCCATTAACTAATCTGCTTATACAAAAAAGGGGTGGAGGGGGGGGGGAGAGAGACACAGACACATAACTGTGGCTTTCAGTTAAGTCCTTCAAGAATGTGCTGTCATCATCATAACAGAATTTATTTCAGCACATCGTGCTTAGCTCTTCGGCTTCTGAAAGAAAAATAAAGCGCTCCACAAAACCGTAACGGCCGACATCGCTAGGCCTCAGAACGGCTCCCACACTACAGTTTTGCTGCGCGGTCACTGCCAGCTGATATGCCCCGCAGAGATTTCTCTGCCCTCCCTGCAGTAACTGTAAGCAGCCAGACATATAAATCAGAGGTTGCAGGCAGATACAACAACAAGGCAGAAATGGGGAACGGGGGGGGGGGGGGGGGAAATACGTCGAGAAAACAAAAATGAGAACAGCCATTTCCCTATACTTGGTAACATCCTGCCATGCGGCGAGGAAATCTGCTATTATGCCACGGCTTCTCCAGATTTTCTGACCAGGTGGAAATGTGTGGTAAGATTTTCCTCAGCATTTGCTGCCGGGGGTGGGGGGTTTGAGACAGGATCAGTTTACCAAGAGGATATGGTTGGCAGAGTCCCCGCTCCCCTCCTCTGTCAAGGTTCCAGTCAAACGTCGTAGGTTATGGAAACAAAGAGCACAAGCGACGGAAATAAACATCATTTCCTCACAAGGCATTCATTTCACATCATTTTAATCAGATTAAAGGAAATCCACAAGGGTACTTTCTGCCTGGCTTCAGAGGCCCTTCAAAAAAACACCACCACCCCTCCTTTTTATTCTAAAATTAATATCACTGCTGACTCTACACAAAAGTCGTCAAGTACAAAATTTAGACCGCTAACAGGCACATTTTTAGGATAAAATAATTGAAACTTTTCCATTAACGCTTTAGGTGACAAAACCATTTCTATTTTCCACTTGTTCCAACCATATTTATAGGAACATCCTACCCACTCCATATGAGTCTGTGTACTTTCTCTCAATCTAGGGAGAATCAACCTTCTAGAGGCAAAAGTGGTCAGAGCAATGTATTTAAATCTTACCTTTGTACAGTAGGCTAGTTTTTACACATATACCTCTCTATCTTCCAACCAGTAACAAGGACATATTCCATAAAGGCAAAAACACCCGCGGAGGGGGTCTGGCTTGGAAAGAGTCCTGGGGGCCAGACACAGAGGGTTGGGGGACCAAATTTGATGTCTGGAACCGAGGTTCCCCACCTAATTGTGCTTTCAAGCATTCTTGCCATTGCTCAAAAGGATTGGGAGACTTCTACTTCTTTTATATGCTTTTTGGAAAAGGGAAAAAAGTATTTCTTCTTTGCTAAACTTTAACCATTGCCCATCTACTGCAAAATGCAGGACAGCATATCCCAAATCAACAAAATATCACCAATTTCTACTCTTTTCGTCCAAAACACCTAGATAACAAGGAAAGGAAGATTTTGCACGTACTTCTATGGTACATTTAATGGGGATATTCTGCACTTGAGATCTAATTTTTTTAAAAAACAAAAACCACTAGGACTTTTATCCAGAGAAACTAGGAAATGAAAGCATTCACATGGCCAATTGCCAAAAGGAAAAAAAAATCAGTGGCGGTTTCCAGCATTTTCTTCGGTGTGGTGGTTTAAACCAGGAACTCAAGATGGAATTCTGATTAAACTAAAGCAGGAAATGTTAGCTACATGATTGTATCTCGTTTAGTAACTGCACCATAATGCAGGCCATAGGGGAGAAAATTCAACAGCTATAAAACACAAGCGCCACCATTAAAAATAAAATAAACATCCATTATATATTTTTTGCTTAACGGTTCAAAAGTATTTTTTTCACATTTATGTAACATTCCCTGCATATCCCCAATTTCACTTAGGATCGGTTCTTTTCCTTCTTTACAATGTTGGAAAACGTTAAATGCGACAAAAGTGACCAAAATGCATGTTTTATTCTTTTTTTTGTTCTTTTATTATTTATCACACTCCTTTAAGGAAAGATAATTTTGAAGCATGCAGACTTAGCATGGAATGGGAATTAATTAATTATGCTCTAAGAACTTAAATAGAGATCCACTCTTCCCCTCTCAGAAGCCAGCTAATTGTCATCCACTACATAAAACATCTCTCACATGAACACTCACTGTCACAGATATCCCCTTGGACTTCATCCAATACAGATATATTACTTCTCACAGTTAAAGGAACACTGAGCAGGCCATGAGATTGATGTTCCTTTTGGAGTGAATTTTCCCCATCTGTCCCTACATCTGCATCAATATTAGCCTTTAGCTAATAAGTTTTTGTTCCTCATCCACGATTTTGAAATAAAAAATTTAAGGTCTTATATATATATAATAAATGTTCATAAATGTACCAACCAAGCACTTACATAGATATGTGGACCACATGTCTGAAACCCCACAGAAAAAGTCCTGAAACCATTTTGTCCCTCCCAAATTGACCTCAAATATTTCTCTGCAAGGTCGAAGGAAAATGGAAAAGCCTCCCCATTGTCTTTTTGTTCACAAATCCTGTCTTAAGGGTATGTCTGTGTATGAATAGGGTGAGCCTGTGACCTGGCTCAGGAACTAAGTGTTTATCATTACAAAAGACTGGCCAGGTTCCCCAGGGTATCCAATCAAGTGACCATTAACAGGTAACCTGCCAGACAGGAGATAAACAACGCACTCAGATTTCTGTTGTAGACCACCTTTTCTGTGATGTAGGTATGATGTATCTGGGGGGTGGTCTTGGGCTACACCCCTTCTGTGATGTATGTATGATGTTCCTAGTGGTGGTCTTGGACTCCAGGGCGGGCAATTTAAAATGTCTATATAAGGGCATGCACACCTTTGTTCTGGGTCCTCCTCCTTTCATGCATGTGAGGGGGGCACCCTGTTGCAACAGTTCAATAAAGATCAGGCTTACTAGCTGCTTTGCTTCTCAATATTCCTCAATATTCTCTGGTTGGCCTCTGTTATTTTCTCCTACCAATGGAGAACCTACAAAGGACTCTATAAGGGTTCTTGTGTCCCCCGTAAGGGAATAAGGGCAGATTTTGTTTATTACAATTTGAAACCAGCTTCAAACACTTGGTAACCCTTGCTAGCAGTATTGAGGAAATAGCCATGAGGAAAAGATGCAACAGAGCAGAGTTAAGGAACAGGAAAGAGTTAGATCTTTATGCCAACACCTAGATGTGACCCTGGCTTACTCTGCATGGATAGCAGAAGATAAGAGGGCCAGGCAGGGACAGTGGGCTGTTTCAGCAGCAGCACACAAGGCTCTACTATACTGCTTTCGATTCGTCTGGTGCTACTGCATTGCACTGAGTTGGTGCAGCACAGAGGGGTTTAGGGTATACTCCAGAGTCTTGCATCCACCCTTCTCATGTTACTTTTCCTACAATGGGATTGGGTACATGCCAGAGGCCCAAACAGCAAAGGATTTGGTCTCTGAGTCACCTAGTAATAACCCCTAACCTAGATTATTATACAAGTGAGCATAATAAAAATGCCTAATGTAAAACTGCTGGGTATAACCAGAACAGCATTTTTAAAGCATGTTATATTTTAACTCCGAGGTCCCCAAACTTTTTAAACAGGGGGCCGGTTCACTGTCCCTCAGACAATGCCAGGGGCCCGACTATAATTTGAAAAACATATGAACGAATTCCTATGCACACTGCACGTATTTTATTTGTAGTGCACAAAAAACATGAAAAACAATACAATATTTAAAATGAATAACAATTTTAATCAACATAAACATAAGTATTTCAATGAGAAATACGGGCCTGCTTTTGGCTAATGAGATGGTTAATATCGCTAATGCAACCCAGCCTACACATGGATCTCCCTCACCCCCATGGCCCAGTCTACATGCAGGCCTTCCATGCCCCCATCCCCACAGCCCAGCCTATACACATCTCCCTACCCCCCTTCCCCACGACCCAGCCTATGCATGTGCTTCCCTAACCCAGATCCTCACGACCCAGCCCACACCCATTTCTCCTTAAGCCCCATCCTCACGACCCAACTTGCCCGCCTGTCTCCCTAACCTAAGGTTACCAGATTTTTTCCAATGAATCCGGGGACACTTTTCAACTTCAATGGATTTTGTACAGTGACTGATTTGTAAATCCGGGGACTGACCCGGCGAAACGGGGACGTCTGGTAACCTTACCCTAACCCCCATCCACTGCCCCCAGCTTGCACACCTGTCCTCTAACCCCAAATCCCCACACACCAGCCTCTCCCTACCCCCGATCCCCATGGTGTGGCCTGCCCGCATGTAACCCGTCCCCATGACTTCCGACTTACTGCGGGGCCAGCTCCTCTGGCACATCACAAACTCCACATCTTGGCATTGCAGGCGCGCCAGATTGGGAAATTGGGGCCAGCACCAGGCCCTGGGGAGGCAAGGTGAGCAGCGGGAGGCGGTGACGGTGAGGGCGCGGCGCACTGCAATGCCAGCAAGTTCCTCACGCCAGGCCCATCCTATGCACCACCAGCCTCCGGGGCGGGCTGCCCACTCACAGGTGGGCAAGGAGCGGGACAGGGTCTGAAACACGTGGGGCTCCTCTCTCCTCCGCAATCCCCTCCTGATCCCGGGTGGGCTGGGTCCAGGACCCTGGCAGGCCGGATCCAGCCCGCGGCCCTTAGTTTGAGGGACGCCTGTTCTAACTGTTCCAACAGTTGCCTCATTTGCATGTTAAAATAAACCATGGTTGATGGCATACCATGAATGGGGTGGTCTTGCCTGCTTTGCTCCTCATCCCTAGCATGCTGGAGAAACAAGCCACAATTAGCATTACATCCAAACTGGGAGGTTGTGGTTTGTTTCAGTCCTAACAAATAATGGTCTGTAGCCAAGGTTAACTATGATTTACTATCATACGCATACTGGGCCAATGTGACAACATCGATTTTCTTGCACTCCCCACTGGTTTCAATATAGACCTTGCTTCTAACTAAATATGCTTAGAACTGCAGCCTTCCCCTCTTTAGTATTGAATATGGGTGGCCTCCATGACTTTTGCAACTGAAAAGCATATGCACTGAAATAAAATCCTCTGTCTAGAAATAACTGGCACAGTTTCTTCTCCCAAAATGGACGAGGCCACAAGGAGAACAGGTACCGCAAGTCAGAAAAAGAAGCAAAAGCAAAAAGGCCCTCTGTCTCTAAGAGTTGTCTAACTGTCTTGTGATGAAAATAAGCTTTTTTTCTTTAATTACAGACTTTTTTAAAAAAGAAAAGAAAAGCATTTTTCTAGTTAGCCCATAAAAGCTAAAAGGGAAGCCCTGTCTGGGTTGCTTCCTTACACCTTCTTAATGAGGCCAGCTGCAAGCAAGAAGAAGTGGAAACAGGAGGCTGTGGGTGGAGGGAAGCAAGGGGGCCAGGGAAAAGAAGAGGCTTGCTGATTTTAGCTACTTGCCTCTTGACATCCTCTGGTCAAACTTGCTGCATCTCTCATTCCCCAACCAGCACAAGATCAAACAAAGGCACTTGTGTTTACAACATCCTGAGCAATTTAGGAATCCCAGCAGACATTGCTTCCTCCTTAGCTCCCCTTTTAAAGTCTATTGCTTCTAATGAAGGTACTACAAGTTTATGAGTTTATAATCAGGAGTCAGGCTTGCTTGCAGAAGGGGATTTAAATGCACGGACAGGACCAAGTGCTTCCGCCTTCCCAGTTCTTCAAGTAATTTATCCAAAAAGCCTTGTGTTGAAAGGAAAGGTTTGTTTACACCTACATTCATGAGGCTGTGGTTCCTGTAACCATTCTCTACTTCCCAGAAGTACACTAGGGCAGAGTTTTTCCAAGTCAGATATTCTAATTTTAAGTCACTTTTGGGAAGGAGGAAGACTCAAAACATGAGTATTTGCTAAGTGCAGCGGATGTTCCAAGAACTTGCTCTATATGCAGTTTCCCTCCCATGTCTTTCAATTCTGCTGTCTGACATTTACGGTCACTTTCATTTATGTCACAAACTCAGCAGCTTTTATTTTGCATTTAGTAGAAGAAAATGCAATTACAGCAAATTGTTCCCAAGATATATTTTTTTTAAAAAAATATGTAACTATGAATGGGCGTTTCCAGGGCTGATTTTGCTGCAGCAAAAACATTGAGTCTTGTGATACCTTAAAGACGAAAAAGATGGTACTGGTGTGTGAATGTGTGTGTAAAGACTACAGACAGTGACAATTAAGCTAAAGCTTAAAATTATTACAGTGACCATTCCAAAAGCAGTACAAATGATAACACAGACATCTAGGCACCGGTAATCTACTTAACTACATGTGGACTAGTCCATGAATGCTCATGGTAAAATAAATGTGTTAAGTCTTGAAAGTGCCACAAAACCTAGCTGTATTTATGGCAGACACACGTGTTCAGAGAGCTTAGAAACTGAATTCATGCACGACAGCAAAACAGTGGCTTTTATATTATTACTTATTAGTATTAGTGAAGTAAATGACCATATAGAGTACAGTAGCAACTTCCAATTTCCTACAAACAGTTGTGGGAAGTAAATTCATATTTATCTATTGGTGATCTTGTGGATGTCCTATGTGAGAACACATAATAATACAAGTCAAAATCTTAATCGTTCTGTCAATCCTGCAGAACAAAACCAAAAAGTACAGCAATCCTTTTGGTCTTGAATGCTAAAATGTTCAAGGTGCAAACCTTCATGTTTACAGGGAACTCTCCTGTGATGGTTTTCATGACTCATTTCCTAGATGCGCATATTTATAGCCATATGCACGGTTTCATTTCTTCCTCAGACATTTAAGCCATTATCTAAACAGCAGGACTGCATATAGAAAAAGCCAGTTCAAATACAATATACTAAAGGCTTGATCTTCACACCTACTGTGCCAGTAAATAAATGGATAGGCCAGGGCATGCCAACTGCTGTGCCAGCACAGCACCACAAAACATGACATTACCCTGCCAATGCAGGATGCTGGCCTAAATACTGGGGTGCCAAACTGATTTCTCAGTGTTCTTGAGTTTCCTCTGGGAACAATATTAGCAACAACAAAAACACCACAAACAACACGCTTATTCCAAATATGCACTTCCATTTCCACTATACAGTAAATACACTGTCAATGCCGAAACAGAACCCAGAGCAAAAGCAAAACAGCAAAATTATCTGTGTGAATTTTTCACTGTATTATTTCTGACTGTGAAATAACTTCGTATTTTACTGACATCTCAGAAACACTTTGATACAGCAGAAAGATATAAGAAGACATTTTAACATGCACATACAGACTGATTCCCAAACCTATTAAGCACAGCTTCTCTGCAAAACAGCTTCTCTCAATCCCCCTTAACTGTTTGTGGATCTCTGCTGTATTTGGCGAGCTTGTAACAATATGCTTTCAGAAAATATCCCTAAAAGTGCAAACTGTAGCACCGAATCAGATACCTTGAATTGAACATTATCTCTACATACAATTTTCCTCCAAGTCTGAAGAAGCCAGGAGCAAGGGCTGTATTTAATTTTAAAGGAATGCTTCCTATGTACATAGGAAACATTTGTTTTGCTAATGGCTCTCACAAATGTAAGGCAACCCCAGCCAAAAAAAGAGAGACCTTTTTGTTTTGAAGTTTATTGACAACAGTACCAGAACTCTTCTTGCTCTAAAACCAGAAAGAAGTTACTTTTCTCTTAGAATTAAAGAACTAGCTTTTGGATTTAGGCCAATCGACATATTTAGAGTTGCCATATGCCCTGTGTTATAGAGGACAGTCTCTTATTTGAATGTTTATCTGGTCCAAGTCCAGTTAAAACACAAAGAATTGTAAGACAAGAGCAGGAGTCTTGAAGTTGCCCATCAGCAGTAAGTACCTACATCTGGATAACAAACTGAGCAAGCGCACAGGTCTCTCACGGATCACAGTCTTGCATTTTTAAGAGTCTTGTATTTCTGAGAGTAATTCTTTCTAAATTTGCATTCATACTTATAAATTAGCATGCCCAAATTTTATGCAAATCTATGACCCTTTTGTTTTGGAGGTGCATTTCCTCTTTCTTGGTGATGTGTAAGTGGCCACCCCATACCCATCACAGTGGGACCTTGGTTGTTGAAAGCTTTGAAAGTCAAACATTTAGGCTTTCAAATGCTGACAACCCGGAAGCGAATGCTTCTGTTTTTGAACACGCTTCAGAAATCGAACGGCTTCCGAGGCGCGTTTCTCCATTTTTGCAATGAGTTTTGCCAACTGGCAATTGTGCCTCAGTTGTCAAATGTTTCAGAAGTTGAACAGTCTTCCAGAACGGATTATGTTCGACAACCAAGGTTCCACTGTATATGCAGATGCATGCAATGGTGGTCCAACAGCTATTCTGGATTAAAAAAGGCTACTTCTGGTGAAGACTGGGCACAGAAAAGCAGCAAAGAAAGGTAGTCCTTCACTCTTTCTTGGCTCACCATTTTCCCATTATTAACTATTTATCCCCAATGAGCTTTCACACCAACTTAGCCCAAATGATGTTATCGAATTATGTGCCTCCAGACCATTTATCTACCCTTGACTAATAATAATAATTTTTATTATTTATACCCCGCCCATCTGGTTGGGTTGCCCCAGCCACAGTGGGCAGCTTCCAACACTACTACTACTACTACTACTACTAATAATAATAATAATAATAAGCATTAATAGTAACAATCTGATCCAATATTAAAGTCACAATAACTTTAAAATAAATAACTTATATCAAAAAAGCAATATTCAATAATCCATTAGAATCCAATAGAAAACAGTAAAATTAAACATCAGCAAATAATAATTAAACAGTTTATACCTATCAATTACAATAAAGAATTACTAATCTACAATCAATAAAAATAACAGCAAATCACAGTGCATAAAATACCACAAACTATTATTAGAGGGCCTCATTTTGTTGGACTCCCCCAGCTTTTCCTCTTTCTTACTCAGAAATATCAAAAAGCCAAGTTGATAATCGCAAATAGCATCTCTTTAAAATGAGAAGCAAAACTGCAGCATACTCACTGCAATTGCTTAGATTTCTCACCAACTTCTCAGCACAAAATATTGTCAAGTCAACTGATTACTGGTGTATGTATGGATTTTTATATCATCCAGACAGGCACACATTCAGAAATATCTGCCTTGCAGACTTTAAGAGTGCCCACATCGGGCAAAGCTAAATCAGCAATCACCACAAATTGTAGGTTTAGTTAGCAATTATTGTGGTATGAGTCACAAAATCTAAACTTACTATTGCTACCGGAAATGTCACCATTGTTCTCTTCCTTCCCAATCCACACACACACACACACACACACACACACACACACACACACACACAAACACACACACTCCCCAATTAGATTTGGAATGTAGGTCCTTCACAAAAGCTGCTGTTACAAAAGCCTGGCACCTGTCCCTCTCTCTGCCAAACAGTGGCAACAGCACATGGGATCTCAGGTGCCCACAAAGGGTCTGTGTCCCTTCTGAGAATAGAAGACATGTTGGAGGCTGTCATGCTTTAAGAAATAGGGTTTATTCACCTATTTACACCTTCCATCTGCAATGGAGGCGATCAAGATCTTACAGCATGGTCCACAGCAGTGCAGGCAGTCCTTTCTTTAGACAAGATGGATCTCCCCCTTTCTTCTTCTCAAAAGCCCTATGCCCTTCCCCCAGAGCAGTTACCCTGGCAACCTTCCAAATCTCCAGTCTCTGGTCACACCTGGGACAAAGAGTTGTTGAGGACCCTCAATGGCTCTCTATTGCAATGCTAACAGCTCTGCTCTTCCCTCAGCCAGCCAGACTGGTTTGCCTAAGGCAGCCCAGGAATCCCCTTCCTATCACAGAGAACCAAAAATCCTAGTATTTACTAATTTTAGGGTCTACCCCAAATCTCTAACACTGCATTTCTGATTTTCTCATATGAGCAGCAATGGGAACCAGGTAAATATCAAAACAAATTACACTATGAATTTGATTCAGCTAAAATTAAGCACTTTAAATGCTAGCAGTATCCGTGTGTGTGTGTGTGTGTGTGTGTGTGAGAGAGAGAGAGAGAGAGAGAGAGAGAGCGCACATGTGTAAAACCTGTCCAGTCAATAGGATCAACGTGCTTACCTTTTGCTTGATTAGAGCCTGCATATTCTATCCCACTCCAGTTTACACATTTATTAATGTATTTTATATTATTTTCAAATAGGACATGGATTGTTGGCATAATTTAAATAGGTTTCACTGACAATGGCAAGTAGTCACTAAAGTGGAATGAAAACACCGGATTTGCTACTAACTATTCCACCTTCTCAGGCACACATGTATGGCAAAATATGGACCAGCAGAGGGAAGGCAATGATGGCCTCAGGCAGAATTTTTGGGATGGCATTAAAGGTAATGAAGTGAGAGACAAAAAAATCTGACCCATGGGAACCCAACCATCTCTTCCACAATTCCCAATTTCTTTCAGTGAGAACTTATGCCGGATGATATAGAACTCAATCCACCAGGACCAAGAGTGTGAATTTGTTGGGTATGGTATTCTGCTTTTTTGTGTGTGTTGTGTTTCCAACTGGTCATCAAAGAGAGTCTTGTTGCTATCATTCAGAGTCTTGTTTCACAGTGCTACATTTCCAAACATTCGGCTGAAAGGAACTCACGACTTCATAATCTCCTTTTGTTTTTGACATTTTGACCTGCCACAGCTTATTTTCTGCTAGGAATGGGAGAATCAGTAAATAGCTGGCATGTGACCCAGGTTTATTCCATTGCTTTATAATAGCAACAATTTTATAGAGCACACACATCTTTAAACTGACGTCCCATTAAATAAACTTGATAGACCAGAAATGGTGCTGGCACAGTAAAGCCGTCTCCACTTCTACTTACACCATTCAGCTGGTGGGAGTAAAAACAGGAAAGCAAAGTTAACACCTATGTACATAGCTTCATTCATACAGATACCCCCTGCTGCTTACAGCAAGATAAATATACTTTGATGTCTTTTGGATTAATCTAGTTAGCACACAGATCTGCTTAAGGACTTTTTGCTAGGAGGATAATGAAAGCTGTAGCATTGTGCAAATATTTTTTCCATTCACTTACGAGCAAAAATTATAACTCAACAGTCTTTAGCTCATACAATGTAAAAACCCATTACACAAAACTGGCAGGATATTTACAGTTCAGGCAGAAAGATGTCCAAATGCAGCTCTAGTGTTTTTTACAAGGGCAAAAGAGAAAACATTTGCTTGGAAGCAGAAATAAGGGAATGCAACAAGCTTTTAAAAAGCAGGGCTTCTCTTGCCACAGTAATGGCCAGGAAGAAAAATACTCCAGCAAGTCTGGCAAAAGGAAGTGTCTCCTAAAGACTTAAAATGAGATAGTAGCTAGAGCTTGTAAAAATCGGGGTAGGAATCCATTATCCCACTGCCTTCTGTCTGGGAAATTCTCGCCCATAAAACTATTTTACAAGTGCAGTTTACAAAAGAGGGCGGGGAAAGGGTGACTGTTTTGACCTGTTTTGATAACACTGTTACAGTTATTATGAGGCATAAAAGTGTAACCACAATAAATGGCTCTCAGCATACACACAAGCAGTCTCCTCCCTGCCCCTTATTTAATATTTTGAACACACAAAAGCAGGCCTTTGGACACTGCTGTGAATTATGCCCCTGAGTACTTGAAATTGACTCTTCCCACTAGGGACACTGTTAAAAGGGTGGCCTATGGGGCCAGAGCCCCACGCCTTTTGCACTTGTCCAGCCCCAGACCTCCTGTCACCCATCAGCTTTGTTTGCCCAGAGACAAAGTTGTATCATCATGGCCTCATGCCCAAGGTCTTTTAAGTAGGACCTAGCAATGCCCTTGCATCCCCACAATGAGATCTGAACTGGTAAACCCATGGAAATGCAATGACAATAAGACAAAGAAAGATAATATTTACCTAAATCGCAAATTACCAGCTAGTATGTTTTTGGTAGAGACATCACCTTGCCAACCAAGGTCCGTATAGTTAAAGCTATGGTTTTCGCAGTAGTGATGTATGGAAGTGAGAGCTGGATCATAAAGAAGGCTGATCGCCGAAGAATTGATGTTTTTGAATTATGGTGCTGGAGGAGACTCTTGAGAGTCCCATGGACTGCAAGAAGATCAAACCTATCTATTCTTAAGGAAATCAGCCCTGAGTGCTCACTGGAAGGACAGATCCTGAAGCTGAGGCTCTAATACTTTGGCCACCTCATGAGAAGACTCCCTGGAAAAGACCCTGATGTTGGAAAAGATTGAGGGCACAAGGAGAAGGGGACGACAGAGGACGAGATGGTTGGACAGTGTTCTCGAAGCAACCAGCATGAGTTTGACCAAACTGCAGGAGGCAGTGGAAGACAGGAGTGCCTGGCGTGCTCTGGTCCATGGGGTCACGAAGAGTCGGACACGACTAAACGACAACAACAAATGTTTTTGGTGCCACAGTGTTTTGAGGGCCAAGTGCATTGGTACCTTGTTAACGGTAAAGGCTTCATAGTCAAGGAGCAAATGAGCTCAGGCATAGCTTTACAGACTTGTGAAATGCACGTCAAAATCAAAACCTAAAAGAAGGGTGCAACTTTAAAATATGAAGCTTTCCCATTGGGCTCTGCGCCCCACCTTCCTGAAAAATGAAAACTTGGTTGGAGATAAAACAAGAGAAGGCTGCGGACAATGGTGATTACAGGTCTTCAGAATCAATGTCAACTCCACAGAGCTACAGCAGGGAAGCAACAGATTTCCCTCAGGCTGATAGTTCCTTTGTGGCAAAGGACAAAACATGGATAAAGTGCCCCCAAACACCACCCTTTAAATAACTAACTAGGTCTTTTAATTAAGAATAGCTGCCGATTCCCGGGGCCTGAATAAGAAAAATCGGGTGCTTTTCAGAGTGACAGGAATAAACATTCCTTTAAATTTAAGTAACACCATATATGGCAAATCAGAATATAATCTAGCTGGGATATTTATCAACCCACAATGGAAAGCAGCATTTTGTGTTTAAAAGCTTGTGCTGTTGGGCAATTAATCTAAAATAAAACACTTTTTAACAAATCTGCAGCTTGACTGAAAGTTAAAATACAAGTATTCATTGACACTGTGGGCAGCAGCAACCACCTTAAAATAAGGCGTTTCAGTCATGAGTTTCAGCCAGCTTAGTCAATGGTCAGGAATAATGGGAGCTGTATCATGGAGGCAAACAGCTGGGAAGATACAGGGTCCCAATCCTGCTCTAAGTGGTCTGGGACTACCTCCTTCCCTATGACCTTATCAGATGGCCTGATCTGCGTACCCCCCAGCATCTCAGGTGCAGCATGCACGTACTGGAGCAGGGGTAGGCAACCTAAAGTCCAGGGGCCGGATGCGGCCCAATTGCCTTCTCAATCCGGCCCGCGGATGGTCCGGGAATCAGCGTGTTTCTACATGAGCAGAATGTGTGCTTGTATTTAAAATGCATCTCTGGGTTATTTGTGGGGCATAGGAATTCGTTCATCCCCCCCCCCCCCCAAGTATAGTCTGGCCCACCACATAGTCTGGGTGACGGTGGACCGGCCCACGGCTGAAAAAGGTTGCTGACCCCAAGGCATTTTCATCTACCATAACTTACCTCTGGAGAACCCTCCCAAAGGAGTTCATCCAACACCATCTCTACTTTCCTGTCAGCATGCAGAGAATAAGTGATTATTTCAGCATGCATTTTGGTTTCTTGCTAATGGACCTGCTTCTTTATCAGATCTTTATTCGTTATAGTTTCATTCCTGATGCGGGTTTTCATGTTTCTAATTGCTGCTTTATTATATTTTGCTGTTAGCTGCCTTGAGAGTCTTTCTGACTGAAACACAGGCAAAAAATTAACATTTTCAACAAAACAATTGTTGTTTTTGTCAGTGCATGAACAGAAAAATACTTGTGCTTCTGTGACTCCCCTAGCGATAAAGGGAAAAAAAGTCTACTGAAAATGCACCTTACTCCGCACATCAAAATGGGTAAAGATAAGACTGTACAGAAGGTTCCAACATTTCTGAAGATAAACCAATACAGCCAGTCCCTAATTAAGCAAAAATTGATTTATGCAGTGCCAGCGTAAAGAACGGACACCTAATTTATGCTATCGTTGATCAGGCTCAGAAAAAAGCCAATAATAGCTGCTTTCTGTCTTGTCATTATTAGGATTTGCCAAATAGAAATGACAAGTCACAACCGCAAAGAGAGAGAAATGAAGTTGTTTGGGTACATTACAAACTGTGTAATAAACAGACTGTCCGTTTGCTTCCAATCCTCTTTCAACAGGGCATTTTTAAAAGGGTGCTCTGCATAGTGTGTGTGCGGCATAAGTTAAACAAAAGCTACTATAACTCTACAGACCACACACTGAGGCAACTTATACTGGTCATTCTTGCTTAAATGGTTTTGTGGTAGGGCTGAGGTCTGAATGATATTCTCCCATTTGGTTCTGACATACATTATTATTATTATTATTATTATTATTAATTATTATTATTATTATTAAAGTAGAGGATGTTGTACTTTGCAAAGCATGTAATAATTTATAAAGAAACAGTAGCAAACTGTATTACAGAATAGTACAATTGTACAATTTTCCATTGCTTTTGTAACATTAGCAAACAGGCCTGTCGTTTTTGCTAGTCTGTATCACTTGGAGAGCATCCATTTTGGAAAACTATGGAGAATCACTAGCTTTAACAAGCACTGGTTTGTATATTGTGTCGCACAATGAAATACATGCATGAGGAAACATTTAATCTGCCCCACTCCCTTTTACATAAATATAGCAGGAATGGGTGGGGAATAGCAGCTTTATTTGCAGTGGTACTAAGTCTTCTTGTTTGGTTTGTTGCTTGCCAAGCATTTTATTAAAAGGCATCATGTGGCCTGCAAATAGTGCTCAAGTTATGTAGCACATGTGGAGGGGAAGCAAAGGAATTCTACCCTTAAAAAAAACATTTCTAAGTGTTATTAATCTGTCGCTAATGTGACAAATAAGATTAAAATAACTACTGGCAATATTAGTGTGGCATCCAATACTGAGATAGTTATTTAATATTCATCATCGAAAGTCTCTTTTTAGGAAACAAGAAATCTTGTTTTCCTTGTGATATTTTAAATTTTACTTAGTCCTGATAATGGCTACACCCTAATATTTTCAGTTATAAACTTTTTTATTTTCCAACAACTCTGAACGGGTGGCATATTCTTTTTAAGTCTATTCCCATGAGTAGGGAACCTCTTGCCCATCAGATGCTTCTAGCAGATGATGGGAGTCGCTGAGCAACATCTGGAGGGCCAAAGGTTCCCTATACCTGCAGTATTCTGTCACAAATAAGAATTAAAAGAGTAAAGTGTTTTATATAATCATTAAGTTGTCAGTTAACACTGTTGCAGCTTGGTAACATGAAGTTGTAAATGCGCACAGATTTGCTTGATAAGCTGGGAGGCCAGTTTTTCTATTGGACTCACTCGTGTGCATGATGAAAGCAAGCAGATGCAAAAATTAGGGTGGTGAAGCAGTTCCCATCACTTTACCTCCATTCCAGGAACAGCTTTGCTAAACCAACTTGTGTGCTTTAGGCACAAGAGCAGAACCGTTTGAAGAAGTTGCCAACCCCACATTACTGTGCAAGATGCGGATTCAGAACCAATCTTATACCTCCGCTCTCAATGAAATCAATCTGGCAGGGCCCTTCTGAAAGTTTAGGCCTGCAGCTTTATGCTCTTCCTCCATCTCCTATCCCTGACCTCCTTGCATACCTTACGTACTATTTATGTTCCTACAGCATCCCTGTGAAATGCCAAAGCACACTTGAGTACTCTTTATTCCTTATTATTCCAGAAGTGAGGTAAATACATTTCAGGAGGGAAACAAATACACAAAATGTTTAATGTTCCTTTGGATGACAGGCCATCTCAAAAGCATTTATATTTCTAGACGTAGCCGTGTATAATAAAGAGAAAGAGGGTTAGGAAGGCTTCTTCAGACTATCTGCCAGACTGAAATGAAAAGAGCTCCATTTATTGTTCCTCGGAGTCCAGCCACAATACATTTTTAAGAAGGAAGAAATTCCTAGACTCCTAGAGTAAAATACTTAATGACGTTTTAAAAGTTTACACAGTGGAGGAAATTTGTTAAATAAATCCTATTACTAAGAATGCCTTTGACAGAAGTACACTTTAGCTGAGTAGTTTCAGCAGCAACAACAAAGTACATATCTCACATATCCTATTCTAGATGCCTTCAGCAAGTCCTATACACTTGCTCTCCGTTCTCTGAATATTACAAAAACTTTCCTTCTCAAGAAAGCTATTGGGCCAACCTCTTCAGCTTTTGCTTCAACCAGTTCCATACACCACATAATAAATGTAGAGCCAAACTCATGGAGCCTACTATCAACAAATTTAATTAGAAACAAGGACTTGAAAGTTATCAGAAAAAGGAACAGAAATTTCTCAATAAATCAGCAATATTTGTATTAGTGGGCTCAAACTGTTCGAAGCATATTATGACATCAAAATTTGATTGGTTAGACAGACAGACAGTTGGGAGAAAACATGGGGAAGATAGGGAGTTTCCTTGTAGAAGAAAGAACAAGGAGGCTGGAATTCTTAAACCAATGGAAGCACACAGTTTCAAGAAGAAATGTGATCTCCAATTTCTCTCTAAGTGTCAATTAAGCCACCTGGTGGCTAATGATAAATGAGAACAGCTTTTGGAAGAGTCGTTTTGCCCAGAGTTGAGGCCCAGTGGTATGCTTTAAATCCTCAATGTTTCTTTTTTGCCTTTGGAGGATTTAATGCTCAAAAGGGGCCCTAACTCTCACTCAAATTCACTCCCCACTAGCAAGGCAACACCAGCTGGTTCAACTACATGAACTGAGAAAATTCACGGCAAGCCCTTACTTTTTAATTTTTTATTTGGTAGTAAGTTCTAGCCTGACGCGGGTAGCGCTGTGGGTAAAACCTCAGCGCCTAGGGCTTGCCGATCGCATGGTCGGCAGTTCGAATCCCCGTGGCGGGGTGAGCTCCCGCCTTTCGGTCCCAGCTCCTGCCCACCTAGCAGTTCGAAAGCACCCCTAAGTGCAAGTAGATAAATAGGGACCGCTTTCTAGCGGGAAGGTAAACGGCGTTTCCGTGTGCTGCGCTGGTGCTGGCTCGCCAGAGCAGCTTTGTCACGCTGGCCACGTGACCCGGAAGTGTCTCCGGACAGCGCTGGCCCCCGGCCTCTTAAGTGAGATAGGCGCACAACCCTAGAGTCGGACACGACTGGCCTGTACGGGCAGGGGTACCTTTACCTTTACCTTTAAGTTCTAGCCACTCGATCCCACATCAACTGTACATGAAACAAGTTAATACCAAAGGCTGAAAGGGTGGGAGAGGCATAAACCTTTCATTTCCCAACATCAGAAGGAAGTTACAAGGAGAACCAATTACTTATGGTACCCTAATTAGCATCTTTGCTTAAAAAGAGCTGATTTGTAAACATGCAGTGAGGACATCAAAATAAACTAGCATTAAAAGAAAAAGACAAAGTTCAGCAATGATTTTTACAATGCAATTGTAGTCTAGAGAACTCACTCCTGGCATTCCCAAGTCCTTGAATTTATCTAACACTGCTCTCTGGATCCTAGATAACATATTTTGCTACATAATTGACGTAAGAACCAACCCAACCATTATCAGTTTCATATTCAACAGAGAGGCTCATGAGGATGACCCATATCAATTCTGATATGCGTCAAGACGTGTTGTGTCTTCTGTCATTTGAAGGACAGCCTGACTTAAAAAGAAAAAGCTTTATGGTCAACAGGGACGTCAAATTGCCCACCCCAAACCCTTCCGTACGTAGTTAAGACAAGAAACCTTTAGCAATGCCACCCTGATTCCAGAGATCCTGAAGACCACCAGAAATCTTTGAAAGACGAATAGTCTGGAGAAATCAACACTGCCAGGAAAAAAACCATGCTAAAATATCTGAGGGAGACGTTTCCAAAAGGGCATAAAAAGAGTGGTTACACAATTTGCTCATCCCACCAGGGACTACTTTTGTTTGTTACATTTGACCTTTCGACACTTGTCTCATTCTTGAAGCTTTAAAAAACAAACAGAACAAATAGCCACTTTACTCTGCACTGACCTTATCAAATGGCTATTAATGTTTGCAAAGCAGGGGAAGAGCAACATTGCTTTTCTTCGGCCCTGGGATGCTCAATAAGCATGAGCTCTCCTTTAAAAGAAGCACACACCCTAGAATTCAATTTTTCAAAGTGGGGAGACAGCAACTTTACACAACTTAGGAATACCGGTTTTCGCTATTTTATTTATTTTCTAAATATCAAGAAATAGTCTGCGAGCACCTTACAAGCAAATAATTTATTTTTTTAAAAAAACGCACAATATATAATAATTAACATCCACAGAAAAAGCAATAAACACCGACCGCCAAAAGAAAAAGCATTTTAAGAAATATCTGCCCCAGACCCAAAAGTTTATATCAGTAACTACGAAGGACAGAACATTTTCAGATGTGCTTTAAACACAGAAGTGAGAGACAGAATGTAGTATATATGCTGATGCAGCTCTGACCAGCAACTGCATGCTTGCTTGTAAGTACAACTATGTTTAATGGCTCTTACTCCCAAGTAAGGATGCAGAGAACTGCAGTCTCTCTCTGTTCAATAGAGCACAAAGAGCCCGGAGAGTTTACTTCAAAATCAGGAGTTAACACCCAGATGCAGGTTTCAAGACAGACACAAAAATCTGTTTGTGAATTGTCTTGGTGAAAAGGCCCGAGAAGCACAGATCCATAAAGCTGCCTTAAGATAAGAAAACTCTCTGGTATGCAACAATAAACTTGTTAGATTTTAAAGTGGCATAAGACTCTGCTTTTAAAAAAGTTATCCATGCAATTTTATATACAAACTTATACTAATGGCATATATAAAAGGTAACCACAATCTTCTTCGGTATTAACATTATCGTCCAACGTGTGTTGAAAGGGCAATAATAAGAATGACATTTCAGCAAACTAGATATACAAGCTTGTGAGAAAACACACACACACACACACACACACACACACACACATATATATATATATATATATATACTCTGGTACTCATTCACATGGGAAGCCTGAATTTTATTATGAGCTAATCCTTAGAAAAGAAGGAAGGGGAATAAATGCAGCCTATGGCAGCAAAACTGAAGATCCCAAACTGGCTAGAACAGTCATTTGCAGGCTGCCAATAGCCTTCATTTAAATTCCCAAAATGACCTGCTAATTTCATGGTCAACTCAACTTGCATTTTTCAGTAGCTGGGTTAAAAGAGCACAATAGTTGGCTAGGCAAATCTCCAAGGAATTGTAGTAGTTGTAAGGAAATAATAATTGTCATAAACAATACAAGGAAATGTGTCATACAAATACAGAGCAAACAACAAGAGAACGCAGAAGGCATATAAAGAATCTGCATTGTATGAATACTTATTTTAGATATTTCTTCAAATGATATATTTGGATGAATTCAGTTCATGATGATTCACAAGAAAATACATCTGGAATAAGTGGCAATTCCCTGCATGGGAAATGGGATATGGCTACAACCACAGACTCCTAGTGTTCCACTGACTTCAATGGAATTGCAAGCTTAAGTTGTATTTTATTTTAAGCATTTTTACCCTGCTCTTCAGTCAAAAAGACCCCCAAAGCAGTTTACATAACAAGATATGCCATGAGTCCATGGCAGGGGTTGGGAGGGAAAGGGGGTGCAGAGAAAAGAGGGAGGAACCAACTCAGGACAACAGTTTTTAGTAGTGTGGTGGAGTACACAGAGCACTACGTTTCAAACAGTACCCAGTTCCTGCTCGGTCTCAAGCAGAATTCACGCCAGCAAACATCACAGAGCTGTTGCAAGAGACAAAAAAAAAAAAAAAGGGAGGCAATCCCGTGCCCTTGAGTACCCCAGGTTTCCAGCAAAACAAACTTCAAATTGTGAGCCTCCTAAAGAAACCACCACTTCCCACACACAAATGATGTTCTACACATCAGCAAAACATACATTTGTCTGCAGTTCACTTTCTTTCCCAGTTCAGCCCAGGGCAAGAAAATTCAAAGAACCTGTATGGAATTACTGATTGTTTCTCCCTGTATGTCTTGTTGGTGACATGCCTCTCTCAGCAGTCTCCTGTCAGGACTTCCCCTATGCATAGCATCCTACCTGCAACAGGGTCACCTAAAAGGAACAAGGCGGTGCATGGCAGTCTGTAGTGCTGCTGTTACCTCAAAATTGGAAGGATGAAGAGTAGCACTTTAGACAAAAACTTTTTGCCAGGGGGTTGGACTAGATGGCCCTTGGTGTACCTTCCAATGCTGCAATTCTCCGATTCTATGATCTCAACTACACTACTTGGCTATAGCTTGCTCTTACTACAAATCACTTGTCCCAGTATGCAAGAAGGAGACGCACACATGGTGGAAATAGAAACGGTATTAACTATGGACTAAGGCAGAGGTTTTTAAACTGTGGTCGCCAATGTGGAGCCCAGAAATCTCCAAGTACAGTGGTACGTCAGGTTACATATGCTTCAGGTTACATACGCTTCAGGTTACAGACTCCACTAACCCAGAAATAGTGCTTCAGGTTAAGAACTTTGCTTCAGGATGAGAACAGAAATCGTGCTCCGGCGGCGCAGCAGCAGGAGGAGGCCCCATTAGCTAAGGTGGTGCTTCAGGTTAAGAACAGTTTCAGGTTAAGTACAGACATCCGGAATGAATCAAGTACTTAACCTGAGGTACCACTGTAGTTGCAATTGGACCTGTACCAGTAGCAAAACGTGCCTTGAGAATTTTGAACACTGTGTAGCATGTGCGACTGTGAGCACAACATGCCTTAAACATAATCAAGAAACTTAGAAACAGTCCCTAATTAGAAACTTGTATGCCTCTCTTTCAACTGTATTCAACCCCTTGATTGTTACCATCAGAGCATATGCAAAGTTGGATTTCCTTCAGGCTTCCCACTGGATAACTGTTGCTGTACAGAAAGGTCTACAAGAACATTAAAAGCATACAAGATGTATATAAGAGGAAAAACTAATAAGCTGAAGCCACAGTTTTCACGGGGGGTGGGGGAGAGAATCACCATGTATTCCTTAATCACATAATCATTATTTTTGTTTTAAATGTGTGTGCCAACAAAAATGGTTCCTCAGATCAGCTAACATCACATAACAACAAGTTCTTTTTAAAATTACACAAAACAAAAACAATGCATCCTACAAGCAATGCATCCTCAGCAGCGGAGAAAAACAGAAATACATTTCTGGAAGTTTCAAAGACATAACCTTGCCAGTTCTTATGAAATGCTTATGCCAGCAGAGATAAGGGAATTAGAAGCTTAACATCAGTCCCTGGAAAACTGGTGGAAAGTACTGTTAAAGACAAAACAACCTAACATATAGAGGAACAGGCCTTGCTGAAGCAGAGCTGCATGGCTTCTGTAAGGGCAAGCCCTGTCTCAGGAATTTACTAGTAAAAGATGTCAGAGGTGAGATGATTTATTTTTATAAAATTACCGTATTTACTTGATTCTAATGTTCCATCGCGAATCTAATGCGCACCTCAATTTTCAGAACCTTGAAACCAAAAAAAGTATTTACTGGTGAATGTATAAATGTCCCATCGCATCTAATGTGCACCTTAATTTTCACGACATAATTTGGCCAAAAAAAGTGAGCATTAGATTCGAGTAAATATGGTATTTATGGTATGGAGAAAGTAGACAGGGAAGTTTTACTTCACCCCTCATAATATTGTGACATCCAACACTGGGAGATTCAGGATGGATAAACGAAAGGACTTCTTCATACAGCAGATTATTAAAATAATGGCACTGACTCCCACAGGAGGCAGTGATAGCCACCAACTTGGAGGACTTTAAAAGAGGATTAGACAAAGATGGATTGTGGAGCAAGAGCCCCAAGATGACTGCATCATAAGGAAATGGTGTTCTCTGGTCTCTTGCCTTAAGGTGGTTTCCTACTGTGAAGTGTGAAGATGCTAATCTACACTTTTTTAATGCTAACCACACAAACTTCATAATTACTTTGTCTCCTCTATGCAGATACAATCTGGCAATCACCACCCCACACACCTGTTTCCCTTACAAGTTCAGACTCTTTATGAGCTGGCTCAGTCACTCATAAACCCTCTTCCCAGAGCATCCCCACAGACACGAAACGTGACACAAGTCATGCGCAACCCGGCTGATAAGCACCACTTCCTGCATATATAAACCCATGAGCAGTGACCATTCAACGCATGTGACAAAGCAGACTCTATAATAAATTTTCCATCTTTTACGATGCTACTGTATTAGTTTTCGTTTTTCTAGCGGGGAGACAAATACAAATGTAAAAAAAGAAAAGAGAGGGTGCGCTTATAGGAACCAGCAGCAGGACTTGGCATCAGCATGACTGTGTTGCTTCCTCCATATATAAGGCAATGAAGGATTTCAAGTGAGGGTGAATACGCTTTTCCCTATGGACACCTGGGATGACCTATGGTCAAATCAGGGGCCAAAGTCACTGGTGGGGGAGGGGGGTCCAGAGCTGAAAATGGACAGAGTTTGCAATACTGCATAACTTTCTCTCTCCCACTCTATTTCCCTTCTGTGTGCATCACCCCATATCAATGAGCTGCCTGTGATGAGGCCAAGAGGTTAATACAGCCCACAGGAAACAAGTTCCGGTTGAAAGCATCTAAAATAGTCTAGAACATAAAAGAGCCCTGCTAGATCAGAGGAAAAGCCTTTCCAGCCCAGTTTCTTGTGGCCAACCAGATTCCATGTAAGTCGTCCACTAAGCAAAGTGTGAGCATAATGGCACTCTCCCACTTGTGATCCTCAGCAAGCGAAAGTCAGAGGTGGAACACAGGCATAGTAGCCACAGAGGCTTATCCTCCATGAATTTAGGTAATTCCCTTTTAAAGCCTTCTAAACTGGTGGCCAACATCTTGCCTGGTGCAACAAAATTTCATAGCTATTTTTACATAAGAAACATCAAAGTTAGCCTCCATTTAACCCCTATGCAATCTCAACTGGAAGTTTTGATTTCCCCATCGCCACTAATGATAACAATACTGTATTAATTTTATTATTTATACCCGCATCCATCTGGCTGGGTTGCCCCAGTCACTCTGGGCAGGTTCCAACACATATACTGTTTAAAATGTAATATTTGGAGAGGACCAAGTAGCTACATTAAACTAAAAATGCCTAGCCTTGGTATCAATGCCAAGTCTCATAGTCATTGGGATAATTACACCGAAATTTCCTATAGCAGACTTAGCTCTGCCCTTACAAGCCTATAGTACACAGTATGGATGAAACTTCTAGTACAAAGATTAAATACTCTGCAACTTGGCATGCTACCAAAATGCCATTAAATAAAAGACACACAGAGAGGTAAGACCGAGACCAAACTTCTCTGTTCCTGAACAACTGCACATCAGCAATCTAAGGTTGCATTCGCTTAAGAGGTTGGAGGTGATACTTTCCTCTCCATCTGAAAGCTTATTATGAAAGTGATAGCCTTGAAGTCGTGACTGGAGCGAGACGATTAAAATTATCTTATTTGGGCACCAACAGAACATATCTGCCATACCAGCAGCACAAAACGTTTCTGTTCTTGCCTCCTTGCAATTAGAGTTCCATGTGTTCACAAAAGTTCAGAAAGGGAAGTTGGGTGGGGTGCAAGAAAGGCAGCATTCAAAATGCAATCTACATTTATAGGCTTTAATCCAATTTCACACCCTACTTTCCCTGCCCCCATCATGAAAATTCAATTCTTGTTACAGTCCAGCAACTGCTAGGAATAGCGTAGACCAAGTTGATGGTAGTCCCACAGATCTGGAAACTGCATACAGCATAATGAATACTAGGGGTTGTTTTTTATAAATCTCCCCTGTTCTGTTTGTTATGCCTATGCATTTCTGTCATTTGCAGAAGAGTTTATTAAGCAGTACATTTCCTAGCAGGCCTGGGCAGCATTAACCTTTGCTTAAAACAGTCTCCAGGCTGAGAATGTGGACCTTGTGCTGTTAATTACAGGAGGCACTGCTAGACTCCCATGTGGTTATATGATCCTATGTAACCTTTGAACAAGGGAGCTAGAAGGGGGCCTGTTTTTCCCCAGTTTAAAGGGGGATGTTGCTATGAGGAGAACATGGGGCTGATTAGCCGTTCAAACAGACTCCACCATCTCATAATTGGCTCATAAATTTCACTCATAAGTTGAAATGGAATGGGGTTAAAATGAACTATCTGCCTTTGTAAAATATTTGTCATTACTCTCCTGTTCGCAAGCAGTTTCAGAAGAGGAGCGAGTCTGGTATATTGAGTGCCCGAATCACTGGTGTATTTAATTTTATACCTCCACAAGCCCCAAGTAGAACCAAAACCTCTCCGGAGATGACTGCTGAATCCAGAGCTCTGCGACCAATGGGTCAGTTAATCAAAAGTGACACAATTTTCAGGCAATCCAGGATTTGCAAGCCACTTGGCCAAGCCACACAGTCCCCTCCGCCTCCCTCAGCGCATCCCCATCCCCAACACCTGCCCCAATTCTTCCTCAGTGAGCAGGGATCAAAACTATCTTACAGGCACAGCGTTATTGTCAAAAGGAATTCCGCGCATGGCTTTCGTTCAGCTCATTTAGACAATTCTGTGGCACTTGAAAGGGAAGCTTTCATTATTAGAAAGCAAATGAGTGGAAGCCAAAAAGCTGGGGGGGGGGGGGGGTGGAGGGGAAAAACAAGGAAACACATTCACAAAACATTAATTGAAACATGAAACACCACTCTTTGCTACACACACACAAAAACCGGAACATAAAATATCATGTAATCATTAATACTCGTGCATTTACTTTGCTGTTATGCATTAATATCAAATTACAATGGTTTCTGGACTCTGTCAAATTCTTTTGGGACAAAAAAAAGGAGGAAAAATGTAGTAATTAAACTAAAAGCTCTTCATATGTGCTTTTAGCTATTGCGGAAAACATTCGGAAGTTTTTGAAAGTTTACACAAAAGTGGGTTTTTTTTAAACAACAACAACAGCAACACAGCATATTTGCTACCACATTTATAAATGGAAATGCCAGCAGTTGTAAGCAGAAATAAGGAGTTTGTTCTGGAACTGCAGAGAGATAGGAGGAAAAGCACATTAACATGAGGATAATTTCATTTCTATTTTTGCATAAAGCAGGGGGGGGGGGGAGAGACTAGTTTTGTGTTCTGATTTAAATACTGATTTAAATAATAAATGGAAACAGTGCAGAAACCATGTAAAGATCCTATAATCAGAAGCAAAGTACGCAACCACTTTTGGCTATCTCACCACAGACATAGGAGATATTGGAGAAGCTTCCAGATAATCAAAAATACAAGCTCTGAGTTGTAGTTGCAAGGCCAGAGAAAACACCTGTTTCAGATTACAGTCATGATTGCTCTCCATGCAAATTGCTCAGTTCTTATTATGCTGAAGGGCATATCAATCCCCATTAAATTTAAACAGAACACTCCTGCAGAAGAAAAAAACCAGCCCATACCAACTCTTCAACACAGACTGAATGCAAGGGCCAAATCTAAACACAGCACATTTACGCTTTGGCAGGGTTTACCAGGAAGCATGCTAGAGCAGGCTGCCTCACTATTACAAGAACACAAGTTCTTGGGAGCTGCCCACCCCACTTTCCTTTCTGCAAGTTGAACGGGGGCGGGGGGGGGGGGGATACCACCCTGTGCTTGGCAGCAAGAGCCTAAAACAAGTGAGAGTGTGTGTGAATACCACTTCTGAGACGGCCATTGCCACCATGCATCTTTCATCTGCACATAAGCATAGGTATCTGGTTTATATAGTCTGCCCCATCCATTGTTAGGTCTTCAGGTTTTCAGATAGGGAACATTCCCAGCCGTTCCTGGAAATGCCACAGAATGAACTAGGGATCTTCTGTGGATGCTGTACCACTAAGCAGCCATCATCTGGTAGGCCAGCATTCCAGGTTCAAAAGTTAGAAGGGAAAGGACTGTTGATGCATGTTCTGTGCATTTCCTGCATTTAAAAGAAGCAAACTTCCTGGCTTATACGCCTGCACTTGCTGGACTCCAGAACGCAAATATTTTAAGCCACCATTAAAAGCTGGCAGGTTTTAAAAAACGTCCTTCCCCAGTCCCACCCCCTTTTAAAAACCAACTAATCAACAACTCTCACATCAAGCAGAGCTGAAAGAGAGAGGGGCATTTTCTTTTTTTAACAAGAATGGAACACTAAGCAGTGCAACCTCAGTATCCATCAAACTCATTTCCTGCTGAGCGCTCTGAGGATGAGGAAGAATCAGAAGGCAGTCAGAGGAGGGGTGGGAAAGAGCATGTTCCTTTGAAGTTAAAAAAAAGAAGAAGGAATAAATCCAAAGCAAGCAAGAAAAAGCCAGGAAGCAGAAATGGAGAGGCAAGGGGTGGCAAGAAAATTGAGAGAGACCTATGAGGAGAGGAGGGGTGGTTGTGGAAGCCACTTGAAATTGCAGTGCAAATGAGAAGGTGGAAGATGAAAGGGAGGATAGAGCAAAGAGGAGAAATGTGCAAGACTTCACTGAGAATTGCCACACTCACTCCCACCCATTAATCCCTTCTGAGCAACTAGGAAGAGGCCAGAACATCACACCAACCACATAATTTCAAAAGAGGTGGCAGTCTGAGACTCAAATCTGCCTGGGAGCAACATTATTGAAGAGAAGATGCCCAAGGTGCTCCATTATCCTGATTTGTTGCAATAGAGAAGGGAGAAGGCACTCTGCACAAGCTCAGAAGTATTTCTTTATTGATCGCCTACTTCTAGATTTTAGCCACCATGTTGAAAACAGATTTTAGGGATGAGACCTGATGGAAAAACAGCTCCAATTAACACCTTAACCTGCCAATTAAGTACCCAGTGCTATTGTGCACTGAAAAATATTTTTCACAGCTATTGTGCCCCGGTTCCATTTCCACAATCTCAACTGTTTCTATCTTTAAGCAATAATAATGCACATAATGTGGAGGAAGAACCCAGACTTTTATCAGTCATAACAGTGTTTGACTTCTCCTAAATTCAAAGTTGTTAAAAGGGTTAACCAATCTGATTTCACTACTGATACTTAGTTTTGAGAGCTTGTCTCTGTTAATTTTCAGCATGCGACAAAATGCAGCTGACCATTAATTTTATTCGTGGGCTAAATTTCAACCCGGAAAAGTTCATACAGTTCCTATAGTGATCTTGGAGATAAATAGCTACAACTGATGGCTGGAGTCCAGCAGAAGTAAAACTTTTTTAATTAAATGCTGTTAACAACCAACTGCCGTTTTAATGACATTTCTAATTTACATGGTGACATTTTGGTCAGCGTGCTTTAAAAAAAAGCTGCCTTGCTTAGGGCAGCAACTGTACTTTGCCTCTAACATAGGCCTGAAATGTACGTTTATCCACATTAACAGATAGTACTAAAGCATCATTTCTGTATTATGGGTACAAATCTCAGGCTTGTGCACGCCCCTCTTCTCCTCTGGAAGAAATCAGAAGGTCTTGCTCCCATTTTGAACTAACTGTGGTTATTAGTTATGTCTAAACTGGGAACTGTGGCTAGTGTTAACTTTACTGTAGTTTACTGAAGCAAGCCAGGATTGGTAGTCACTCGTTGATGTTGGCTGGCTTGTTTCAATAAACCATAGTTAACCCTAACCACGTAGGGTGCGGGTGGCGCTGTGGTCTAAACCACTGAGCCTCCTGAGCTTGCCAATCAGAAGGTTGGCAGTTTGAATCCCTGCGACGGAATGAGCTCCCGTTGCTCAGTCCCAGCTCCTGCCATCCTAGCAGTTCGAAAGCATGCCCCAAAGTGCAAGTAGATAAATAGGTACCGCTCCAGCAGGAAGGTAAATGGCGTTTCCGTGCGCTGTTCTGGTTTTGCCAGAAGCGGCTTTGTTATGCTGGCCACATGACCCGGAAAAACTGCGGACAAACGCCAGCTCCCTTGGCCTGTAAAGCGAGATGAGTGTCACAACCCCAAAGTCGTCTGTGACTGGAGTAAACTGTCAGGGGTCCTTTACCTTTACCTTTTAACCCTAACCACAGTTTGGGTTTGGAGCCAATGAGAAATTGTAGTTAGTTGAAGATGGAAGCAAAAGCTTTCAATCTAACTTGTGGCCAATTCAAAGTGCTGTGAGGAGGAGCATGTGAGCCTGGGGATCATGCACATGGTTTAGCATCACATGCAAATTTGGCCACTGAAGCAGAAAACATGCCCCCGAGAACTGCCACCATCAACAAAGAACTGTGCAGAAAGCTGATGTAATGAATTCCGAGCTAATTTCTAGGAATCCATCAGAAGAAGCAACAGTCGCAAATGTAATCCTGGTGAACGTCAGAAAGAGCCCCCCAACTGCTGAAAGTACCTAGAGTTTGGGCTGTTGTTGTTTCTTTTTTAAAAAGACACTCTTGCGCCAGGAAGTAAACGTCTGGTTAGCACCCCAGCTATCATATGAAAGCAGTCTCTCTCTTTTTTTATTAATAAAAAAGGAGGAAAAATAGAAAAGTTGGGGGGGGGGGGATGCCAGGAAATCCATTAGGCTTTGTTTCAAGTTCCATATGGGCAGAGGTCAATAATATAATGTGCAGATGGCTCAGGCAAACAATCCTCCCACAGCACACTGTGGGCTTTTGAAAGTCTCCCAGAAAGCATTGCTTTCTTGGAATTGTAGCATTCGGTGGGCTACTGAACGAATAACCTCACCCTTCTGTGTGGAAGCTGCTCAAATACAATTCAGCCCTAGAGCAAGTTATTTATCAGAATACAATTCCAGTCATTTAACTCTAATATTTAAAAGTAAACATTCCGCACTAGTTTGCGTTTCATGTTCAACGAAGGCTATCAAGTTTTACTCTCGTTAGTCGTCTTCCAAAATTGAATTATTCTTGCTTTTCGTTTCATTCCCTCAGAGACCAGAGGCATTCGATTCCACAGAGAAAAGGGGCCTTATGAGGACCGTTTTCGAAAGTATATTACTTAATTAAGGGGGATTAGGATTCTATGAATAGCCTTGTCTGCCAGACAGACAGACCAGTTTAGTTTGTTTATTTGCTTAAGCTGTTAATGGCCCTTTTTTTAAATAAAATAAAAAATAAGCTTTTTAACAGTGTTACTCTGTGTGCTTTGAGTTGTCTATCCTCATGTCAGAGGGCATAAGAATGTTTGCCAAATCACCTAATACAAAAAAGGGAGGTTGTAATCCGAGGGCAACTGACGGAACAGTACAGTAATAAGGAGGATAGGCAGGCAATATTTACTAGCACTTTTAAAAAAAGAAGCTCTACATTTTCCCAGCTTGTTTTGCAGCCAAAGTTCATGTTCTAATCCAGTAGTTTTCTAAACTTTCCAGCTCCAGGGAACCCATTTCGCATTGACTCATCCTCTGGCCAGGTCTGTTGGGCTTTGCTGAAAACACACACTCAACTCCTATGGCTGCACAACGCAAGGGAAAGACCACCAAGTAGTTGCCAAACTGTCATTCAAAGCAATTACTGATCCTCATACTGAGGGACCCAATCAGTTCCCAAGGCATGCCAAGTTTGGATGGAAGGAAGCTCTGAAAAACAACAACGTTCTAATCAAATGATACACTCCGCTTTAAATTTCAGCAAATGCTATCCTCAGTCCTCTTGTGGTGCAAGTGAACATATTACGGTTAAGGCTCAGATGAAACGTTTTCTCGGACCATCCTGACAGCAGAAACATTGCCCGGCCCTTGGATTTGGCTTCGTCACGATGCAGAAAACAGATTTTGACTGTTTTGGTAAAAGCTGACCAAGGAAAAATATTTTCTGCCCTCACACTGGCATCCGATAGGCAAGGAAATGGGGGAAATGGCAGCTTGAAGCAGCAGGTGCGATCACCACTGACACTGAAGGGGAAACTTCACTTCTGCTCAAATCTCCCCTCCTCCACAGCAATTTGTACCACCCCCCCCCCCAAGAACCAAGATGCTTTCTCTCCAAATTTACAGCCTGGAAACTGATGGCAGAAGTCATTGTGACTCAGCTCTCATTACAATACTGCACAGCAGCATTACATAGTCCAGAAAAAAATCTTGAAGGAAACAGGGTTGTGGAAGGTAGCTGTATACCATAGAATGTGCCCATATAAATGCAAGCTAACTTTAAGAACTGCACCTGGTTATCATAAATGTGACTCCCCCCCGGCCTCTCTGTGTACATCTACAGATTCTTGCTCACCCCTGCTTCAACTGAATACTTCTGCTAGCACCATCTTCTATCACAGAGCACAAAAGCCAAAACTAATGGGGTAGGTGGACTGTAATAACACACCCAACTTACTCAAAGTGCGCATTAAATCCTCAAAAGAACAAAGCCAAGGGTACCCCCATGCATTCTGGGTAAAAAGACAAAAGTCAGGATTAGTTGGCCACCTCTTGTCTTCCTTTTTCCACCACCATTCCTATTACTTAAAGCAAGGAGCAGACTTTTTAACGGGAGCTTTAATGATCATTAAATATACCTTTCCCCTTTAATTAAAACGCAGGCTCCAACTAAGTGCATCGAATTAGCCAAAAATAGCAGTACAGCTGGGTCACCTTTGGCAGATTCTCACACACCACCACGCACAATCTTCCTGTAGCCACTTCCTCCTGAGCGCACCACCTTCATTTAACTGCCAAGTCTGAAAGAGATGCAAAAGCTTTGCTTCTTGGCAGAGAGAAGAACGTCTATGAAGGGGAGGGAAGAAAACTGATCCATTGTGTAGCAAGGTACATTACCTTATGCCAGAAAGGTTCGTAAGATTTCAAATCCATTGTTTATTTAAAGGTAGCCTTTTTTGTCAACCAGACTTAAGGGCAAAATCTAGCAGAGGCAATAATGTATTCCTTCATAGTTATACAGCCCCATCTGTTTATATTTAATTGCCAAAGGACTATGAGACACATACCGTATATAATATTTAATTCACATAACCATCCTGGCTAGAGAACTTTCACATGTCCCAGGTATTGGCTTTGGAGAGAGTTGACTCACATGCTCACATACAACTTCCAGGCATTTACAGATACACATCAACAAAGGTATACTGAATATATTGTAGGAAGGACTAAAACTAGCCCAAACTATCTTGCTAATTACCTATTCTATAAAGGCCTGCCTTATTAAATGTACATGAGGTTTCCTCCCCAAAAAATTTCACGCAGCCTCCAAACAACAATTTCCCAGCGTCAACAAAACCCAACATTGTAATTTACCAGGAAACAGTGAATTTGTCATTATTCAAGTTCCTTTGGGGGATTTTTTTTTTTAAAAATGCAAAGCAGTCTCGGAAGGCTGAAGTTTTCAGGGCATAGGTGGTGATGCTTCACTCTCATGTTCATGCATCTGGAACTCCAAGGTGATTTTATTTGTGGGGTGGGGGTGGGGGGGAGAGCTGGCTGGAAGGGAGAAAGCCATAAACAAACAAAACAAACCACACAAGCTAACTATGTTTGCAGAATTAAATCCTGATTTTAAAAGTTGGCATTCAAATCCTGGCTTGTTTGGAAGCCATTAACCACAGTTCCCAGTTCACACATAACAGAAAACTATGGTAAACTGTGGCTTGTTTGGCCACTCACATGAAGCAAAGAACAAAGCAGCAGCAGATGGGCTGCATGTAGGTGCAGAGAGTGTTCATGTGCATCCTGAATGGAGTCATCCTGGGCCACATCTCCTCTCTAGCACTTCCCAAAGCTGCTTTGCATTTTAAATGAAGCCAAGTGCACTAGCATGAACTCTGCTATATAATCCATTATCTGCAGTAGACACAGACCCATTGTCCGCAGCACGTGCAGAGAACTTGGAAAAGGGAGATACATTTACCCTTGGCACCAGGCCTCAGCAGAGCATGCATGAAACATCTTGCTGCTGCTGCCTAATGCAAAAATCCCGCAGGAAAGCAGAGAAAAAGATGTGTGTGTGGTGGGGTGTCTTCTGTTCCCAAAGCAAGCACTGTACTTGGGTTCTTGCTAGACAGGGGAGGGCACTCATTGGTGACTGAATTCATAACATATATAAGCACGCAGTCTGTCACCACATCTTCCCTGCACCTTGGATATTTGCTCAGTTAGGAAATATTGGAAACAGAGGAACAGAAGGCCACCTAATCAGACCCTAATACAAGATATTGGGCAGCAGTCTACTGTAATCGAGGATTTCTAGAAAGCATTCTTCTCGCTTAAGGCTTCCATGAGATAGATAAAAAAAATACATACCTGAGCAACAAGGCTATGCAAACATTTGTAGGCTCTGAAGAGATTGAGCAATTCTTGATGATGGCACACAAACCACAAGGGGGAAAGGCTGACTGACTCGATGTTTATAGAGCCTTACAGCTCAAACACATTTTATGCGTCTGGAGAAATAGTGCACATTTTTACAAATTACAACAGGTTATTTCTGCTTCACAAGACAGGGTTCAGAGACTATTATCTAGTCTCCCACCCAGGACACTTCAGAGAGAGGCTAGGGACTAGATGAGCCAAAACAGGATACAGTGCATTGGGAAGAAAAAGCATGCATATTGATCACAACTGTAATGGAGATCACGACTGCTGCAGGCTTCTTTATTACACACAGTAAAGGTTCCCTTTAAAGTACCGACTAGCGTGGCCTCTCCAAATATTATTATTTGGAGAAGCAACACCAAACCGCTTCCAAATATATCCTTTTATCTACGTGTGCGCTTACAAATTTATATACCGCATCCCCCTGCCTGGTTCCCATATGACACAAGCCATTAAATATTTCTGAATTTATCATTTTAATGCAGCAGCGTCCTAGACACAAATCCAGTACATTCCAAAATCATGTCTACAAATCCTGAAACAAATCCAGATGTCAGGCAGCAGAGTTAACCAGCTACAGATGGCAGGCCAGATTCTTCCCACCAAAGAGTTGCTCCAAAGGTTCTTGCCTTCCCCTGCATCGCCACTCAAAACTGCAGCACAATCTCAGGTCAAAGCATTCCAGGCTTTGTCACCACCACCAGATCATGCCACCGAAAAGGATGCTAAACCTCACTAACATCCCCCCCAAGGGCACCTCACTGAGTCACAGGCGTTTCTCCCCAGACACGGCTCTCCCCAGACTCTTTGAACTCAATGTGTTATTACAATAGCATGAGAGGAAAAGGGAAACAGCGTTTTTGGAACTGGAGTTAGCAGTGATGAGAAATCAATCTCTCGGCTTGGCCCAGCTTTAGCTTAAATGCAAACAAATCTAGGGAACAGCTACATTATCACTTTTGATATGATGCTAATATTAATTCTGGCAGTTCATACCCTAGTCATTGATTTTTTACTCTCTTTTTATTACAGCTAAAGTGCTAGCAGGAGCAACAGCACATTATTCTATTATTCCATAATACAAAATGAAAAGGCTGGATTAAAACACGAGGGTCAGGCAGCGGCTGCATATTTAAGAGATTACAGCAAGACTGCCTCTCTTGCCCCCGGCAGTTCCACTTGTTTATATGTTTGTCACATTTGTGGACTGCCTTCTCTCCAAGGAGCTCAAGCTGGTATACAGTTGACTTTCAACTTACACGTTCCGGAAATGACGCGTAACGCTAAAATCACAGACGGTTAAAACATACTCTCCCTGAACTTCCAAACACTTTCCCAGGGTGAGTGCAATGGTGGGTGGGATTGCCAACAGTTTTATTTGTGGACGTCCACACAAACCCTCCCCCCCCCCCCGGCAGAGCACATAAAGCTAAATTTGTGCACGGCAAATGTGTGTAAGCTGAGAGTTGGCTGTACATGATTCTACCCCGCTCCTGCATTTTATCTTCACACCAACCACGCGATAAGGCAGCCTTCACCCAACTGGTTCCCACATTGGGACTATAACACTCCCATCAGTCCCAGCCAGCATATCCAACAGTCAGAAAAGATGGGAGCTATTGTTAAAAAAACATATTGAGGGAATCGGGTTGGGCAAGGCTGATCTAAGCACTTTGATCTAGGGGCTAATCATATTGATCCAGTGTGTTACACTTCAGAACACACAGTAGAATCTCTAGTGTGATATACCCAGAACTAATCACATGGCTTCCCCACCCTGCTCTTGTCCATGACCGATGCTAGCTTGGCTGCTGGGCCAATGCTATCTCAGGCTGCCATTGCCACCTTTCAGAAAATACCCAGGAGACAAGGGGTTCTTCTTGGTGGCTGTTGCTATTTATTTATTAACAACAACAACAAATATTTCCAGCTTGAGTCAAGGTTTGAATATTTCAAGGGTAGTACATTGAACTGAGAACATTTACAGTAGCTACTGTATTCAGCAACCATAGTACGCCCTTGTGCAAGTTAATGGAAGCAAGAAGCAGTTCTGTTCATAATATTGAAGTTAGCTGTGCCCCTCTGGCCCTTGATTACATGCACTGATAAGATGCACATTAGCTGTTGCCCTTTGGCTCGTTTTCAGTGAGGTCTACACCACTGAAGCAAGCTGTCAGTGTCTGTTATGGTATGTTCTTGATAATGGAAATGCACAAAGCCCAAAAGGTGCTAAGCAGGGTAGGGTAAATTAAGAAATGAAGTGAAAACTAGTCATGCTTAACAGTGGGTATAAATCAATCATCATCTCACTAAATCCTACCCGAAATCCTTGGGCTGGCCTTTATGCCTGGTGGTAGAACAAAGAACCCTTACACAATCGTCAGGATAGGAAAATATGTTTTTACAAAGGGAGGTGACACACCATAAAAATACAAAAGTTGGCTTCAAAAAACATCTGCTGCCAAATGTAATTGCTCTCATTTTGATAAAACAGCACTGTTGGTTTATTACCCCGCTACACCCTCAGGATGCATAGAAAACTTTATAAATGATTGTGCAGCAACAAGCTTACTTGTGCATACATAAACACACATACCCACAGGACTCAGCCAGAATCCGAAAGGTGAACCCATGATTCAGCACTACATGAATCATTAGATAAATCCCAATAAACTCATACACTGAAAACTTCTGGTGTGCTGCTCTTAACACAAAGATGCACTGTCATGCAGCCACACTTCTACCTAGCACTGATGTTGGAAAGCAGTATTAGAAACTCAGATATATAAACTAAGTGCCAAATGGCTCCTTAAACCAGGGTTACAGTCACCCAGACGGAATGTCTGGTCACCATTTTAGAGCCAGATGGTTCGAAAGTCATATTTTTCAATACGACCTTTTCATTCCTGAAATTTGTTTAGATTGTACAGATAAAATATCACAGATCGAATTCTACAAGATCTGTTGTTTGTGTGTGTGAAGGATCCTCAGGCATGCCCGTCCAGATGGTGGAGATGTCAGGTGCCATCCTGGCAACTGGGCACCTTCACTTGGTCGCAAGTGGTCGATAGCCAAGTGCAAAATGGGCCTGGCGCCTGACAAATTTTGAACCCTGTCGGAAACTGAAGGTTGGGATTATGTGGATAATAAAGTGGACAGCTCAACAACTCTACACTGACTTAAGCTGCACCGACTTCCATGCAAAAAGTCGCTGAACCAATCTGCATTGCCAGATTTACCCCTCAGAAGCCCCACCAGCACAATGAGAATAGGCCTATCTGGGAGCAGATAAGTTGCAGCAACAGCCAACGCCACAGCACTGTTACTTGCAAACCGTTCCATGTCACTCAGGACAGAAAAAGAAAAATGAAAATCCCAAAGGCTTCCTTTTAGTCAGTTATTTATTCTCCTCGATGTAGCTGTCGACATCCTACCTTATTTGCACACAGCCTAATGTGCACATAGCATGCTTTAAAGCTGTGTTTTGCATTTCACCAGAAATAACCTGGTTCTGTATTTTTCTTTTCTAAGCAGTATTAAGTAAGCTGATGTCAGGAAGATGGTGTTGCCACTGTCTAAGTCTAAATTGCTGACAGATGTGATGCAATGTTAAATACATGAAGCACAATAGACTTTTCTTTCTCTGAAGCTGAGAGAAGTAATAAGAGAAATTGACTGCATTATGTTATTTGACTTCTAGAACCTCACACTACAGAGCAGAAAGTCAAACTCAACTCTCTCTCTGGTACCAGTCACACGATCCAAAGGCAGTGATATTAATGGAAAACTGGGTTTCTACAGCAGCAGTGTATCAGCTCTGGATGACAACAGAATGTTCACTAGCCTGATTCAGATATAAGGAGTCTAATAAATCAGAACCACTGCCTCCAAATACCAACTGCTGCAGGTCACAAGCAGAAGAGGGCTGAATTTCTATGCTGCTTTATATTTCCGCTTCCAACTACAAATCCCGCTTCAGCACATCAGTCATGGTTCATTCAACCACAGTCTCCCATTCCGTCCTTTCCCCAATTTTGTTTATTATTACATTTCTATCCCAACTTTCCTCAAAGCCAAGCTCAAGGTGGTATGCATGTTTTCCCTGCTCACCATTTATCCTCACAACAACTTTGGGAGGTAGGTTAGGCTGAGAGACAGTGACTGGCGCAAAGGAGCTTCATTGATCAGGTCAGAATTCAACACTCAAATCCGTGCATTGTACCTCAGTAGTTTACATATAATGGGAAACCATGGTTTAATAAAACACCAGCTGTCTTTCATTAAGGTACCCAAGAAAAAACACAACATTCATTCTCTGTGTACTAAATCATGGTTTAATAGCCGGAATAGTTCAGATTTAATGATCTTTGAAAAAACAACACTCTCAAAACAAAAGGTACATATATTCTTTTAGCCAGTTGTAGCTGCTGTACCACCTTTGGGGGCCATCATAGCTAAAAACTAGAGTGCTAACTCAACAGAAAATGAAATTAGACAAATAAAATAAGAAACCATTAAAACATGAGACAAACCATGGTTTGCCAGTTTGTTAATAGAACCCAGACAATGGTTTGAGTTTAAGTTATGAGTTCAGCAAGCCATGATTTGGCATGCTAACTGATTTTTATTATTATCATCTGGCTTGATGCATGAACAGAGCCATCATCCTCTGGAAATGACAGCCTTTTAGAAAATGCCAGTCCCACATAGTTCTGCATAATGAAACTGACCATGCAAAACACCATGTTCACATCAGCTCATAAAAGCCAACAGTCAAAGATAAAACGGAAAAGGTTATTACTTAAGAAAGTACATTTAGTATGTATCATACAGAAGAGTAAAATGCAGGTGATGTGACAGTTTAATTTCTTTTTTGTTTAGGAAGGAGAGAAACACTTACAGTGAAATTACACGTTGATGCACAATTTTGGCATAGTTGGCTTCTGAAACAGGCACACCTTACATCTTATTAAAATGGTTTCATAGTCCTACTTAAGCACTCTTAGTTTTAGAATCGTAGCGTGGAAAGGGGTCACAGGGCTCATCTAGTCCAACACCCCAACGTAGGACTCAAACTCCCAACCCGCAGGTTAAAAGTCTCATGCTTTACCGAATGAGCTGCCCTAGATATTCTGTCAAAAGACAGCACTTTTAATTTAATTCAATAAATGCAGTTTAAAAGTAAAAAGAGCAGGACAGTTTATTTAGATACTAGCTAAGGACCCATAAGTACTGCATTTTCCATTCTCCCAAAAGACCCTTTCCTCTGATGTATCCACTCCTGCAACAGCCCCTTCAGCCTCAGCCTTGTCTTGTCTGCCTACCACTGGCTGATTTCCTCTGATATCACAGTCAGACGGGGGGGGGGGGGATAACGCCTTTGGATGTCATTAGCTTACTTGCTCTGATGGGACAGTGTGGCCTGGGCAGCCTTAAGCCAGGGCGCTAAGGAGGACATGGGAGGCCTGAAAATTGGAACTCAAAACGCCCATGAAATTAAGTCACATCAATAGAGCTTGGGTGTCAATAGGCTTCAAATGGCATCTTGCTGGCTAGATTGCTTGAGCAATGAAACAGGACAGGTGCTGCTGCTGCTTTCTAAAAACATGTGCTCTTCTTATTTGAAAAGTTTCTGTATAATCACTTTGTAAAATGAATTCAAAATGACATCCCGCATACGGTATTCAAGGGTGGGGGTGGGGGCAGAAAACACATTCCATTAACAAAAAGAACAAAAAGAGAGAGAACAGAAGCTAGCATGACGGGGAAAGGCTTTCCAAAAAGAAAAAGGGGGAGGACACATATGCTGAGGAAAACAAACCCACTGACTATCATCTAATGCTTACACAAAAAGCAACAGCTCCTAATAAAACAAAAATAATTTAAAAAAACCGGTGCTGCTTTTAGCATGCAGTAAAATGGAAAGAGATTTCATGTGATTGAAACAGAAGAGTTGATGTGCAGCAGGATTGCTGTAAGCCCTGAGGGACCTGGTATCTGCCTTGCAATCTTTTCCCCACCTGGCGGGGGGGGGGGGGCGCTGACTGACTCCAGCGACAAAAGTGAATGGATTCTTGCCTTTATTTAGTTTTGTTGTAGATGCTGTCCATCCAGTACTCATAGCTTAATTCAGACCCTTTGTGCTCCTTTGAACTTTTGGGTGCTTAGTTATGAGCATTACTTCATTTGTCATAACATGACATTTGGGGGGGGGGGGTTTCACACAACTGAAGTTAATGTTCTCTCCCTCGTAGCAGAACTGTCAACCGAAGACATCAGCACACACCTCCAGACTGAGCTCATTAAGGCAGCCTGTGGACTAATACAGGTGGACATGTCAAAATTAAAGACTTATTTAATGCATGTACACAACTGCTTGCATTTTTCATCTGAGAGCCTAAGCAGCTAAATTTCATGTTTGAGAAGGGTGTCCCCCCCAAAAAAAAACAACACCATAGAAAAAAAGATGAAGCACCCTTAACCAGAACTTCCTTGGCTTTTAATTATACTTGGCTCCAAGTTCTGAAAGTCTCTACCTTTCCATTTCTGTTTTGTGGTTATATTAATGTTTTTAAAAAGTAAGAAGAGGGACAGTCTACTCTCCTCTTCAACTCACTCGCACAATATAGTCACACCATCCTTCCTCCCTGCTACAGACTAGAGAAGGAAGCTAGGCTGGATCCAATTTTGGTCCCCCTGTACAGAAGTAAGAGTCAGAGATAGGCAGCAGAAAGGCAAGTATCTTGGAGAAGGGTCACAGTTCAGTGACAGAACACATCCTTTGTATGAAAAGGGTCCCAGCTTCAATTTCTGGCATTTCCAGGTTGGGCTGGGAAAGACCCCTGTCTGAAACCCTGGAGAACTGCAGCCAGACAGCATAGAATAGACTGACTTTGAGTTAGATTGACCCATGGTCTGATTTGATACAAGGCAGCTTCCTGCCAGTGCCCAATGCTCCACTGGGACCAATGAACAGGGTTCACCAAAAGGAGTTTGCAGCTCAGTGGCTGGGACTAATGTTAAACTTGTCCCTTCAGCAAGGCCTGTGTTCATTCCAGTCCCTCATTGACACTGGCTTCTCCCTCCTTGTACTAATGGAAACTAACCTTGGCTGCCATTCCTCCTAACAATCTAAACGCATGCAGAGCAATTACAAATACAGTTTGTCAATTATGAACTTTAATATTTTTGAAAGAGCTGGTTAAGAAAACATCACTGTTATCTCAAAATAGTATTTTTTGGAGGTGGGACCAACCTTCTGAGTTAGCAAACATGAACAAAAATAAGTCGGGAGTAAACATAAAAGACATGCCATTAAAAGTAGTTCAGAAACAGTAGAAATCTATTGCTATGACTATCTCTTTAAAGATGAAAAGATAAGTGCTTTTTTGTGCCTCCCCCCCAACAGGAAGTATATCCATTTTTCATCCTAATTTAGAACTAACTTGGTTAGGAATTTTTAATGCCACATGAAACAAAAATCAGTTTTTCATCCAGTGCTTTGAAAGCATAAAAGGCAGACCTGCAATCAGAGGGAGATTCAGCTGAAACATATGACTGTCAGAATTAAGTGGTTAATTAAATTAATTTTACTTGTTTGTGGCTTATTTGAAGAAGGCATGAAAAGGAATGAAAATGTGTTTTTGTTACAATCAAGAGCACAGTCCACATACCTCTTGGAAGTCCCTGCACATTTACAATAAACTAGGAGTTACAGAAACCACCGCAGAATATAAAAACCATAATTATCCAAATTCACCATGTTCTGCTCTTTTAACTCCACTGCTATATAGCTGAGTTTCTGGGGCGTGAATAAAGTAGGTGTTGCCAAGCCTTGCCTTCCACCTCTTGCTTACCTTTCACTCCTTGCACTTCACCTGCCCACAAGGCAGCACACCCCTAGTATCTGCTGACACACCTTGATGCATGCAAGGACAAAGCAGGGTGTGTCATGCCCTTTCTTACCCATGTGTTAATTTAAAGAGGCTTTTCTTCCTCCTCTTGCTGGTGGAAGGCAACCTTCTCAACCTGCACAAGAAGTAGGGATACTTCCAACAGGTGCCAAGATGGGACAAGGTAAAGAACTGTGTCCTACTGAATACATAGTTCCAGAAACATATCAATATTTTCTGTCATTAGGGATTTTAGAAAAGCAGAAGCATAAAAACATTTTTAGTTTAAAAGGGGTGTTGTTGTTGTTGTTGTTGTTGTTGTTGTTGTTGTTGTTGTTGTTGTTGTTTTTGCTGTCCACCATCATGGACTCCCTAGGGAGGAAGGGCAGGACATGCATCTAGAGTTGAATACAATGCTCCATGCACTTAGTTCTGTTGGCACAACAGGACTTCCGTTTCCTCTCCTCCACCTTTTTGAGGGCACCCGGAGGGGTCAGGAGAGGAACCCTGTTGCACCAGCAGAGCCTCAACATTGCAAACCCTTTAAAACTGGAGTCACCAGCTGCTCTAGAACAAATATACTTCTAAGTCTAACAACTGTAATACACTAATGTTACCAGATGTCCAGCCTGTCTTTCCAGACATATAAAACCTATGTTTTGATTATTCCCCAGTTCAAGGGGCTGCCCTAAATGCCACAAATTCACATGGAAATTTTGAAACGGGCTCCATCTGCCCACAATAACCCAAGCAGGGAAATCCTGATCTATTAAACTTAGCGATAAAACTCAGAGTGAAACAAAAACAATGAGCGTGTTCAGTTCACATCCTTGTAATATTTGACTTTGAAACCATCAGTCACAGGTACACCTAAATGAACTGGTCAGCTCCCTGAGTGGGGATGGGGGGTGGTCCTATAGAGGGAAACATCTTATAAGGAAACCAGCCATTTCAGTAGATTCCAGCTTCCCTGTAAATAACTCCCACTGACTCCTGATTCAACAAGCACTTCACACCCCCTTCAAACCATTAATATCACAGATGGCACTACGAAAAGCCACAAGGTAAGAGGACAGAAGTGGCTGCGGCAGAAGTATATTCCTGGAAATCAAGCAAAATTCCCATTCTAGCCAGCAGGAGTAGGTGTCAAGTAAGCACTTTGTCAATTGCCTGTACTGTATCCACAAATGCATTTTAAAAACACTGTTGTTGTTATTAAAATGTCAACACAAAAAGAAATTAAGCACCACGTAGTACAAGTCAGTCACCACTGAACTATGTGTTCCCACACCTTTCAGCCATTTTCAAGAGTGGAGGTGGAGAAGACTACGTAGTTAGAAATTCTTAGAAGTCAACAGAATCCTTGAACTACATTGCCTTCACTGAGCATAAACATTAAAATGAAACTTATGTCAGATCCTATGTTGTTGTTGTTTTAAAAGTCTCCCAGAGTCATTCTGAGACTCTGTCACATATGATGTTACTCAGATTGTGTCAGTGATCCTTTTGCAAGGAGCAGCATTCCTTACTAAGTCCACGTTCACAGCGATTTGCCCACACCATTCCAGTTACCCTTGAGGAAATTCATACGGAGGTACCGTAACTTTCCCTTGGGCAGGAGCTGCAAACATTTTTCCTAAACCATAAACCCACACCACACAGTTTCCACCCCAAAGTAAAGATAAAATTAGCCCAACAAGTATTGATTTTATTGGGATTTGAAGAAACATGAATAGCTGAGGCTGGTGGTACAACCCAGAGAAAACAGAAAACTTGACCTACTCAGACTTCAGTGGATTTGAAACCTGCAATCCTACACACAGAGGTAGGTTGCTTAAAATTTCAACGGGATTTAAGCCATGTAACAGGATGCAGGATTGCACACTTAGATGTATCTTACTTTCCCTGGATTGCACCCTAGAGCTGTAATTTTCAACATCTGGAGGCTTATTTTCCATTTTACAACCTACAAACTATGTCAAAACTATGATCCAGTTTTAAAGACAGGATTATAGGCAATGAAATCCAAAACTGTGATAAGCTATGGATGGGGAAAATACCACGTGATTGCCCACACCTGGACCATGGCCTGCAGTTACTACTGTAGGTGCAAATTAAAAATAAAAGCTGATATAGTAATAGCTGGAGAAAGACTGATGGGGGGGGGGGACCTAGGAAATGGGCAAGGAATGATATTGTAAATATATGACACATTAGCCTGGCACATGGTGCAGAGAACTCCAGGCAAGAGTCCCAGTATTTTTGGAGCTAAAAAGAACTGGATGTCACGCGGAGGCAAAAAAAAATCTCAGCCCCAAGTGAAATGCCATGACTTGCATTGTTAAGCAGCAATGTGTGAAATGAATCAATGTTATTCTTTAATTGGCTGGAAGGAGTTCTACTTAGTATTTGGCAAACAGAAGGGAAAGTAGAGAAAGAAGTGGTCAGATGGATTTCTAAAAGAAAAAACGTCGACACCAATGTCACTGGGATGAAGTATTGTATCCACTTGAAACCAAAACAAACTGCATTCAGTTTTATTTTACAGAGAGAGATTTTTAAGTGTACAACCAAATAATAAAAGTGCCAATACACATCTGTTGCTTCTGTCTGTGTGGCCTTAGTCACTACTATAGAAAGACCTACTACAGCTCAAGGCATACGTGCCCTAAAAATCTTTCACCATCTTCAATTTTCTCAAGGGATTATAATGTTTTTGAAGGCACTAATAATTCTGCTAGAGGTAAATTAACCTGCTCACAGAAGTCCCAGGATTCCTGGAGGAGGAGGAAGCTATGACAGCTTCATCACTTTAGGCCTTTTCTTTTTCTTTCTTTCTTTCTTTCTTTCTTTCTTTCTTTCTTTCTTTCTTTCTTTCTCTTTCTTTCTTTCTTTCTTTCTCTCTCTCTCTCTCTCTCTCTCTCTCTCTCTCTCTCTCTCTCTCTCTCTCTCACACACACACACACACACACACACACACACATTAGGAAAACTAATAAAATGAAGGAAACCAATATATGACTAAAAACAGCCCTTCACTGATTTCAAGCATGATACTAATTTTGGAATCTTCCCAAATAATTTCATGGCCGCTTACAATCATTAACAGAAAATTAATTGTGCTGAGTGGTTATCCTAAAAAAAAAAAAAGAGAGAGAGAGAGAACATGACAGAAGTTGTTTAAATTGTATTTTTCTCCATCCCAAGACTGTTTCCCCCCACCCACCCTCAAGCCCCTTGTGTGTCAAGTTATTTTAAAGTTCAAAATAAAACAGCAATGCTATAAAAACAACGCCTACAGCATGTACACTGCATGTTGGAATGGATTCTTCAACTTGGCCTCATCGCTTATGCATTGGATAAAACAAACACTGACAGCTTTTTTGCATTTGTAAAGGCCCCCATAGCAGCTGTGGTGATCCCACCATAGAGCAATGAATTAAGCCTGAAATCCAGCTGGGTTTGAACAGAAGCCTTCTTTTTTCTCCACAATACAGCAAGACTATCATTGTTAACCTAGGCATTATTACAAAATATTCCACATGACATTCAGAGTGAGAACTACACCCTACAAAATTAGCTCTTGTAAGCATTTTTAATATATTTAAAAACAAATTTGATAGCGCGGCCTAGGCTGATTACAAGTTTCACGTTGCAAGGATATGAAAGACAAAGCTGGCCATCTCAGCAGAATGATCAACTGAAAAGAGAGGTATAGATAGACAGATCCCAGTTTACTGAACACAAGAAACATGAAAAAGCAGGCCGGAAAAACCTCTTGATAAAGGTCACTTCTATATGAAACAGATTTCCAAAATATTCCCACCCACCCCATTGCCGCTGTCACCCCCAAAAGCCAAGCAGCAGCATTCAGCAAGAAAGATTATCGTTTAGTGTGCTATATAAGTAGGAAATTTCCATTCTTGGCATACATGGAAAGGGTTGACAGGGGATTCCCAGCATTTTTAAGGCTTCTGCAGCTGAATCTTCCATCTTATTCTCCATTATACCTGAAATATCACTACTCGCCAAACTCTCCCTTGTGCAGAGATGGAGGGATGGATGTAGGTTGCCATGAATGAATAAACAAAACGTTTTGCTTCTCGTGGAGAGGGGCTGCAACAAGCAGTTGAAGGAAGAACTGCATGGCTGCAATGTGTGTAAGAAACCCTTTCCTTCCAGATACATATGGGTTAAGCACCTCGGCCTTCCTCTGGCCCCAAAAGACTGCTCTCTCAACCCAAAACACATCCAGCCCCATAACCGCTTTCCGAGGAAGCAGCTGTCAGGTTTTGGTTAACACACATGCGCATGTAATGCATAGCTGGGCCCTTAGCCTGCTGCAGCCTGTTCACACCAAGGCTTCCGCCCCTGGAGTCTCTGCTAGGAGTCCCAGCGGCTCCTTCAACAGTTTTAACATGGAATGATAATCAGGAACTGGCTAACCCACCAGGGGCTGAGTAAATGCTACAATTAACAAACAGCACCTTAAAAATCAGCCAAAATAAGCAGCCGCTTGATTAAACAGAGAAGTGTCCTGAGCCAGGTACATTAAATATAAATGCACTTGGTCCTGTGAAATCACGGGGCAATGGCTTAATGGAACCCTCTGTGCTTATAAAGGCAGGCTTAGAGCAAGCTCAGGCAATTGCACTGGAGAGCTCAGCTTTTTTCTGTGGGTTGGCATCTTTTGACATTAGCCAGTCAATGAGTCCACCTGCAGTTTCCTCCTCCCTGTGGAAGAGACTGGAACCTGGATCAGACATCAAATGCCGGTAACCAGAAGGCAAAAAACTAAAAAAACACCACCTTTCACCTATATTATATCACTAACGTAATGTACACTCTGTGGACTGTAACTTGCTTGAGGAGCCAATTAAAAAAATTAAATGGCTAGCACTAGTCTCCTCGTGGAAAGTAAATGTCTTAAAAGCACCTCAGTTTGGCTCACAATTTGGGGTTTCTGCCTGAAAGTGCAAAAAGAGGCAATTTCCATGTCAGTTCACAGCATGGTGACCAATTCTAGCCATTTCACGCCTTCAGGTTATCTAGCAACTGCTGCAATTTTTATGTTTCTAGGAAGTAAACTTCAATTGTTTGTATGTGGGGCCTCAGACTCCGCATGAACTTCCTGCAACCCAGAAAAATACAGTACAATCCTAGGCATGTTTACTTAGAAGCAAGGGTCACTATGCTCAAAGAGGCCTACTCCCTGGTAAGTGTATTTAAGACTAAACTGCCATTTAACTAGGACAATATTGGCATTATGTTAGTCCTATGTGCATGTTTTGGAGAGGGGAGGAGAGAAGAGAAAGCTTTAGCATCATTAGGATATCTAGCAGCTAATAAGGCAAGAGCAACCCTGCTGGGTTATATCCATCAACCTGTTTTCTATAACATCCAGATATGCTACATGCAGGGTTTGAATTCTGCTGAATCTCCTAGGAACTATGGACTCAGGGGACCTTCCATTATTAACAGGATCTGAGGCACACATGAAACATAAATGCAGTGGTATTATGAATAAAGATTTTAATATTTAAGCTATTAGATCTGCTAATCTTCCAGAGCTTTTTTTCAGATACAACTTTTCTTTATCTTTTTTTCTTTCTTGGCTTGGGGTGGGGAGGGGAAAAACAAGGCAAAGAGCCACAAAATAGGGAGGCTTGTGGCAGATGGAAGGAAGTTCAAACCCACATCTGAGATAACTTTGTAATTTAGCTATAACTTTAAAAGACACCGGGTAAACCAGGGATTGTGGTCAGGATATTCCTTGTCTGGACATACTCTTTAAAGGGAAATTCAAAGAGAAATATATCTTATGAAGAGAGGAAATGCAGTTAATTCCCGATATAAGAATACAAAACGTCTCAAAACATTAAATTACTGAATGCTTTTGCCTCTACAACAAACAAGCCAGGAGAGCCTTTCTTTTTTTTTTTTTTTTTTTGGCCTCTGAAGAATGTGGGTTGAATAATCAGTGTTGCCATTTCTGGTAAAATGATTGTTTTGTTCCATTTATAACCCATCATTGCAAAGCAGTAGGCTGGCTTTAGGTGTTCTTAGGCTTGCTAGTAGTAAATGTGAAAAGAATCTAGGGGTCTCAGTAGACCCCTAGCATAACACGAGACAACAGTGTGATGCAGCAGCAGTAAGCAGCAGCAAAAAAATGTTTTTAATGCTAGTCTAGGCTGAACCAATAGAAGTATATTGTCCAGATCAATGGAAGTAGTAATACCTCTCTGCCTTGGTCAGACCACACCTGGAGTATTGTGTCCAGTTCTGGTCACCGCAATTTAAGAAGAATCCCTGACCACTAGGTTCCAAAACCCACAGGAGACCAGTGAAGGATTTAGAGCTGAAATTGCATTGGAACACAAGCCATGCAAACAGCAGACTGACACATTTATAGCACTATAAATGAAACTGACCCAAGCAGGGGGAGGAAAACTGTAAGATTAAAAATAAATAAATGGAAATATAGGCAATTATACAGGCAGTGCTTTTTTTCTGGGGGGATGCAAGGGGACGCATTGTTGGAGCCAGACCCCAAAACATTTTGTGAATCCAATGGCGGCTTCATTTCCTTTCCCGGTGATTTTCTTGAGTCAAAATGACAGTACCTCTAAATATCTTTTTAGGGGGAAAAAGCACTCCGTTACTCAAAAGCAATCCATTACTCAGACTGTGGACAGATTTGCACATGCATGAACATCACTTGATGGATTGTGTGCTGAATGTGTTAACAGCAACCAGCAAAAAGCTGTGTGTTCCAGTTTGTCAATAGGCCAGAGATCCTGCCTTATTCTTTAGTTCTGAGGTAGCACAAAATGATGCAGTAACCACACCTTCTGCTCTGTGGTCCACCGGTTCCCTTCTGCCTACCATAGGGGGAAAAACCTGTTGTCTTGCATTCTACGGAAACTGCAGGATGAGAATAGGCAACTGGCCTGTAAAAAAGACAAAGGCGTGGGGGTGGGGGTAGGCTCTCCACCATATTGTCAGCTCTGCTTGATCTACAACAGCATTTTGCACACATTCAAGTTGTCACTTGATGCTGTAGTCACTATGACCTAATTCAAGTCAGTTCAGAAGCACCATGAGTCCTGTGTTTATGCACTCACCCTGCCACTCCCTGCTTGTATGCTCTGCTGGATTAAGAATGTCCTTGTTTCTTGTTTTTTGTGCAACTCTTAATTTGCAACAGTTACTTCTGAACTGGCAAACTATGGTTTGTAGGGGGGAAATTCAGAACTATAAATCACTTCCACCAATATGCAATATCAAACTCTGATTTCCAGTCCTTCCTTCCCTTATAAAATCAACAAGTGAAGAATTTTTGCTGTAACAAGTTTATAAAAATTAAGCTGAGAAAACTCAAACAGATAATTAAACTTAATATGAAGCCTTCAACAGTAATCACCAGACATTCCTGGAAAAATAGTTTTATATTCAATTACTATAAAATATGTGAATTAGCATGTCTGGGAAATGTAGCAAAAATAACAGTGGCTTCCTCCATTCATGGAGGAAAGGCAAGTTTTGCCAATTTACCCTTCTCCTACACTAGCTTCCATACTCTTCCCAGAGGGCCCTCCAACTGTTCAGAGCAGATTTCTGGAAATTCCAATGGATCAGGGGGGGAATCAGTTAAAATCACCTCCCACCCACTTCCATTCACAGGAGGCTTCATGAGTAAGTCAATCATAGGATCTCTGGCTCCAACGCAATGATTTAAAAGAGACCATGTAACCCAGGCATGGCCAAACTTGGCCCTCCAGCTGTTTGGGGACTACAACTCCCACCATCCCTAGCTAACAGGACCAGTAGTCAGGGGTGATAGGATTTGTAGTCCCAAAACAGCTGGAGGGCCAAGTTTGGCCATGCCTGATGTAACCAATATGATCTATATAGCTGAATTTGTAATCCAGGTGGTGCCCTCCAGATGCTGTTGGACTATAATTCCCATCAGCCCCAGCTGCTGTAGTTGGAGTTGGGAGTCCAACAGCATCTGGAGGATACTACAGTGGCTAGCCTTGGTATACTGGATGACAAACACCAAGTCATAGGCAGGTAGCCATGTTAACTCACTGCAGGAAGCTCGACATGAGTCCTGACACTATAAAGAGTAACAATTTTGCTGCAGTTACCGGTAAGTGAGTTCTAGTCCAAGAAAGCTTATGCCACAATAATAATGGTAATTATTTTAAGGTGTCACAGAAACTGATTAAGTCACATTGCATCCCTGCCTTTCTGATGTAATTTTCCTTTGTAAACATTGTCAATGTAGACTACAATATTGCACCCCACACATGTGGGTGCAAGCCCCACTGAACTCAACAGGACTTGCTTCTCAGCAGATATGTGTAGGACTGAACTGTCAGACAGTAAGCAACACAGAGCAACACCAAACTTAACTAGCTAGGTGCATTTTTACAGATGGATCGCAAAGTCCTAATGAGATACTATTTATTCATAAAATATGAGCTGCATTTCCCAAGTGCTAAAGTGTGCTATATACAAGTGTAACTTAAATAGCAAAAAACGTCTATTAAAGCAATAGCATTATAGCTTAAGTGTTGAGGTGCATAAGGTGCCTCTGTCCTAGTTTTTCAGCAATTCCCCCTCAGTGCCTTCAGCAGAGTCCCCCTACCCTCAAGGAGAAACATTTGGAGAGGGAGCTCAAGGGGCTGTGGGGCAGGATGGAGCAGCAAGGTCACTTTCTGGCCCTGTCTCTCTTATCTGTATCTAACTCACATTTATTTTTAAGCCAATCATTAAGTAGTCATTCTAGATCTTTCCTCACCTCATTTGATTGTGTAACACAGGCCACAAAGAAGCAAGCTGCAATTCAGCAAGATATAGATTAAAAACAGGCTAACCACCAAATATTAGATAAGATTGCTCTAAATCACACCTAAATCACATTTTGGGCAACAAATTACTGTCTCAATGGCTCTCAGAAACAATGAAACTTTCACCATCGCAGCTTATATTGAATGAATACCATTGATCCCCAGACAACTACAGCTTCAGCTTCACAAACACAAGTATTATCTTCCTTCTGAGGTAAAAAGTAATATACATTTTCATAATTATTCAACGCCACTCCAAAAAGCACTTGAACGTTCTGAGCCTAACTGCTGAACACCCTTAAAATTACAGAGAGGATTGTCTTAATTTGAGTAGGAATTTTTTGAACTGAAACTTGGCTTGGAGTTCTGTATTTCTGACACAGAAATATGAGCAGTCCTAAAAAAATTTCCTCAGCTGCAGTTCAACAAAGTTAATTGTCTTGGCACATACATTGGACTGAAAAGTTATGCTTGCTGCTTTGCACATCTGAAAGCCTCAACTTCCAATGCCAAATTCAATACATGATGTAGCTCAACACCAATATATATAGAAGTCCAAATTCTGACCATCAAAAGAACCTTAAAAATAGATGCAGGTTAGATTGTTTAAAGCAAAGTTCAGCTCCTCCTCAAAAATACAGCCTGGGAAATTTCATTACAGTTTTAAGAAGATGCCAGCAGATGGGTCAATTAAAATTAGGAGCAGTTCCCAGAATTAAATAGCACCCGATTTGATGCCTGCTCAAGATAATAGAGGTGGAGTTGGCTACATAACTCCTTCCCTTCTCAGGCAGTTTTTGTACCACCAGGTGCATATGACAAATATTGTTAATGTCAGAACTCTTGTTGATTTTAAAGAACAGTTTGCCTGATTTAAAGACAGATACCCAACAGCAAAATCTTTTGCCTTAAACTGTAATACTAAGCACACTTTCCTGGGAGTAAAGCTTATTGAACTCAGTGCAATTTACTTCTGTGTAAACATGTATAGGAATGTGCTGCACATCTTGCAAGGCAGAAAAACAAACTTTTGCACGGTGTAGGACGGCCTGTAAAGCTAATGGAAATTCTATGCCATACAGGTAGCACTGTAATTTATATATATATATATATTTATTTTTATATATATATATATATATATATATATATATATATATATGTGTGTATATGTACACACACACACACATATATATATATATATATATATATATACACATACATACACACACACACACACACAAAGCAAAGAATTGTATGACAAAGCAAAGAATTGTTTTTGCAGTTCAAAATGTACTGCAGATTCTTATCTGCAAATCTGCTAGGAAAAAGCCTGTTTACATTTTAAGAAATCAGTAGACCAGCAAAACTTATGGGCTACAATTCAATGCTGAGTTAGGCATGCATAAAGTGTGCCTTTGTGTTGGACTGTGACCAATGGAAGCAGCAAGGAGGCCCCAAAAACACTAAAAAAAATGACCCATTTATAGTACTTTTGACTTGCTGCCACTGACTGAGATTTTGAAATGGCTAGCTAAAGGAATAGCTTGATTCCTAAATGGCAACATTTCCAGTTGCGGGGTGTGTGAGGGGGGTAATTTCTAACAAAAGGAATGATCCGTCAGTTTTCTGCAGCTGTGGCATTCAAAACATTCTCGCTTCAAGGAACCCTTTTCCATACAAACATGTCTGTTAAGGAATTCCTGTATGTTATAGAGGTTTCTGGAAAGTGTTTGGGGGAGCTGCCTGTGACAGGATGCTTTCAAAGCCTGCTGGGCCTCACCACTGTCTTTTTGAAAGAATCAACAGTGCGACCTAGAATGCATCCAACACTCTCCTGGGCCTAGTGCACAAGCAAAGGGAAGATGAGCAGTAAGCAGGCAAGCTCTCAGAGGTTTGTATAATAATAATAATAATAATAATAATAATAATAAATAAAATAATAATAATAATAATAATAATAATAATAATAATAATTTTTAATCTATAACCCACCCATCTGGCTGGGTTTCTCCAGCCACTCTGAGTGGCTTACAACATATATAAAAATACAACCAAACATTAGAAAAACAAAATATCCTATACAAGCAACAAACAGACCAATAAATAAATAGAAATCAACAATAAACAGTTTACAGTTATACTCAAATTAAAATACGGTAACCATCAACTCCAACTAAACATTTAACCAACAGCAACTCAACAAAAACTAAACAGAGGGACCAAAATGAGAACCATGTAAAACGTTTTAAAACATTTTAGCCAGTGACCGCAAACCAAGAGCTGTTCTAGCAATGTCCCAGTGGCCTCCCAGAAGCCTCTTTTAGCTGTTCAGAGTGAGTTTGGGCCCCGCCCAGAGTCTACCAGTTCATATTTGCTTATTGAGGAACCCTGAACCTCCAATAAGCCTCTTAAACATACGGTAACTGAAAACCACTGAACTAGAACTTAGTATGGTCACTTCCCAATCTGGAGAATTCTCCACTACTTTGAGGATTCCCAGGGCTGTGAGACATCACACAGATATGGATACGGCACCCTGTCCCACATTTGCACCAGAAATGATTTTGTAAAAGTGAAGCAGTGAGCATCTTTGGAATGACTACTGTACATAAATAAATGGGGAGATCTATGTTGGATGTGCAGATCTCTTTTAGGCTTTTGTTATTTCCATTACACAGGGGAGTGAAATGAAGCTGAGAAACTGTGATTATCAAATGCCACAGCTGAAAGAGGATTTGAACTCAGGCTAAATCCACCACTCCAGCCACTACACCAAGTTGGAGAAGGCTGTCTTTGATGTTCAAGCCCAAAGCAATGATGGCATACTAAAGAAAATACTCCTGGCAATCTTAGGAATTGCAATAGGATATAATAAGTAGTTACAAGTTATGTATGGCTCAAGCTATTTAGGGATTTGCTAAGCACATCAATTTGTACCAGGAATGCTACTAGAATACAGTACAAGCCCTGGGGCATGGGTATATTCTCAGAAGTCCAGCCCCTTCAAATGGTGAAACCCTAGGCTTAGTTTCCAAACAATAAAAAAGACAGCTTAGTCCTCATAAACGGACATAAATCACATTCAGTAGCCAAAGACTGAACAATTCTCCTTCCTCAGTGGATGCCACCACAATAAGGAAAATAGCCTTGATCTCACTTAGCAAGAATAGCTCAAGTGCCAACCAGAGATAAATTCCACTCTTCAGCCACAGAAATGATACGGCTGATGGTTCTAGGCTAAATTCAAAGCACATTCCAGTACTTTTTTTAGTGCTTTAACATTCTACAAGACATGCTACTACCATGGGAAACGTCTTCTGGTCCCATGTCATTAAATAACACCACATTAAATTAACAAGATTTATAAAATATCTTAAGAACTCCACTGAACCTGAACAGTGTCATAAACCCCAGCTACTCAGGATCTGACTGTCACTGTACACAGATGGATCCTCCACAACCATCTCTGCAGAGGCAAGAAAATATCATACAATACAAGAACATGTTTTGTCTAGCGGACCATGACGTGACAGATTGGCCTTGGGTTCAAATTCTACCGCAGACATAATTTTAAAATGAGTCCTCAGTACCTGCATCCCATTTGTAACATACATAGCCCTGCAACAACTCCTGCAGGAATTCTAATGCTACATCCATCGAGTTACAACACTAGTATTACATATTTGCTGGCACAGTGGCTCATAGGATCAGCCAACTGTGTGCATTTTAATTTATTAATTATTTTTAAAACATCTGTAAGCTTGTCTTTCATCCAAGGAGCTCACAGCTCTCCTCTAAATCCACAGCTTCGTGAAGTAGGTTTGACTGATAAATTGCAATCTAAAGTTGCATAGTGAGCTTCATGGCTGAACTGTTATTTGAACACAAGCCTCCCAGGGAAGAGTACAGTGCCTTCTTCACTACAATGTGCTGACTTCCCAGAGCAGGTGAGAGAAGATGCTTTCTTCAGCTGTAGGTATAATGGTGAATTTAAAACAGTTGGTTAATCATCTTCAAGAACAATACAGGAATTGGCATCTATGAAAGTCAGGTTTAGAACTTCAATATTGTTGAAGAACTACAAAGTTCTCTGTATGCAAGCGAGGATATTGGTTCCCTCAAGTTTAAGCCAAAATTAGACTACTTCATGTGGGAAAATACTTAGGAAATAGAGCACAGCAGACCACCATAATGAACTAATTAATATAGCTAATTAATTCAAGAGAAATTTGACAGAAAAAAATAACAAAAGTGAAATACACCCATGTATTGTGTTTATGGGTTATTACAAATCAATTACTGTAATGCACTACAATTTGAAACATACTGCTTATTGCCATTGTAAAACCAGCAAATCATGCGAGAAGCATCTTTGTTGATGCCTGTATTCACATTTAAAATATATGCTAAGGGTGGGGGGATCACTATATAGCGTTTTTCAAAAGGCTCTTGATGAATGGTGACAATCTCTACACAGTACACAGCTATACTGTACTTTCTAATTTCTGCATCAGCAGGAAACATTTTCATTTGACAAAATAGCTCTGGTGAGTTCCAGCACTATCTAGCCTTACAGAATCTGAGTCACTGATACATTAAACTTCCACTTCAAATCTATACTTACTGTGTAAAATGTCATGAGCCAGCCAGCAACAGAGGCAATATAGACACTAGGTGGACCATTGTTCAAGCTGAAATACATTAATTCTATACTGGAATTCCTCATCAGTGATTTCTCCCACTGAAAGATCAACTAAATGACTAGACACAATCCACACACTGGTTACACAGGAATATTATGATGTTCGAGACAGTGATGCAAGTGAGTTACATGTGTTTTTAGAATTCTTGAACTGAGGGGTGGATGTGGGCAAAACATTCTAGCAGTCTTTCATAATGCTTTTCAAGCAAACTGTTTGGCATACACTACTTCATGAATTTCTCCCTTTTAGTGGCCTAGCAACGAAGGACTCAATGTTAAGTGTTTGGGACAAGAAGGCCACAGGAAAAGGCTGACTGAGATGGGAGGTTGAAAGCCAGCCAGGTGAACTGGCACTTCAATCAGCCCCGGGGGGGCACCTAATAAAAATGGTAGGATTGCGCACCCAAAAAATTCCAGCAGGCCCATAACTCGGGAGGAAGAATCAGCTTCTGCCACTACATGCTATTTATGTGATAGCAGAAGGTGCAAACACCTTACTTTTGAGAAAGGTGAGCACAGGAGAGTGGGCTTTCTTCACAGCATCCGTGCAAACGGAAATGGGGCCCGCCATCCTCCCTTCACCAGAAAGTCTGCAGGGAGGAAGCAGAATAACTGCCCAGTTCAGACAGCCTGGTAGGCAGGTGAGGCGGAGGGACACGTCAGAGGTATGTGAATACTTGCTACACCTGCTCACCTCGCCAGGGAGGCCTACGCCAGCGGTGCCACCATGGGCTCCGCAGCCGCCCTTCGCTGCTGCCGCCCCCACCGCCGCCGCCTCTGGCAAAGCGGCCCGTCCCCTCAGCAGCCCGCTTTCCCTCATCCGTCCGCCCGCACCGGATCTCGCGCATGACGTCAGACCGGTGGGCGGGGCATTCGGGACGCTGAGGAGACGGGAGATTTTTTTCGGCGAGCCCAGGCCCTTCCTTTTGTGACGTCACGAGCACAAGAAGAACCTGGCCCGGGCTGGGCTGAGCTGAGTGGCCGGAAACCCGGGGGCTCGCGCTGACATCCCGCTTAACCTGTTGCTGCCGCCGGAGAGAGGACGGATGCAACCAGGAGCAGCACGCGCCGCCGAGGGCCGGAGCAGCAGCAGCAGCAGCAGCAGCAGCCATGCCTGCTGTCTGCGGCCGCGATTCACTGCCATGGCCAATAGAGCCTCCCTGGTCTCGCTTTCCCCACCAGCCTGCCCTCTTCTCTCTCTCTCCCTCCCCGCCACCCCGCTCTCGTAACATGACAAGCCTGAAACTTGTGTGAACACACGAAACGCTGTCTGGCTTTTCCAGTATAGCGTGTCTTTCCAAACAGGTCCTGGAGAGAGAGGAGTGGCACCACTTCTTTTCTCTTTCCCCAGCAAGCTGCATGAACGCGATAGAGTTGCATTGTTCAGTCGTGCAGACGAAAAGAGTATCTAAAAACAGATTTTGGCTTGAAAAAGGAAAACACGCCGCGAATTCCCCACCCCTTTTCCTGCTTTGTTTCGCTGCACTGGAAACGTGCGCAAGGCACAAGTCACAAGTCGCGTGTTCATCGGGGGCTTCCTACAGAAACAATCCCTTTTGGACAAAAATACTTTTGCTTCAGATTCTCAGTTCCTCTGCAATGCGGATGTATTTCTAATTCGCAAGTTCGTTGGCGAATTTTCTTAAAAGTTACCCATTGTTACCTGGAGTCACGTTTCTCAAAAAAATACATTTCCAGACGTATAATAGGAGGAAAAACTCTGTCGAAGTCTACTGTGACTTTATGAAGTATTTATTAAAATCAATGGGGAAGTCAGAAGAACACCCCCACCATCAGGACACAGGCGCCCCATAACAAATGTTCTGCTTACAAACGATAAACACACTATACTGTATGCAACTTTTTGTCATCTTGAGCCACTTATATTCAAGAAAGGTATTCTAACCAGAGTAAAAGCCGCATTTTTTTTGTTTTTAAACCACCATTAGGACTGCCTGCACATCTGACTAATCCACTCTGTTGCTGCAAACTTAAAATAACTCCCCCATCCCAACCAAACCATGACTAGAGCCAAGAAAAAAAGGCACGGTATCAGCAATTTCTACACATTTCTACATTGGAAAAGGTTATCCCGTGACTGACTACACGATTCGAAGGCACACACCATTAGCTAGATCGTTGGCTCTTCAAATTTCAAAGCATCTTTCTGAACGGTAAACCCATTTCTCCGTGAGCCCACACAAAATTAACAAAACTCCAAGCCATTTCCCCGAATATTAAAGTCAGGCCTTGCAAATACATTCCTTGTAACATGATCCCCAACTGGCTTGGTTCTATTGCAAGCTAGATAAGCCAACGATCACATACACGAGATTTGATGGGGGAGTAGAAGAAGCAAGCACGCCATAACTAGATATTATATTTCAAGTTAACAGTCTCGCCTTCTCAAACCCCTAAACAGTGCCTTCTCAAACCCCTAAATATATGTTATAATAATGTGATCATTTGCATGCAAAGTGAAATATTAGTAAATCCGCTTGAGAAAGCAGTTTAGTTGCATTATCGCAGCAGCCCCCCAAGCACCGTGTCTTTCATCTTCTAAAACTAGATTATGATTGTGTCATTTGAGGTCAATACATTTATTCACTTGAGGTATCGCTACACGAATCTCGTTTTTAAACCCGCTTTACAGTTAAAAGAGGCTTTTGAGAATTCCGCCCCCCCCCCCATTCCCAGCGGACGAAAAGCCAACATTTCTAGATATTCTTTAAAGCCACCGCTAGCTGTAAACTTGGCATTCATGAACATTTCCAAAAAAATCAAACAGATAAATGATCCGGTATAACCACTTACGTATTTCTTTTGAATTATATTCCTCTTGGGTCTTTCTTTGCTCATTCTGATATCCAGATTCTGATTGCAAATGGGGGAAATTGCTTCATGAATTAAAAGCCGCAACCAATTTGGAGGAAAAAAAAACCCTTTTTTTGTTTCTTGTTTGTAGTGGTTTCTTGTAATCCGATTTTCTTCGCACACAATACAATCCTCCTTGCAATAAATCCAATATGTTGGGTGGTGGGGTCAAAAAAGAAGAAAAAATACAAATGTAGAGCAAACCACCAAAAAAAGAAAAATCACTTTAGAGATTCATAATGGAAATTTTACACCCTACAGACACACAAAACCGCCCTTGATGTCCTCTTTTTCTTTTTCCCAGGCCACCAAAGCGATCCGTAGGCCCGTAGTGTCCGAGGCGTAGTTTACATCTTGAAGAGCGGAGAAAAGATTTGAAAGGGGAAGGTATTTTTTTTTAATGTTGGAAGTCACGTTTCTACTGCTGCAGCACAGACAACTCCAGCAGCACTGAAGGCTGCACTCACACACACGCACGCACACACACCCCGTAGGAGTCTGCTTCTTCAGTTTCTCCCTCCGCCCCACCAATGAGAGCAGCTAGCTCTCCAGCAGCAACTTTAAATGGCCCGATTTTTAAAAAATATTATATTATGTATATAGATAGACAGGCAGGCAGGCAGACCGGAGTAAGGGGGGAGCGGGAGGGGAGGAGGGGGCGGCAGAGAGAGAGAGAGAGAGAGAGAGAGAGAGAAGGGTTAGGGCTTCGCCTCAATTCTTAACGTGTTCCCAGCCGCAAAGCGATCACTCCGGCTGCATCCCCGCAGCTGCAAGCCCAGCCGTGCCGTGCCGCTGGGCAGCCGTGCCCCGGTCGTCCTTCCGCCCTCACCCGCCCGGGGGCCGCTCTCCAGCCGGAGGCGCCGAGCGCAGCTGATGCCGCCGGGGCGAGGAATCCCGGTGCAGAATTTGAGGACAATCCCTGCGCCCGCGACACGCTCCGCCGCCAGCTCTTCTCCTTTCTGTGTCTGCAAAGCTCTTTAATTGTCCTCCCTTGCCCTCCCTCCCCCTTCGCCTGGCGAGCAAACGCGACCTCCAAGTCCGGCTACATCTCCCGCTCTCCGTGCGCAAAGGGCCCGGGTCGCGGTCTTGGGGGGGGGGCTCTGCCTCGCGTGCCCGGGAGGGGAGGAAGCGAGGAGGAGGAGGAGTAGGAGAGGGAGAAGGAGAAAGAGGAGGAGAAGCAGGAGGAGGAGGAGAAGCAGCAGCAGCAGCAGCAGCAGCAGCTCCGCGCACGGGTGCGTTCGAATCGCCCTTGGTCTCGGGAAAAGTTGTAGTCCCCTCACCACAAAATGGCTACAATAATTGCAGGGAGAAACTACAAGTCCCAGGCTGTGCGGCGCGCGCAGCTGCGGCAGGGATGGCCTGATTGGGCGCCGGGAGAGGGATTGTCCTCGAGGCACCCTTCTTTCACCTCCCGCCCCGCCCCCTTTCGGTGCCAAGCCTGGGCGCAAGCGGAGGCGGCTCTTGCGCGCGTGCGGCGCCGTGACGAGTCCGGCTGCGCTGGCAGCGAGGTCGCGGCTTCGGCGAGGAGGCGTCGGGCAAGGGGGAGGCGGGGCTGCCTGGTTAATATACATAATATATATGCAAATACATATGCATGTGTGTGTGTGTGTGTGTGTGTGTGTGTGTATGTATGTGTGTGTATATATATATATATATATATATATAAATATAAAACGAGAGAGAGAGATATACACACAAACACATACATATGCATATACATATATATACATACATATGCATATATATATATATATATATATATATGCATATGTACAGTATATATATGCATATGTATATATATATATATGCATATGTACAGTATATATATGCATATGTATATATATATATATATATATGCATATGTATGTGTTTGTGTGTGTATATATCTCTCTCTCGTTTTATATTTCGTATTGCGTCCATGCGGTTTAAGTAAAGGGGATGCTGGAGACAGAAGAGGGTGAGGGAGTTGTGGGCTGTTCGATTGGACGGCTATGGAAAAAAGAGGAGCCCAGGCCAGCGCGGGCGCGGATGAGGAGATCAAGGGCAGGAAATGCAACCTAAGAATCATCCATAGCATATGGAGGAACTGAGGAAAAAAGTGAAAAAGTTCATAATGGGGTGGGGGACGTTGGTAAGGAGTTGCCATGGGAAACTGACAGGTATCCATATGTGCAGCCTGAGCCCCCACCCCTCATCTCTCCCGTTGCAACGAAGCATGCATAGGGTCACACCGTGGCCCATGCAGAGAATGGGTCTTATTTGACTGGAGGAGGAGAGAGAAAATCGTCTAAGAAGGATGCGCTTTTCCTAGAAGGGGAAAACCCCAAAGGGCCGCATTCTAGAGGTAGGCTTTTTCTTGGGAAAATAGGGATTACATTGCCTTTTAAAAAGCAGCAATAAAAAGAGCATTTATCTAAATTACAAGCTGGACAGAAAATACCTCTTGCTGGTTGCTAAGTAGTTGTTGGGAGACTATAGCTTGGGTTTCCAGCCAGTGTTACCTCAGGACAATAAGCCTGGTTTATAGAAAACTTGCTCAACATGTCTCCAAGGTATTCTAAGGTCATACCCCTCCGCCTTTCTCTAATGCTGTAGGAAACCCTGCTGTATCATATTGTGTGTGTGTGTGTGTGTGTGTGTTTAGCTTGTATATAGCATCAGGCAGGCCAGTGGAAAGGGCATATTTTAATGAATGTATTTATGTATAAGTTTCCAGGGCTTTTTGCTACCAGTTTTAACACGCTCCATAGTAGCAATCTCAAATTAAAAAATTAAATAAAATTGGTATAGATAGCAAAAACACCTTTAATAAATATGGCACAGGTCAGTAAAGGATCATTTTAGTCTCTTCCTGCTATAAACTGTAAGTTTGGCACTTACTTGGCCTCTTGCTTTCTTTATCATGGTCTAATTCATCTTGCGGTTCCATTTATAGGGCTTGTTCCAAACAAATCAATCCTATGCATGTCTACTCAGAACTTCCTTAGGGAAGGAATATCACAGCTTCAGCATCACCACAAAGAAGGCCCTGTCTCACATTACCACCAACCACACTTTAAACAGTGGGTACACACTTAGCCAGGTCTCCAATTAAGATTTCACCATGTGAATGGTCCAGGAATCAACATGCTTTTACATGAGTAGAATGTGTCCTTTTTTTAATGAAATCTGCCAAAATCTATACGTCCAGATTTTTCTGGCAACTGAATCCCCGTTTCTGACAACCAAATCTCAGCCATGTTCGGGGAATTCTGGACATATGGCAACCCTTGTTATATGCTTTATTTGCCCTGCAGCAGTCAATCCCCCAGCAGACACATTTTTTACCTGTTGTAGTTTCCAGCCTATTAAGAAGCAGCCCCAAAGAGAGAGCGCATTCCAATACTCCGGTCTAGAAATGATTAAGGTATTAATTGCTACAGAAAACTGTTAAGGAGTTTTCTAAGCTGTAAGTTATATGAGGGACTACCTTTGAAGACTGCTCTCAAACTGCAATTAGCTTCAGGGGCTAGTCATTGAGAAGACATTTCAGTGATGCTTAAAGAGCTACACTAACTCGCAGGCCAATTTCAGACACAATTCCGTGCCCTGAGACTTGCTTTAAAAGCTGTCCGCAACCTTGGAAAGGGATACCTACTTCCAAATTAAATACCTTCAGAAGTCCCCCTCCAAGTATCCCATCATCAGACAGCGACTGGGCCTTCTTGTATGGGACACCCCAGTTTCCCCTGGAGAATGTAGGCCTGGCACCTTCATTTGTCTTCTTAAAAAGGCTTCTTAACTTTATTTCCCCCAGGCCTTCTAATTTTACGAGATTTTTATGCTACCATTTTAACATTTGATTGCTTTTGGATTAAGCTGGCGACATTGTCAAATGCATCTTACTGTTGTCTTTAATAAAAAGCTGTGATTTAATTGAAATCTATTTGAGCTAGGTCAGTGAAATAGTAAAGTGCTTTTAACATGTAAGAAGGTTACATTTGTCCACGATGCATGGGGAAAAAATTGGTGTATGTATACCCTCTTGATCCCAGCTTTATACTTTAGAAGAGGCAGGCACTAGCACTCTGTTTCAGGAATGATCTGATCAGTATTCCACACTCCTCTCTTCCTAATAAGCAGACTTGGAAAAACACGTTTCTCTTGTGATCAGTCATCCATATGAAGACTTTAATAAAACAAACAATTTAAGTAAAAAGCCTGATACATTCATGCAGCACTCTCCATAAGCCAATTAGAGAGACTAATTGTGGTAGGCCTCAAAAGTGAGTTAGCAAGTTTATTCTAATGAACAAAGTATAGAGGAGGAATAGAACATGTACTTGCTGCTGGGAAGGCGATCCATTCATGTGGTATTGAAAGGATGCAAATGGTCTTGTCTGAAAGATAACTTATTTGTTCCTCTATTGGACAGCAAAAGGCATTGCGCAAGTTGGCTGGCATCCCATTTGAAAGGTGCTGAGTCAATTGACTTCCTGGTATGTTGTGTCTGCTGCGGCAAGCTTTAAACAGTGCCCCTGAAAATACCTGTTTTGTTGTGTATCCTTCCCATCTTTTAGCCAGATAACATAGTTAGTAAATTCATGTGGTAGAGTCCTTCCTAGTTTATACAGTGACAGGTGGGGAAGTATGGTGTGTGTGTTTTTTCATTAACTCCAATTAAATATCAACAGCAACAACTTCCTTGCATGTGGAAAACTAACACATCAAGTAAAGTGTATCTGAAGAAGTGTGCATGCACACGAAAGCTCATACCAAGAACTAACTTAGTTGGTCTTTAAGGTGCTACTGGAAGGAATTTTTTTTTTGTTTTGACATCAAGTAAAAAAACGTTCTAGGTGCAAGAAGCTTCCATCAAAATATTCATAAATGCTATACTGCATCTGCAGCCTAGTTGAGGAATGCCTTTACTAGGTGGTTTTGCTTGTTGTGTAAATTATCCTCCCCACCTTCATACTATTTGTGCTACCTCTTCCACATTTATTCTTATTTTAATTTTACACTAGTGAAATGCCCATCATTAGGATAGGCAGGTTATGTGTGTGCAGAAGAAGGGCATGTATATTGCAGGGAGGGGGCTGTCCATAGAGTTTCCTGTTCATAGGGGTTGGCACCCATAACCTGCCAGGGCTACACCATAAAATAACAAAGAGCCTATCTCACCAGCAAGGCCACTATTTTCAATTTGCACAGGACACATGAAATGGCTGGAAGCAACATGTGAGAATTCTGGGTTCACATGCCTCATGCCTTGCAGTTTAAGGAGTCCCACGGAGAGTGCCCCGAGGAACCAAAGCAGATGGAGCAAGAAGGATCTTTACCTTCTCCCAGCAGTCCACTGGGTGAGGAGAGAAAGGGAGAAGTTGGGGAAAAGAGATAGACCAGACCACTTTTGTATTTGACCCCTCCATGCCCCTGCCCACATGCACCCCCTGACAGATGACTGTCAACGGACTGCAGCACCATAGCAGAAAAAAATGTTCCCCCTCATTGGTGAAGACAGGATCACAGGTGCAGATCACAGGTATGACTCAGTGTAAGGCAACTTGATATATTTACTGTGCCTACTGAATCCAGCACTTTCTAGGTGTCAACAAAAATGTGCACAGATTGTTCTGTTTCTCATAACAAATTAAATTGTGAAGCGGGGCAAGCATAAGTGATTCATGCGACAAATGTGTAGATTAAAAAAACCATATTTAAATTATACCAGGCTTTATCATTACTGATTTAACATGGGGGGGGGGGTTGTGATATAAGTTCTTTTAAGGTTGCAACCCTAAATCCACTTACCCGGGAGTAAGTCCCATTCACTTCAACAGGACTTACTTCTGAGTAGACATGGTTGGGCTTGCTCTGCTAAGCTTCCAATGTATTTTATTTTCAATCATTTCTTTCCTTGCCTCACAAAGTCATGCATGCATCCCCAAGTATAAATCTTCGGTTGTAGCTAATATTCTGCAACTTGCAGGTGCAGCTACGTCACTTCCAGAACAAAGACTGGATTGCAAGGGAGAAACAACCCTAAGCGTGAGGTGTTTTGGAAGTAGATCCTACTAGTTTCAGCCTAAAACAATATGACAGCAAACTGTTCGTTAATTTATTAATATTGTATTTTTACTTCTCAAGAGGCAGGAAGCATTGCTGGGATTTCCTGCCTCAGGTAACAGGAGAGCGTGAGTGGTCTTTGGTACTATGCAGCCAGTAACCATGATAAGCAATGCTTACCTAACCTCCAAACACTTTAGTCACTGCTGCTCACAGGGTGGGGAGAGGCGAGGTGGTGAGGTCAGTGCGGTATAAGTACAGTCGTGGAGTCAATCTGGCACTCTTGCTAGTAAGTTCACATTGTGATAAGCCTCCCTTTGCCTTCCCTGCTCCCTCTTAGTAAGCAGCAGAGACTCAGCTGTTGGGAGGTCAGCATCTGGTGTTCCACCTTCTGCAGTAAAATATCCTATGCTGACCCTGTTTTACTCAGAAGTAAATCCCACTTAACACAGTGAGACTTACTCCCAGGCCTAAATGTTTTACATAGGATTTACTTTAGAGTAAGCTCTATTTAAACAACTAGAGCAAACAGGTACCTGATATGGTGCTTTGACCACCATGTCAGTGCAGTGTCAACATTATGAACAGGCTACTAGGATTGTGACCTTCAGTGCAGCTACACATATAACTCTCTGAATAAATAGTATCTGCTCAGTCAGTGTGCCACTGTATTTTCATTGGCTGTTGCCAACACCTTTGGTATTCTTGTTTAACCAAAAGATAGGCCAAAGGTGTGTGGCAAGTATCTTTTTATTCTAGCTGTTGCAGTTCCAAGGCCATCGCTCCAGCTGACAAGACCAAATTTAGAAAAGAATTATTTTCTTAACCTCATCTCTTTCTCTGGAAAAAGGGACAAAGAGCAAGATTTCATTGTCCTGTTATTTGTCTTCCTTTTGTCACAGCTTCCTAGACCTCAAAGGTTGAATTTTACAGTTGACTGGGTTGTTATAAACTCTAAAGTCATGTAAAGAAATGGAATGTGCACCAACTGTAAGCTATTAACATGCTTATCTGTTGACAAATAATTATGTTTTACTTTTGTCTCACCTGCTAATCTTTACTCTCACTTAGGTTTAAAGGTGAAAGATCACAAGCTCAAGAGATTCAGTTTCAGTTTCAAGATTGATAAAATCTTTTCTCTTGTGCTATTGACCCAATTGCACAATTCCACTAAAACCTATCCACCAGATGTTTTTTAAAGATGCATGGCCAAGAAATGTAAACGAGCAACGCTACAGCCTTGGGATACATAGATGTCATCTTGACCAAGATACAGTACATTTCTGCAGTGCTGTAGATTATGTGAACTACATGAGTGGGGCTCTGAAGTATCTTAAGCAGAATCTGCTGACTGGTAAATGGAACTAACATCATTATCCTGAGTGCATTATTTGACCCATGGATTTCAGTGCTCAGCATGGCAATCTTTCTCAGTTCACATTTGTGAGTATAGGATTCCTAAATGTAAGGATAGCCATAAACCGCATCATATGTTTAATTTCAGCAAGCACAACTGATTACTCTAAAAAGCCCTAAAGTTTTTTCTTTGGTCTACAATGTTTTCAGAGCTGTTGTGTAGGGAGTGCTCCATGCCTCTGCCCTCCTGCCCATCCTTCGCTCGCTCGAATGTCAGTTTTGTTCCTGGGGAAGGTTCTGAGAGTCCTGATTTCCATTGCCCTCTCCCTTGCTGCTCTACAAGCAGGCAGCAACATTATTTGGGGGGAGTGGGGGAGAAACTAGATAAAAAGAAACCACCACCACCAATTTCCAAGACCAACAAGGAGAGTGCCAAGAGGTCCACAGCAGCTCTGGGCACTAGGAGCCACCAACCCATTGATCCCCAGCTCAACTTAATGGTTACTGGAGGCAGGCAGGGTATGTGTGCACACGCAAGGGTGCATTCCCCTCCCCCGGAAGGTGAGTGGGCTGGATGGGATCTGCCAAGAGAACCACTTCCCAGCCTCTCTCAACAGCACCCTCCCCACTTTATGCAATTTCACATATATGTACAGAGTCTGGGAACTTAACCCCCTGCTTAAGTGCGGGAGACGGGGACGCCTGTATTACAACATTCAGACTGATAACATTTGGCCTCTATGTTTTTGCTATAGTGCAAACCGACCTTAGCATTGTATTGCCGCTTGCATTTATTAAAAAACTGCTTTAAAATGTTTTTTGCTTTTAAATGTTACTATGTATTAAAACTTCACTTCACAAACCATCTCTGGTTCTGTATGCTCATTTGGAACGTTAAGCTATCGGAACAATGCTAACCAAATCTGAAGTTTCTGACTTTTCCTCCTCCCTTCCCCTTTTTGCGACAAGTAAGATGAATCATTCACAAGTAGGAGGCTTGACACATGATGAAATCACCAACTGACACTTCAATGACTTTTAATGTTGCTTTGCGTAACACATTGTGGATAAGGATGTTGTGGGATTTTCATGTTCCACAAGGCAAGGATGCTATGAGGTTGCAAGTCTGTGGGTAGTGTTTTGCTTTCCCCACCAAACTGATGAAATGCTTTATCATCGCAGAGGATGTGAGAAGTTACCTTGGGGGTGAAGATGACTAGCCCATGGCTATTTTAAAATGAATCACGATTAATAGCACCTCACAAGCACACACGTTCAAAACTTGCTGAGAAATAACTTTTTTCTGTTTTTATATTTGGGAATCTTGAGGAAAGGGAGAGCTGTAGCTACTTCAAAAGCCAGGTTTTCATTATGGATCTTACAAATTAACATTATAAGCTTTGTATGTCGCACATGGCATATCATTTCATATTCTGTTGTAAAGCAAACACATGGAAGTGATCCTAATGATGACTATAGACAGTAGCACTGCCAAGAATTGTTTAGGGGTCATGGGAGGTGAAATGTTCCTCAATGATGAAAGGCCTGTTGTCAAGGCCCAGAGGCAAGTGATGCGGTCAGGTTCTGCTAACAAGGATCAAGGGGTCAGAAGCAGATGCAGTGGCTTAAGATGGTCTGGGGGTCAGATTCTGGAGCAGGTGAGATGAGTATATACAGTAGCCCAGCCTCTGGTCATCTGGACAAAGCATAGAACCATCACTGACCATAAGAACAATGCTGGTGGTGCAGCACAGCTGAGATTAGGATAACCTTTCAGATGTTGTTAACTACAACTCCCATCATTCATGACTTGGGCATGCTAGCTGGGGCTGATGGGAGCTGAAATCCAACAACATGGAGGGCACCATGTTGGCTTATGCTGAGCTAAAAAGTCACTGCTAGAACAGTGCCCTGGTGGCACATTGAGGGTTTGTTTTTTATTGATTTCATGGCAAAACAAACAGTATTACACAAAGAAAAAGAGACTGGAGAAACAGAAACAGTAAGGAACCTTAAGGACAATGGATTGCACAAATCAGATACTGTATCCATCATACACATGGAATAATTTTTACCAACAATATGGACATTGTTGATGCCCAAACTTAGCATTCCAGTGTTTTCCATGTTTATTATGAAATTTATACCTCAACTTTACAGGCATATCCTAACTTAAGGTGGCTCACAATAAGCTAAAAATAAATACCTCAGGTTACATACGTATGTATCTCGGGTTACATACGCTTCAGGTTACAGACTCCGCTAACCCAGAAATATTACCTCGGGTTAAGAACTTTGCTTCAGGATGAGAACAGAAATCGTGCTCCGACAGCGCGGCAGCAGCAGGAGGCCCCATTAGTTAAAGTGGTGCTTCAGGTTAAGAACAGTTTCAGGTTAAGAAAGGATCTCCGGAACGAATTAAGTACTTAACCCGAGGTACCACTGTATAAGAAATACAATTTTGAATGCAACTGAAACAACAATAAAAATAGCAGAAGCTACTGACTTTTTAAGTAGCTGTTTCCTTTCACTTGTGACCATGGCATTCCTGAATCAGCCCTTTAATCATTATTGCAGCCAGGCCAATTCCTTGTTAGTTTCTAAATTTTATTTGTTATTATTGTAGTTCCACAAATGCAATCATTATTTAAAAAAACCAAATAGTTGCTTTGGCTGTAAAGAGGAAGTGAGTAATTAAAGCTGTACACAGACCCCAGCAAGGAACAGGAATTGACTAATTACAAGTCTGATTTAAGCAAGAGAAGGAAGCAACTACCGTAATTAAAGGACTGGTAGCCAAGGTAAGTGGGACTTTTGCTGAATGAGACTTTCTTCCATGCAAATTAATATTAGGGTGAGATCTTGCCTGTAGGGATGGGCAATACTAGCTCCAGTAATTGGGAAGTTGTATGAAACCTTTGGATTGGTCAAGCCTGGAATAATACTGGAAGATTTGCATTCTGATTTGGCTTTAGACCAGTACCTTTTACTTGCTGTGCTCTAGGTGGTAAGCCAATATTAGCCTTGGGAGCCCTGAACTAGCAAACATACCTTCAATGAATGCATTTGAGTACTACAATGCCACCCACTGTAGACTCGACCTGGGGGTTATATTTCCAGTGTACTATAACACAGTACCCTTTTTTGCATTGTAGTACATTTTTCATCTCAGGAATACAACCTTATTTCAGTAAGGTTAAGACAAAGATGGGACACCAGATATTTAACAAAAGTTGTCAGAGTGCCTTTAGCTCCTTTCTTTGTCCTTTTCCTCCAATGAATCTTTCTTCCAGTTCAAAACACACCATTAGGCCATTTCAGCTTCCATCAGGCATTTGAACCCCTAGTAACCAGTGCTATTTTTCTAGAAAAAGGCTCTGGAAGTCACCACAAACTTGAGCATGGCTGGTGTGAATACTATGCTCCTCCTTTCCATTGATACCAGTGGGCTCCCAGTGGATATTGATGAAATGGCCCCTCTGCCACAACAAGGAGCAAAGGGGAAGCATAATCTCCCGATAAGCAGCTTCTGTGTAGCACAACTCTTGGAGCATAATAATTGAAAATGTAATTTACTTATGCTGATTGGCACCGTTTCATGCAGCAATTTAATTTGTCATAGGGAAGATGTTTAACAGTTATAATGAAACAATTATAGTTCAAAAGGAAAGCTGTCAGTCTTTGTGGCCTCCCCTCTCCTCCCCCATGATGCCAGACAGGCCCAGAAGATGCTCTTCTTTCACAGGGACCATAGGAGGGTCATGACACTTTGGGCATCTGGCCAGCCAGGGCTGATCTCATAAGCTGCCACTGCCCTGGTTGTTATTAGGGCTGCGTGCATGATTCCTAATTCAATTCTGTTGTGTCCTCATTTTACCTAACTGAAAGCTAAGCTGGGATCCATCTGGTAGTGAACTGCACTGATGGACGTTGGCTACGGTGTGCTCAGCCTCTCATTTATTAATATTGAGGCTTCTCTTGAGTTGAGATAAAGGTATTCGCTTCATTAAATAAATCATGAGTAAAGTCATCTTGAGGCTAGCCAAATTGATATAATAAAGGTCTCTTCCACCACCCCCGGGGAGGAATCTGCACCTGGTGAGAGAAAAAAGAGATGCAGGTATATTTCTTCTGCCACTTGCCAGGGCAAGATTCAGCTATGAATCTTAATGGGTAGTTGGGGTCATTGACATCACTGTATCTCAACCTATTTTACTGGATTTCTGTGAAAAGTAAGAAGAATTATGAAGGGCTTTTCTACACTGAAAAGGGATGGAGAAATGATAACAGTGGGATTGACTCTTATCTGATCGTAAGCCTCTTCTGTGTTTTTGTACCCAGAGGCTTATGCAGTTTGTTTTATTGGGGCCTCTGTACTGATGTAATTTGGTTTCCACCCAACTCCTAAATTCTCTTCCAACTGTAAAATTATTTTTATGTGTCTACATCCTAACTTGGGGGTGACTAGGGCTGAATTTCTGTTCGTCAGTGTTGCATTTTGAAACACAGCAGGTTAGCAGGAACAGTAGTTGAGGTGTGCAGATTAGGTGTTTGAAACCCTTTTTGTACCAAACACAGATTCGGTTTTCAGAAAGTCAGTGCCCTGTTACAGTTTGCTTACTGCAATTGTCCTGAGATGCTGCAGATAAGATGTGAGACAATATATGCAAGGATTCTGCTTCAACTCTTGCGAGAGCCCTGCAAAGTCTCGCCAGAAGCCGCTGCTGCTGCAGCCACTTTTCTTTTTGAGTGGTGGCATGGCAGCGCCCATGGTGCGACCAGAGTAGTAAGGAGAAGCAGCAGTGGCTTCCGTCAAAATCTTGAAAGGCCTCACTGGAACCCAGAAGCTGCCACTTCTCGCTTCTCCAGTGGGGGCAGGCAGGATGCCCTCGGTGGCTGCCTCAGTCCACCTCATGGATAGGCCAACCCTGCTAGAAGCAGTTTCTATTTGGAGGTAAATCTTGGTCAATGACCTTGAATAATAAATAAGATAAACTCCTCTGTTGTGAGTTAATGTCCTTAAGATTTTATACTGGGAGATTCCAACCCACCCACCCACATTTTTGCTGTGTTGACCTTCTCCCTGACTCACAATAAAATAAGACAATGGCTTATTAAAACTGATATGATTCTTGTAAACGAACCATTTGTGCCTAGGGCACTGTAAGGTGGGCGGGAGGCGAAAAGAAATACATTCTTAAATCTTCTTGCACACAGTATGTAGGGAGCTACAGATTGCAAACATGAAGTGGCTCGTTGACTTGTTAACCTTATTGCTTCGCTCTTTTATTTTTGACCACTCAGACTAGCTATTGAGAAAACATTGTTTTATTAGTTTAATGAGAGTGATTGCAAACAAGACATTGCTTGGACACTGGCTAGATTTCAAAGGCATAAAGGTGGCAAACATTTAAAATAATCTTTCTAGGACTGTTAACATTTTACAGGGTTTTGATGCTTCAAGTTTTTTGTTTTAACTTAGAAGGTACTGTACTTTATCTCAGGCTTTGTTAACCTGGTGCTGTCATCAGCCTCAGCTACTTTAGCCACATAGGCTAGAGCAGATGGATTGACCATGGAAAACAGTTTCCTTTACTATCATGCATTTCTATTGATCTACAATGGCTAACTCAGAGTGCAATCCTATATGTTTACTTGGAAGCTGAGCCCTACCAAGTTCAATGGGACTTATTCCTGGTAAGTGGGTATAGGATTGCAACAGTAATGTTAGAGGACAGAGGTAATCAGAATCTGTTGTTGTTTATTAAATTTGCATACCGCCCTTCATCCGAAGATCAACATAAAAACACAAAATGAGAACACAAAATGCATCATAAGAATAAGAACAAGAACCAAACCAAACCAAAGCAATAACATCCCTCCCACAAACACATTTAAAAGGACATATGTTAGCAATTAGTATGACAGATTTCAGTCTTATATGACAGTGCCCATAAAATTTGGTGGCTTCTTTGTTAAATGTCCTGGTTCATTAAAGGACAGGAAAGCTCGCCTCACAAGGAAGTGAAAAGGCTTGACTGCGAGATAAAATCGGAAATACTGTAATCGAATCCCCAAATTTATCCTAAAATCTCCCATCTCAGCAAAGTGTATACTATATTTCAGGATTGTGCATTACTCAATGTTAAATCTTTTTTCATCGTGAAAAAGGCAGCTGCACTTCCTTTTATATTGACGTTTAAAAGGCTGGAACTGTATTTGGACCAACAGAATCTAGAAGGTATACAGTATAAATAGTGTGAGGGGACTTGCAGTAATAGTGCAAGTTTCCACATCTCTGAATTAACACGCATAAAAGAGCAATGGGTATCACAGGATACCCCTGTCCTTTTTGGGAAAAGCAGCAATCCTACAGCTGTTACATGATAACTGCGGGAGTTATATATAGAGAAATAGTGTTTGGTTTTCAATGCCGTCTTACAAAACCCACAACTATTTTTCCCAGCACAAATGCACTGAATTTTAGCATTAATGAAGATCTCATAGAAAACTACAGTATGTCCTAATCTAACAGAGGGCTGGGCATACTTAAAGCCATTGACTTCATGGCTTTAAGCCTGAAACACTTAGCTGTGTGCTGGATTTAGGCCAAGCATAGTAACATCTTTCTTTCTAAACCCACTTCCCAGTCACTAGACCAGGGGTCTGCAACCCGCGGCTCCGGAGCCGCATGTGGCTCTTTTACACCTTTGCCACGGCTCCGGGGCGGATACTAGCGAGGGGAGGAGGCGCATTGTGCGCCCCGACACTCCCCACTGTGGCGGGCGCTGTACTGGCTGTGATGTCGCATGGGGGCGGTGCGTGCGTTAGTCACCTTCCCGCCCGCCTGCTACATTGTAAGGGGCATGTACGCTGGTCACTGTTTTGAAGGGGAGTGAAGAACACACACACACAAAAAGGTAACTTGTTAATTTAACGTTTATTTCTATGAGGAGGAGTAATTCTGAGGAGTCAAACAAAGAAATAATAAAAAAGTGACAAAAAAGTTATTTTTATAATGACGGGTTTTGCGGCTCCCAGGTTTTTTTTCCTTCGGAAACGGGTCCAAGTGGCTCTTTTTGTCTTAAAGGTTGCAGACCCCTGCACTAGACCCAAGCTTTAGCTGAAAGAGGGGGAAATGTATGGTGCAGGGGGAGGAGAAGAAACTTGCAGAACCTTGGCCCTTAAAATGCCACATAAATTTATACCTGACAGATGTTAGCATTTGTTTAATCTCATCAGTTCGAATGCAGAGGTTCTTCCAATTCATGACTACCAGTTGTTTTTAGGTGTATTTTTTATTGGTGAAAATAATTAAGTTTCTTAATAAATTAACTGACTTTCAAAGAGCCTTAATAGCTAGGCATAGGATTTGGTCCATGTAATGCTGTTTGTTACTGTACAATTCCTTGAATGCTGTTCCATACATTTGCTCTAAAATATGGCTCATAACTGTATCCCCATAAGGAATAAAACAAAAATGACCAAAAAATGCCAAAATTGTTTTCTCTACAGAAATCTAATTTCTACATTGACAAAATAGCATTTCCCTAGGTATATTCTTGAACACCATTATGCTCTAAAACCTCAGCAACCTACTGCAATTTCCTTTTCTTTTTAAAAGACACAGAACTGTTTTACACAAAGTTTAAAGGCTGTAGTATCTAAATTATATCTAAATTAGTTTTGAATTGATTTACATGCAATGCATCAAAGGATGACAGTATTACCTTTAAATGCTGCTATTGATTTGCACTCAAAAGCCCCACTGACTTTGGAGGAAGTTGCCTGGGATCATCAATGAAAGTATCAGCGTAATAAATAATTCACCTAAAACTGTATTAAAAGGATATTAAGGGTTTGACTCAAGCCCAAGATAGAAAGATTCCATATATTCTCAGCTAGGTTTTATGGATCAAATTTGGCTATGTGCACAAAAATGTTATATTATAATGGCAAATGATACACGATGAATAATATATTGCACAAATTAGCATACGTTCTCAATTAATTCCAGACTAATTTTGTGTGTGCATGCAACATTCATAATATTTTGGCAGGGATTGGAGTGACAACATATGACAAGAGTTTAGTGGGAAGGACTAGAAAAGGCTCCTGGGGGGCGTTACGAATCTGTAGGAAGCCCCTGCCCTCATGTTTACAATCCAGAAGACATGGCAAATGAGGAAAAGGGGACCAGGAGGGAGGACAAGGTGAAAACAAAGGCAAGCTCAGGCACCAGATTGTGAAGTGGGATGGAAACAGATCAGGTAGCCAGATCAGCTGCTATGAAACAGTTGATGGAGGGCCAAAGGCAGCTGGTAATCTCAACAGAGGCAATAGAATAGGTCTGCATCCGTTCCTTCCTTCTGCTCTGCAGCCTAATGGAATAGCTGCTGCTAGGCAATGGCTGGGGAACAGTTGTGCTTCTATAGGTGTTATTTGTAATAAAAAGGAATCTACTTAGGAACCTACCCGTCTCTGTATGCTGGGTGCAAACCTGGAAACAGAACCATCTAGGGCCTTGAAGCTTTGAGCTGAGTACTTCATGCCTGGGACAGACAGGAAAAATAATATTTTGTAGACACTTTTTAGCACAGCTTATGTACAGCATTGATCACAAGCAGTGCCTTGTCTTAAAGCACGCATCCACCTTACCTGCCGTGAGCCTGTAGGAAGGCCTGCAAGAATGATATCTCTCAGAGCAGGAAGAACCGTGGGCTCAGAACCCTTGCATTGGCTTCCTGTGCAGATAGCAGCAGCACAAGGCCAAACATGACAAGGCAGTTTATTTAAACATGGTTCTGGTGAGAGTGTGGGAGATGAACATGCACATTGCCTGTGTGGTGTAGTGGTTAGAATGTTGGACTAAGACCTGGGAGACCCTGGGGTTCTAGTCCCCACTCAGCCATGAAGCTCGCTGGGTGACTTTGGGCCAGTCAGAGTCTCTCAGCCTAACCCATCTCAGAGGGTTGGGTTGCGAGTAAAATGGGGAGAGGAAGCACCATCTACACCTGTCACCTTGAGCTCCTTGAATTAAAGGTGGGATAGAAATGTAACAATAATAAATAAAAATATTCACCTCCATGTAACCTATGTGTGAACCCCTGGAACATAGCCCCAACATAAATTGCTTCCTTAGTTTCAATTTAGAGGGTGTGTTTGGGACACAATATCTTCAGAAATGAACTCTTAAACTTGAGGTCATACATTTTCACTGTGTGCTTGAGACCTTTATGGGAGCAGAGGCGTGGTGGTGTTGATAATAATGAATAATGATAATAATTCCTGCAGAGCATACAGGTTTTATAGATTGAATTGCAGTAACCTCTTTCTAACAGGGGCGAGAGATGGGGTTGCTGAAATCCCTCTTACTCATCAAGCAGGTTTACCAATTGTTCTGCCTCTGGTTAAGCCGCACTAATCCTGAATAGTAATCCAAACATTATCATAGAATTGTAGAGTTAGAAGGCACCCTCAGGGTCATCTAGTCCCAACTCCCTGCAATGCAGGAATCCCAATGTGGTGGAACCAGTCACGCTGCCCTAAACCTGCCTCTGTCTCCAGCAACCAGTCTTCAGAGACTTAGCCTCCATCATGACTAGTAGCTATTGGGAGCCTTACCTTCTGTGAATTTGTCAAATCCTCTTTTAAAGCTATCCAAGTTGGAGACCATCATGTGGTTAAACTAAGAAATTTGCTCCCACAAGATGAAGGGATGGCCACCAACATGGAGCACACCAAAAGAGGGATTACATATAAGTTTAGGGAAGATGAAGCTATCAGTGGTTGCTAGCCACAAAAGCTATGTTGTACCTACCCTGTCAGAAGCCTCTGTGTAGCAGCTGCTGCGAATCGCAAGTGGGGAGGACAGGAATGTTGGCTTTGTGCCATGCTTGTGGACTTCACCGATGCACATGGTGGGCCATTGCGGGAAGTAGGATGCTGGACTAGGTAGGTCTTTGGTCTGATCCAGCAGGGCTTTCCTTACATTCTTAAGTTTTGAGACAATGCTGCATAATGGGGCGTAACTGCTGTGTTATGTATTTCCAAGGATTTCTGTCGTGCAAACCCATTTTGCTTCATTGGTTTTAATGCCTTGGACGGGTGTGGGGAATCTTTGGCCCTTCTGAAGTTGCTACAGCTACAACTCCCATCATCCCTGGCCATTGGCCATGCTTGCTGGGATCGATAGGAGTTGTAGTTCATCAGCATCTGGAGGGCCAAAGGCTTCCCACACCTGCCTTAAGAGGACATAAGAAGCCATATAGCTATGACTACTAATGCAATCCAATAGAGACCATACAACTTATGTAATGGCAAGAATATTCTTTCTCCACTTCTGTTGCAGCTACTTTTTCATGAGCAATGGTTAGAGTTGCATAAGGCCTTTCTTCGGAGAGAAAGGGGGGAGGATCTAGAATTGAAAGCAGATGTCATAGTCTTGGATTTGAGATTCTTAAGACTGTTTCACTTCCTTGGGCTCTTTTCTGAATAGACCCACCTGATGGGTCATTAAAAGACCTGCATAACATAGCATTTAAGCCCTGCTGGCTACATTTTCTGAGCAATCAGGCTCTCCAGTGGGAGAAATCCGCCTAACTGTAAACATGTCATCTATCACAAGTTGCCTTGTGGCGGCACAAGTCCGGCTGATCTGGTGTGCCGAACCTTTATCTACAGAAGGTTTTCCCATTTAATTAATTTTAAAAAGCTCAGCATGGGCAGACCCTAGAAATAATAAACAATAATAACAATTTTAACTATCTTACAAAGAGTGTTATTCGGGAATAACACTGCAGATACTGGAACTGACCCAATTTATACCTAGTCCATGTGTTATTCCTTAACTCCTTGAATCCACACCAAGCACAATACAGAAATGCCTCTATTCAGAAAACGCTGCCTTACGTTTTAGGTCAGAGCAAAACCACAGCACAGCCATGCCATTTACATAAAGAAGTGTGGAAACATGCCAGTCTAAGAGACTTATGAGCATTGTGTTTGATATGACATCTTTCTGCCAGTCTAATGTCTCTAGAGACTCATATAAAAATCAATAAGTTGACTTTGCAAGTCCATAGCTATGCCATTCGTTTTCGTTTTCTGGTTCTGCTTTCCAAAGGAGAAACAAGCATCTCTGTTAGAGCGAAGCAATCTATGTGGATCCTGGATGCCTCTCTGTCTAACACACACACACACACACACACACAGAGAGAGAGAGAGAGAGAGAGAGAGAGAGAGAGAGAGAGAGAGAGATGTCAGGGAATAGGGAAGTCTGTCCTTCATTCTTCTTTGTGCAATATTAGTGTATATCATGATATAATTCGTAGAGAAGATAAGAAAAGCACAAAGGCAGAGACTGGGCAGTTGCCAGGGTAGCAAATCCAAACGGTGCATGCCATATTAGAAGAAGCAGGTCAGGTGTTCATATTGCCAAGGCTACCCTTGCCACATAGCAGGGTATAAAGACATGTTTCTGATGGCACCATGGCATTGGAATGGGGTGGGAGGATGGATGAAGGCAGGAATTTATGTCTGCCTAGTGAAATGAAGACCAAACGTTCTGATTCTGGCCAGGGAATTGGGCTCTGATTTAGACAACAAAATATCTTAGGCCATCATCTATGTGTTGCTTCTGGCATGCCTTCTTCCTTATGCAAACTAAGAAGTTGGCCCAGAAGGCTTTACAAAGGTGTAGCAAATTTTGTGGCTTCCCCCCTCGTTCATGTGGGGGGAAGCCATAACCTGGCTAGTGTGGCAGAAGGGGGAAGAAGAAGAAGAAGAAGAAGAAGAAGAAGAAGAAGAAGAAGAAGAAGAAGAAGAAGAAGAAGAAGAGTAGTAGTAGTAGTAGTAGTAGTTTGGATTTGATATCCCACTTTATTACTACCCTAAGGAGTCTCAAAGCGGCTAGCAATCGCCTTTCCCTTCCTCCCCCACAACAAACACTCCGTGAGGTGAGTTGGGCTGAGAGACTTCAGAGAAGTGTGACTAGCCCAAGGTCACCCAGCAGCTGCATGTGGAGGAGCGGAGACACGAACCCGGTTCACCAGATTAAGAGTCCACCGCTCTTAACCACTACACTACTACACCACACTGGCTCTCCAAGTCTTGAACCAGTCTTGAAGATGGGAAATAAAACAATTGTGCCCATGCTGTCAAGCATTTGCTCCATGTTTTATAGCTGTAGGCCTAGTACTGTACTAATATTATTAAACATATATAGGTTCAGAAAAATATTTCCTTAGTCATTTAAGCCTTACTCAGAGTAGACCCATTTAGTCATCTTCATTTATTTCAGTGGGTCTACCCTGAGTAAAACAAAGCTGAATACCATCCTTCGAGTCAGTCCATGATAAAAATGCTATTTTCAAGTTACGCAAAACTTTTTCTCAGATAGATGTGCCAGCGTTCTCTGTTGGATGTTTTCAGTTGGATGTCCAGAGTTTCTGAGTGAAGCCCTGTATCTTTTAGATGGTTCAGTTTGTAGAAGTGTGTCCTACCAAAGTGCAGTGTTTCCTAAAAAGAGCCACAAGGTTTGTCACAAAAACGGGAATGGGGAAAATAAGGATGATACAGATTACAGCTAGAAGACCCCTGTCCCAACTTCCAATCACAAATAAACCCTAATGTTCATCCACTGAAGAACAGGAGCTACAAAGGAAACTGCCTCAGACAGAGTTAGACCATTGCTCCATTTAGCTCAGCTTTGTCTACACTGACTGGCAGCAGTTCTCCAGGGTTTCAGTCAGCGGACATTCCTGGCCTTACCTAGAGATGCCAGGGATTGAACTCTGGAGCTTCTGCATGCAGAGCAGTTCCTCTACTGCTGAGCTACACCCCTTCCCACTAATGTCCTAGTAGAGCTTTAATGCCAAATGCTATTACAAATGCTTTATAGAGTTTAGACAGGGTGCTCTGTAACAACCTTATATTGTAGATGTTGAAATCTAAGTAACTGGTTGTGTCATCTTGCTGTCCATTTCACCTGAAGGAGTCAGGTACGTCCTCCCACAAAGTTCCCAACCCATAAATACAGCCTAGGTTCTGTATGACAGGAAGATGAAGGGATCTCAATAGCAATTTACACCACTGATAACCATCTCCCCAGATCCCAAAAGGGGCCAGCCATGGCAGCCCTCCAACTTCCCTGAAGGTGGGTACTGAGTACCTGGCAAAAGTCATCTGGGATCTGATTGGCTGAAAAGCTGCTGCCTATCACTCAACCTAATGTGGGCAGGAAACCCTTAAAAGTGGGCTGTTGTCATGCAGTCCTCATCCCAGACATCAGGGTCCCTCACTCCTTGTTGGCCATCAGAAAACTGCAACTGACCACCCAGGCTGCATTGTTCATGGGGAGATCAGAATCCTATATTTACAGTAACTAAGGTAAGGTTAGATATGTTTAAACCTACAGGTTCCTTTTATTTAATAAATCCAGTTTTGTAATCTGCCTTCTCTTCTCTTCTCTCTCTCTCTCTCTCTCTTTTACTCTTCATAAAACTTCATATAATTTTGCTGTTGGCATCTGAATTGTGTTTAAACTCTAGGATTCTCATAATCTCTCGTGTGTGCACTGAACATCCCAGTGCGAAAGGCAGCTGGATGCAAGCCCTGATGTTCCTGATAAACCTAGAGGGATTTGGCTGAGAAGTGCAGGGTGCACTATTTCAGAGTCCCTTTAGAGGCAATTGCTTTTGCTTCAAAGAATTCACCCTGCCTGGGAGTTGTAGGAATTACTAGGGAGTGTAATGGCAGCATTATCAGATAGTGAGTCACAACTGGCATACCTTGCAAGGCGGTTCTGCAAGGAAGAGCATAAGCAAGTTCTCCTAGCCTTCTGCTTCTGTCACAGTTGGCACACTGAAGATCATCCTCACCATTCCTGTTATTCCACTGTTAAAATAGCACACGTAGTGCTTCCAATGTAAACACACACAAATGCTGCTTCAGGAGTCTTGAGGGAAACTGAAGTCTCCCACTGTATTTGTCAGCGCATACCTGCTATTTTTAATGTAACACTTTAAGGCTTTTAACACTGCCACAACTGCTGTTTAAAATGTCACTTTCCTTTACTTACCAGAACAGTCATCAAGGTCTTCAGAGATCCGATTACAGCAGCTTTTGTGTTCCTACACATAGGCGCCGACTCCATGGGGCTTGAGGGGGCCCGAGCCCCCTCAAAAATTCGTTTGGGGGGGCTCCGCCCCCCCAATAATCTCCGGCGCCCCTCCAGCAAAGCGCCATCGCCGCCCCTCCCCCAGCCCAAAATGCACAGGGAGGGGCGGGCTGCATGCCTCCTGCCCTCCCTCCCGAGCAAAAGCTCCACCCAATTTCCTTTGGAGCTGATTAATAGGCGCAGCACGCTCTCCCCTATTCGCTCACGAGGAGGCGGCGCCACTTTATTTGCATATTCATGAGCTTATTTATTATTCATGAGCTTTCCCGGGCCCCCCCAATATTTTTTATAAGTCCGCGTCCCTGTTCCTACACGTGTTTTGATATAACAGAAACATAACGCTGTATCATACAGTCTTTAATTCAGGTAATGACAGCCCCCAGGGCTTGATATGCTGTTGTCATATGACTCCCTAGGGACTCCCTGGTCCTGAATGGGACAACTGTGCCCCTGAAGGACCAGGTGCGCAGCCTGGGAGTCATTTTGGACTCACAGCTGTCCATGGAGGCGCAGGTTAATTCTGTGTCCAGGGCGGCTGTCTACCAGCTCCATCTGGTACGCAGGCTGAGACCCTACCTTCCCGCGGTGTAACTTGCCAGAGTGGTGTATGCTCTGGTTATCTCCCGCTTGGAATACTGCAATGCGCTCTACATGGGACTACCTATGAAGATGACCCAGAAACTACAACTAATCCAGAATGTGGCAGCTAGACTGGTGACTGGGAGTGGCCGCCAGGACAATATAAAATCGGTCCTGAAAGACCTACATTGGCTCCCAGTATGTTTCCGAGCACAATTCAAAGTGCTGGTGCTGACCTTGAAAGCCCTAAACAGCCTTGGCCCAGTATACCTGAAGGAGTGTCTCCACTCCCCTTGTTCAGCCTCAATACTGAGGTCCAGCTCCCTATTTCCCTCACTGCGAGAAGTGAGGTTACAGGGAACCAGGCAGAGGGCCTTCTTGGTAGTGACACCCTCCCTGTGGAACATCCTCCCATCAGATGTCAATGAAATAAACAACCATATACCTTTTAGAAGACATCTGAAGGCAGCCTTGTATTGGGAAGCTTGGATGTTTGATGTTTTAGTTTGTTCTGATATATGCTGTGAGCCGCCCAGAGTCACTGGGGAAACCCGGCCAGATTGGGGGTTCTAAATAACAAAATTTATTATTATTATTACTATTTCAGATGTTGCAAGTTTCATATGCAGCAACAGTTAATGTACACCTGACCTACTTTGGAGTTTGGCAGGGAGTGCCCTGTATGTTCTACCTCTGGTAGAATCAAGGTTCCCCCTCCTCAGTTTTGCTATTATATAACTACATTCATCATTGATTTACATTGCCAATTGGGGGAAAACACACCATATGATGTCACACATTCTAAGTGAGCTTAGCTCAGGGTTGGAAATGCTAATTTTTTTAATTAAAAAAATGTTCCTGATAAACCTGTGAAGATTTGCCTGCGTATGAAACAGGGAATAAATAAATAAACCTTATAGCAAATGACTATGATTACAATGCCATGGAAACAAGTGATGTCCTATATATTGGGGTGCCTAAAAACATTCAGTAGCTGTGTTGCTCCTTTGCTGCTGTTTAGTCATTATTACGTGGTCTTACTGTATTATTCTTAAATGTTGTATTGTATGCTCCCTTGGAAAGGCTTGCCTCCAAGGCAACTAAGGAATATTTAAAGTAAAAAATTGAACAGGAACACAGTTGATTTAAAGTAAGTTTACACAGGGGATCGATCCTTATATTAGTGGTGTGTTGAAGGAGAAGGGAGGCCTATTTGGATTTTCTGCCTCAGTTGGCGGAATATCCTGGGCCATCTCTGGTTCTGTCAGCCTGGCTTTATTCAGCCCTGTGGGCAGGATGTATTACCCGTACCTTCCCTGACCCTTTCTTTTTCAGTTGAGGACTGGTAGAAAAGAAGCATAAAAGACAGCTAGGCAAGACTATCATGGCATAACACAGATAAGGCAGGCCGGGAAAATCAGCTTGTCACGGGATGGCTGTAAAACGCACCACAGAGTCACAAATCTAAACATGCAAATTACGACAGCTATTTTATCCAGCCTCTCTTCATTCTCCAGACATTGCCATTTTATTTTTATTGCATAGATGTGTTAATTTGGGCACCATATGTGCATGGCAACATTTACATCAGCAGCAAGCACAATAGAAAACAGAAGCACTGGGAAACTGAACCTTGGGGGCAGGGGAAGGACTTGCTAGCAAGAACTATGAAACTGCAGAATAATCCAAGGGGGGAAAGCGGGGCATCAAGCCTCTGACATCACAATCCTATATGTGTCTACTCAGAAGTAAGTCCCATTAAGTCCAGTAGGGCTTACACCCAGGTAAGTCAGAATTGCGTTGTAGCCTGGATCCCCCAGACAGGACAAATTCAGAAAAATGACTGAGAGAAGTAATCTTCCATTTACAGACAGAAGGACAAGTAATTTACTTGCTCTTTTCTCTCCTCTTATTACTATTATTCTGTGATACTTTACAAAATAATCAATGTGGTAGCTAGCAATGGAGTATCCGGGAATCGTAATGGAATGAAGAAAGAAATGTACTTTTGTCCCAAATTGCACAGAGTAATGATGGCTACTATCTTTTTAAAGGTTTGGTGATGCCATCTACTGAGCATAACTACCCAATTTCAAGTGGGTATGGTATGAAAGAAAGCATCCAGATGTTGAATAAGTACAATCAGTTTTAAAAGACTTCTGCTTTTAAAAGATGATTTCGTTTAATGGAATTCTTTATCAATCTCCCTGCCTGATTTACCTTGGCTTACTGGTCTACAACAACAAAAAAGCTTAGTGGTTCTTAACGTTTGCATCGAATGTTGAAGCCTGGTTCTTTTTACTCATAAGAAATCAGAAATAATATTGCAAAATTGTCTATTTGATCATTTAGGATTGGATTAATCCTACTTCATGGCATGCATCAAGAATGAAACCCAGTAGAAACAATATTTTTAAAAAAAACACCACCACAGAGCGCGTGGCAATGATGAGGGATATATGTGTGGTGATACATTACTATGGGGAATATACAAGACAACCACTCAAATCCTATACATGTTAATTCAAAAGCAAGTAAAAAAATAACCAAAAGCAAGTCATTCTGTAGTCAGTGGGGTTTATTCCCAGATAAAGGTACATATGATTGCAGCCAGTGTCTGAATGAAAAAGTTAGTTATTGACTTAGGTTTATATACTCAGAAGGGCTTATTTTTTCCCCCTGGAATCATCCCCAAATGCTAACAAAATAAGTTAATCCAAGGACTTTGGGCCCAATTTAGACAAAACAAATCTTGTGTTCCATTGATTATAGTGGGAGACCTGACTCTCTGCTTTTGAAATCAATGGGATTTAATAGTAAAAGTAATTTTCGGTACAATCGAACTGAAATTGTGCACTAACAAATAAGTTGAAAATAGCAAGAAAGCATCCACCCGACATTGTTAACGCTAGCACCACCTCATTTGCCCTCATCAATGGGGCCAATGCAATTGCTAAGATTTTGCTAATGATGGTTGTACATGCACAGGAACCAACACAGTTACTAATACCTGAAAAACTGTCTTGAGGTGTTCATAATAAAATTGAGACTGTGTAAACATGATTGCTGATGCCACATTTCACAGAAAAGAAAAGCCTAATAATTGGTCTGCATCAGGGGTTCCCACCCCACCCCCCTGCAGCAAACCACTTGACAATTGCTGAGGGTTTTGGCAGACCACTTAATGATTTTCCTTCCTGTTGTAGCAATTACAATCAGCTGCGTGAGGTGCTGCATTATTTTTAATTGTATTTTAATTGCTTTTATTTCTTGCTGCTGCCTTCAGTTTGAATTCTTCACAAAACATGCCACGGGGCACCTCAATGAAGCTTGTGGACCATTGGTGGTCCATGAACCACAGTTTGGGTCCACTTGGTCTACATCAAAATTTATTGTAAGCTCTTCATTTAAACCTGGCATCACCAATTGGTATCAATAAGGCCTTACTTCCTGTAGCAGTTTCCCTTTCTACATTCCTGTAGTACTAAATAATTTACCTTGTGTTGACTTGAAATAATGTACTTGTAACCAGGAACAGAAGAATTTTAAGAAGGAATGGGAAAAAATTATAATGTATTTAAGAGAACACTGTAAACAACTAAAAACTTTGGCAGGATTTGAGTAATGCTTGTAATGTACGAAAAACTATGGAAAAACGGATTACTATTCTTTTAAAAAAATAGAGAAAATAAGATAAACAGTTGGAAAAATAAGATTGTTAACGGTAACCATGGAAGGGTGGAGGGAAGTCAAAGGATTCAGACAATCCTAAATGAAGACGTGGCTGATTTGTTTGAATTTAAATTTGTTATGTAAAACTGATTAAAAATATACCGTATTTTCGCTCTATAAGATGCACCAGACCATAAGACACACCTAGTTTTTGGAGGAGGGAAACAAGAAAAAAAATATTCTGAATCTCAGAAGCCAGAACAACAAGAGGGATCGCTGTGCAGCGAAAGCAGCGATCCCTCTTGTTGTTCTGGCTTCTGGGATAGCTGCACAGCCTGCATTCGCTCCATAAGACACACACACAGTTCCCCTTATTTTTTAGGAGGGGAAAAGTGAGTCTTATACAGCAAAAAATACGGAACTTTGAAAATAATAATGAAATAATATACTTGTGAAAAGTAGTAGCGTAGGCTTAAAAGCAAGTCTGAAAGACTAGAAAAATCCAGTTCCTATGCACTCTTGCTTAAAAGTCAGCACCCTTTAAGTCAATGCAACTTACAACACACATATAGGATATGCTGGATCCAGACATCCAGTGAAGCAGCGTTGTGCACTAGGAAGGGAAACGGGGCAGGGATGAAGCATGTTTTGCTACACCGGGTTGAGGAGTCCCTTTGCAAGAGCATGGAAAGTGCAGCTGTGGCTTGTGAGAGAAAAAGGGAACTGGCAAAATTCACTTCCCACCCCTTCTTCTGATGGGAATGTCTACAGGATCAGCTTCCATGCATAACAGAGTTAGCAAGTAATAGCCAAGCTGAGATGAAATAGACTTTATTGGAGAACGCCATAAATATTTTAAGGTCTTTATTTGATTCCAGAGTAGAATTTGTCTGTGATGTGGCAGTGGTGAGTAAAGAAGACTAGTGAATTTCCTATAACAACCTTTATTGGGGAGTGAATCATGTTTAAGATCTTCTTACAACTTTTTATGGAAAAAGCAAGATCTGTGGCAAAACCAGTGCTTACGTATGAATAGCATCATTTTAACTAGAAATGCAAATATACAGGCATCCCTAAGAGACAATTGCTAGTGCAAGCAATCCCAGACCCTCCAAGTGTCCCTAATTTCCAGGGATAGTCCCAGATTCACAGAAGCCGTCCCTATTTTCATTGGATAAATGTTGGAGGGTATGAGTTATGCGACCCCTGAGCCAAGGAGGTAAGTAACTATACAGTACAACCTCTCTAGAAGACATCTGAAGGCAGCTCTGTATAGGGAAGTTTTGTTTGTAATGTTTAATGTTTCATTATGTTTTTTATATATGCTGGAAGCTGCCCAGAGTGGCTGGGGCAACCCAGCCAGATGGGTGGGGTATAAATAATAAAAATGATGATGATGGAATAGGACGTCTCTATTTGCATCGGATAAATGTTGGAGGGTATGCCTATTGAACAATAGAAAGTTAAAACAATACATTTCCAGTGCTTTGCCTGATCCAAGGGAGCCCAATGTGACTTACTTTTATTTGTTTATTTATTTCATTCATTCATTTATTTCATTCATTATTCATTCATTCATTCATTCATTCATTCCCCACCCACCTGACTGGGTTTCCCCAGCCACTCTGGGTGGCTTCCAACAAAAGATTAAAAATACATTAAAACATCATTCATTAAAAACTTCCCTCAACAGGGCTGTGAGCTCCGATGTGAGTGTTTATGGGACTACAGCCTAAGCATCTAACCAGTAGAGAGTTATCCAGAGTAATCTTTGAAATCTTTTAAGCTTTTTAGGGCAAGATCATCAAAGATGCTCTTGCCTTCTGTGAGACACGTTCACCTGCAGCTTATAGTGTTGTTTGGTCCAATCATACTTTTCTCAACAAATTCTCAGTTCGGCTTGCCAAGGCCTTGCCCTGAGATGACACCTACACCTTTAAATAGGTCTCCCACACCTTGTTCTTTCATCAGTCTTCTTATTCACCCTCCTCCTCTGCCTGCTGCAGGGAGAAATTAGAATCCTGTTGGCCACTGCAAGCAGGAGGGTGTGAGAGAGACTGGTGAAGGATTAGGCTGCAGGACTTTGTGTATTTAAAGGTATAGCTGCCATTCCTGATAAAGATCTGGCAAAGCTAGGACAGAAAAACACAGTAGCATGCAATCGAAAAGAAAGAGTGGAGCCAAATCTGTACTGTGGGTATAAAACTGACTACGTGAGGATGATCATGTTGAGCAGCAAAGCAAGACAGACATATTAATGGATTTCTCATCCTTATAAAAGCTTGTTTATTTGGAGAAGTTGACGCATAAAAATGGAATGAGGCTTTAATTTAGGTGGCTTCTACAATAAAGCCCTTTACTGCTGCTGAGGCATTACTTGTCCACAATTAGTGGGAAGCTCAATTAAAACAGAAGTTCCACACAAGAATTTAATATAGTGCCATATTAGCCTAACATTCCCTTTCCCGTGTCTAAAAGCATAAAGTCCTTGCTGAATCAGGCCAAAGTCCCATCCAGTCCAACATCTAGTTATTATAGTGAACAACTACCTGCCTACGATTACTAGCAACTAGTAATCCCAAGGCACATTGCCTCTGCCAGTGGAGGTTGTGATAGCCTTTTCCTCCATGAACTTGCCAACTCTTGTCTTAAAAACATCCAAGCTGATGGTGATCACTGCCTCTTGTGGGAAGAACTGCCTTTAAATGTTGGCTCGCAGATAAATTTCATTCAGCAAAGCTTTCCAGAAATGTTGATTAGAAGCTCCCCCTGGTAGTCTCAGCCTCTTTTATTGCTTCCTGATAGGCACAGGCTATTTTGCTCTGTGTGTGTGTGTGTGTGTGTGTGTGTGTGTGTGTGTGTTTGTGTGTGTGTGTATGAAAAAATAAGGAACTCTGTAACTAAAACCTCCCACAGAAATTGAGGGCCAAGTTCAATGTGACTTTTAATGCACAGTTAGCTACTATGCCAGGAGTTTAAAAAAACTTAATATTTGCAATGTTCCCCTCCCCTCAATTTTAATCAGGACCAAAGCAACAGGGTGAGGTTTAACCCTGACCTCTCCAGCTGTGATTCTGATGAAAAACACCCCTTGTGTGGCTATGAAGCTTAGGTGGAAAGCTCCCACTAGCACAATACACAGTCAGTGAGGTGTAGCACTTAGAGTATTTGACCAGGTCTCGGGAGACAAGGGTTCAAATCCCCATTCACCTATAAAGCTCACTGGGTGACCTTAGGAGAATCAGCCAAGCCTACTTCACAAGGTTGTTGCAAGGATAAAATGGGGAGAGGGAGAACAACGTATGCCAGTTTGAGATCCTTAGAAGAAAGGTGGGATATAAAGTGTAATAACAACACATTGACTGCAACAAACATGTAATCCATATGCTACGTAAAAAGCAAGTGAAGAAAGGATGGCAATTCCAGGAGAAATTGACAATGTGGCAACAGACATACAGAACCAGAAGTGGCATATGATTTTCCATTTCTAAGTGCTTCAAGTTAAGAGATGATGTTAACATATAGGTGTGCATCTAGCATATCTGTCCAAGAAGGTGGCAGATGAATTAATCATATATAAAAGAAACATTTTGAAAACCTGTAATATATCTCAAACATTAACACACACATAAACTAATTGCTACCTTTTTAAAAAAATGTTTTTGACAGATAATTAGAATTGAGCTTAGGGTCTCTGCGGGAAGAGTCTCTGCAATTTTAAGAGAACCACAAAGAATGAGGCCCTCCATGTTTTTGATGGCTTACCCTGACACACAGATGGTGTTTATAAGAGGGTATCCTCAATTTGTTTGAAAAATCACAATGGGGCTCAAAAGATGAGGTAGCAATCTCTTTCATATGCTGGGTCCAAGAGGGGCTTTATACATCAAAACCAACACCATGAATCACATATGATCCAATTCTCAAGTAGATGAAAGACATTTTAGCACATGGAATCCATCATGATGTGAGCTTCCATTCAGAAAAGTAAACCTTTTAGTTACAAAACAGATTTTTCAAAAGTATCTGTAGAGGACAAGATATGTGCAAAACAATAAGATGTTTAGCTAAAAAGTACATAAAAACAAATTTGTTTAGACATTACCAGGGGTCTAGTATCCATACTCATAGTCATTGCTGAAGCCTTGGACACAGGGAGAACAAATTTGGCAGGCGAATTTAAGTAATTTTCCCCCCTCATGAAACCTAATTTATCAAGCACAAGAATATATAGACTGGGTGAAATGTGGAATAAATCTAATCTAAATATAAATCCAAATATTTGCCTAGCTCTCATGTATGCTTACTTATGAGTTCAAATGTTGAGCTAGTATGTTCAGATAGCCTGAGAGAGTGGTTTCCTGTATCTGTGAGATGAACATTGTATATGACTCATGAGAGGAATCCAGATTGATGGCCTTTTTTGTATCACAAGTGAGCTATTAATTTCATAGAACTATATTATGAAGACCAAGGATAGGAAATTATTGTGGATATTTAGGTACAGGTCAGTGTTGTATATTTTGCTGAATAATTATGGATACAAAATGGAACAAGTATACAAAAACGATAAGTACACTATATACATGAATCAGCAGTAATCACTGATTTTGTTGTATGTATTTTTATACATAGTTGTAATGCTAGAGCATAATCTGAGCATTTACATAGTGCTTTTGGAGTTTAGTGTTCAAAGTGTTTCACATACATAAACTTAGAAAAAGCCAGTTATTGATCTTCTAGCATGAAGATGAGCTCCAACCCTTGCATTTAGATCTCAGGCAATCCATGCACATTTGTAACATTTTATGACACTCTGAAAAAATACTAATTTTGCCTTTATAACATTGTAATTACCATAGTCGGCTCTTAACATGCAAATATGTTATTGCTCTCACGACGCAATGTATCTTGTGAAGTGCATAGTGTGTAGTGTGATAAGGTAATCTGCATAATGCATGAACAGTTTGAGCTTTATTACTAATTGCTGCCTTAGAATTAAGCAATAGTTAATTGCAGATCAAAGAGCAGCTGTGTCTTCTTCTGCCCCTTCCAGGATACCAGAGGGATGCTGGCTGAAGTTTCCCCACACATGCTAGTTTACCCCTTGAATTCTTGATACAGTAATGACAATGTCAAGTGAAGACTACCATGTGAGAACCAATCAAAACCCAAAGGCAGAGCTTTCACATGGGCTATGCACAGGTTTTACTTCACATAAAGGCAAAGGGGACCCCTGACGGTTAGGTCCAGTCGTGGCCGACTCTGGGGTTGTGGCGCTCATCTCGCTTTATTGGTCGAGGGAGCCGGCGTACAGCTTCCGGGTCATGTGGCCAGCATGACTAAGCCGCTTCTGGCAAACCAGAGCAGCGCACGGAAATGGTGTTTACCTTCCCGCTGGAGCGGTACCTATTTATCTACTTGCACTTAAGAGTGCTTTCAAACTGCTAGGTTGGCAGGAGCTGGGACCGAGCAACGGGAGCTCACCCCGTCGCAGGGATTCGAACCGCCGACCTTCTGATCGGCAAGCCCGAGGCTCTGCGCCACAGCGCCACCCGTGTCCCTTTACTTCACATATACCACTGTATATGTGGAGATTGCAGAACACACACGGAAGTATACATTTTCTACAAAAGAGACATAAAACATATGCCACTGTATATGTGAGGGGCAGATATTCATGCTGCCAGGGGGCAGAGCCAGTTGGCATGTTGTGTAGCCCCACATTGGGACAACACATGGCTAAAATGTCTGTATATGGCGACCAGGACTACTGAGTGATCCAATTCTATACAATATGCTCTCTTTTCCTGCATGTAATGAACCAAACTCCTCTGTTATAAGGTAAAGGTACTGGGCCCCTCCAAAGTTGATGTGCATTACCATTAAAATGGTGTGTGTGCACTGCATCATGTGATTCATGATGTGGGGTGGGGCTTATCTGCCCCCCCCCATATTTTATTTAAGTTGGCACCCCAGTGTTGGGAACTGCTCGTCATTATGACAGACGAGGTTTGTTTGAAGAATAGCATGTATATAGCAGAAATCCTGGTGTCAGCAGCAGACAGCAGGTTTTGCCCTCATGACAACAGTATACTCAAAATTCAGTGTCATGAGGTCAAAGCCTCCACCCTGGACACTGGGCGAAGGAAACAGGCAAAATCAGACAGGGATTAATTGAACCTGCCCAGGGTCCCTGCAACAGACAAGCCATGCACATACCCCCTCCCATCATAATATATTTGCTAGTATATTTCAACTTTCACTCTCTTGACATTCCATCACAGTGTACTGAGACCAAGAAGCAGAACTAGAAAAGGGCTATGTAAATGAGGGAGCAGGTTTGCCAGGGATCACTGGAGCAGAGAGCACTCTAGCAGAGTCACAAACGGGATCATTTAAATTCCTTCCATGTAAGCGAATGGTTCATTCACTCCTATAGAGGAAAGCACTGCACTTGGGAATACCATTGTGATGAGGTCAACCCTTGCTCTTGATCCCTAGTATTGGGAGATCCAGCCTTCAGAATGGAGGATATGCTACATGTCTCTTGTAAAGGTCCACAGAATTGCCCTGGACTCCTTATGGGACCTTGCAAGACTTCCCATCATAATGCTGGACATATTGCTAATTCTGACCTGAAAGCAGTTTAGTACAGGTATAGAATTTGGACAGCTAGTATTCACATGGCAGTTACCTAAATCTTCACTCTGTGGCTGCTATAACCACATGGAGAGTTGGTCACATGTAGCTTCAGACTAGGGTTGCTGTGTTTCAAACAGTGAAAATCCAGACACAAAAGTTGTTGAGCTGGGCTGCCATACACCTGGATTTTCCTGAACACTTCAGACACGGGAGTAAAGTCCATCGTCCCACAGCTCGCCAAATGTTTGCACACTGAAGTTGAAACTGGGTTTAACACTACAAGCACAATCCTTGTTTCCCCTTGCTATTACGGACTTTTAATGGTAACTGATTATCTAAATCCCACCTAAGAAGTAGTGTAAATTAAATCTAGGAATATTTTAACCAGCTAGATGCATAGGATGACGAGATGCAAAGGAGGAGAGGGCTTCTGCACTTTTTACGTGTACAATTACAGTATACCACTTGAGACTAGAATACCTGAATGGTCACTTCATCCCTTATATACCCAATTGATCATTTGTTTCAGCTGGTGAGGGCTGAGGGCCTCTTGCAGAGACCGTCTTAGGGGGCCCATTCCATACAAAGCAGGAATCAGGCCTTTAGTGTTGTGGAACCTACCTTTTGGAAAGTCTACCTCTTGGATATTAGACAGGCACCATCTCTCTTGTCTTTTTAGTGCCTACTGAATACCCTCTTCTTTCAACAGTCCTTTTCAAGTTGAAATATTTTCCAGTCTGCATCTGTATTATAAACTTCCAAAGGTACCTGGTTGGCTGCTATGGGGGGAGGGGATATTGAACAAGATATTTCCCTTGTCTAATCCAGAAAGGTAAAGCTTATGTTCCTATAGCTCATTTTACTTGGCATGTAGACCTTCCTTATAACCATCATTATAGCGGAAGCAGCCCTAATAATTCTGTGTAATTACTACTTCGTTTCAATTCCTCCATCCAATATTTAAGATTTGTTCCTATTGGACTATATACAGTTATCTGAAAGGCTGTATATTTAGAGTTGTTAATATTTCAATGTGTCTGCTTGAACAATACCAGATCAGATGAACAATTGAATATATATTTAATGTCTTTATATCCATGAATCATATTGGTTTTAAGGGCTGATATTTCTTTATTTTTGGCTAGGGCTGTTGGTAGCAATTTATGCCTTCAATTACAGTATGGAAGGTCTCTTTATTTCAAGGCTTAAGAAAATATTTCTCCAGGTTATTAAAGACTGATATTTTAGAATGTAACAAAAGAGTACTTCAAATCCTTTAACCTCAACTAAAAGATTGGTGCTCGCTTATCTTAGGGCTCATGAATGTTGTTCTTCTTGTGTCTAAGTCTTCATAACTTTTCCCAGGAAAATTAAACAGAATCATTAAAAGGGGGATAAACTTGGAAGCTCAAGAAAGGCTCTGTAGTTAACTATCCCTGGAGAAAACAAGTTTCCACATGACTTATGGGCCATTTGGGCTCAATTGAATTTAATGGGTTTCAGCTGTACCTCTGCAATGGCTTTGAAGAGCAACATGTTGAAAAGGGATCCGATACAGGTCTGAGGAAGTCCATTTTAGCTTACTTGCAGAGCAAGAGAAATGCAGGATTTTAAAATGTGCAAGGAGGAACTGGCAAGACTTTCTTACACTAAGAATTAAAAGAAAATAATTACTCTTGCAATGCAACCCTATCTACTTGGAAGTAAGCCAGGTTGAGTTCAGTAGGCAATTATTTGCAGGTAAAGGGGCACAGAATTAGGATGTGCACCTTAAACTATCCCTTTAAATGTGACACTAATCTTTCCTTTTGGGTTTTTCTTCAGAGGAAAGGAGCGCTTAATTTCAAGCAGCTGGATTAAGCTCTGACATCAGTCTTCTTGATCTCTCTGCTTTTACAGTGGAACTTCAGCCATTAGTTGGTTGATGCCCATCTCCAGGCCCAACTACACGTGATATTAATCAGACATGCATAATACAATGATATCACATCACAAGTTGTGTTGGAGTAGATGTTAAGGAACAACAAGCAAAAAGACATGGCTCACACCCACACTGTGCATGTAAAGCACTCTCATAACTCTTTAAGAGTCATGGCTTCTCCTAAAGAATCCTGGGAAGTTTAGTTTTTAAAGGTCCTGGGCATTCTAGCTCTGTGAGGGGTGCGTGTGTCTCCTATCAACTCTCAGCACTCTTAACAAACTACAGTTCCCATGGATCTTTGGGGAAGCCATAACTGTTAATGTGATGTAAGCATCCTTTAAATGGATGGTATGGATGGGTGGAGTGGGTGCAGGGGCAGAGTGTCCTGTTTTGCCGCTTGAGGCCAAACAGGAAGCGCCACCCCACCTGCCCTGATGTCACCGCTGCCTCCACCCCACCTAATCTTTCTCCTAATCTTCTTCTACATCTCTCCATCCTCTCTGCTCTGCAAAAAAAGTCACACTACTTCTTTCCAGGCAGCATCCATATTCTGAGTTTTTCCTTTAACTCAGTTAGGATCTCCATGTAGTCTGCCTGACATCTATCTCCCTCTTGCTTTATTGCTCTTTGATTTTAACCAAAGAATTACTAGGTCAATCTGAGTACTGTCTTTGTAACAACTGATTCCCTTGTTTTTGTAATAAGCTGCATATTCCTTGATTCTAAAAGAAAAATTCAGGCCTGTGGAGCCTTGCTGAATTCCTTTGAATTCCTTAGGAAACTTAAAGGCCTACTTTTCTGGCAGGGGAGCAGGAGGGAAAGGAAACAGCTATATAATTGTCTGATGAACATCAAAGCTATCTGTGTCTTACCAGTTTTATTCATATTGTTGCTTTGAATGCGTTGACGAATACTTTTTAGTGCAGGGCAACACACAAACACAAATGAACTATTTATATTCCTGTCTAAGGATGCAGTACTTAAGCAGGGAAATGTAGCTATGTTTGTGTAAATATGCCCTTAGAATTAAGCTTTGCTGGGACATTATAATAGGTAATTTGTTCTTTTTAAACCCAAGCTAGTTTCACGCAGGAACACAAGAACACTCTTATGTGAGAGCTGTTTCTGGAATTTCTTCTTCAGTCCAAATAGCTTCCAGCCTTGGCTACTGAACTGTGAAAAGGCTCCCTTCCTCCCTGCTCTCAGCAGAAGAAAAAAATAGGCTGAATTTGTTTCCTTCAACACCTTCAGATATGTTCAGAAAGGCAGTTCTGTTTGGCCCTTCACTTTTTCTTATTTTCCTCTTAAGATGAGGTGAAAGGAGCAACATTACTGTCCTTTGAATTCTGTCTTTCTATACACAGTCCACCCTCTTCAGGTTAATCCTGACGTTTACAGTCCTACAGAGAATAGTGGCTTAATGCCTGAAACTGAAAGCCGGGCAGGTTGATATAACCCAGCGGAGAAACTGAAATGAATCGTCCCATTCATTCTTCTTATTGTGTTTATCTTTTCTCCTCAGATAGTATAGAACTAACATGCTGTATCCCTTTATCAAAAGACTTTTTACACACACACACACACACACACACACACACACACACACACACAAAATAGCAGAAAGAGCTTATGTGAAATTCCAGGTCAGAAGAGTACAGGGGACTCTTAAGTGCCTGTTTTCCCCTCTTGTAACCTGTAAATCCAGATTTTCAAAACACAGCGTGTCAGCAGCTACTTTCACATTCAATCAGGAGTAATCACTTCTCCCTGTGTTGCTACTTATATGGCTCTCCTTCTACGGCTTCAGAAACATTAATGGATTTATCCTCCTAGCCCCTCCAGCTGGCGTGGCTGTTTGAAGGGAGGCGGGCCTTCCGTGGCTATGAAGATAGGACATTTTTACTCAGGAAGAATATCGCCTGCTAAGCATCTTTCTCAAAGTCATTTGCATGTTTGTAATAGCGCAGACCCTCTGACTGAGGGAGACTGACCTTGTTGGGCAGCACAGATTTCTCCTGCCCAATTTCTTCTAATGCGTTCCTATCCATGTTTATGAAGATCTACACCTGTAAATAAATAGGGCCTTTTGTATTAAGACTGGAGATCATGGCCAACATACTCAGAGGTGCTGAGTTACCTGGGGCAGAACCAGGAGGTGTAGTTTTGCGCATTGTGGAGGGTGCTCAAGTGACCAGCTCCTTACTCTCTGCAATTGGAATCTTAACATTTTTCTTAGGTTGGTAGCAGTGTTCCTTGCTAAGAGAATTATGTTGAGAGTAAGCTGAACTAGACCTGTTTTTCTTTACCTTGATTTAAAGTCCCTTTTGTGACCATAATCTTTACTTCATTCCTCATTTGTTTTGCATTGACTGGCTCCAGGAGCAATAACTCCTACACAAGCAGATAATTTTCTTCCTTTTAAGTAATGTGAACTGAATTCTGGAAGATACTGTTCAAGTTTGTCTAATTAACTTTCTGTCACTGGCAGCCAAGGCGTAAGAGGGCGCAGGTACAGTAACTAACTCATTTCTGCAGTCACTCTATCTGGCACTGAATATAGATTGGGAAAATTCTTTGCTTGAGCAAGATGTGTGGTAATGTTGTTACGCTTTGTTAAAGTGCTCTTTAAAAATACATTAGGTTCTCTTGAGAGAGTGCTGTTGTCTGCTGCTAAAGTCAGACATTGCACAGGCGGTGGTAGTCTCCCCTGCACACAGTTTTCAGCAGATATGTACTCTGATCTCAAGGCAGACAAATGTGTTAAAAGGAGTAGGATGGTGACTACACCATACTAATTTGCACTGGCCTCCCCAAGTGAGATTTAACCCCTGACTTCCAGAAAGCAAGAATAGAAGTACAACTGAAACAGGCACAATTTATGTTCACTAAATGTGAACCACCTGGGCTTCAGGCAACAGCAAAGGATACAGAAGTATACTCGCTCCTTCAGATTTGGTGTAACCCCATCAAGAACAGGCAACCTCCCAGCCACCTGGCCTAGGGAACCGCCCACTAACAGTGCCTCATTCTTATCTAGATTGAGCTTGTTGCCTCTCATCCAGTTCATTACTGAGGCAAGATATTATCAAGGAAAGATGCATCCTGGTTGCTAGGGGTAAAAAAAGGACAGAGAGATTCCAAGGACTAAAAAACAAAATAGAAGCAGGGAAAGTGCGCTAAAAGAGTAGAGAAAAACCGTGGCTCTTTAGGAGCCCAGGGATTCCTATTGGCTGGTTTCTAAACAACTCACTTATCAGTTTCAGTTCTCACTTTATTCATTGGCAAAAACACTGGCAGGCAGGTGCAGCCAAGCTCGCTCATTTCCCAGAAATCACCTAGAAGGGTATCTGAGAGTTTAGAAAATTGGAGAACATGTCTCCCCTGTGTTTATTTTGTAATATATCTTACTTTTGGATAGAATCCAGGTTGCATTACTTATCTGTAAAAACTTTGGAAAATTGGTGAATACGACTAATAGGTTATTGAATGTTTTTGTAGAAATACATAAGTTCTCCAATAAATAACTTGTGAAAGCAAAAAAGAAGGGTATCTGCACATTTTGCTATGTAAATTCCTTTCTAGGAGGGCTAGAGACTTGTTTTATTATTTTTTTAATGAAAGCTCCAGGTCTGGGGCTGATTGGGATACCACCTGGGTTGGTCACAATCCACAGGAAATAATAGGCTTATGCACTAAATTGAGAATCATATTTAAAAGATCCTGCTCCAACCCTCTTCCAGCCCTGTGGTTCTGTGCCAAGTTGTAGGTCTTTTTAGGCCCCTAGGCCTAAGAATACCCCCCCACACCCCCCAGCAAAAGTCCTCAACTTGGTCACTTCTGTGATCTCTAATCCACTTTCCCCCAAGAGCCAGGACAGCAACGTGGAATAAAATTTAGGGATGGAGGCAGCTTCCTGGCTAATCACCCTAGGGTTTTGAGGTGTTGTTGCCAGGCACGCAGTGTGTGCTTTGTGGCACACAGCATCAAGCATCCTTGCACCATGTGGCTACACCCTGGCACAATAACTTAATCATCAAGTATTTGAATGCAGTTTGGTAGCTAGTCTAACAGAGGGGGAAATGAATTGCAATATACTACAGCCTATCTCTAGAAGGAAGAATAAGCAGCATTTCCGTTAAAGCATCACATCTGACAGTGAAAAGCATCAACAATAATCAACCCACACACTTGGCACTGAAAATATGCCATGCTTGCAACACTCAGTGGTAGAAGTGAGATACCTACCTAATCCTATTAATCTAGTGCTGTTGGTAACTGTCATAGGCAGTATGTGACTTATGAACAGAAAGATCACAATTTACTAAAGAGCCTACAATGAATTCATAACTTATGAAGAGAATCATAATTCGTTTGCTACCACTTGACATCAGAAAATATGCCCATAAAATACCCATGGATTTCCTACCACAGTACCTCCTGTTTAATAGTAACCACTTGGGGAAGGCTGGAGAAGTATATTGGAATTGTTGACATAACTCCTTTTGATCATGGAGACAGGATAGATCTGCTTACACTGCTCTGTGCAGCCTAGGGGAAGGAACTGGGCATTCTGGGGCATAATGTAGCAAAACTACCACAGTTGGAGGAAGTGGCTCAGAGGAAGGCCCATCTAACATATGGACTGTCATATTTCTGTTTTACTCTTAACAGTTAAAGGTAAAGGTAAAGGTACCCCTGCCCGTACGGGCCAGTCTTGACAGACTATAGGGTTGTGCGCCCATCTCACTTAAGAGGCCGGGGGCCAGCGCTGTCCGGAGACACTTCCGGGTCACGTGGCCAGCGTGACAAAGCAGCATCTGGCGAGCCAGCGCAGCACACGGAAAAGCCGTTTACCTTCCCACCAGTAAGCGGTCCCTATTTATCTACTTGCACCCGGGAGTGCTTTCGAACTGCTAGGTTGGCAGGCGCTGGGACCGAACAACGGGAGCGCACCCCGCCGCGGGGATTCGAACCGCCGACCTTTTGATCGGCAAGCCCTAGGCGCTGAGGCTTTTACCCACAGTGCCACCCGCGTCCCTTACCTCTTAACAGTTACTTAGTTCAAATAAAGCTTTGGTACACAACTGTCCTGTTTTAAAAGATGGGAACACAGCAGTGTTTAATATCTGTATACAGTGTTATTGTGATGTATGTTGTGCTCATGCACAATTAAGATTAAGAGGTAGCACTCATTTGCTTGAGTAGATGACCAGGTACATTAGAACACCTGTGTGATCCAGTGAATATCATATTGAAACTCTTGGATCCAGGAGAGCTGGGTTGAGCTCATCCTCCGTTAATCTCTAAAATGGGAATTTAGAAGAACAAGGTGTACTGTGAAAATAAACGGGTTGAGTGTAAAGCCCTCTGCTCATTAAGTATTAGATCGATGATGTTCCTACCTAATACAGTATAAATCCAAAAGCAACCTTTTGTTAGGACCAATTAAGATGTCATAGAGTAATGAAAAAGCTTTTGAGTTTGGTATTATACTAACAGAAGGTACAGCTACTGTTAATTTTGATTCCCCTTCCCCCCCATGGACCATCATGGCTACCCACAATTTTTGCTAGCATAGTACAGTGACTTAGAATAATAGAACTGTAGAGGTGGAAGGCACCTTGAGGGTCATGTACTCCAGGCATCCCCAAACTCGTCCCTCCAGCTGTTTTGGGACTACAATTCCCATCATCCCTGACCACTGGTCCTGTTAGCTAGGGATGATGGAAGTTGTAGTCCCAAAACAGCTAGAGGGCCGAGTTTGGGGATGCCTGATCTAGTCCAACCCCCTGCTACGGAGGAATCTCAATGAAAGCATCCATGAAAGATGACCCTCCAAACTGGGCTTAAAAACCTCAAATGAAGGAGAGTCCACCACCTTCTGAGGGGGTTTGTTTCACTGTTGAACAGTTTCTACTATCAGAAAAATTCTTCCTGATTCTTAATTGGAATCTCCTTATAAGTTGAAGCCATTGGTCCCTGGAGCAGAGGAAAACGTGGAGTTAACAACAGTCGTACCCTCCAGATTTTATCTCCTATATGGGCTAATAATATTTACCTACCCTTCAGGGTTGCTGTAAGGGACTGCTGAAATAATGTACCAGTATATGAAACATGCTAAAAACTCAGACAACGCTGTATAATAAATAATAACTAAATGTTGTTCCATGTAGCTAGGAGATAAAGGTGCCTAGTTTTTGCTATATGTATAATAATATCCTGACAATTAGCACTGATTTTCACATTATCCTCTTATAGCAGCAATACACATACCGAAGGTTCTGTGCCTACCTGCAATTCCACATTGCAGTTTGGTGCTTACTAATATAATCCTAATAAAATACATGATATTACTAGGTTTAATTATACAGTCTAGATATTAAGAGCTTTGCCCCTTGCTGTTCTCCATCCTGCTCTCAAGCTGCAATCTCCTTTCATCTTATCCTCACGGCATGAAGCAGGGTAGGTGTTCCCTTTATATGGCTCAGGGCTGTGGTCATATGACTGCCCAAACTTCATTTAATCAGTTCAGAGAATCAGAAACCAGAGTCTTTTTATTACTTTAATCCTCATTCAAAGCATAAAAAGCTGGAAAAATATTAATATTCACACAGACACACTTGAACACCTTGGGAGTATCTGTGTTAAAAGGGCACATGAAAGGAACACCTGTGCCTTATGAGAATTTCCTACCTATTGTTAGGGCAACATCACTGACAATATTTTTAATTGTGTGTCAGTTTCACAAACTGAAACCTTTGTAAATGCAAATTGTTGCAATTGGGTGGCTCCTATTCATCCAATTGGAAATGTGCAATTCAATTCATGACATTTTAGGGTAGATAATGCTAAACCATCAAAAAGAATTCTTTAGGGAACTTTTCTCCTCACAGCTTCATATATGAACATGCATACTATATGCTGCTTCTCTTATTCTTGTTTTAGGCAGGGGCGCCATTTCCTGGGGGTGGGTGGGTTGTAATTTGGTGTATTGGACATGATAGGAATATAACACGTCCAAAGCTTTCATATTTATTCTGAAATTGAGGTGGCAGGGAAGGACTGCCCTAGACCCTTATGAGGAACTTGGAGTGGGGACGAAGGTACTAGCCCCACTTTCTTCTTTTTTATATTTTGATTTGTTTCCCCTTCCAGTCAGCTTTCTTAAACACAGGCTTAGTGCTACAGTCCAGGCTACAGCACCTTTATTGTTCCTTTACAAGGTCCTCTCCAACTACAGAAAAGAGCCAACCCTCTTCCAGCACTTTCTCTTTGTCATGGAATTCTACTCAATACAGTGGTACCTCGGGTTACGAACTTAATTCATTCTGGAGGTCCGTTCTTAACCTGAAACTGTTCTTAACCTGAGGTACCACTTTAGCTAATGGGACCTCCCGTTGCCGCCGCCCCGCCGCCATGCGATTTCTGTTCTCATCCTGAAGCAAAGTTCTTAACCCGAGGTACTATATCTGGGTTAGCGAAGTCTGTCACCTGAAGCGTCTGTAACCCGAGGTACCACTGTATGGATCCAGAGCAGATTCCAATGTGTAGTTAGCAGAGTAAAAACTTAAACATGTTGCAGGATTCCCCCCAAAATAGACCAGAGGCAATTGTATTTCATCCAGCAGAGCTTTACTGCTGCTGAAGGTCACAAATCCCATACATTCAGGATTGGCGCTGTCCATAAGAAATCCAGTTGCAGCTGACTTAACTAAAACTCACAATAACTTATAATGTCTAAAGGCTCTTTTGGGCCTTACTATTATAGTCAGCATGACCTTGAAAGAAGATATAACAGAACCAGTTTAATCCAGCTGTACTCAGCTTCTCTGAAGGAATAATCCAAACATCATGAACCTTCTGTTTGTTTCTTTCACACAGAGAAGCTTCCAGAACCCTCTTGAATTAATTAGAATAGGAAAGATCTCTACACATCAGATCAATACTTTCTGTACTAAGAAATAAAAGCTGACACTATTCTGTCAACAATCAGCCATTGTCTTTTTAAAAAATACAATATTGAGTGGAACCATTTGAAAGTTCTATTCTTATATAAAAGAACAGGAGGCTTTTGGTGGAAGCTTTTAACAAACTTTTAATTCGGACATATCCTGTAGCACTAGTTGAGCACTACTGAGGTTTAAATAGGAAAGCATCATCATATTTTAATGTAGATTTACATACAAAATATGATTACAACACTGGTCTAGATACTATACACGGAAGCAGGCATGTAGAGTACAGTTCAAAAATTACTATAGGCAGATTGGCCTGTGTATATTTGTTTGTGTGTTCCACCTGCGTTGAGAGTCAGGTGCAGGTACGCATTCATGTGCTGAACAATGTAGAAGACCACATTGTACCAGTTAGCTGTACACATCGGTGTGTATGCAAAGTGTCCTCAATGGGTTCACACCTGTATTCATACATGTTATTTGATTTAGGCATGAAAAAGACTTATCTTTCGAACTGTGACTTTTTGCCCCTGTGCTCCCAATATGAGTTTGCACCCATGAGAACCACTCTTCTGCACACAAACACAGCCCTTCTCCACTGAAGGAACCAGTTGCTGGAACAGGATATATATTGCTTATAGGCAACAGAAATCCATCTGGACATAGTTGTACTTTTCTTTCTTAGCTTAGAAAATCAAAGATATAGTAACATGCTTGTTGAATAAACATAAAAGTCTAGCTTTAAACTTTAAATAAAGCTATTGACATATTATTTGTAGTATACAAACTGCAGTATCTGCATAAAAGTTTGTCAGAAAGAAAAGTTTTTGTGTGAATTATAAACCACATTCTTTTTAAAAATTGCAGGTTGTGTTCTTGTTGGTTGAATTCAACTTGTTGATTGTTTTTAAGGATGAAAATAAATTTGTTCAAATGTTTTGAACATTTTAAAGCAAAAATGTAAAATGTTAAGCAATAGATTCTAAAGTCAAACGATACTAAAGCCATAAAATATGTAGTACAGTGCTTTAAGAGACCATTTAAAAAATACTAATTAGAGACAGATCAATGAACATAGATCATAGCAGGACATCAATTTCCTTTGTCCTTCCAAATCGAGTTGCATTAATTAACTCTCTCTTTGGCCTTCATCCTAATGTACAAGTTAGTTGCATTCATGATGTTAATAGTATTTCTGCATTGAAGACTGGAGCAGCGGGAGAATTTTGCAGCTCATTTTACATATTCCTATAGGTTTATAAGGACATTCACTAGATGAGGTGATGCTCAAAGGCAACGGGTTGTTGTTTTTTAAAAAATGATCTGTGCAACTTTAGGGAAGTTCTTTTAGGATGCAGTCCTCCACTTTGTTGTTCTAGTTCTGTAAAGAGGCACAGTAGAGTTTGCACAGTAGAGTTCTACCGCTGGACTCTAAAGAGTCTCCTCCAGCACCATAATTCAAAAGCATCAATTCTTCAGTGATCAGCCTTCTTTATAGTCCAGCTCTCACTTCCATACATCACTACTGGGAAAATCGTAGCTTTAACCATATCCATTTATGCATTTATTTTTCCTGATTTGAACTATAAAATGGTGATTTTCTTGAGTCAAAATTAGAGTACCCCAAAACATTTTTTTAAAGAAAAAAAACACTGCATGGGTCCATGGTGTCATTTTCCAGCTCACATAAACTGTCCCCAAGCCACCTTTTAATCACTGAGGCATTTGTATCTTCCTCCATCCCTGGGTGAGAAAACAGCTTGGGATTCAGAGTTAAAAAACTATTGGAGTGTGAAGGATTGAGCAGCCTTCCACTGCTCTGACTCACAGCCTCTGCCCAGCCTGATTTTAGTGATTTCGATTTGACTTTGTGATCTAGATCCCTTGATTATTATCTAGGGTGAGGGGAGATACTGTGTTGCTTAGAGGCATTTTGCCACACTGTGAACTGAACAGGGCAATTACAAGGATCATCAGCGGGGAGTTCTCCATGGAAGTTGAAAGTGGGAACCATATCAATTCAACACTGTATAAATACAGTGCTTCTGCGTATCTATATTGATGTTCATTTCCAAGGTATTGCACTGTGGCTAGTGCAACTATGAAGCACACTTAAGTGCTCCCATCCACTCCAGAACACTAGTTGCTTCTTTTCTAACCCATGGAAAACACCTACCATCACACATTCACACACATGCCTCTTGGGGGAACATATCCGGCTTCTTTCTTTCTGTCTACATGTTCCAGATCCTATGTTCATCTTGGCACTCCTTCCTGCTCTATGTATCGTGATAACTAATTCTAACTTGAGTATATTCCCTAGGACTTTTTAATGTGGAGATGAGCCATCTCAGGAATGAAGCGGTTAGACCCAGATTAAAGGATGTTCTTTTATTCCAGATGGAACTTGTTTGTTTTTTTGAGGGGGTGTTAGTTTTACTTTGCAATTCAGGGAGCACTGGTAGTATCTTGCCAACCATTAATTTCCACAATTCCTTTCCTGTTTCCTTCCATAAACCTTGTCACCATGTTCCCCAATATCTTACTCGGTGCTGGATTATATTTACCATGAGGGATGCCACTGAAAAAAAAATATTTTGGTGGGCACCCTACTAGCAACACACAACAGTCAGAGGTGCATGACATAAAGGGCACCAGCACTGTGTTGTGAATCTCTTGCTTTGGGCCGGATGGAGTGTTGAGTAAAAGCACAAAAATTCCCAACATAGTGATGATGTCCCAAAGGAAACTTCTATGAGGTCAGACCATTGGTCTATCTAACTCAGCATTGTCTACATTGACCGGTGGAAGGTCTAATTCTGGAAATATTAGTGGGGAAAAACCAAGGGATTTAAAACTTATGGGTAATATATAAGTTACCACATGGAAATGTATCAGAGTATCATTCCATATTCGTAATATACATAGCTGCTTATGGTTGTAGCTCCATATCCCGTGCTCTTTTTGATATCTGCCTGCATCATCCTAATACTCAAAGTCAATGAAAGGCAAAGCACTACTGCTTGTTGTATAGACTGGAGTGGCTCTCCTTGCAAATGCTTCACGGGGATGGAGAGCATATTGGTCCTAAAGGTAATGACTGTGCCTTTGCAATACAGCTGAGACCTCGGCTTATTTTTCTAAGCACACAATGCTGGCTTGCTCAAAGCAGCCTGTGTGCGGAAAATTCAGGTTTTGTCCATCCTGTCTTGGACAATTTTTCTCTTAGTGATGTAGTTGCCGTAATCAAGCCGATAAGAACTGCTGCCAGACATAGCCAATCAGTCCCATGTTATCATCTGGAAATGATCAGAGCCCTTGGGTTAGATTGAAGCCATTTTTTTACAGAATTGATTAGTTCCTTATTTCTGGGTTGTACCTTTTAAAAAGAATGCTGCCTGCTGTCCTTGCTTAATGCATCAGGGTTGACTGTTTTACATTGTAAATAGTAAAAACTTTAGCTTATTGTGTGAATCCAAAGCCCTAAGCATGCTTTTGAAGTCTGCAGCTTTGTAATTCAAAACTCCTCTGGATAGTGTCTGCTCCTTTGCCAGCTTTAATCAATGAACAATAATCAATTATCATATCAAAGTGTTCGGTGGCTACCTTGTGATGTAGCAGTGTAGCTGTTTGGTCTCATTTCCTGCGACGAATGTAAGCCCTCCTGCTCCTCTATGCCACACTTTGTGTGTTTCCCAGTTCATAACTTAAAGATGTCAACTCTGTTCATTTCTTCTTTTTTCATTTCTCCTTTTTTCAAGATACAATTGTGTTCCAGTAAATGTGTCATCACCCAACTCTTTAATTATGAGCCAACATATTATTAAATAAAATTATTTTTAAATAATTGGAATTTGCTTTTGGGGAGGGGGGGGTCTGGCTATTCTTATTTATATTTGTCACTTTGCTCACAGAAATGACTCAAAGTGACTAACAGACACAATAGAAATACTAAAAGCAATTACAATAAACCCAGTCAGTAGAAACCTATGACAAAACACTCATATTTATACAAGTAAAAGACAAGATCCTGCCCCACTAAAAGATGTCTAAAATACAGTGGTACCTCGGGTTAAGTACTTAATTTGTTCTGGAGGTCTGTACTTAACCTGAAACTGTTCTTAACCTGAAGCACCACTTTAGCTAATGGGGCCTCCTGCTGCTGCTGCGCCGCCAGAGCACAATTTCTGTTCTCATCCCGAAGCAAAGTTCTTAACCTGAATCACTATTTCTGGGTTAGCGGAGTCTGTAACCTGAAGCATATGTAACCTGAAGCGCATGTAACCCAAGGTACCACTGTACTATAAAACCCTTTAAACAAAGGGTCAAAAGCCTAGGTAAAAAGAAAAAGTGTTGCCTGGTGCCTCAGATTAGATAAAGATGGTGTCAGGCAAGCTCCTCTGGGGAAAACATTCCACAAGCAGGGAGCCACCACTGAAAAGGCCCGTTCTCATGTTGCTACTCTTCCTTGGGGAGGGTAAACAGAAAAGCACTTCAGATGACAATTGCTGGGTCAGAGTGATGCCATGCCCCACCAACTTGGAGAGCTGCTCCAGAACACCATGGTCAATGGTATTGTAAGCTGCTGAGAGATCAAGGAGAATTAGCAGGGACACACACACCCTGTTTCTCTCCTGACAGAAGACCTCATACAGGGCTACTAAAGCAGTTTCTGTTCTAAACCTGATTGCGATGGATTAAAAAAATGGTTTTATCCAAGAGACCCTGGATCTGGCCCGTCACCAGCTGCTCATGAATCTTCTCCAAGAAGGGGCTTCAGGATAGGTTAGGTAGGGGATCTGTCTTCAGAAATTAACTTTCATGTTGTACTCTTGTGCCCTGGAATAATCTTCATCAAGAGAAATAATAGTAGTAGTAGTAGTAGTAGTAGTAGTAGTAGTAGTAGTAGTAACAATAATAATAATAATTTATTCATGCCCCGCCCATCTGGCAAATAGAAACACAAACAGAGAACTGCAAGTTTTCCAAAGCTAGCTGAACAGCAGCACAAATACCTTTAAGGATTCTCTCGGTATTTTATGGTCAAAGTATCTGGAAGAAATTTTGTGTTTCAATAGCCAGACTAGTATGGGCTATTCACATTCACAGTGAATGCCAATCTGTTCCATGTGGGGTGCTGCTTGAAATGCCGTGTTTTAAAACGTGCCTGTCTCCAGCAATGAGGGACCAAAAATAAAAATTGCAGTATGCCTTCTCTGTTGGATCAAAGTACTGAAGCTCCTTGTGTTGCTTCTCTAAAACCAGATTTTCCTATGTGAGGACAGCTGACACGCCATGGGGTTGGACAAGGAAAAATGGGTTTTTAATCCAAAGAGGTTTGTTCTATTGGAACCTCACATGACATCAAGAAAGCACTGCTGGGAGAGGATTCATTGTACTCGGTGATCTCTTCCCCTGCCAGGAGGCCTGCTGCAGATGCCTTCTGGAATGGATTACAAGGGAATTAAATTTCTTCTTTTTTTAAAAAAATATGTTGGTATAGAAACAAAATGAGGCTGAACATCAGATAGGTAGGTTCTGTGATTTGAAAATAAGTCAGTTCTGGAGATCAGATCATGTTTTCTCCAATGAATTTTTTGTGCCTTAATAAATATTATTTCTGTGTCATGAGAACTGTTGCCCTGTTTTACCGTATTGGCCTGAATATAAGCCTCACTTTTCCCCAAATTCTGACCGTGAAAAATTAAAGTGCGGCTTATATTTGTGACCTTACGGTATGCAGCCAGGAGCAAGGGGCAAACAGCGCCAGGAGAGCAGCAAAGCGGCACCCGCCCCGTGCACAGTCCCCTGTCCTCTCCCCCAAGACAGGGAAGGGAGAGAGCGAGGAAGGGGCAGCCAGGAGCAGCAAGGAATGGAGTGGCTTATATTCAGGTATTTTTTCTTTTTTCTCTCTCCCCCCCCCACCTCCAATTTTAAAGGTGTGGTTCATATTCGGGTGCAGCTTATATTCAGGCCAATACAGCAATTGACAGTTTCGCCTGCAGCTAATATGAGTTAGACTGGTAAAATATGGACACTGCAGGATTACAGTGGTACCTCGGGTTAAGAACTTAATTCGTTCCGGAGGTCCGTTCTTAACCTGAAACTGTTCTTAACCTGAAGCACCACTTTAGCTAATGGGGCCTCCCGCTGCTGCTGCCGCTGCAGCTGCATGATTTCTGTTCTCATCCTGAAGCAAAGTTCTTAACCCGAGGTGCCATTTCTGGGTTAGCGGAGTCTGTAACCTGAAGCGTGCCCAGGTGCAAAAGAGGCCAAGGGTCACTTGGATGTTTCACCGAGGAAGAATAACTGAAAGAAGGAAATATCCCCAAGCCCCTCTCCTAGACAAATGATGCAGGAACCAGGTGTGCCAACTCTGTGGGGCCAAGGTGTCTTCAGCCCCCTCAATATCTGTTGGGAGGCCCCCCCCCATGTTGAGGGGGTGGAGGAGGCTGAGTAGAGAGACGAGCGTGGCTCAGCTTCAGTGGTCTGCTCCTCCTGAGTGCGAGAGGAGAAGCTGCTGGCCATTGAAGCCATGACACGCTAGGCTCTGTACTAGGCCTCCTCCCGATGATGTGATGTTGTGTGCGCATCATGGGCATGTCACATGCATGCCGGGCACATGACATCACACACACGTGGTGTGTGCATGTCACACACGCACAACACGCACTGGGTCCCCTCAATCTTGGGTGCAAGTTGGTGCCTCTGGCAGGAGCCCTGGCCTCTTTCTGTACCTGACTACCCTACTGGATTTTCAAAATATGGATAGTAAGTAGACTCAGCCGCCATTCTTCTAGGTGAGTTGTTAGGAGACCTTTATTCCCCTCATGGAGCTACAATTCTCAGAGTGGGACTCAAACCCTGACTGAGCTTTCCCAGCTGCTAAACTGCTGTTGGACTCCTAACTCCCATAAGTCCCACCAGCATGGCAAATGGTCAGAGATGATGAGAGTTTTAGTGCAGCAAAATCTGAAGGGCCACCCCTGCTTTAAGTTGCTCTAGATGCCCTGTGGGGATCTAGAAAGGTTTCACAATTATAAAAAAACAAAACAAAAAAATGTACTGGTAGATCTTGCTGGACAGTATCAGTAACTTTGTCTCCCAGATGCTTTGCTAAGTTCTGGTGAACCTGACCTGCAAACCTTGATGATGTCTGGACATATGAGTCCTGTATCTTTTCTTCAATGTCCATTCTGCTCCCCTCACCCCACTGTCTCTTTTAAACCCTTTTGCTTTATCTACTCCCCTATGGACTCCATTTATTTCAGGGACGGAACAGATTGCCCAATTTCAAAAATTGGAATGGAACTATATTCAACAGTGTTCTTGATTATTCGCTATTAGTAGAAGCAGCCTTCTCTGCACCAAAGAGAAGAGAAGAGAAGAGAAGAGAAGAGAAGAGAAGAGAAGAGAAGAGAAGAGAAGAGATAGTGATGGACTGGTGGAGTGGTTGGAAGGGAGCTACAATTAGTCACCATGGAGGATAACCTGTTAGTGGTACTGTGATGAAGATTCCTTTGCACTTGCTGTGTGATACAGCTACCTGATGCTGTTTTAGCTGTCTGTTGCTATCTGACATTGGCCATTTCATCTTCCCCTTTTAAACATTGTGTCCCTTTATCAACCCTCACAGCCCAAAAGGTTATAGCCCTTCAAGAAACTTCAATGCTTCCCAACTAAGATATTTGAAGCTGCTTAATTCTGTACATCACCTCTGCATTGGCGCCTTGTATCTCTCCCTCTTTGACTTTTTATTGACATAGTCAAAGAAAATAAAACTGCAAAGTGCTGCTTTGAGTTTGAGTAAGCTTCGGCCCCTCAATTTCCTGTGAAGCATTCCTGCTGTGAAAGTGAAGCCGAAAGCTGAGCACAAGCTGACAGGATGCCATTGCAAACATGACATGTCTTAAAAATATTGAAACAGAAAATGCAGCTGAAAACACGAACACCATTTCTCAAGATGGTGGAGTGCTGCTTAGATTCATGGTATTAAATATTTCACTGTACCATATCGCACAGTATCCCACAGAGATCTTTCTTTCAGGTCTGTGGTCCAGCTACAAGAGGCCAGGATCCTTGCCTTCTTGACATAGTTCTAAACAGGAATGCCTTTTTCGTGTGTGGCAGTCAACAGTGAAAGCCTGAACCAATTCCGACAGTGGTTTTAATATTGCTTCCGACTTCTCCTTTCTGGAGCAATGCGGGGTTCAGGATAGGGTTTATCACATGGTTAGCCAACATGGTGCACTTCCCATCATCCTTGACTATTGTTCATATTGACTAGGGGTGATGGGAGTCAGGAGTCCATTCATTGGGTGCCTTTAAAAGAGAATTAAGACAAACTCATGGAGGATAGGTTTTTAGCGGCTATTCGCCATGATGGCTATATTCTACTTCCACTCTCAGAGGCAGTCTTGCTTTCGAATGTCAGCTGCTGGATAACACAAGAGGCGAGAGCCTAGCTTTCTGACTTCCCATAGATATGAGGTTGACCACTGTGAGAACAGGTTGCTAGACTAGATTGGTGTTTGGTTTGGCCCTTCTTATGTTCTTTTGAGATTTTGAATAAGAATGTATAGAAGAGTTACAACCCTAATTTGTTTCACTGTAAAGACCTGACTGGTGCTCAGTTTTGTGAACGTTGCAGAGCTTATAGAAACAACATGTCCAGTACATCTGGACTTGCTTTTCAGCATTACAACTCCCTGCTCCTTTGCTGAAGGTCTGCCTTTATTTTTCCTGTTCTTTTGTGGGCTTAAAATGTTTCTTGCTAATGCTTAGCAAATTGGTGGACAGAGAAATGGTAGATGCAAAATCCCTTGACAATCTTCCTTCTTGGAACAAAAGTAGTTCTGGCACTGTTTCATTACTCATCCAAAGATAAAAATTTCTAGTGTAAAGGCATCAAAATGCCATATAATCAGTTTTCCTCTGTACTCCCTGAACTCCTTTTTCCGAGTTCTATAGGTAATTGGGTTGTAACTCCAGAGTCAATCTCAGGTCATCTTTCATTTGGTTAAAATATATTCTTATTGGCAAGCTCTTTTCTTATTATTCAGGAACACACATCATGTTTTACTTACAGCTGTTTTGTATTTTATGTTCTCATATAAATGTTATGCTTCAATTATTATAGAAAACTGGATGTCAGTTTTATTATCATTTTTATTCTAATAAGAGAGCAGGATCATTGTATTTATTTTTTCATGATATGATCCTGATGTAGTAATGTGGGGAAAAGACTTACTATTTGCTGTATAAATTATTTCTAGTTGACTTAAAGCAGGCAGCAAACTGTCTTCCCCAGAGGAAGAAAAGTATTTGAAGGGTATGCACAAATATACATAATTTGAGTGATGAGCCTGCTGTGGAATTGTACTCACTTCATATTGTTCAGCCATACCACAGTCTCCCCTGGATCAAGTCTGATGTGTCTGTGAGGAGGGATCAGTTCTGCATATTTACAACACAAGCCAAATGTGCAATGCTGATTGGCTGTAACTGGTAACATCAGTAACCTGTTCTGTAAACAGTTGTTGATTCTGCTTTAAATACAAACAAAATATGTGATAATGTATCTTTAATTGAATAAATGTGCACATAATACTTTAAAAATAAAAAGTGAGCAATCTTAAAACATGAGGAAGCTGCATAACAACTGACAGTATATTCATCAAAAAAATTATGAAAGGCAAGCAGAAGCCAGAGACACTTGTAGGAGGAAAAGCACAGAATCCTGGTGTGTGTGTGTGTGTGTTTGTGTGTGTGTGTGTGTGTGTGTGTACCCCAAGTATCTCTGCCAGCTTGATGCATCTTTACATTGGGTAGTAATTGGAGGAGATGAGACATCTTGATTTTTGAACAGGTAAAGTGGTATCTTTTAAATAAGTATTCTGGATGAATGCTTCATGGTTAGCAAGTATAGGAGAAATTAGTGCAGGAGGCATTCAGTCAAGTTGATTAAAAATATCCTGGAACCTATGCAAAGCTCTGCATCAGCGTAAGATAAGCAAAGGTATGGTCTGTAGCTTAAAGCTCCATTTCCAAGAATTTATTTTTTTTTTTTTGCTCTAGAGCTTTCCCCACGAAAACCCGCTCTTTAAAGCTGAATTGGAGCAAATGGCAACCTGCAGAAAAGCAACAACCAGGGTGCCCGAACACAGAGCTTGAGAGCACAGACCTGTGCTTGGAAAGAATAGGGCTGAAGGCAAGTGTGAATAAGCCCTCATTTTGAAGAACAGGCCCAGAATCAATAACTTTATAGGAACAGGTAAAATTATGTTGGCCCCTTGGGCTACCTGACTTGTTGAGCTGGTAGTGGTAATGCTACCCTCTAGCTCCCAGCAGTGGTGGGTGGAAACATAGCACTGGGAAGGCCAATAGCGGCTTGCTCTGGTTCCTATTCCTATTGTTTCCCTATCTAACTGAGGATTAAAATAGGATCATCCTATGCAATCTTTCCTGTGTTTGTTAGAGGAAAAGCAGAATAGAAGGCTCTATAGGTAATGTAAAAGACCCAAGCTTTTAGCATTGTTGACACTGTTCAGCTAGTCTTCTTTCTCATCTCAGTATTGATGTGACTGCATGCCAGTTCTTCCATGCAGTATTTTTATATGGAGATGCCTTGAGGGCCCTTGTTGCATAGAAATGTGACATAAATTTAACAGTGAGTCTATATACTGCCCTTCCTCGGAAACCAAGCAGTGTGGAGAGCAAACACGTAGCCTGGGTAATGTGAATGGAGTCTCAACTACATAGGTTATATCTAGGCTTAGGTTTATTAACTGTTGCTTATTCAAGCTCCTGAGATACTTGGGTATCACTGCAGCTGTTAACTGATGTAGCAAGTCTCTTTAAAAATGCTCTTCTTCCAGATGTGAACATAGATTGAGTCTGGATTTGCAATGGAATTAATAAATGTTATAGAAAGAGTTGCCAATATCTAGTGTTCCAAGAAGTAGATTAATGTGCACCACCACAACACACAAAGTGCTTCAGTTCACTTCTCTCTGAATATTTATATGAAAGTTGCATTGTTGTTTCATTTCTAACACCATTCAGTAACACAATAGCTTGCCAGTCTTTTATTATTTGCAAATACATCTTCATGGAATTGGATGGCACAGCTGGCTCAGAAGAGGAACTCAATACTTAAAATTGATTATAAGTTCCTGTTTCTCTGGGATTGCAGCAGCTTGGCTGCACTACAGTCAGTCAGCGTGGGAGAGGCAGACATTCTACTTGAGGGGATTCTTTGGCAGCTTGCTGACAGGAATGTAACCTAAAGAAGAATGTCAAACCAAATGACAAGGCACACACAGTGAATTTCAATGATAATGCAAATGCATATCCCTCCCACCTTTCTGAATTGATTTCATTGATACATGTTTCAGCACAATAATGTTCCTGAAATACCATAAGACCACCTGACAATTAAGGCCTATCTTCTTTCTTGCTTACCCTATTCACCTGTAAATAGGCCAAAGAGGTTCCTTTGTGTTTGCTTTAATGACACTTAATGACCAAAAATCAGGTTAATTTTTTAAAGGATATTTGCTTTTGCAGGTTTAGTCTCCATCCATGATAAGGGTGATGTCTGGGCACATAAAATAGAGGTTCTGAACTTACGGTTTTTCAAATTGAGTTTAATGCCTTCCTTTTTATTTTTCCGTAGATGCAATGCTTGGTAAAAAATTTCCAAAGTCATAAACTATAATGCAGTTATATTTTCCCCACTAATAATAATAATAATAATAATAATAATAATAATAATAATAATCCAAATGACCAAAACAAAAATAGGCAAGTGAATTTTAATTACAATACTCTGATGAATGCTAATGTATGCCTAAGTAATCTAAATTGCTTTACAAACTGTTGCTTGAAGTCAACATTTATCCAACCTTGGCTTAAAAGCTATAAAAATCTCAGATACAGGAACACAGGAAGCTGCCTTATCTCAGGTCACACCATCGGTTCTGTCTAGCTCAAAAATGTCTACATTGACTGGGAGTGCTCTCCAAGGTTTCTCCAAGACATGAATTTTTGCCAGTTCTACCTAAGGGCGCTGGGAAACCTGGGACTTTTTGTATACTGTAGAAAATATTTGCTCTACCACTGAGCACACTGGGTAACACAGCTGGCCCTACTGTTAGGCAGTTTGGCAGCTGCCTTTGGCAGCATGTACTTGAGTACAGGAAGCAACAGAATCGGAGGACGGAATGGTGTGCCCCGCAGCCGGCCCTGCATTCTCTAAACCAGAGATGGCTAGCTTATGGCCTGCCAGATGTTGCTGCACTACATAATTCCTGATCACTGGCCATGCTAACTGGGACTGATGGGAGTCCAACAACATGTTGTGGGGTGCAGGATAGACACCCCTGCCTTGTTAGCATGCTGCCCTCAGGTGGGCAGCGCTGCCTCATCATCACTAATGTTGAAGTAAAATTCAACTGCCATCTAGTCACCATGTACAGATAAAATGAGGATGGAACAGCACCATCTTGTCCTTTGCCTCTTGCAGTGAAATGCCTTCGGTTGACCCTGAGTTAGGCATACTTAGTTCCCATTTAAATAAATGGGATTCAATAGGGACTCACTGAACTTCTCACAGGGATAGCAAAGAGTGATTACTTTAATCTAGATCTTATCTATTGCTTGTAACCACTCCTTGTGCCTGCATGCTTGTGTCACAAACAGCTAGCACAATTGGCTCACTGCCACAAACTACAGAGGTACCTCGGGTTACATACGCTTCAGGTTACAGACGCTTCAGGTTACAGAATCCGCTAACCCAGAAATAGTACCTCGGGTTAAGAACTTTGCTTCAGGATGAGAACAGAAATTGTGCTCCAGTGGCGTGGCAGCAGCAGGAGGCCCCATTAGCTAAAGTGGTGCTTCAGGTTAAGAACAGTTTCAGGTTAAGAATGGACCTCCGGAACGAATTAAGTACTTAACTCGAGGTACCACTGTATTGAATGGGGGTTGTGTGTAGCATGCAAAATTGATTTCTGTTCATGTCCAACAACTCAACATAGCAAGCAGGCAGGTCTGACCACCACTAGGGGGGAAAGTGTCACTCAGAAGGAGGCAACCTAGTTTATTCATTTTACCTTTAAAACATTTCTACCTTGGTAAATGCTCTGTATCAGGGATGGGGAGCCTGTAGCCTCCCAGATATTGTCAGACTCCAGCTCCCATCAGTCCCAGCCAGTGTGGCTAATGGTCAAAGATGATGGGAGTAACATTTTGAGGGTCCCAGGATCCCCAACCCTGTTCTGTATGCTTGGGAAGTATGGACAAAACAATGAACATATATACTTATAATTTTGTTCAAGCAAAATTGGAAATGACTCCTGCTCTAAATGGTGACTCTCATTCCTCCTCATTACACAGATGACTCTGGTTGCAGACAAATCAGAATCGATTGCAGACAGAACCGGCCCTTTTAAGACGCAAAGTTAATTGCATGCTCTCCAATTTTCTCCATTAGGAGGATCAAAGGACTGGTTGCCTTCACTGGCAAATCTCAAGGATGAGTCGTGGCAGCTAGACCAGAACTAGTCTGTGATGAACTGTAGCTTTCCAGAATGAATCGGCAGTAATTACAGACCAGCTTGGGTCTTCTGGAGTGGCAGTTTAAAACAGCAACAGCAACAAACAAAGGGCCTAAGCCTTTTAACTTAATGCTTGCAAAATCAAGCTCAAGATCACATCCTACTGATTGCAATGAAGTCCATTCATTATATCGTTCACCTCTTATACAGCATTTGTTTATGTGTGTAAAATAAAAAATAGGAGGATACTTGTGATGTTGGCCAAGATATGGTTGACACTTATTCGTTGATTAAGACATGTTGTCATCTTTTTGGAACATTTTCAGGTAAGATAATCCTCCTTTCACCTTAAAATAAAGAGAGGCTCTAATTCTACCCCTTTTCTTTCCTTGTCTGTCTCTTTCTATACATATATGCACATATATATTATTCTGGTTTCCTCAAATACCCATGTCCAGTTGGCTAGTCAACCAACAGTACTTCCTGTAATACAGACTTCATTTCTCTTTTATTCTGACAGGATTATTGTGAAGCAGCTAGAAGCAAGAACACTTTTCCTGTCAGGTTCTTGCAACAGCTTGCCTTTGGAAAGCAAAGTTCAGTTTTCATATCTATTGTCATTTTTAAAATCAAGTTGAACCTCATTTCATTGTATTGTGGGGGTTTTTAATGTAAAATTTCTACACAGGAAGGTTGCCTAAGGCAATATGCATGCTTTGGGATGTTGATTTAAATTTTTTACAAGACCAAAGTGCAATTTTTGGAGCTGCAATGAAGGGTGTTTATTTTTACATATACCTATTTGAAAAAATAGTGACAGCTCAAGCCAAACGAATTAAGGCTCCAGTCCAGGATTTTCAACAGTACGAAGAGTGAATGGATGACAGATGCAAGAGGAACCATCTTATTATCTTCCTAATGGCTGCAGCTGTCCCTGATTAATGAAATAATTAATCCATCCTCAATTGTTCAGATAGTCTAGGTCAGTTGTAGACTGCAAAATAGCTGTAAATGTGGGGAACAACACAGAGCATAAATTGCTCTTAGTCTGAACACTCCAAATGTAAACTTTGGCTTAGTTCACTTAGACAGCGGGAGGGCTGGCAGACGCAGTGGAAGCTGGTCCATTAGGGGACATGGGACCACCAACTTCACTTTGTCCACACCCAGCCCCCACCCGCCTGCCTTCGTATTTAGGCAGTGGTTCTGCTTATCCTTGGCTGTGGCTTCATCTACTGCTGGTTTCCCTGTCTGCTGCCCCACCAGTCCCATTGGACACCAGCTACCACTGGTTAAACCTGTTTCTGGATTGTGTTGCTTCAGATAGCAATTGGGGACTCCATATTACTGAACATTTCTCCAAACAGAAAGAGCGAGAGAGATCAAGCAATCCCTGTAACTGGCACGCGTGGCTTAGAACCTATGTTCCCGACACCTAGTTCCCTATATTCCAGGGGAGATTTCTGGGGATATGTAGGATCAATCAGTTATGAGTGACCTCCCATTGGCATTATGAAGTTCAGGCAGCAGGTATGTCATCTTATCTGCTGTTTTTTACAAACTAGGCCTGAACCTATCAAAATTAGATCAATCGTGTGTATAGAATATTATTCCCATCCATTCTTAATTGCAGAGTGGACATATAGAGATTGTTGCACCAAATAGCAATTCCCTTGTAATGGCAATGCAGTTCCCCACCCCAGCCCTGTGGTGGTTTAATGTGCTCCTTTAGCTCCAGTTTTATTTCTATCTTTTTTTTTTGTTTGCTTTTAACATACCAGGATGGGAGAAGGCCCACTGCAGAGGGTTGGGTTGCTACATACGTATTGCCAGAAAAGAAGAATTGCATCACCAGCAAAAGAGGGTACCGATTTGCATAATAGTTGTACATACTAATTTATATGTATATATGCAAATTTATATAGAATAGCTATAATTTTAAAATAAATACAATCCAACCCTCATAGCAGGAAAGACTGTGAACAGGTGGCTTGTGTGCCTAATTCCTGATACTAATTCCTGGTACTAATTCCTGAAGGGTTCTTAATTCCTAAATCTCTTCTCATGGTTTAAATCTTTTAACCAGGATTTGGACAGGATAGCCCTTCAGATATAAGAATTTTCAAACAGAATACTGTCTTCTCTAAAACAGGACACATGTTCACTCTATCCTTAAAGCTGCAATCCTATATCCATTTACCTGCTAAATTTTACAATACCATTTTAACTGAAAGTAAGACAAACATAGAATTTACTTCTAAGTAGACATGTTTGTGGTTGTGCTGCAAGCAATCCAAGGGTTATTTTGCTCAGGCTAAGAAATGTTGTGTTTGAGTTGTTTTTTAAATAAAAAAATAAACTGTTCTAAGAAAATATTGTATTATATTTGAAATGGGTTTACGAAAGTTGCATTCCGCCCCCTTCAGAATAGGAGAGAGGGAGGGACATTTCCCAAAGTAGTTGAAGGGTTTAAGATGTGATATCCCCCCCCCCCCCCCCGCGGCTGATGTTAATGAAAAGCACATGATAAAATCTCTAGCCAAGTCTTTGAAGATGTAGAAATAAATGTTAGAAATTCAGTCCATGTAATGTGCAAGCTGGAGTAACAACACACATACGTGCTCCCTGACACCTCTGCAAACAAATTGCTGCCTTATTTCACCATAATGTGATCTTATGCAACAGCTGGGGTGGAAAACAAACAAATCATGAAACTATTACTTAAATTCTGCATGGTGCCATTGTATCTCTGGATAAGTGATATTTATCATCTCAAGTCCTAATCTTTCAAGCCTTGCTTTGGATGGAAGACATGCCAGGACTGATAGCTTCTCTTCACATTTCCCCCATTCTGCTGCAGACTATTAAAGATGATATGATGTGAAGTGCCCACAGGCCTCATGGTGTGTACAAGCACCATTCAACTTATATACGGACTACAACATACAGTACTTACATATTTGAAAACAGGAGTCATTCCCACAGAGCTAGCCCAGCTCCTCCCAACTTCAGATGGCAAATGACCAATGTACTAGTATTTTGTTGGTTTGGTTAAAGGGGAAAAGAGATGTGGTGAAATGAAAAGCGGTTCTGGCTTACTTGAGAAAGGAATATACCCCACTTAGGATGACACTACAACCGATTTGCAGTTTTGATTCTTTCAGTGGGGGCATCATTTTGTGAAGATGTGAAGTCAAGATTATTGGAGACCTTCCCTTAGGAATACTGTCATCCCTGATGGTCTTCAGAGAGTCCTTATCTCTTTGTTTAACCTGGCACCCAGGGGCTCGCTAGGGATGCTGAATGAGTGAGTAGTTGCCCCAGCTAAAGTCCACTAGGACAGTGTTTCCCAACCGGTGTTCCGCGGCACACTAGTGTGCCGCGAGACGTTGCCTGGTGTGCCACGGGAAAAATTAAAAAATTCGAAAGATATCCGGAGAGGCGGCCTTCAGGCGAGTTTTAATTTTAATTTTCCTTCTCCCACTTAATGCCCCACGCTCGCCCGAGCAGCTTGCAGTCCTCGGTAACCACGGCGACCCGAGGGAGGGGAGGGAACAGGGAAGTCGAGGGCGGCGGCGAGCCGCGATGACGTCAGTGGGCCGCGCTGCCTCGCCCTGGCACGGTGTGAGAGCCCCGGCTAGTGGCGCGAGCTTCAGAATAAGTGGGATCCGCGTGCGCGAGACCGAGATTGCCGGTAAGGAGCTCAGCCCTGGGCAGGAGGAAGCGGGGCCACGCGTGCGGGCCACATCCCCACAGAGAGCGAGCCTCCCCCGGCCCACCACTCCGGGCAGGTCCACTCGCATGAGGGGGCGGCGATGGCGACGGCCGGCAGCTTGCCTGTAATGCCATCCCTCGAGCAGGCAAGGAGCCCGGAGGCTACCAGATGCGAGTCCTCTTTCCCACCCTGCTCGGGAGTCCAGAGCACTTGGTCGCATTCAGGATCTAGAGTGGGGAAGCGGGGCTTGTGTCTGGGCTGGACACATTGGGCTGCCTGTGCCGCTCGACCTGCGGGGAGAAATCAGGGTGGGAGTCACGACCGTGAGGCAGGGCTGCCAAGTGTGGCAGAAGAGGACACGGCCGTCGCACCTGTCCTTAGGTAGGAGCTTCTTCCGTGTCGACCTGCTGCCCTAAAGTCTTGGCTTTTTTCTTGGCTTTTTGGCGGTTGGCACAGAAGGAAGGCAAGGGGGAGGGGGAAAAATTGAAACTTACACTTTCGTGCGTCCCTCCCGGCGTGACGCTGCGCGCTGATGTCATGGGGCTGTAATGGTGGTGTGCCTCGAGATTTTTTTCATGAAACAAGTGTGCCTTTGCCCAAAAAAGGTTGGGAAACACTGCACTAGGACTAAACATATCTGAGTTAACAAATTAGTAAGACTTTAAAGTATTATGGAGAAAGAGATGTACTGCAATCATATACAGTGGTGCCTCGCAAGACGAAATTAATTCGTTCCGCGAGTTTTGTCGTCTTGCGATTTTTTTCGTCTTGCGAAGCACGGTGTCGGGAAAGTTTTGGAAAAGCTTCAGAAATCACCAAAGTCTTTAAAAACCTCAAAAAAGGCTACCACACTGCATTCTATGAGTTGCTCCTCGAAGTCAAGTCGCAACTGTATTAACGGTGTTAAGAAAAAGGAAACAAACTTGCAAGACGTTTCCATCTTGTGAAGCAAGCCCATAGGGGAAATCGTCTTGCGAAGCAGCTCAAAAAACAAAAAACCCTTTCGTCTAGCGAGTTTTTTGCCTTGCGAGGCATTCGTCTTGCGAGGTACCACTGTATCTTTACTTAACTATCATTTACTTAACTTAACCATTTACTTAACCATCTTTACTTAACTATCTTAAAACACACACACACTTTTATATAGTTCTGGTCCAATAACTGGATGGTCATTTCATGGTACAAATCGGGCCCACACATCCAAAAAGTTGCTACCCTGCTTTAGGCCTTTTGCTGTTCAAAGTTGCTTAGTTAAGTCACTGCATAAATGCTATACCCCATGCCTTATATACCTAGCATGAAATGGCTGGGGCACCTGAATTTGCACATTTGCACATAAATTAGTAGCTGCTAACAAGGTTTGTTCTTTTGTGGGACAAAAAGGAATTTTCTCCTGACCTCCAATTAGTAGTAATAGCCTGTATTCCCTACTCATAGATACTAAATGGCAGAATTTTCCAGAATTGGCTACATTTGTTTTCTGATGAACTTCAGCTTTACAATGTTTCCTGAGTTGACATTCTTGATTGTTATTTCCAATTAAAGTTATATCACTTGGGGTGTTTGCTGAACAAAGAAGGCTGCTTATTACCACTTTGCTGAGTCTGTAGCAGGTACAGGTTTCAAAAGCCCAGGTTGCAAAGAGAAGGGAGAATTTGCATCATTCATCACTTCCCTTGAGAATTTGTGAAGTGTAAGTTTGAAGGTAATTAACTGCATGAGATCAAAACAGTACTGCTAACTTGGAAAAAAAGAAAAACACCACCCACCCAACAGCTGTAAATATTTTCTCTTTGGAAAGGAAAGAAACTCCACTGATAGTATTTTCCATTTCTGCTGTTTCTCAGGCTTAAAAGCCTGCACACCTACTTTAGCTAAACACAAATGATTTGGGGCCACAGGAGATCCTCCATCAGGTTTTGTTAATTAGCAGTCTCATAGGACTGCTTTGAAGATTGTGAAAGGTGGTGGCCTGGCCTTCTGCCTCTGTCTATGTTCTCCCAAACCTCTCATTCCATGCCACCAACATCACCAGAAAACTTCACTGCTGTTGAAGGGAGGGAGTCTGGTAGGTAGGAATTTCTGCACACACATACAGCACACACAGAGCATGGTGGTCAGGGTAGCCCTTTGGAACATTCTGAGCTTTTTATTTTTATTTTTTAAGAGCAACCCTTTCAAATGTTGGTCTAGGATCCAGACTCTGTGTTTTGCTCAGCAAAAATGTTGCTAGGGGCAAATTCAGTGTTGGGTTCCTTCATGATAGTCACACCACACCCCCGTTATGGAAATTACGGGGGGGGGCACATCTTAAAAGTTGTTAATAGTTACAAATATTATGCAAAAATGTATTCTTTTGACTTGACAATTCAGGGAAGTTACCTAGCTTTAGCAATCATATAAAATCAACTCCTTTGCCAGTTTCCTCCATTCCAATGCTATTTTGCCCTTGAAAAAGGGGACTCCAGGAAGTGCCTAGAGGTGACAACTGCTGAGCTGATTGTTGGCCAAGGAAAGCCTAATCCCATCACCAGACTTGCCCAGGGGTCCAGACATGCAAAGGAAGTTCTATTGTACTTTGGGTGGTGGAATTTCAGAGGTGTTTGCCTATGCTAATCTTATACCTGGGTCTTGCCCTGACATGTCTGCTTATGCTAATCTTGGACCAAGGACTTGTCTGGACATGTTTGCCAAGGTTAAACTAGTGTAACCCCTGTCTACCCCTCCCCTTTTGTGACATGTCAGTGATGTAGCAATGATGTATCAATGATGCTGTACGAACTGTATTCTGGGATATGGTGGGAAAGTTTTAAAAGTCATTGTCACCCCATCCTAGGGGTTCAAAATTCCTCTTTGAACCTGTTGCACAATAAACTTTGGTCTATAGCTATTTGCTCCGGTTGGTGGCTGGACTCCTTCCTTTATTCCGCAGGGACCCGCGGGCTCTGCCTGACAAGCTGGGTGACTGAGCAGCCTCGCACCTAGATTTTTCCGTAGCACCCCCTTCTAAGATTATACAATAAAAATGAGCTTTCAGTCTCTTACTTTGTTTTGAGTTCTGTTAAGCAATGAATGCAGGATCAGGGTATGTCCTTTTGAGGTTCAGTAAGAAGAGGACAATGATAGAGAGAGCAAGAGTTTGTTGATTTTTTTGCAGAGGGACTAACCGCTTACAGCAAGCAAATCACACACACACACACAAATTCACAGCAAAACAAATAATTATATTAGTGGAAATCTGGTGTGGCGGTGGTAGGGGGAGGGAAGGGAATTTCACTGCTATCACAGAATTGTTCCTCATTCCCACAAAAGTATGTGAAGAGCAAAACACCCTCTTAAAATGAAACCAAGCACAGATTTCCAGTGCTTTGTACTTAAAAGCAATCTAAGTAATTAACCTTGACACTGCTGTAACGTTCTTTGATTACTAAGTTAATGGTTAATGTTCTCTTTATGGAGGCCATATACTTCCAGGATTCTCTTCCCTGTGGAGAAATGCTTCTGATACACCAAATGTCTGACCCGGTCTAGAGAAATGAAGGCTCTTTTTCCTTGTGGTAAGTGGCAGTGCTTAATTGTCTTATATCCACACAACAATTTCAGACAACCCCCTCCTTTTTTCTAAAAAAAGTTGGGCATTAAAAAAACTATTTACAAACTGCACTTTCAGAGGAAATGTAAAAAGGTGGGGTACAACATAAAACTGGTTGGTTAAAAAACCCAACAACAACCTCAAGTCCCAAAGGCCTTCTGAAATTTTAAAAAAGATGTCCAAAAGAAAGCAGGGATGACTCCTGCTAGACTTCTGTTGGGAAGAAGTTCCAAAGGAGAGGAAATGCCACATTAGGGGCTCATTCCCTGGTGAAGGCTGGGCGAAACTAAGGGGCAAGGTGGAGCAAAAGGAAGTCTGGGATAGCTCACTTGGTAGAGCAGGGGACTCTTAATCTCAGGGTTGTGGGTTCGAGCCCCATGTTGGGCAAAATATTCCTGCATTGCCAGGGGGTAGACTAGATGATCCTTGTGGTCCCTTCCAACTCTACAATTCTGTGATTCTATGAACTGGGATGTCCATACAATACATTGGGCCAAAGCTGTTTAGGGCTTTGCCAATTAGCACAAGAACCAGGCCTGGACTGGTAGCAATATCTAATTGGCATCGTATCTGTGTGTGGTATGTGTGACTGGAAAAGAATATAGTATAGCAGCAGAAGCTGCCTTCATAAATCCTTCCTTTTCTTTGAGTAGCTGATTTTACTGGGGATGGTTAATGACTTCTTTGAAATATTGTGCAACAGCTGCAGATGACATCAGATTTTTCTGCCATATTGGGCAAGATGAACACACGGGATGCATCAAGGGCAGACTGAGCACCATTTGTGGCTTCCATAAAAGGAATGGATGGAGGTATCAAAATAATGACATCATGAGAAGTTTCCCCTTCATCTGGTTGTGCTTTAAAATGTGATTATTTTCAGAGTTCTTTATAGAAAAGGAACAAGAGAACACGTCTGCCAGAAGTTTCACACACACACACCCAAACCTCTGCAACACAACCTGAAGGCCCCTCTTCTGACAATTAGCATTAGCTAATAAGTAATTGCTCCATTAGTGAGTTTATCAAGGCAATCCTGATCCCATAATGCAGCCTTCCTCAAACTTGGCCCTCCAGATGTTTTGAGACTACAATTCCCACCATCCCTGACCACTGGTCCTGCTGGCTAGGGATCGTGGGAGTTGTAGGCCAAAAACATCTGGAGGCCCAAGTTTGAGGAAGCCTGCCATAATGTCTTAAGACAAATTAAAGAATGACCTCTGTGACTTTTACTAACTTGTGACAGGCAGAAATCCACAGGTAATATTTTTCCATTACTGCAGCCCCAGGTTAAGAAAGTTTTACCTGTTATGCAGTGGTTAAATTAGAAAAAGTCCTGCAGAAATAATGGTGGCAATCTGAGAGTCATGTTAAGTAATCTTGAAACAGTGGTGTAGAAATGGTGTACGTTATGATTTATTTATTTCTTACACATTATTTTGCAACTTGGAGTTAATGCTAATTTTGGAATGGTTTGCAAAGTAAAACTCCAAAATTATACAACACACAATTAAAACAAAATCATGTAAAGACAGCAGAGATGATAATGAGAAACCATACAGTGGTATCTTTGTTTATGAACTTAATCCATTCCGGAAGTCTGTTCTTAAACCAAAGCATTCTTAAACCAAGGTGTGCTTTCCCATGGCTGCGGGGGACTCAATTTACAAATGCAACACACTCAACAGGAAGCGAAACATGTTCTTATTTCAAGACAAAGTTCACAAACCAAAACACCTACTTCCGGGTTTGAAGCGTTCTTAATCCAAGACTAAGCTGTCCTTAAATCAAGGTACCACTGTAGTTTCCTGTTACAAGAGTGTGCTAAGAGTTGCATGCTCAACTTTTCCTTCCCTCCTTCTTGCACAATGGGTGGAAGTTGAAAGCTTCCATTCACAGTTTGAACAACCTGCAGTCTCCCATTAACTCCCATTACTGAGGCACTGAATTCCTCGGAGGAAACCAAAGATATAAATATGATCACTGGTGGAGGAAGCAGGGTGTGGTGGGTGCGGTCTGCCCCGGGTGTCATCCCTGAGGGGGGTTGACATCGCTGCCCCGCCCCCGAAATGCTCGCTGCGGGCAGCACCCCCGTCAGATGCTCACCACAGGTGCCGCCCCCTGGGATGCTTGTCCCGCCCCCGAATGTGCACCGCTCCAGGTGCCGGAGCAGCTATCTCTGCCTCTGAATATGATAACATTAAACAGGCTATGATCCTTCTTTCCTAGCGTCTCAAATGCCAGGAGGAAGTCTTAGTAAAGTTCCAAGTGTCAGATGGGGAGTAGGTAAGGAAGGAGGAGGAGGCTTGAGGCACATTGGCAACAGCCTTTCCTGTTACATCAGCACTGCTCAAGGTAAAAGCATTAAGAAATGGAATATACTGCTGCCAGTGATGGAAAGTGATGCTCCAGCCCATCCAATGAGCAAAGCTGCTCCTAATTACCTGCAGGAGCTCTTTGGCACAGTTTGTAAGCTCCATACATTGCACCTTTGGATTTTTAATGGACTTCAGCAACTTCAGATCAGCACAGTCAGTTCCAGGCCATGAATTCAGCTGCAGAGTGTCACTTGTTGGAAAGCTGGAGAACTAGGGGCAGATGTATATACATATTCACTCCCCTCTAGTCTACCACTGCCTATTTGTGTTTTAAAGGTGTTGTAAGATTCCCATGTTTTTTATGTTTAAATAATTTTTATTAAAGATTTTCCTTGTTTACAAAAGCACATGCATTGTCTCTTTCTTCAGGTTGTGTTTTCTACAGATCAGTTACATTTGTTGTGAGACATTGGTGTTATATGCAGTATAGAGTTGGGAAGAAAAGAGGGCAAACGGGAGGGGTGGGGTGGGATGCTAAAGCTTATGTTCTTTCACCTAGTGTATGTGGGGGGGGGGGGGGTTGTGTCAGCGTCACTTGGGTAGGTTCTCTTTCTATTTGCCTGTTATGTTTCCTTGGTGGTGAGAGAGGTTGGAGAACTTCTCATATGTGTAAACCCATATGTGAATTACCGTATATGAATTATGTGAACACCCAAAACATTACCTATAAAATGGAATATATAATCTAGGCATATTTATATTTATATTTTACAGTGACAATTTGGGTTTCCATTAAAGCTGTAAATCTTTAGAAGATGTAGCACTTGATTCAGTAAAAATCTATGGATGGCATTTCTGTAGAAGGCTGTTACATATAAGACTTGAAGGACTGCAGTGCAGGCTTCTCTTGCCAAGTGTGTGTATGATTTCTGAATTTCACTTAATTCCAAGTTCTTTAAAATATAAATAGAAAAGTTTTGGCTTGATTATTTTAGTATGAAAACCTAGCCAAATGAGGGGGTAGCCCCTTAGCACTGTTTAAGCACCATAAGGGAACTGTAAAACATAGAACAATGCATTCATTTTGCTTTGATGTTCAACAATAAAACTGCAGTTTTGTTGCCCAACAGCCGGTCTTATTTTAGAAAATTTATCATCCAAAGAAAGATGCAGGATATGTGATTCTAAACCTGTATTTTGCATCAACCCATAACAGCAACAAAGCTCTCCATTCATTTCACCGAGATTACTGAATGTTTGCTAAAAGTTAGCCAATTTTAAAAGGGCTCTTCTTGTATAACGGTCTTTAAAGGAAATTATAGTTGATACCTGTGGTCAGATATTCAAACATTGTATTTATTCAGGATGGGTCTCTTAAACTGCTGCAATTTCTTTTCTGACTTTTGTTTTTTAATTTTCAACTACTAGTTATTAATCAATTAAACTGGGTGTGTCATTAGCTTAGCAAATTGCTTACACCAACATCACCAACCATTTCCATGTAATTATTTTTTTGGCCACAAGCCAGCACAGAATTATGCTTGCTTATTGGATTGTGGTCTTCCTCCCCAAAAGACTATCCACACTAGAGATTTAAACTAGCTGCTAAGGAACCCTGGTTCTGTGATGTAGTCTAATGATCTCTAACAGAATTTCTCTGTATCCCCACCAGACTACATTTTCAGGCTTTGATGGGCAAAGGGAAGACATGCCTTAAAACTAATATATTGGTAGTGGCAGTTGTTAACAGTGATGCTATTCTAAACAAAATGCTTTCAATTGCAAACAAATATTAGGTGACATGCTCCAGCATCATGGGAGTTAAAAAGAAAAAAGCACACAGGGCACAATAACGAAATGAACCACATATTTTATGCAGAGCTATTTTTGCTACAATTAGTACCTAAGTTTGCATCACTCTGGGATTCTCATTCTAAAATACAAATGCAAATTCTAGGAACACAGGATGTAATAGTTGTCAATGATTTAACTAGAAGAGAAAATATTGACAATAACATATAGTATCAATAGGACTCTCAGTAGTCCTTAATTAAGATTATCTGAGCATATGCCCTTTCAGCAAAGATGCAATAAGTATTTAATAATAAACAGTTAATAAACATTCCTGCTCCCTGGCCTCCAGCATCCAACAAGAGCCTTCCAACAGCAGAACAACACAGTTGGATATGACCTAGTGTTCTGGCCTCACAGTAGCCATGATTAAGGATTGTTTGATAATCCTATTGGCACACCAGGAAATATATTCTGGGCCTATGGATCAATCCAAGTCTCCAAATAAACTCTCCATGTCAGTGTTGGCCTCCTCAGTGTGGTTTTCATATTGCAGAAGAGATTTCCTATGAGTCCCTTCTCCTGATGCTAGGAATTTCTGCCTGAATTTCTTCTTGCCTCAATTTAATATTGGCCCATAAAATATTAGTTCTGTTTTCATAATGCCAAGCAAAAAAGCATTTCCCCCCACTACGGGGCTGTTGTTATTGCTGCTGTTGTTTGTTTTGTTTTGTTGTTGTGGTGGGGTATTTTCATGGTATGCCTTCTAAGACAGTTGTTCCAGGAACAACTGCTGCTATCTGAGAGGCTGACTGGTTTGCACACAATTCCATAGCTGGTTTAAAATAAACAGGGACATAATCCTTCGGAAATTAAGATTCAACAGATGTAAAGCAATGTCAGGCTCTGGAAAGACATAACAAAATTTATGCAGCACTCAAGAGAGAATCCAGGGAGGAGGAGGCTGCAGATTGAAAACATCACTTTGGAGTCACTTCTGATGTTTTATTCTTAGAGGACAGAAAAGTGCAAGGCAAACAATACCTCAGATATTAGGCTCATCAGCAGGAGGCACATACATAATCATTTATGGACAGTGTGTGTAGTTCCACTGAAATGTCGTTTGTGTCTTGTCAGAAATATCCTACTGGTCAAACATAGCTGTAGTTAAATGGTAGTCTATGCCAGAATGTTAGGATGCCCCCAAATGCTCTAAATATCGACAGTAACAATATCCATAACGCAACTTACCTTATCGATTGAAGCTTGGAATTTGTGAGGCGACTGAGGGATCAGAGTTGAGAAGGGGCCTGGTTTCTCTCTCAGGAAGTGAGGCAACAGGGATGACGCACAACTTTTTCAAGGCCTGGGATACTGGAAAGTAATACAAATCTTATGAGGAAGAGAAGCAAGCTGTTACCTTCTGTTATCACCACAAAATGGTGATGCAGACGCAGAGCCAGTCACAAAAATGGAAGCAGAGTTGGCATAACCAGCAGGCTGACACTGCTGTCTACTGATAGCCATTTCCAAGGACGACTTAGGTAAGGTTTTTTGCCGCTGCTTTTTTCCTTGTGGCAAAGAGTTCCATATTTCAGCTTTCCTCAAGTTAAGTCCATTTGCTCTGGAGGTATTGAATTTGCTGGCATTGAGTCTCTAACTGAAGAAGGCTTCATTTCCTTTTACAGTGGTACCTCGGGTTAAGAACTTAATTCGTTCCGGAGGTCCGTTCTTAACCTGAAACTGTTCTTAACCTGAAGCACCACTTTAGCTAATGGGGCTTCCCGCTGCCGCCGCGCGCCGGAGCACGATTTCTGTTCTCGTCCTGAAGCAAAGTTCTTAACCCGAGGTACTATTTCTGGGTTAGCGGAGTCTGTAACCTGAAGTGTATGTAACCTGAAGCGTATGTAACCCAAGGTACCACTGTATATTTTTTTCCTCTCAGAGGACTGTCGCGCATTTCCTGCAACTTCTTCTCCCACTCTCCTTTCACACTCAGCTTGTACCTCATTTCCTCCACCCAGAAAAGAGAAAAGAAAAGAAAAGAAAAGAAAAGAAAAGAAAAGAAAAGAAAAGAAAAGAAAAGAAAAGCTGCCAGTGTCTTCCTTCCTTCCTGGGTTCAAATACCCACTCAAGCCATGAAGTTCTTGAAAAGGTGGGATATAAATATTGTACTACTACTACTACTACTACTACTACTACTACTACTACTACTAATGTCACTTATTCCTCTTATAACCCCTTTCTTTTCTATTCCACAAATTTTAAAAACAACAACCATATTTATTGATGATAATAAATATTAACCTTTCACCTCTCTTTCTAATTTCCTTCGATACCTGCTATGGCCCTTTCCCCTCAGAAGGGAGAAACTTTTCTTCTGTTCCCTGAACTTCCCTGTCTCCTGCCCACCTTTACTCAGATTGCAAGGAGTTTGTCGGTGCTGCTGTTGGTCTACGCAAAAGGTTGTGGCGCAGCTGAGGGGCAAGGCAAGTGAGGAGGCCCTGAGGCCTGCCTGAAAGCGGTCCACCAGTTTGTCCTGGCCCACCGTTGAGAAACACTGCCCTAGAACGGGACTGGATACTTGTGACCCCCTTGTGCCATGCAATTCAGCTCTCTCCATTATAATATCCTCAGTTATTAAAGGTCTGCGGCATTCACTTGCATTTGCTTGTCATAGACTATGGGTGTATTCCTTTCCTGGCAGAGCAGCTATTCCTTGTTAACCAGCTGTATCAGACCCTCTAAGTGTCCTGTTTTTTTCCAGAGACATCCCTGATTTAAAGAAGACATCCCAGTTTCTGATTTGATCCCAGAATGTCTCGCTTTTCCTTAGGGCGGCCCTATTTTCATTGGAGAAATGTTGGAGGGCATGGAGGTATCCCCCATCTGAAGACAATTCTATATGGGAAAGTTCTTAAAAAATGTTTTATTATTTTTTAATATATGTTGGAAGCTGCCCAGAGTGGCTGGGCCAACCCAGTCTGATGGGTGGGGTATAAATAGTAAAATTGTCATTATGGAATGGGACGTGCCTATTTTCACTGGAGAAATGTTGGAGGGTATGCTGTATGTGGGTTGAAGTGCACATATCCTGTATGAAGAGGTGGTTATTTGAGAGAGACCTCAGCTAGTGTGTTTTTCCCTATGTAGATATTGTAGCTGAATTTTGGAACTTCATCAGTGTTTAATTGGCTATTTAAGGCAGCCAATGGGTTGATACTTTATAAAATCATTACCCTTCTGATCTTGTACACACTGGTGTGCATTTTTTAAAAGAGAAGATCTTCCCATTTCTTTTTGCAATAGACAGCTGCTGTTGTAGTTTTGCAAGAAGGCACTGTATACAAAATTAGGAAAGATGTTACCTTTAATTAGGAGACTATCTGTTGGTATAGGAATATGCAGCACCCTACATGAGGCTAACCAGAATCTGGTATTGCTTGGAAGCTCAAATATTCCTACACCAGACCAGCCCAATTTTAATCTACCATCTTCCCTATTTTCAAATGTCCTCTGAAAACAGCCTGCTGAGTTTTGCCTGTCATCTTCTCCTCCCTTCCCTCTAGCCTTCACCACCCCTTTTCAATCTTAACCTTTCACACACCCCTCCCACCTTCTGTCCTTTACAAGGACACAATATCTCCTTCCAAGTAGGCTTTACACTGCTTGTGTGAGCAGCTGACAAAGAGAACAAGTAATTTCTTAGCATTTCAATGTTGGGCTGCTTCTGGTTTTGTGAGTGGCCTGTGCACCTGTTGTGATAAGCAGAGCTCCCTTCACAGCCTAGTTGAAAAGAGGCCACTTCCCCCCCACACCCTCGCTGTTTTGTGAATGCTAATAATTAAGAGAAAGGGTCGAAGCTGCGATGAATTCTTTAGCTTCACAAAACTTTGTGTTTTGATGGTCTAAAATAAAGGCAGCCCCTCCCCCCCAAGCCTCTACCTCAACTGTTTTGTGAGTAGCCTACAGAGAAAGTTTATAATACAATAAAAAGGGAATGACCAGCTAATTGAAGTGGATGTTTGCTTCTTCCAACAGAGTTTGGCCTGTACCATATCCCTCTTTGGGGTGCCTTCCCCTCATGTGAACTTGCACGAAAGCTTCCAAAAACCTGTCAAGATAGCGAACGACTAAAGCCAGGATTCCCCCTACCCCAAATGTGCCTCTGCTATTTACATTTCAGGTTTTCTACTTCTTGTGCCGCCTTGACAACTGAGCCAAGATGTTCATGGCTTTGGCATTTTGTTAGGAATTAGTGTGGCATTTGTATAAAGAGTGTGCAAACTTCAGCAGTCAGGGCAGCCCTCCAATTCACCTGTGTTGTCAGTCAGTTGGTATGTCAACTTGAAGACAAGGCAAAGCTTAAAACCCTGGAATTGTGACAAGTGCATTCAGTTGTCTGAAAAAGGCATGGTAGATGAAGAAGGAGAGGAGGGAGGGGGGAATAAAAGGCTGAGAAGGCTACCCAGCTGCCAACACAATGCAAGCAGAGGCTTTGGCTGCCGTTCAAAGCCACTCAAAATGAGTGTTTCAATTTAATACCAAATTAAAAGCAGGCAGTGTTGTATAGCACAGGGAAAAGATTATACATTAATACTTCCCCCACCCCCCCACTCCCCACCGTAATCTAAATGATCACACAAAAATAAATAAAAGTTAAGCTTCCCATCTCTCTCTCCCCTCCTACATTAGCTCCCTTTCCTTTTCTGGGGTTTTTTTTTTTTTTTTTGGTAACCCAGATTCTTTTGCAGGGGCGGGGGGGGGGGGAGAAGAGGAATGTTTAATGCACAGATTCATCCATGCATCTCTTACTTGTGCTTCCAAAGTCATTCTGCCTTACTTGCTGTTTTTGTTTTTTTTTAAATGCTCCATTGCTATAACTCAGCTAAAGCCGTACTGCAATTAAAATATCTGCTTGAAAGTTGTAAGCTTGCACCCCGTTAAAGAGAAATGAGCTTGCTTGAGGGGGCCTGTGTCCTGAAGAGCTGAACATGTAATATCCATAGAATATAACTGGTGCCTTCATTTTTTATTCCTTGTGTGTATGAACATTTTCACAGAATGGACTTGTCCACACCCGAGTTTACTGTGTGTTTGCAGCTGTTTGCATTCCCATTTAATTTGCACAGTCCACATGACATTATCCTCAGCCAACGTGAATCTCAGTGCTTTCCTGCTGTAAATTCAGGTTTAACTGATATGAGGATAATCTGATAAACTGTGGGAAATCAGGTTCCAATCTGCTCCACTTTGGGTGGCAGACAATTTGGTTTAGTGTTTTGGGGTGGGTAGAACAATCCTCACTTTCTGTTACTCCTCTTTCCATGCCCACTGCCTCAATGCTTTCCTTTCTTTTCTGGCCATGCTTTTAACTGTTTTGGCATGCTCCTGACCAGAGCAAAGCCTTTTACATATTTTCTTTTGATCCCTCTGATTTGCACAAATCTAGAAAACTGCACAAGCAACCCATATTAAAAACTGTGTGCTGAAAAATTATTATTGCCTAACTATGATTTTGCACACTTCCTGGGTGGGGATTTTTTTAAAACAACAACAAGGTGTGCATGCAGCTATCTGTTTGCATGCCCTGTCAGTACCTGATGAGCATAATAGAATCCACAGATTAGAAAGTGGGGACAAACACAAAAGGGAACACCTACTGGTATGAACAGGAAAGACCTATACAAATTCAAGTGTGTGTGTGTGTGTGTGTGTGTGCGCGCGCTATTCTGGTCAAATTCAAATAGTACTAAGGAGATAGTACAAGAATACTTGGCTAATCTAGATGTATTCAAGTCTCCAGGGCCAGATGAACTGCATCCAAGAGTATTAAAAGAACTGGCAGATGTGATTTCAGAACCACTGGCAGTCATCTTTGAGAATTCCTGGAGAACAGGCGAAGTCCCGGCAGACTGGAGGAGGGCAAATGTTGTCCCTATTTTCAAAAAGGGGAAAAGAGAGGACCCAAATAATTATCGCCCAGTCAGTCTGACATCAATACCAGGGAAGATTCTGGAGCAGATCATTAAGCAAACAGTCTGTGAGCACCTAGAAAGGAATGCTGTGATCACCAATAGTCAGCATGGATTTCTGAAAAATAAGTCATGTCAGACTAACCTGATCTCGTTTTTTGACAGAATTACAAGCCTGGTAGATGAAGGGAACGCAGTGGATGTAGCCTACCTTGATATCAGCAAGGCATTTGACAAGGTGCCCCCTGATATTCTTGTAAAGAAGCTGGTAAAATGCGGTCTTGACTATGCTACCACTCAGTGGATTTGTAACTGGCTGACTGACCGAACCCAAAGGGTGCTCATCAATGGTTCCTCTTCATCCTGGAGAAGAGTGACTAGTGGGGTGCCACAGGGTTCTGTCTTGGGCCCGGTCTTATTCAACATCTTTATCAACGACTTGGATGATGGACTCAAGGGCATCCTGATCAAATTTGCAGATGACACCAAACTGGGAGGGGTGGCTAACACCCCAGAGGACAGGATCACACTTCAAAACGACCTTGACAGATTAGAGAACTGGGCCAAAACAAACAAGATGAACTTTAACAGGGAGAAATGTAAAGTATTGCACTTGGGCAAAAAAAATGAGAGGCACAAATACAAGATGGGGGACACCTGGCTTGAGAGAAGTACATGTGAAAAGGATCTAGGAGTCTTGGTTGACCACAAACTTGACATGAGCCAACAGTGTGACGCGGCAGCTAAAAAAGCCAATGCAATTCTGGGCTGCATCAATAGGAGTATAGCATCTAGATCAAGGGAAGTAATAGTGCCACTGTATTCTGCTCTGGTCAGACCTCACCTGGAGTACTGTGTCCAGTTCTGGGCACCACAGTTCAAGAAGGACACTGACAAACTGGAACGTGTCCAGAGGAGGGCAACCAAAATGGTCAAAGGCCTGGAAACGATGCCTTATGAGGAACGGCTAAGGGAGCTGGGCATGTTTAGCCTGGAGAAGAGGAGGTTAAGGGGTGATATGATAGCCATGTTCAAATATATAAAAGGATGTCACATAGAGGAGGGAGAAAGGTTGTTTTCTGCTGCTCCAGAGAAGCGGACACGGAGCAATGGATCCAAACTACAAGAAAGAAGATTCCACCTAAAAATTAGGAAGAACTTCCTGACAGTAAGAGCTGTTCGACAGTGGAATTTGCTGCCAAGGAGTGTGGTGGAGTCTCCGTCTTTGGAGGTCTTTAAGCAGAGGCTTGACAACCATATGTCAGGAGTGCTCTGATGGTGTTTCCTGCTTGGCAGGGGGTTGGACTCGATGGCCCTTGTGGTCTCTTCCAACTCTATGATTCTATGAAATGGGTGAAAAGTGGATTAATAGATAAATAATGCTCAAATCTGGACAAGCCCAACATAAACTGTCCTTTATTTCACAGTCCCAGAATGTTTCCTGAATTCAATGTGGTGTTGTGACAATTCTTGTTTGTGGATGTTTGGCCAGAAACTAGGGTGGCAAAGTGTCTTATTTTGCAGAGAACCATCTGTTTGAATGACTATCCAATCCAAGTTTGGTTTAAAGATAAAAAAACCATGAGAAGGGAGAGCAAAAGTACCAAAGTCAACAGTACCTGAAGAGCAGGTACATTGTCCACAGTCTTCCCTGCTGTGGTGATATGTAGTATTTCTATTTAAATTATAGTTAAAACCAACACCACACATCTCCAGATATAAATTAGCATGTGTACATTTTTTTGCAAATCAGTGTCCTCTTTTGCCCTGTAGTGCCCTGTAGTATATTCTTAGGGCTGGATTAAGTTGGCAAGTCCCACTGGCTGCTGAATCACAGTTAAATGTAATGCAGAAAGATGATATGGCTCTACTTCCTGTCAGAAAATGGTAGCTGGGGCGGGGGGACTTAAAACAGTTTTGTTTTACAGAAAGGGAAGGGAAATATCAGAGACAAGCAGGAGTTTTGTGTATGGCAAGGGATGTGGAACCTTTCAGATGTTAGACTACAACTCCTGTTGCTCCTGGTCAGTAAACTTTTTCAGCAGGGGGCTGGTCCACTGTCCCTCAGACCTTGTAGGGGGCCGGACATTTTTTTTGGGGGGGGGGGATGAACAAATTCCTATGCCCCACAAATAACCCAGAGATGCCTTTTAAATAAAAGGACACATTCTACTCATGTAAAAACATGCTGATTCCCGGACCATACGTGGGCCGGATTTAGAAGGCGATTGGGCCAGATCCAGCATATGGGCTTTAGTTTGCCTACCCATGCTCCTGATCATTAGTCATCTTGGCTGATGCTGGAGGGAACTGGAGTCCAAAACAAAATATAGAAGGTCACATGTTTTACATCCCTACAGCATTATATATGTGTGTGTGTGTGTGTGTGTGTGTTAAATTTTCATTTTAAACAAAAAAAAAGCTGGAAAATCAGTATACTCCTCTGTCTCTTGAATATAGCACAGAACGGTAAATCAAATGGGCTATTCTGACAGGATATGCCTTGTGAATTTCAAGCTGATAGTATTCAGGTACTATTACATCTGTATCTCGCCCTTCCAGGACAGAATACAAGCTTCTTACTCTTATCTTTACCTCACAACTGCCCAGTGATGTAGGTCAGGGATGGTCAATGTAATGCTAATCAGAAGTTTTGGGTTCCAAGTCCCATAATTTCTGAACATTGGCCATCCTTGCAGGTGCTGATGAGAGTCCAAAAGATCTGAAGAGCACCACTCAGGCTACCTCAGCATAGATTTTCCTGAGAGAACATCACTGTCCCAAGGTCACCCAATGAATTTCGTGGCTGAGTGAATATTTGAACCTACTTCCCTATCCTACTCTAACTGCTACATCACACATGCTCTTGCACCACATCTGTCTTAAAGGTAAAGGGACCCCTGACCATTAGGTCCAGTCGTGACTGACTCTGGGGTTGTGGCGCTCATCTCGCTTTATTGGCCGAGGGAGCCGGCGTACAGCTTCCAGGTCATGTGGCCAGCATGACTAAGCCGCTTCTGGCAAAGCAGAGCAGCGCACAGAAACGCTGTTTACCTTCCCGCCAGAGTAGTACCTATTTATCTACTTGTACTTTGACATGCTTTCGAACTGCTAGGTGGGCAGGAGCAGGGACCAAACAACAGGAGCTCACCCCGTTGCGGGGATTTGAACCGCCGACCTTCTGATTGGCAAGTCCTAGGCTCTGTGGTTTAACCCACAGCGCCACCTCCGTCCTACCAATCACATTATTGCCATTGTTTCAAGTGTGGAAAGACTTAATTCAGACAAACCTTTCCCACTGGGGATAATGCTTTTCATACTGACCATGCTAAACACCCATTTGGCTTGAGAAGAAATTTGAATACAGCAGCAAAGAAATGTATCTGATGTGGGGAAAATCGGAGATGATTTCTTCTTCAGTTTGGTTAGCTAAAATGACTTTGATATGAAAAGGGTCTTGTTTAATTGCTTAGTGAACTTTATCAATCAACTTTATCATTTATATTAGTGCTTGCTAAAAATTTGCAAATATACTAGTGTCTCCTTGCTTGTGTTTTTTTATAGCTCTGCTATTTAGCTTCTTGGGTTCCTCTATAGCTAGAATGTTCTCCCTTTTGTTCTCTTCTTATTTGATGTGATGGTGCCTACACAGAATTCTTTTGCATGTGCCCTTCTGCTGCTCTTTCCTAAAGAAACAAGAGATTTGTTTGAATTACTTTAATTGGCAACTACTTGTTCAAACACCTGAGTTTGGCCGAAACAGCTCTTTCATTTGTGTATCCAAACAATAATGGCTCTTGTCTTTATGTAGCTTGAGCTGCTGTATTAATGGCCAAGGATTTATGGAGCTCTGCATTGCACTTGATCACAGATACCCAAGGATAACTTCTAAATGGGATTAGTGTGCTGTTTTTCAGATGGTATATTGAGTCTCAGAGTTTTGCCATAGGAAGCTGATCGGAACAGGTGTGGAGCTCTGATTCGCTTGTATCCTTCTGCCCAGCGGACTACATTGGCTCTTAGCATAGTCAGCATAAGTAGACTTTTTACATGGATGTTGACTGACTTGTTGGTCATATGATTCTTCTGGCCTATTCACATTCATCTAGACTTAGTTACAGCTTCAACATTTAATGTTGCCTGACTAATTTCATACAACCTTTAGAGCACATGGCAGCATTGTTTTTTCAGTCAACCAGTGCTGACTTATCATAACCAGTGAGACTTCTATACATTACTGTCAGCCCAGGCATGGCTTAATTTAGTTGATTCATCAGAACAGTGCAAGACTGAAATTTTTCTGCTGCTTTCCTAATATTCAATCTGGGCTTGAGCTGTGAGGTAAATTTAGAGAGGCAGAGGCCCAATCCAAGTCCCTAATAGAGTAGATTGATACTGGGCATGTCACACATTTGTTAGTAATCTACAGTTAAAGAAAAGGGTAACAAATAATGTATTTCCTAAGAAAAGAAGAAGAAGAAGAAGAAGAGTTTGGATTTGATATCCCGCCTTTCACTCCCCTTCAGGAGTCTCAAAGCGGCTAACAATCTCCTTTCCCTTCCTCCCCCACAACAAACAGTCTGTGAGGTGACTGGGGCTGAGAGACTTCAGAGAAGTGTGACTGGCCCAAGGTCACCCAGCAGCTGCATGTGGAGGAGCGGGGACGCGAACCCGGTTCCCCAGATTACGAGACTACCGCTCTTAACCACTACACCACACTGGCTCTGAAGTAGGAGGGTTGCACACACAGACATTTTTTTATTTACATGATTTATATGCCACACTATAACAAAAGTTCTCTGGGGGCTGACAACATAAAAAACACACCATTAGAATAAAAAGGCAATGTAAGCAACAAATAAAAACAGTACAATAAGATCATAACAGTTAAGCCAAAGCCAAGAGCAAATAAGTAAAACCACAGAGGCAAATCAATTTAAAATAGAAGGCAGAGGGATAAAATTTGTCAGGATTCAGTCTAACCCAGACCATGGAGAGACCTCTTCTGATGAAAAAGCTTAAGGACCTACAGAGAACCCCAATCCTATAGAAGACCAGAAGGAACTTACAGTAGTTCAAAGACAGCCTGAAGAGACTCATCTCTGGGGAGCCTTGCCTGGGGTCTCCAAGCCCTCCCCCATCCTGAACCCTGTCTTGATCCCCAATTTTCCTTCATCTTCCTGCGGATGTCAAGAGTAAAGACAGCAATGGACCCAAGAGGAAGCCAAGAATTGCCTGTTTAGCTGCCAGATGTCTCTCTTGTCAGGGGTCTACTCAGTAGAAATGGCCTACATGGAAGGAAGGGTCTGATCGGGAGAAGAGAAAAAACCTGCCTGCAAACATTAATCTAACACATAATCTGGAAGCAGAACAGCTAGCTATATAAGTCTCCAACTGACCTTTGGCAGGTTCATACCACCCTTTTGAGCTCATCAGTCTCTAGTGTGGGAAATCTTCCTGGCTCATCCCCTGCTACATTCCCGACTCTGGCTCAAAACTTCACACCAGGTGCTGGCTATGGATAAAACTCCTCAGAGCTAAGCTAAACAATTTAAAAGTGTTTTGGAGAAAGTGCAGTCTGGCAAGGCTGCTGTGCTTCTTCTACTGGTTGTTTGAGAAGCAAGGGAGGCTTCCGGTCCCACCTGCCTTAATCGAGGCAGCCCCCACGACAGCAAGGGGATCGTTGGTGATCAAAAAACAAGGATGATGGAGGGTAAATCACCCTTGCAAATTCCCCCCAGGGAGGGGGGTGGAATGGGTTTACTTGTAGTTCGTCTTGGTACCTGGCTGTCACTCTGGCATGGAATGTGGGAGGCAGGGAGGTGCTGAGTGCAAAAGTACTTTGCCTGGCAAAAACCCTCCTACGCCACCATTAAGAAGCAGAGGTTCTCCATTCAATTGGATCTTTAAATCGGCTTTAAATTACTGGTGTGTGATGGAAAAGGGTTGCAACACTACACTGCCGGATATACCAGCTACATGGATCAAAGGTTTGAATTGAGATAAGATTTTATTTGGAGTGAGAGTTGGTTGGGGAGAGGGAAGCCCACGCTTTGTTTATTCTAAACTTCTTTTATATATTTATGGTTTTGCAACCCACTCTGGAATATAAGATAAAAAGATATTTACAGGTGAGGAAGGGACGTTGGAATAATATTAGCAAGCAAAAATGGAAACCATGTGATCTGAAATGAAGAAAGGAGGGGGAAGGGAAGCTCTAGTATGACTGTGTTGGAAAGACAGAGTAATTCCCCTCACCTCCGTTTAAAATACAATGGACAAGGAAAAAGAGACTGAGATTTGTATGTGCTACTGACTGAATGTAATCTGAGATAAAGTTAAATGGGCCATAAATCTCTTGCTGGAAGGAGAAGAATTTGGGGGCTGTGATAAGAACGTTGCAGAGATTCTGGGAGTTGGAAAGGAGTATTAAATCTTCAGCGCGTTCGAAAACTGCCCATCTTTTCCTAGGCTGAGGGGGAAATCGTGAAGATCTGCGACATGTTTTACTAGTGAGACAGAATGGTTTCTTGCAGACTGTCGCCTGTTCTGAGACATTAAAGCAAGGAACGGAGAGATTAGACCAGGGTCAGCAAACTTTGTTCGCAGGGGGCCGGTTCACTGTCCTACAGACCTTGTGGGGGGTTGAACTATATTTTGAAGAGGAAAAAAATCCCCCTGACTCTCCCTTCCCTTCTCCACAGCACCGGACGAGCTCCGGTAGCTGCTTACCTGTGCCTTGTGAGCAGCAGGGGCTGGCAGTGGCGGCGGGATGATGAGTGGTGCGAAAGGGCTGGCTCCGGAGAGGGGCTGCTTAAAATGGCGCTCAGCCAACGAAGCCCAGCCCCCTTCCTCCTCTAGGCAGGGCGGGCATAAGCCAGGAGGAGGGAGGGAAGAGGCACCGCCGCATTGTGTGTGTGTGTGTGGGGGGGGGAACTGGAATGGCGCAGGGGAAAAAAAAGGCACAGCCCGAACAAACAGAATTCCCACGCTGATCCACGTGGCAATTCCCAGACCGTCCGTGCGCTGGATCCAGCCCCCCGGGCCTTAGTTTGCCGACCCATGGATAAGACCTATGAGAATCAGTTCTGTGGCTTTCACCCCAAACCATGATGGGAGAAAACAACAGCTGGGAAGGGAAAGAGACAACACCATATATGGACAGAAGGAATCTCCATAGATATAACAGTTTTCACACACAGGACAAAATAAAGATAATAGTTTGAGTTCCTCAGTTGAAGCTTTATACATTTATATATTGTAACATCATGAATGGAAATAATTATGTAGCTGTTGACTAAGGGATTATTATTATAACTGAAATGTAACTGACATTAATTAAAGATTATGGAACACAGTGATATAAGATTGGAAATGCACCCATTCCACCATGTAGGGAGCCACTTTAACTAAAATGTATTAATTGGAAGTTGATTGGCACTTTGATAATTGTATATTTTGGGAATTAATTGTTGTTATAATTTGGCTATTATTGGGAGTATGTTGAAAAACTAATTTAAAAATTTACTTTAAAAAGAAGAAAAGAAATGGTAAACAAGCAGGATTCGTTCCAGAAAAAAGCTGGTGGTTTTTATTGTCCATTGAGACTTCCTAATGGTGCTATTAGTGAGACTGATTAAAGCAAGAAATTATAGTGAAAAGGCCATCAGATGCAAAAAAAAAAAAAAAAAAAAGAAAAAAAAAGTACTGAAATGGATACATGCAAACAGATTTACTTTTATCTGAGTTCTCTTTTCTTTTCTTTTCTTCTCTTTTCTTTACGAGAAGGAAGGCAAACTTGCAGTCTGGTTCTTTTCCTTCCTGTCCACCCTGTTAGATGGCGCTGATGGATTGATTTCCATTGTGGCACTTATTTGTTATTGTAAGTCCATATGTGTACAGATCCAAGTGTAAGATTAGGTTCTCCCTCCATTGTTAGGGACAAGCCACTCAGTTCATTAAACCTCCCTGATTTGCTCCACCACCTGCTCCTCTCTCCTCCTGACCCTGAAGACCCTGGCCATTTATTTTCTTCTTCCTCTGGTTTTCCCACTTGGTTCCCTTTCTTTCATATATTTTCTGATGAACACCCCTCCTTGCACATCCCTCCTAAATCTAGATCTTACTGAATTCTAGAAAGTAAACACATGTGCTTGTTACAGTCTTGTTCACAAGGCCCATTGTCACCAGTTTTGTAGTGGGGAGACTAGTTAGGTTTGCAATCCTGTACGCACAGAATAGAAATACTTTAATGTCGGGCACCTTTTACAATTTATTGAGTTCTTCCTGAGGGCCACTTGTTTGATCTGAAAGAACTAAGCATTCTTCAGATCTGGAAGCAAGCACACCCTTACCACCTATCCTTGTTTCCTTAGACATCAGTCCCACTCTTTCCTATGAAGACTTCTTCCAGATAAGCCACGGGACAGCACTGCAGCCTAACTTTAACTTTAGTAGGCTCTCTAATCCTTTCTTGAGAGAACTGGGGAACTATATGCTACCATTCCTTTTCACAGAAAATTTCTCAAGCCTGAAGGTGAAAGAGAAGCTGAGGCAGACTGACATGAGAAGTGTGAGGAAGTAAAGGAATCGCTTGTCCCGGGGTCACCTGCAGTATTTGGGCAGTGTGAGATTTATGAGGGGCATTAGCAATTCATTTCCTGGCTTTAAAAGCTTGAGTGCATAATGAAGGTGGGATAGAGAATTACATTGCTCTTGTTGAACAACCCTTGCTTAAAGGAAATCTTACTTTTTAAAAAGACATTACCAGTTTAGCCAGAAATCCAAAACGAAAAGTGGATAAGTCCCTGCCCCTCCAACTTCCTGTCTGCAAGAATAATACTAGCAAGCTAAGTTACTGGTCTTGCTGCTTTTCCTTTATACAGTCATACCTTGGGTTACAGACGCTTCAGGTTGCGTGTTTTTGGGTTGCGCACTGCGCCGAACCCGGAAGTACTGGAACGGGTTACTTCCGGGTTTCGGTGCATGCTCAGAAGGGCTAAATCACACTTTGTGCATGCGCAGAAGCACCGAATCACAATCCTCGCGTGTGCAGATGCGGCGCTGCGGATTGCGAACGTTGCAGGTTGCGAATGTGCCTTCCGCGCAGATCACGTTCGCAACCCGAGCATCCACTGTATTGACATTGAGGGCCAAACTATGTGTGAAGTTAAATGCTAAATGTGCCTTTGCATCTAACCTGCAGGGTTTTTGTTTTTTAAAAAAGCAAATTGCTTCAGTTGAACAGCAAGCACCTACCAAACAATGAATGCAGCTTGGTGGTCACAGTGTTTAATGTATGAATGAAGCTCCCTACCTTTCATTCTTTGTTAGGCAGCAAATGCCTTGCCAAAGCATTAGGAATGATGTATCCCACAAACACAAAAGGGGAGCTTTGAGATTGCTGTGGAATAGAGTAGGTGAAGCTGGGCAAGGGGAAGGCAGGGCTGCTGTACATTTTAAGACACGAGAAAGAGATTTTTGCAGCAGGTACAGCCTTTCTCAGTCTTACACCATGGCAAGCTGTACCTGCCAAAATTCCCTCTTCTGGTACAGGAGACTTCCCTCCAGTGCACTTGGTCATCCTGGTAGACTGAGGGTCAAATATAGAAATGATTCTGCCATAAACAGTAAGATAACAGACCCTCCAAGTGTCCCTATTTTCCAGGGACAGTCCCGGATTTACAGAAGCCATCCCAGTTTCTGATTTGATCCCAGAATGTCCTGCTTTTCCTTACAATGTCCCTGTCTTCATAGGAGAAATGTTGAACGGCATGGAGTTATGTGACCCCCGAGTCAAGGAAATAAATAACTACAGTATACAATCTTTAGAAGATACCTGAAGGCAGCCCTGTATACGGAAGTTTTTTTAATGTTTAATGTTTTATTATGTTTTTATATATTTTGGAAGTTACTCAGAGTGGCTGGGGCAACCCAGTCAGCTAGGCAGGGTAATAATAATAATAATAATAATAATAATAATAATAATAATAATAATATCCCTATTTTCATTAGAGAAATGTTGGAGAATATGAGATAACATGAATGTCTGTATGTGAAGCAAAGTATTTTTTTAAAGGCAATTAAAACAAGATGTGTGTGTGAAAAGAGTATTTTTAATATATTTCGCCTCCCTCCATAATGTGTTAACATGGTGGTTAGCAAATCAGTAATTTCCAAAACATTAAAAACACTCATGCACTGTATATGGAATATAGAATAGAAACTGTGGATGAAGAAGTGAATGAATGCCAGACTAGTAATGTAGCTATCTAACATTTCAAGTTAGATGCAGGGTGATATTTAAGTGCTGTGTGACATTCAAAAGCAGAACCATACACCTAACCTTATGATGATGCTCCTAATTTGAATACTGTGTTAAATAAATTCTTCTAGCTACTTCATTCATTAGAGCCTTGAGTCTAACTTAGGCCTGATTCAGACAATCTTTTCTGGTTTCCTAAATCATGATTTATGCATTTGTTAACCCCAGTTAAAAACAATTGTCTGAAGCTGTGCACTAAATATGGTTTACTAATGATGGTTAATAGGCACTCACTAACCAATGTTTATAGTTGGTTAATAAACATTGGTTTCTGTTAAGCGTAGCTTTAGCATGATGTCTGAACCCAGACCTGGTTAAAGTTCTGAAGCCACCAGAAAACCACCAGTAAAGAGTGGCTGGAAATTTATATTCCACAGGGACATTTCCCCACTGCCCAGGATACACCATGGGAAACAGCACTGGAATTGCATAGTGGCTCTATGGCTAATTTTGGGTTTTAATTATTTAGATCTTCCACCACCCTGTTACACAACACATGATTATAATTTTCTCCCTTCCCAGAAGTCTTCTACTTCTTTCCTCTTCTCATTTCCCTTCAGACCAGTAAGATATAAAGTTTATGCCCCTTTGGCTACTAATCTGCAATGTGATCTGATTTTTGTTCATTTATTTTTATAGTTGCAGTATTCCTTAAAGAGATGTTACTCTGTTCCTTCCTAGTCAGAAGTAAGCTTCACTGAGTTCACTTGGGCTCAGGCTCCCTCCCAGGTAGGTGTATAAAGGATTATCATGTGAAACTGTTTTTTGCACTTCCTGCTTTTGTAATTCAGACGTGGGTTGGGTTGGGGAGGAATTGATTACAATGTACATCTGATTTTAAAAGTGACTCTCCTCTTAATTTTGCTAATGAAAGACTGAAAGCAGGAGTGACACATCTCAGACTAAAATGGGTTCTATCCTTCCTTGTGAAAACGACCTCTGCTTTTTCCTTGCACAGCAGATGGTAGGATAAGTCTATAAATCTACCCTGTTTTTGGCTTTCAGATGTTGGCAAGATACATGCAAAATTGCTTCTGATTTTTGTTTCAGGGCTGGTTAGCTGGAGCAAAACATATTCCATGCTGTTCTATTACCACAAGGCCTAAGGAATTGAGACTGTTTGGCTCAGAGGACAAATGAAATGAATCCATCTTTTTTAAGCAACTTGGCTCCCCCACCCCACCCTTTTGGGCTGTGTGACACAAACTGGGTCCAGTGCCAAGTCCCAAGTTTAAATTTGGGTTTAACTTGTTTTAAAACAACCCCACTGCTGTGTGATAGTAAATCACTGTGAATAGTGTAGCAGCTGAAACTTAATGGGATTACCTAGTGTTGCAGCCCCGACTGAATAAACAAGACAGGGAGGCTGTGAAGGGCACCAAAACTGGTTTGCATGTTGTCAGCTGTACGATGTCACAGACCATTTGGGCTGCTTTAAGATTGTTGACACTACTAGTCTTAGAATTCCTCAGAAAGAGGATCCACCCCTTGTTTTTTCTTGTACATTTATTGAATCTGATTAAGCAGATTCAGTGTCCTGCAATTTTAGTTTAGGTGTGCTCTTGTACTACTTTTATTTTCCACACTGTGTTAATTGCTCATCAGCAGTGCATGTTTTAATTTCAAAGGCCATTTAATTTTCTAGGTGCTCTAGCTGGCCCACATAAATGGTAATTAATTAGGCTCACGGGGATGGTATCAGGGGTCACTGAGCATGTTCAGTGTGTCCTCTGTTGCCATAATAGGGTGTGCAGCAGTGGGGCGGGGGACAAGAGGGAGCAATATTCCTTAACTGAAGGGAACTTTGTGGGCTGTGCATGAAATGTCATAGGGTAGATCAAAGACTCTCTGCAGGGAGCAGGAAAGAATAGCTGCATTGTATATGAGACAGAACAGAAAATGGGGATTCTTAAGCCGGGCTCTCTGGAGCCCTGCATAGTTGTGAAATTCGCTTTAGTGCTGGTTCTGGAGTATATCTTATTAATTTTCACATTATCATCAGTTAATCAATCATAATAACAGCAGCACTTTCAGCTGAGCCCAGAAACAGACTGGCTACTTTAGACAAACAAATCCTTACATTTTAGGAGGAATCTCCATACTTTGGGACACACTGTCTTTTCATTATACTGACTGATTGCAGAAATTTAATAATTCAGCCACAGAGTAGCTCAGAGTAGCATTCAAGTTTAAGCACAATAAGGTCTCATTCCATAAAATATTAAAATAAGCAAAAATTGAGGCTGTCGTAAAACCAGAACTATACTCTCAATCGGTCCAAAAAATCTTTAAATGCCTGGGGAAATGAAAAGGTCTAGAATCACGACTCCACCTATCGGAAGGCCTAATCTCCAACCACCTACAAAGGTTGCCCCATATAAAGTGCATTACAGAACTCCAAACGGGATGTTATCAGATCACGGATCACTTCGTTTTATGTTACGGTTTATTTATACACCACTCTCTGGAACAAAGGCTCCCAGAATATTAATGCAAAGGAAACATATACAATAAAAGTACAATCAATACAACCAATCAATCCATCAAAATAATATAAAATAGCAAAATTGCTAAATACTTGCTATGAAAACACTGGATATACACTGGTGAGCTGCATTCATGCTCTCATCACATTCCTCACTTAAAAGGTTAATTTACGTCCCTGTTCCCTCCTCACCTCTCAAGGCTCTCAGCAGTCACCCAGGGGAGTGCCTTTGCCCTCATCACAGCGGTGATCTAAAGGGCAATCCCACCTAGTGAGGTCCAGCAGGTGGCTAAAAGAGAAAGACCCTCTTTCCTTTCTGGGCTGACCAGGTGAGGTTGGCACACTAGGGGTTACCTAGTGCCCATGGCAGCCTCCCAATAAAAAGGCGTGCCTCACCCTACCCTGGGAAAGCAACTACAGCTGTGGCAAATTTCTTTCTCTTGTTCTTTATGGGTGGAATTAGCTGCCCAAGCCTCCTGGTTTCTGCAACAGGCTGCTCTTCTCCATTTGTAGCAGAAAGCACTGGGAGGTGAATGTAGGTATTCACCTCCCAGCCAGCAATAGTGTTTTTACTGCTACATGCCTGCTACAACCAGGCTATCTCTGTCTAGGAGGGGCCACAGCTAGTCTACCAGTCTACCAGGAGGACAGTACATGCTATGGAAGGCAATATGAACTCCTGGTTTGGATCTAAAGTTGGACCATTTGTTGGTTTTGAGCGATTTGTTGTTCTTAAATACACTTATGGGGAGGGTTATCTAAAACAGCCTTTGTTGTCGAGGGCTGATGGAAGTTGAAAACATCTGGAGGGCACCAACTTTGTGAAGGCTGAATGAGATGATGTCATACATGGTCATGTTAGTGAGAGTTCATTATCAAAACTAATCTCAGTATAGGAGATCGGCAGATACACCAACCATGAAATAATGGGAACAAATTTATGAATATGCTACAATGGCAAAATTGGACACAGAAAAATGTATATTTTGCAAGTTGGACTCTATTTTTAAAAAAGTCAAATTGTGGTGCAATGTGTGTTTAATGTTTTCAATATGTGTCAGATTCAACGTATTGCATGTGTATTTAAATGAAATGCTTCATTGTCTTCTTTGAGATTGGGAACAAAGTTTGTCTTGGCAGGACTGCCTAGCAACATTATAATTTTCTTTCTAGTAGAAACTGATTTAACAAACTTGTTTTTTTTTAATGTAGTTTTGCAAATTGTGAATATAAACAGAACAAGGCAATGTTTTACAAACAGGCCCAGAAACCAAGTGAAGCTTAACATTTTAATATGAATTTAACATAAATGTTCAGCTTCAGGTTTTGTGAGGTTAATTTGGTATTCAAAACCCAACATCTGAATTGTATCCACAAGGCTCACGGTATTTGTATTTGGATTCAAATTCAACCGTTTCCTCTTAAGTTGTACCATCTTTAACTTCAGCACTAGTTCTGCCCCCACTTTATTCCAATTCCCAATTAAATGACAAAATTCTGATTGTTTTACTAAACTATTATCGGAATGCAGTGATCATTTCACATATTTCACAGGAGCTTTATGAAAACACCAGGAATTCAAACTGGAAAGAAAAATAAGTTTTGAGGACTACTTGAAGTTGATTGGCATCAGGGTTCACGTAGGTTGGAGCTAGCCACCTAAACAAGGTCAGCAAAATCTGGCACTCTGTTTAACTGCATCCTGTTAAAACCCTATCAGCTATGAAAAGAGGTGCTGTGGAATAGTGTACTTTATGTTAACTGTTATCAGGCTTTTTCAGAAACCACACTGATTTGAATCAGTGACACTTTTGTGAATGTTTTATGGGTGCAGAAGTCTGCAAATCTCTAATGGTAATTTGGGAATGATATACATCAGTATTATTCTGCACATTCAATCAAATCGCTGTGTGTGTCTTGCCAATTAGCACACAAGTGATGCTGTAATGGGTATTATTTTATGTTTTTGAGTGCAATTCTGCAGATGAAGAGTATTAACCTTTTCAGGGGCTGGGTAGACAGTGAGATGAGATTGCTTTCTTGTTTTGCTTTCGTCTGAGGACAGAGATGTAAGGAGTTACGGTAGGTTTCCTATATCCACCAAGCTCTGTGGGAGTAATTTTGAGTCCCAGAGGGTTTGAACTGGCATGCCTTGCAATACTTCCCAAGGTTGCATCACTTCTAGCAAGTTTTTCAAGTTCTTCTCTGTGGTATCTGAGATGCTTATTAATAAGTAATCCTAATGGCAAGCTAGAGGCAACCAGATTAATAGGAGAAAAATATTGAACAGCATGGTTGTATTATCATTAACTAGGAGAGGTGATGCAAACAATAAACAAGGAATGGGTTATATTTCTCTGTTGCATCTCAGTAACTTGGTCTCTGCCAAGTGTGTTTATATGCTGCATGGACCATTCCAAAATTTACATGAAGAAATCCAATATAAAATAAGAAAAGTTTTATCCAAGGATTTGCAGGATTTGTGCATTGGTTTGGATGCCATTTTTGGATCCCATCCAAGCTTGTGGTTTGCTATCTGTAAAACTGCATTATTTTGTAGAAGGAACCGCTGAAGTGGTCAAACCAGTTTCTTTGTTGGATTATTTGTGGGGGGTCATTCTTTGTTACTATGTTAACTATTTTTTTTTAATACAGTATATTATAAACATCCATGCATGGCTATAATATCAAAAGGTGACATTTGTGAAGGAATTATCATAGACCTAATACCACATATAGTGCTTCAGCTAATTTCCAGTGCAATACTTTTAAGTGGAATCAGTTCACACATTAAGTTGCTAGTAACCATAACATTTGTAAGCTGCCCAAAGCTGTAGCAAGTGAATGTATGCATGTATGTATTAAGTAGTGGGTTGATAAAGTAGACGACGCAGAGATTTCTCCAAGTAGTTCTTTATAAGTAAGCTGGAACTAAACTGAACTGAACAGCTCAGCCAGCCTGCTTTTATAGGCAGCTGACTGTCAACATTGTAGCAACAACAACCTAGGGTTTCCTGCCTAAATTAACTGGTGTGGACCTGAGTGAAAAGTATATACACAATACCCCTGGTAGCCAGGGTGAGAACTTCAATACATAACAGTATGTATGTGAGAAGATAGCGAGCAAGAAAGAAGCAGAAAGAGAAACATTAAAACATGTCTTCTTCAAGCAATTTCAAGATTGTCCTGCTCACATTTAGCCAATCTGGGATTTAGAGTTCAAACTTGTGCATGTTTATTCAGAAGTAATGATGCTTTCAGGTAGGAGTTTATTGTGGGATTGGCACTGCTTATGCATACAAGCTTTTCACAGCATCTACATTACATCATTAACATTAAAAGGCCAACCCATATTCTCCCCTTTAATCCAGATTTCTCTTTTCTGCAGAAAATCCAGCAGGTTAATTTTGTTTGTGTGAATGTGTGTATATTTGATATGTGTTGTAGACTTCTAAACTGCTTAGACATCTACTTTGGCATTAAGTGGTATATAAATTCCATAATAGTAAAGGTAGTTAAAAATAATAACCTGTTGCTAATTTCTTTTTGGCAACATCTGAACCAGCCCCTATATAAAGTACCCTAATTCTCACTGAATTCAATGGTACTTATTTCCTAATCCCTTTCAAATGCATCTTGGATTCCAGCCTTATTTATTGTGTGGATTTTCAGAGTATATTTTCTCCTCCAAACAGAAAATTGTGAAGGCATAGATACCATTAATTTATTACACTTTTATTCTCTTCTTCCAATGAGCTAAGGATAACGTGTGACATACATAGCCCCCCAGCCCAGTTTTTACCAAGGTCATTAAAGACCATGGCAGGATATAGACAAGTGTTTCAACAGGCATTTTGAAAAGGTATATATGTGTACGGAAGGCTCGGAGATGTTTTATATTATTTACCCTCTCTGTGGTGACTCCTGTTTTAAGGTTTGTTTATGAAGGAGGTCTACAAGGGTTATCTCACCATGTGATCCATTTAATTGCAGGGGATGTTTGATTTACTGTCTAGGCTTAGGTGCAGATGGTTCTATTTGTCTTTTATCGATAAGGGTTCTCCAGTGATAACAGGTGCTCTCTAAAAAGCAGGCCTGTTGGTACATTCCCCACCCCCACCCCTTTCTGCAATATTTGTTTAGGGCAACAGAGCATTGCTGAATTCTCCCTATACAATGACTGTTCAGGATCCCTGCCCAGTAGAGGAGGGGACAGATGGTAAAACAGGCCCAGGGGTTCCAGTTTACAAGGGCTTCCTCAAATAGCACACGAAGAATGATACGGTAATAAAAAGCCAGCCACCTTGTGCATTTGTCCTTCTTTGTAACTACCAATTAGCTGCAGTTTTATTGTCGCTGTCCATGGCTTACATGCTACAGGAGCAACACCAATTTCTTTGTTATTGCTCTTGTAATGTTAGTAAAACTATTCCAGTGATTTGAGAACAAATCAGTAAATACTTCCCTGGGTCAAAAATTATTTCCCCCCTTCTCTTAATAGTGCCACGTTCTCATTCATTCTCTTCTTAATAAGAAACACACATGAGTGGTCTACAGTTCAGGTTAATTTACAGTCATGTACCAGTTTCCAGGGACGCGGGTGGCACTGTGGTCTAAACCAGTGAGCCTAGGACTTGCCAATCAGAAGGTCAGTGGTTTGAATCCCGCAACAGGGTGAGCTCCCGTTGCTTGGTCCCTGCTCCTGCCAATCTAGCAGTTTGAAAGCATGTCAAAGTGCAAGTAGATAAATAGGTACCGCTCCAGCGAGAAGGTAAACAGTGTTTCTGGGCGCTGCTCTGGTTCGCCAGAAGCGGCTTAGTTATGCTGGCCACATGACCCGGAAGTTGTGCGCCGGCTCCCTCGGCCAATAAAGCGTGATGAGTGCTGCAACCCCAGAGTCGGCCACGACTGGACCTAATGGTCAGGAGTCCCTTTACCTTTACCAGTTTCAAGCAGACAGCGATATGGAAACTTTTCATTTTCCATATGATTGTCTATCTTATTATTGTGAATATTGTTTCGGATCTGAAGCTAGGGTGGCCAGGGACAAAACTGAACAGGGCTCCTACAACCTTTAATAGTTATGTAGAAGAGAGGATTTCAGCAAATGTACTGGCATGACAGGCTACACCTGTTGAGATTCCTTCTTCTGCACAGATACTAAAGGTGCAGGAGCCCTGTCCTCTTTTGCACCTGGCTTCTCTACCTGAAGTCCAAAGAAGCTTCCATGAGAGGCAGTGATGGCCACCGATGTAGATGGCTTTAAATCCATGGAGGATAAGGCCAGCAATAGATGGGCGCATTCTACTTCCGCTGGCCAGACACAGTATGCTTCTGAATACCAGTTGCTGGAAAACACCTGAGGGAAGAGTGCTCTTGTGTGCTTCTGACAGGCATCTGGTTGGCCACCATGAGAACAGGATGCTGGACTTTGATGGGCCACAGGTCTGGGCCAGCAGGCTGCTTTTTGGGCAGACTAAGGTCCCTCATTTTGTATGTCACACTGGAGCCTACTATATGGCTCTGAATAGGCAAGCAGTGGCTATATCAACTAAACCAGGGGTCAGCAAACTTTTTCAGCAGGGGGCCGGTCCACTGTCCCTTAGACCTTGTGGTGGGCTGGACTATATTTTGGAAGGGGGAAAAATGAACGGATTCCTATGCCCCACAAATAACCCAGAGATGCATTTTAAATAAAAGCACACATTCTACCCATGTAAAAACGCGCTGATTCCTGGACCGTCCGTGGGCCAGATTGAGAAGGCGATTGGGCCAGATCCAGCCCCCGGGCCTTAGTTTGCCTACCCATGAACTAAACTGAGGCTATGCAGAGTCTTCTCCCCACCCCAGCACTTTTCTCATCTATTGCCATCATGGCAACATGACTTCAAACTCGTTCATGGCTCTTGGTTCTTTAACTGTAATAATGGAGTAGGGGTTTTTTTTTGGGGGGGGGGTAATAGCACTATTAAGCCGAGACTCTGAAATTACTTGTGCACCACTGATTGCAGTTCATCACTAGGGCCAACCCAACACATTTTGTTGCCTGTATCTGCTTTGCACCAATGAGACAGGACAGTACTTGCTCTGCAACTCTGGGGGGAAAAATTGCCCACACAAAACCTACATAAATCACCTTGACAATTTTCTGAAAGGCAATTGTTGTTGCAATCCCCCCCCCCCCCATGAATTCATTGAACACATGTGGCCATTTGTCTAAGCAGTTCTAATATTAGTTCTATATCTCAAATCATCATACTGACGATTTACTCAAAGCGACAGTCAGTGGATATTTGTCAGGGTAACATTCTTTGATGTTCCCTATCAATGAAAGTAGCTTTGTCTGATGAGGCTGAAAAGCAATCTTACAGTTTGTCTGGAACATGATGAGGTTTTTAAAATATATATACCGTATATATATATATATATTTAAAAGCACCACTTCAAATCTGGAATTCAATTATTTATAAAATAATGTGTTGTTCACACTTTGGAACTAGAGTAAGCCTGTTAATGAAGAAAAGTGTGAGGGTGGGTGTCAGTCATCCATATGGGTTTTGGACTAGTAATTGATTGCTCAGGCCAAACTAGATACAATGGTGTGATGATGGACCTACTGGTATTTTGTTTAAACTTGGATCTGCCACAGTCATGCATATACCTTGTGTGTGTATATATATGCTGACTTCAACAACATAAGGAGTGAGTAAATGAAGTGTGTAAAATTTTCCCCACATTCATGGTTTACGCTCCCACATTCTCCCCGCCCCAACCCCTCCACCATTTGGTTTTCTTCAGCTGAGCTCCAAAACTAGAAGGAAACTGTGCTGGAAGAAAAGCATGGCCCATTCTTCTCATTTCCAATGTCTTCTGCCTGTATTCCTGCTGTTGCTTGTCCTTTATTCTGAGAAAGTGATGAAATCTTATTTGTTCACTAATGGCTGGACCCTTGTGGGGCTTCCTTCCTCTTAATCAGCAACAGGCTGTTTCTTTGGGGAATGTGGTAATATTTGCATCAGTCATATGCTCCGGGGACAGGGATGTTGCTATACAGAAACTTTCAAGTTATTAGATAAGTTTAGCTGCTGAGTATAACTACCTGTTTGAGGGTTTATTTAATATTCATTTTGTAGGAAGGAAAGACACAGGGGTATAAAGTCCAGTGTTGGAAACATGATTGATATTCAGTACAGGGAGTTTTCAAGTTTACATCTTGCTTCCAGTGTCATCCCCACCCTGTTGTTTTTTCCTTCAACCAAGATTAGACTCCTGTAAAGTGAGTGTGTTGCTTTTTCTGCAAAGGTGACAGAAAGGAGACTCTGGAGAGCAGGGCAACAGAGGAACTGCTCTTCATTTGTGCTGCTCTGTGCTACAGTTCCATTTTGCCTGCCATTTAACTGTTTAACATGAGCTCAACTGAGGAGCAAATGTAGCATGTACATGAGATGAGTTTTCTTTGCTGTATTTTAATATATTTCTATCTAAGCCTTGATATTAGGAACATGTTCCAATTGTTTTGCTAAAAGACACTGCTTAATGATACCAAATAGGCCATCTTGAAAGGGTCTGGAGATATCATGAGGTGAGCAGTCTCGTGGCTAAATATACTGGAGGTGGTTGGGCAACAGTTCCCATTTCCCATGTCTCTTCCCCAATACGTATTGGGGCACAATGCTGCTGCTTTCCCCCTTCATTCTTCCTCTTCCTCCCCACTTTCTTGATTCCTAACTGGGGCTTAAGGTCCAAGGTTGGTATGGAATTATTCTGGACAGCAAGGAAATGATAGATTAAAGCACATTGATCCATCAGCAATCAACTTTGTACTCTGTTACAACATCATATGAACCAGAAGCATAGAATCGTAGAGCTGGAAGGGACCCTGAGGATCATCTAGTCCAACCCCCTGCAATGCAGCTGTCCCATATGGGGATCAGACCTGCAGCCTTGGTGTTATCAGCACCACGCTCTAACCAATTGAGCTATCCAGTTGCCAGCTGTAGCAATTGAGCATCCACTTTACACCATTCCCAATGAAATGAACTCATGAAAGTTAAGGTCTGTTAGCTGTAGTTGTGTGTGGAGAGAGGAGAGCTTGGGGAGGAGGAGGAGGAGGAGGAGGAGGAGGAGGAGGAGGAGGAAGGAAAGTGGTTATCAGTTATTCATTCCGGTTTGTCTGTAGTTTGTTTCATTGTACAAATGTTACTCCACACTCTCCAGTGCATTTTCCCATTACTTTTTGAGAAGTCCGTTTTGCGGGATGGGGTGGGAGAGAAGACAACAGGTTTGTTGCAGAAGTGCTCAATCAACTTTAATTGTGCAAACCCTGAATTTGCCAGAAGGTGATTGAATCCCACCCCAAAGCTGTGACATTCTGGAAGTGCCTGTGTTTTATGTATTAACTATGAAGAAGTATATGTTACTTCCAATGAGCACCAGAAACGCAGAATGAGGTTTGCTGAATCATTAAGATGGTGCATTGTTGTTCTTTTGCTTTATATTTTCACACTAGCCCTGAAGAAGCCCTGGGGCAGCATTGCTGCCACATTTTATTTTATTTTTTGGCTTCAGATTGGGAGCATCTTTCATTTTTTGGGGTCAAGGTAGCTTTTGTAAAAAGGCACTGGATTAAAACAATGTCAAACCCTCATTTGGCCTATTCTGCCTAATATTTGTGCCGAGTTTTACTTTCTCTGAGGTCTGCTCTCTAGTTTTTCTTTCCCGCAACAGTCCTACTACAATGTGGAGACCTGCCAGGATAAGGCTCACCTCTCACTAAGATGTACTTTGCTGAATCCAATCACTCAGGTATGATGAGCCAGGCTTCCTGAGCATCAGAAAAGAGGCTTGAAAACAATGAAAATAAAGACAGATGGATATCTTTCAAGTTTATTAATATAAACATTCAGATTTAAATGTGACCACATTTTAAATGGAAACTAAAAGAAATGAAGCCTTAAAAACAACAACCCATAAATCATGAGATGGGGTTATTAGTGCGCCAAGGATCACCTAGTTTGTGGAAGTGACATGTGCTTGTAATGGCGGAGGAGGAATTCCAGGTGGATGGTGCCTGTTATTTTATCACCCCACATTTATGTAAACAAAGGGATGAAGCAGGCAAACTTAGTCAAGTGAATCTCTTCTTAATTACAGTTTGCCCACCTCTTCTTGCAGCAGTATTCCAGGAACTTCCAGCTCAGTTTTATAAATGGCTCATGTATCTGCAATGGCAGCAGAATTTTTGTCCTAATTTGCTCCCACATGAATAAACTGAAATGGACATCTCATCAGCACAAAGGATACACCGTTTTGCATCTAGATTCTGCTCCCAAGAACAATTGTGCTGAGGTAGGGAAGAAAAAAGAGAGAGAGAGCTAAAATCCCCAAGAAAAAGAAAACCGATGATACAGCAGCCTGAACGCAGTTGCTATTCAAAGATGCTTCCCCCATGTGCTGCACTTGCACACAATGCCAAAGTCACAGCTGATGCGTGTTCTGTTTTATTTCTTTCGTGAATCGCACCCCAAGGTGATTTAACAATGAAAACATCAACAATAAAAATGTATATCGAAACAATTTCAAGTCCAGTACAGATGCAGACTTGGATAAAAAAAATCTTCACTATAAATGGCTGGCTGAAAATGGAAGGTCTTCAGTAGGGGACAAAAAGATAAGAGGCATGTTGTCTTGATTGTATATTTTACTTCGTTTTTTAACATGCTGCAGGCCACTTTGAAACTTTTGCATTAGCAGTGTATAAATGCCCATAAATAATAAAGAAGAAGACCATCTACAATGCTGTTTGCCTCTCTGGTCCCACTGTAGTAGAAATCTATCACTTTCTTCATACAAAGCCTGACTTCTACCTGTACATATTCTTACTTTCCATTGCCATAGCAAAGCAATATAAGGCACACTTATACCACTCCCGTGGGTAGCCAGAAATTGCTCTATGTCAGGACCTCACACCTAGAACAGTATCCACCTCTCCGGTACATATGCTAAAATTTGACAGCTGGGGTTGTTAAACAATATGATGGTGAGCCCGTGCCTGGCAGGAAAAAATTTATTGCTGAAAACCATCGCAAGCCAAACAGTTAACTGAATGTACATTCTCGGAGAAAAAAACTGGGTGGTCCTGCTATATTTCTCCTAAGTCGCCCAAGAGCACTCAACTAGCAGGATTGTAGGGAAGGTGAGGTCAGTTTATTTTGAGAGAACCTATTTGAAAACTAATTTGTCAAATCCTGGCAGAGTGATTTAATGGTGAAACAAGAATAGCCCGCTAATGGTAAGTTTTAAAACATTTTCTAAATGCAATCGAAATTCACATATGTGAAGTTCTGGGCTGATAGGCCCTGTCAAGGGGAGATGAAATCTGCCAGGCCTTGCAAACTATGGCCCTGGGTTGCCAGGCAGGTTAATGGTTGTTGCCTGGTGCTTTGATTGGATAACCGGGTTGCTGGGGCAAATTGTATGTTGCAAATTGGGTGGGTGGGACTATAGTCTTTAAATATTGGGGCACTCTGGTTTTCCTTTCTCTTTTGCAGAGTGCATCGGATCACCCGCCCGCCCGCCCGCCCTCTTTTCCGGTTGACCTTGCTTTGCCTGTCATGGGGTCGCCTGCCTTGGTGCAGGGGCCTAGTAGGAATTTTGCCATTTGGCTGATTGGCTGTGCCATTTGGTTTTTGCCTACTACTTAGCAATTCGTCACAACTTGTAAGGTTGCGGTTAGGCATTGGTTATAAAAAGGTGGTGGAGGGGTCAGGATAGGCTGTGCCTATTGCGCTGAAGGGAATTCCGTTAAAGGAATCCTAGGGCTTGCCACGATTTCATCCAATCCCTGTCATGGGACCAGGGCCGGCAAGCCTTCGGGGAGCTGCTGGGGTGAGTGGTGTGGGTCCGACACTTAGCTCAAATGGTCCCCAACTTTGACTTTCCCTTCTACTGGCTTCCGATCGGACCTCGGTATGTCAGTTCTGTCCCAGGTGGGGGGACAGATAGTCATAACCAATGTCTAAACAACCACTCACTGATTTTGTATTTTAATAAAGTTGTGGCCAAAATAGTGCCCAACAACCAAAACTAAAATTACGTGTGATGTGTGAAATTATTTGAGGGGTGGCCTGGGGACCTACACACGCAAAGTCTGAGGGACAGTGGACTGACCCTCTGCTGAAAAAGTTTGCTGGCCCCTCTACATCATAACAATGCAATAAAATAAGAGAAGATAAAAATGCAGCAATTAAAACACCATTATAAACTTTTTTCAGAACAGTTTTTCATCACTCAGTTATCCAGGTCCTGGAATTTAACTTTAGATCTAGGGCAGAGATCAGAAACCTATGGCTCTGCAGATGTAGTTGGAGAACACCTTCCATTGTGCCATGCTCCCTGCTGGTAATGGAAGTTGGAATTTAACCCCAGTGGTGGTTGTTTCATTGGGGCATATGGGGCACAGCCCCACCAACTTTAACCAGCCCCAACTCCTGCCATCTGACAACCAGTCCATTGCCTGTTCGCTTCCTCTGTCTTAGTCTGCATACACACTATACCTGTAAAGCACATTCAAAGCACGGTCTTTCCCTCAAACAATTCTGGGCCCTGTAGTTCATCCCTCACAAAGTTATAATTCCCAGCAGCCCTTAACAAAATGCAGTGCCCAGAATTCATTGAATGAGCTTTAAAGGTGCACACAGCTTCAGGTTTGTAGGAATCAGCACAGAGGAGGATGGGGACAAAACTACCAATGGTTGGCTCCGTCTGCCATTGGTTCTGGCACCTCCTGTTGTCGGGCTCCCTGCCTTCTGCCCTACCAGTCCCAATGGGCACCATCAGAAGTTCATCATCATCTCTTTTTTAATATTTAGGCCCAAGATCCCTCCTTTTGGGTTGAGATAGTCATACAAACTGCCTCGTAAAGGTAAAGGGACACCTGACCATTAGGTCCAGTCGTGAGCGACTCTGGGGTTGCGGCGCTCATCTCGCTTTATTGGCCGAGGGAGCCGGTCATGTGGCCAGCATGACTAAGCCGCTTCTGGTGAACCAGAGCAGCGCACGGAAACGCCGTTTACCTTCCCGCCGGAGCGGTACCTATTTATCTACTTGCACGCTGACGTGCTTTCGAACTGCTAGGTTGGCAGGAGCAGGGACCGAGCAACGGGAGCTCACCCCATCGTGGGGATTCATTGTAATGGCCTTGGAGTTGCTGAGCTCAGTGTCTTACTTGAATGCAAGTTAAATAGAAACTCTGAGAGAGGTGAGCAAACTGAAGTCTGGGTGATGGTTACCTTGAAGGGACTCTGGTTTGAGATTTGCCTGGCTAAAGCAATTTTTCCTGCTTACCTTAAGACTCCCTGCATGGTCAGCAGCCACAATGGTGGATGGTCTTGGTGGTTAAGGCATATCCCAGACTTCTCCACAATATTCTGTTGCAAGAAATGTAACTTACTTGTTAATATAATTGCCTTCCAAGCTTGCCTTATCTACCTTGGATATTTATAAAAAAATAACCAATCTAAAGCACTTTTTTTTTTTGTTTGAAAGCTTTTCTTACCCACCCCAAATAGTGAGAAAGAAAGAAAGAAAGAAAGAAAGAAAGAAAGAAAGAACAGGCTTATTATTTCATAGGACATTCTGACTGTGATGTCTGTGCATGTCTCACAGAAGGTCCTCAGATGGATGATCCATGATATCTCTGAGCTCTCACAAATGCACGTGTATGGCTCAGACTTGCCTTTTTAACTGTGGAGAGGCAGGAATTACACTTGTGGCATGGGTGGAAGAGAGAAGAAAGCACAATCTCACCCTCTGTACCAGCAGGGCACTGCTGTCTACCTCCCAAATTAAATCAGAGTAATATATGGCTAAAGTAGGACACCCACAGATAGCACCTGTTGCTTCGCCACAAACAAACAAGTCTGTTATTCCCCAGCATTACGGTGCTGGCTGGAAGCCTTCAATTCCACCACCCCTCCCCGCACCGCATCAGACTGTCACGTGGAGAGAGAAGAGTTTGGGCTTTGGGCATAGATAGGAGGGTGGCTGGCAGATGAAGAGCTGTTCTTCAGCCAGGATTCAGGCGACACACGCACTGAGACACTCTACCACCACCACCAGCTACGGCTGTCGCCGTAAAGCTAACACATCAGAGGCCCATTCTGCCTTCTTCAGAAACACAAAAGCTTCCACTGAAAACCAATGTACCAGTGTAGTTGGCAACATTAACCCAGGGCCAGTTACTTAGCAGCAATTGTAAAAACACAACATCTAGACAAGAGCATTATCAGACACAACTTCAATCAGACTTCTCAACTTTGCACACAAAGGCACAGATTCAGACAGAAAAATGTTTGGAAAACCACGACTTGTAAGTCTTAGGATTTTAAGACGGTAAAAGGTAAAATATTCATAACCTGAAATATGCCTGCACAAAAAGGCATATGAAATGCTGCAGTGTTTTACACTTTAGGAATATTCTGGGGGAAATGCATGCAGGATTTGCCTTTCGGATGTTCTATGGATTATGATTTTCTGCATGCTGCAAAGGACAGGGAAGTTGCCTTAATTAATTTATGACTCCTTCCTAAAATGTTGGTTATAAGCAACTGGTAAAGGAATAGAGGATACCTTTCACTGTAGGTCAGCATTTATTCTACAAGCCAGGTCAGTGACAGCTTAAAGCTGGTCTTGGTTGTTGACCCACATGATACCATCTATTGGCCTCCGTCTATTTCATAATAAATAGAGAACACTTTTCACAGCAACTAACGTTGCAGTTCACAATCAACACATTTCTTGTCAATCAGCACAAGATGAGCAGGGTAGAAATAATAATAATAATAATAATAATAATAATAATAATAATAATAATAATTAATTATTTGTCATATCCATCAGCACAGTGATAAGAAGTCCTATTCATACTAAATGGGGATAGCATGTGTCAGGGAACTGCCATCGGAAGGACAGGAGGTGCAGAGGCTCAATGAGGTTGAAAGAGGTGTTGCAGCTGAAGAGGGAACCAGTAGGGGGTGAGCAGTAACTCCAAGGGAAAGTGAGTCGGAGGGATGGCTCAGAGACGGTTCCAGCGAAAACAGTGGAGAGGTCTCAGGACCTCCTATAGGGACACCCACTCCTCGCCGGAAACTGTCACGCAGGGAGGCCAGGAGACGTGTTTCCGTTAAGGAGCTTTTATGTTGGAAGCATTTCCGAAAACAACCACTTTCGGATTCTGCCAGCGATTGACGCAGCCATGCAGGAGGGGCTCCGTCACAGGCAGAGGTTTGAAAACCTGGTCAAACTCTGAGGGATCTGGATTTTACACACAAGCAGCTTATCATCCCATCACAGCAATCCGAAAGTCTTCGAAAGCCAGCTTGTGCAGGCAAAGGCATCATGAGTGAACCAGCCGGAACCGGAGGAGCAGGAGCAGCTGGAGGAGGTCCAAGCCTGGAAGAAAGGTACAGGGCGTTGGAGCTCCAGCTTGCCATGCAAACGGCGAGGCTTGAGGAGAGGAGGGCTCAGGATGCAGAAAAGGGAAAGGAGAAAACCACCTCGCTCGCCAGAAAGGTACCGGGGTTGGTGCAGAAATTTGGGGGGGACCCCAGAAGTTATCATGCCTTTAGAACTGAAATGCAGTACGCTCTCAACCTGCAGTATGATGACTTCCCTGACGAGGAGTCGCGAGTGGCTTTTGTTATTGGCCATCTCGAATCGGGGGCGAAGGACTGGGTTAGACCCTTGATGGCAGTGAATAATGAGATCCTAAAGGACACAAGGAAGTTTTTTCGTGCCATGGATCTGATGTTTTCCAGCGACATTGAGCAGGGAGTGGTACGAAGACAGTTAATGGCTTGCAAACAGGGGAGCCGATCTGTTCGAGAGTACTGGACTGAATTTACTATGTTGATTCATAAATTGGGGTGGGACCTATCGGCGGAACCCATTCAAATGCTTTTCGAAGAGGGGCTTTCTTCGGCCGTGAAAGATGAACTGTCCTGGGGGCCCAGGGCGAAGTCTATGGATCAGCTGACCAAATCCGCGCTGGCCATAGGAGCGCGCCAGGAAGCGAGGGCTTTGGAAAGGCGGGAAGGGAAAGGAGAACGTTGGAGGGAGCTTCGCATTCCGGACATTCCAGAGCCACCTTTCCCGCCGGCAGAGCCGATGGAAGTTGGAACAGCGCGGGCGCGCGCAGTTTCAAATCCCAGTGATGGGCGGAAGAAGGAGGGAAAGAGCGCCAAGAAATGTTATCTCTGCCAACAGCCAGGGCACTTTGCCAGAGTCTGCCCACAGAGAAAGGAGTGGCAAGGGATGGCAGGGGCTGTTGGGGGAAAAGAGGAGGAGAGCAAGGAGCAAGTAAAAGCCAACGCCTGGCTGCCACCGTCGGGGCACAGCAGCCAGGCCAAAGAGCAGTGAAAGTGCCCACGCCAGAACCACCCAGACCCGCTTTAGTGATAGAGGTGTCTCTAGAGTTGCCAAACGGGCACCCGCTACAGATCAAGGCGCTTTTGGATTCAGGCAGCTCCTGTAATTTTATGAGTAAGGAGTTTGCAGCTGAGCATCAGATACAGACTATCCCTTTAAGTAACCCCTTGCAGGTGACCACGATTGATGGCAGAGAACTGCTGGGAGGAGAAGTTAGCCAACAGACTGTCCCGATGATAATGAGGGTGGCAAGGCACACTGAACAGATAGCGTTTAATGTGGCCACCTTGGGAGGAGCTCCCATCATTTTGGGGATGAGCTGGCTGGCACTACACGATCCACTAGTGGGTTGGCATCAGAGGGTGGTCTCCTTTGGGTCAGCGCATTGCCTAGAACACTGCAAGCAGGGGAAGGTTCCGGGAGGAGCCAGAGTCGCCCTAGCCGGAATGGAAGTAATGGATAAAGGGAAGGTGCCCCCGCAATACGCAGATCTCAGCGACGTGTTCAGCGAGAAGGAAGCTGACCAACTACCCCCGCATAGACCCTTTGACTGTCAAATCAATTTACTCCCTGGGGCACAGCTTCCTGTAGGCAAGTTGTACGCCATGTCAGACAGAGAAATGCAGGAGCTAAGGGAGTTCATTGACAAGAACCTGAAGAGAGGTTTCATCAGAGAGTCCAGAGCGGTGGGAGGTAGCCCAGTGTTTTTTGTGGATAAAAAAACACGGATAAGCCGAGACTGGTGTGTGACTTCAGGGGGTTAAACGCAGTGTCAGAACCTTTGGCCTTTCCAATGCCCAGGATTGATGACATTTTGACCAGGGTACGGAAGGGAAAGATTTTTACAAAGCTGGACCTAAGGGGGGCGTACAATCTGATACGTATAAGGAAAGGGGATGAATGGAAAACCACCATGTTCACCCCTTTAGGGGCATTTGAATATTTAGTTATGCCATTTGGATTACAAGCAGGGTCGGCGTGCTTCCAAGCTTTTATGAACCACGTACTGGGGCCTTTGCTGTACAAGAATTGTGTGGCCTTCCTAGATGACGTGTTGGTGTACTCTGAGAATGAGGAGCAGCATGTAAGAGACGTCAGAGAAGTGTTGAGCAGGCTGCAGGCCAACCGGCTGTGGGTGAAGCTGGAGAAGTGTCAGTTTCATACCAAGGAGGTGGAGTTTCTGGGGTACCGCCTGTCCGACAAGGGATTGGCCATGGACCCCGGCAAGGTCCAGGCAGTACTGGAATGGAAAACACCCAAAACAAAGAAGGATGTGCAGAGGTTCCTAGGGTTTGGGAACTTTTATCGTAAGTTCATTCGAAACTTTGCCCACCTGACGGCGCCCATTACGGACTGTCTCAGCAGTAAAAAGAAATTCGTTTGGACTGAGGAGGCGGAGCGAGCCTTTGAGGAACTGAAAAGGGCCTTCGCCTCGGAGGAGCAACTTCTGCATGTGGACTTACAAAAAAAGATGAGGGTCGAAACAGACGCATCAGACCGAGCCATAGGGGCGGTGCTTCTTCTGCAGCCAGGGAAGGAGGAGTCAGAGTGGAGACCGTGTGCCTTTTTTTCGCGGAAACTGAACAAATCCGAGAGGAATTACACGGTGTATGACCAAGAACCTCTGGCTATTCATGAGGCCTTCCGGAAATGGAGGCACCTGCTAATTGGCGCACAACATAAGGTGCAAGTGTGCACTGACCACAAGAATCTAGAGTATTGGAGAACGGCACGAGTGCTCAACCAACGGCAGTTGAGATGGGCTCAGGAGTTCTCCAAATTTAACTTTGAGATTTGTTACGTGCCAGGCCCAGAGAACGTTAGGGCGGACGCTCTCTCACGGAAACCTGAATATTTGGAGGGGGAGGAAGCACCCGAAGAAAGACATGTCATTCCAGAGGACCGCTGGGTGTGTGGGGCGGCATTGGTGGGGCAAAGAGAACTGGTAGAGGGAACGGAGAATGATGAATACGCCCAGGACAAACTCAGGGGTCTCAGGAGGGAGGGAGACAAACCCGGAGGTTTTGAGGAGAAAAATGGGGCGTTGTATTACAAGGGAGCGTTATATATACCTGAAGGAGATTTGAGAGAGAAGGTACTCAAGCAGCTGCACGATAGCCCCACAGCAGGGCATTTTGGGCAACACAAAACCATGTGGCTGGTTACCAGGGAATTTTGGTGGCCCAAGGTCAGGGAAGATGTGCGGGAGTATGTGAGAGGGTGTGACCAATGCCAGCGAGCCAAAGGGGAGAGGCGGGCGCCGGCAGGGTTATTAGAACCGCTACCCACACCTGAAAGACCATGGGAAGCAGTGGCAATAGATTTTATGACTGATCTGCCAAAGTCCAGAGGGAAAACAGCCATCATGGTTGTGGTAGACCTGTTAACCAAAATGGCCCACTTTATAGCCTGCTCACATGCTGTCACAGCGGAAGAAACAGCGAAGTTGTTTGTAGAACACATCTTTAGGTTGCACGGGGCTCCATTGAGGGTGGTCTCAGACCGCGGCAAACAATTTACTTCCAGGTTCTGGAGAAAGCTCATGAGCTTGCTGCACGTGGAAGTCAATTTTTCCACTGCCCGGCACCCTGAAACTAACGGGCAGGCGGAGAGAGCAAATGGCATACTCCAACAATATCTGAGGTGTTATGTCAATGACAGAGAGAATGACTGGGCCGAAAAGTTGGCGCTGGCAGAGTTTGCCTACAATAATGCAGAGAATGTGTCCACAGGGATGAGCCCCTTTTTGGCTAATTACGGGTGTCATCCCAGGGCATTCCCAGGGGATGGAGGGGAGAGATGGAGCGTCCCAGCGGCCGAACATTTTGTAGAAGAGATGGAAGCGATCCATCATCAGCTCCAGCTCAACTTAGAAAGGGCCAAGGCACAATATAAGGAGCAGGCAGACAAGAACAGAAGGGAAGGTGAGGCCATAAGGGTGGGGGATCAGGTGTGGCTGTCCACCCAAGGGTTGCCGTTCAAAGGGGGGTGTAAGAAGTTGAGACCCAGAAGATTGGGACCCTTTGAGGTCATTCAGCAGGTCAACCCAGTGGCTTTCAAACTCCGGTTACCCAACCACATGAAATTGCACCCAGTGTTCCACAGGTCGTTACTGTCACCATACAGGGGGGGACGTGAAGGGGAGCACACCAGGGGACCAGCCTTGGAAGAGAGGGAACGCAGCAACCATGTAGCGGAAATCCTCGATTCCAGGTGGAAGGGAAATCAGGTAGAGTATTTGGTGGCGTGGGAAGGGGAACCGGAGTCAGAAAACACCTGGGTGACTGCAGGGGAGGTCAATGACGAGGTTTTAACAGAAACGTTCCACCAAAGATTCCCGAGAAAACCACAGCCGGTAGAAAGGTTTAGGAGGGAATACTTCGGCACCACCGACGAGGAAGAGGAAATGGAGGGATTCGCGGAGTCGGATTTGGAAGAGGGAATGGACTCTGATGACGAGGAATACCAAGAGACGAGGAACAGCAGCAAGTGGAGGGAAGTGTTCGAAACTACGGACGATGAGGAAGGTTCTTTCAGGGGTTTTACCTCCTCCCAGCCAGAAGGGGAGGGGACGGGAGGGGGTGAAGGGGGCCCTGGAGGGGAGGTGGATGTCAGGGAACTGCCATCGGAAGGACAGGAGGTGCAGAGGCTCAATGAGGTTGAAAGAGGTGTTGCAGCTGAAGAGGGAACCAGTAGGGGGCGAGCAGTAACTCCAAGGGAAAGTGAGTCGGAGGGATGGCTCAGAGACGGTTCCAGCGAAAACAGTGGAGAGGTCTCAGGACCTCCTATAGGGACACCCACTCCTCGCCGGAAACTGTCACACAGGGAGGCCAGGAGACGTGTTTCCGTTAAGGAGCTTTTATGTTGGAAGCGTTTCCGAAAACAACCACTTTCGGATTCTGCCAGCGATTGACGCAGCCATGCAGGAGGGGCTCCGTCACAGGCAGAGGTTTGAAAACCTGGTCAAACTCTGAGGGATCTGGATTTTACACACAAGCAGCTTATCATCCCATCACAGCATGTATTGCTAATGTGCTTCTCCCAAGCATACATACAAATAGTAGGAAATTATTCACAGAAGAATTTATGGCAAAATAAACTCATTTCGAAGTGTACTCTCTCTCTCTTTGGTAAATTCTACAGTTACCATAAATGTGACTTTGTATCTGTGACTAATCTGTCAAAAAAAACTAGCTTTAACTAGTCCCCCCATCACAACCCCATTACTTCAGACTATAGAATTTATCACTCCATATACAGTTTCATATATTTTCAGGTTTCCATCACGTTACTAGAAAACAGAAGACTGCAATATGATCTTCGACTCCCCCCACCCTCTGCTAATTTTACGAGCGCATTTGATTAATGTTCCATGCTTGTGTTGAGCACTTTGGCTACCAGGGATGCCTTTCTTGCATTCATGCAGTCTCTCCTTCTCATCTCCTTACATCATCTCCACAATCTCAGCCTGCGTTCCAGAAAGATGAGCAGGAAGATACAGTGGGGCTTTGCACTTTCTCTTTTTAATCATTAGCTCTCCTGTTTCACATCAGAAGCTGTTTCTCAAACTGTGTGCGCGCGGGCATGCACTTATTTATGAAACTGCTCCTACCTAACGTGGCATGAAAAGATCTCTCGACTGAAACAGAAAGCCAAATCCTGGACTGGTCCTGCTCAAATGTGTGACAATGCTCTGAATGTGCCTTAGTTCTAACCCCCTGATAGGTGAGATCAGTTCTGACAATGCTGGTGACCAATTTGGGGGCCAGGGTTGAATCCCAACCCACTTTTTCTTGTGGCTTGGATTTGGTTCCCTCCCAAAACAAATAATCAGCTCTGTCAAAGCTGACAGCATTGACCTTCGATTGTAAAAGCTTCTACTTACAATGTTCTATGTACAGCTACTGTTGTGGGCACTTGATAAATGTTACATCTCATTAATCTGAGATTCATGCATCTCACACAGGTTCACACTGCACATTGTAGGGAGATAGTAGTAGTAGTAGTAGTACCTTGCCCATCTAACTCTAGGCAGCTTCCAACATACATAACAACATAATAAAACATTACACATTAAAAGACTTCCCTGTCTTCAGATGTCTCCTAAATGTTGTATAGTTACTTATCTCCTTGACATCTGATGAGAGGGCATTCTACAGGGTGGGTGCCACTACTGAGAAGGCCCTACCAAGATGATGTATGGGTGACAGCAGTGTTACTTTGTTAGCATTTTACTGCCCCTTGCAAATTGCACTGAGTCATCGCATCACAGAGTTTTCCAGCTACCTGTTACTGGGAAGATGCAGAGTGGGGTAAGGAGATATGGGCCGGTGACACACGTACATCTCCCTGTAACATGTTGTTTCAATCACATAAACCTATGGAAGCAATGGGCAGATAAGCAATTCAGGATAAGATGCAGGTGGCTATGGTACACAGGAGCACATTAACAGAACATTTTTTGTCACAGGTTCAGTGTTGCATTTCCTCCCATATAGGTGATATAGGTAAAGTGATGGGAGGAGAGCCTGGAAAAGTGTCTACTGGCTTCTTTACAGTTATGCCACTGATAAAAGCAGAAGCTTGACGGGTGTTTCTGGGGTTGGCAGTCCAACACTGCAAATGAATAATTCTTAGAATCTCCGCTCATCGGTAACAGCCAGACAGAGAGATTTGTAGTAACGTAAGAAGAGCTCTGGTGGATCAGGCCAAATGCCTATCTAGTCCAGTATCCTGTTCTGGCAGTGTCCGTCCAGATACCTATGGGAAGCCTGAAAGCAGGGCATGGGTGCAAGAGCACTCTCCCCATTTGTGAATCCTAACAACTGGCAGTCAGAGCAACACTGCTTCTCGCACCCTTTGCATTTTAGGTCATTTCCCCATTCCCAGGGCTTTTGGGCGTTTTAAGTGGTGCCGGATTTAATCAGCAGCAATGCTTTGGCACCACCACTGAACTAATTGGTATGTTTCCCAATAGAACAGATCAGGGGGAGAGGGGAGATAGACTCTCCCTTAAACTGACGAAAGTTGATAATAATGAACATCTCAGACAAGGCGGCAGAGTGATTCTTGGCGGAGAAATAATGGATCTAAGTACAATATTAATTTGTGAAAGTTTTCTTCGTAGACACAGTTTCGCTCCTCCTGTCTTCATCTTAATTGGCCTTTACAGACTAAATTGGTTGGGGAAGGTTCTTGTCTCCTCAAGTCCACCTCTAACAGGGGACTGCAGTAATCTAATTTACTGCTTCCTCCATTTTCAAATGAGGTTGTTACTATTAATGGGTTTTTGTTATTAGTGGACAGCACTTTCATAAGCCGACCTAAGTACAAATTTGACGTTAAAATTATTATTTTTGCATTTAAAATTATTACCGAGTTTTAAAAATATTTATAATGATTAGATAACAAGGCTGCAACCCCACTCCCACCCGTGAACTCCTCCCCCAATGCCACACTATTGAAAAAGAGGCCCGGATTCAGGCTGTAATTAAAAACAAATAAAAGAAAGGTCTGTATATATGTGCAATGGATTTTATTTTATTTTTAACTTTTTCTGAACAGCTGGATTTCCTCTTCCCTAGTACTATGCTACAAGGTGCTTAAAAATATTTTATTTTATTACTAAACAAAATAAACGAAAGGTAAAGAGCATGAAGAAATTATGGTACAGCAGGCTGAAATCAGCACAAGGTTGTACATTACTATTGAACTTGTTGTTCCAAAACATGACAAAAACCACCAATTCTTCTGTAAACCTGTTAGGCTGGTTTATATGTATTATTTTATCATAAGTTAGCTTAATCATAGTGTCAGGGAACTGCCATCGGAAAGACAGGAGGTGCAAAGGCTCACTGAGGTTGAGAGAGACGTAGCAGCTGAAGAGGGAACCAGTAGGGGGAGATCAGGAACTCCAAGGGAAAGTGAGTCGGAGGGATGGCTCAGAGACGCTTCCAGCGAAAACAGTGGGGAGGTCTCAGGACCTCCTATAGGGACACCCACTCCTCGCCGGAAACTGTCACGCCGAGAGTCCAGGAGACGTGTTTCCGTTAAGGAGCTTTTATGTTGGAAACGATTCCGAAAGCAACCACTTTCGGATTCTGCTAGCGATTGACGCAGCCATGCTGGAGGGGCTCCGTCACAGGCAGAGGTTTGAAAACCTGATCAAACTCTGAGGGACTTGCATTTTACGCACAAGCAGCTCATCATCCCATCACAGCAATCCGAAAGTCCCCGAAAGCCAGCTTGTGCAGGGAGAGGCATCATGAGCGACCCAGCCGGAACCGGAGGAGCAGGAGCAGCTGGAGGGGGTCCAAGCCTGGAAGAAAGGTACAGGGCGTTGGAAATCCAGCTTGCCATGCAAACGGCGAGGCTTGAGGAGAGGAGGGCTCAGGATGCAGAGAAGGGAAAGGAGAAAACCACCCCGCTCGCCAGAAAGGTGCCAGGCAAGCTGTACGCCATGTCAGACAGGGAGATGCAGGAGTTGAGGGAGTTCATTGACAAAAACCTGAAGCGAGGTTTCATCAGAGAGTCCAGAGCGGTGGGGGGCAGCCCAGTGTTTTTTGTGGACAAAAAAAACACAGATAAGCCGAGACTTGTAGTGGACTTTAGGGCCCTGAATGAAGTGTCGGAACCCCTGGCTTTTCCTATGCCCCGAATTGATGACATTTTGACCAGGGTGAGGAAGGGGAAGATTTTTACAAAACTGGACCTGCGGGGGGCGTACAATCTGATACGCATAAGGAAGGGGGATGAATGGAAGACCACCATGTTCACCCCTCTGGGAGCCTTTGAATACCTCGTTATGCCCTTCGGTCTACAAGCGGGCTCGGCGTGCTTTCAAGCTTTTATGAACCACGTCCTGGGACCTTTGCTCTACAAGAATTGTGTGGCCTTTTTAGACGACGTGTTGGTGTATTCGGAGAATGAGGAGCAGCATGTGAGGGACGTTCGAGAAGTGTTGAGCAGACTGCAAGCCAACCAGCTGTGGGTGAAACTGGAGAAGTGCCAGTTTCATACCAAGGAGGTGGAATTCCTGGGGTACCGCTTATCAGACAAGGGATTGGCCATGGATCCCGGCAAGGTCCAAGCGGTACTGGAATGGAAGACACCGAAGACCAAGAAGGATGTGCAAAGATTCCTGGGGTTTGGGAACTTTTATCGGAAGTTCATCAAGAACTTTGCACACTTGACGGCGCCCATCACCGACTGCCTCAGCAGCAAGAAGAAATTTGTTTGGACGGCGGAGGCGGAGCGAGCTTTTGAAGAACTGAAAAGGGCTTTCGCCTCGGAAGAACAACTTCTGCATGTGGACTTACGAAAGCCCATGAGAGTGGAAACCGATGCGTCCGACCGGGCGATCGGGGCGGTACTTCTTCAACCGGGGAGGAATACGTCGGAGTGGAGACCGTGTGCCTTCTTCTCGAGGAAGCTGAATAAATCCGAGAGGAACTACACGGTGTATGACAGGGAACTACTCGCCATTCACGAAGCGTTCCGGAGGTGGAGACATTTATTAATTGGGGCACAACACAAGGTGCAAGTGTGCACCGACCACAAGAATTTAGAGTATTGGAGAACAGCTCGAGTGCTCAACCAACGACAAGTGAGATGGGCACAGGAATTCTCCAAATTCCACTTTGAAATTTGTTATGTGCCAGGCCCAGAAAACGTCAGGGCGGACGCTCTCTCACGCAAACCAGAGTATTTGGAGGGGGAGGGGGCAATCGAAGAGAGACATGTCATCCCTGAAGACCGCTGGGTGTGTGGGGCGGCGCTGGTGGGGCAACGAGAACTGGTAGAGGAAACGGAAAATGATGAATATGCCCAGGATAAGCTCAGAGGTCTCAGGGGGGAGGGCGAGAAACCCGGAGGTTTTGAGGAAAGAAATGGGGCATTGTATTACAAAGGGGCACTGTATATACCAGAAGGTGAATTGAGGGGGAGAGTACTCAAGCAGTTGCACGATAGCCCCACGGCGGGACATTTTGGGCAACACAAGACCATGTGGTTGGTTACCAGGGAATTTTGGTGGCCCAAGGTGAGGGAAGATGTAAAGGAGTATGTAAGAGGGTGTGACCAATGTCAGCGAGCCAAAGGGGAAAGAAGGGCGCCGGCAGGGTTATTAGAACCATTACCCACACCAGAACAGCCTTGGGAAGCGGTATCAATAGATTTTATGACAGATCTGCCGAAGTCCAAGGGGAAAACAGCCATCATGGTAGTAGTAGACCTGTTAACTAAGATGTGCCACTTTGTAGCATGCTCACATGCAGTCACAGCGGAAGAAACAGCGAAGTTGTTTGTAGAACACATCTTTAGGTTGCACGGAGCCCCCTTGAGGGTGATCTCAGACCGCGGCAAACAATTTACTTCCAGGTTCTGGAGGAAGCTCATGAGCTTGCTGCACGTGGAAGTCAATTTTTCGACTGCCCGGCACCCTGAAACCAACGGGCAGGCGGAAAGAGCAAATGGCATCCTCCAACAATATCTGAGGTGTTATGTCAATGACAGAACGATTGGGTCGAAAAGTTGGCGCTGGCAGAATTTGCCTACAATAATGCGGAGAATGTGTCCACAGGGATGAGCCCCTTTTTGGCTAATTACGGGTGTCACCCCAGGGCATTTCCAGGGGATGGAGGGGAGAGATGGAGCGTTCCAGCGGCCGAACATTTTGTAGAAGAGATGGAAGCGATCCATCATCAGCTCCAGCTCAACTTAGAAAGGGCCAAGGCACAATATAAGAAGCAGGCAGACAAGAACAGAAGGGAAGGTGAAACCATAAGGGTGGGGGATCAGGTGTGGCTGTCAACTCAAGGGTTGCCGTTCAAAGGGGGTTGTAAGAAATTAAGACCCAAAAGATTGGGACCCTTTGAGGTCATTCAGCAGATCAACCCAGTGGCTTTCAAACTCCGGTTACCCAACCACATGAAATTGCACCCAGTGTTCCACAGGTCGTTACTGTCACCATACAGGGGGGGACGTGAAGGGGAGCACGCCAGGGGACCAGCCTTGGAAGAAAGGGAACGCAGCAATCATGTAGCGGAAATCCTCGATTCTAGGTGGAAGGGAAATCAGGTGGAGTATTTGGTGGCGTGGGAAGGGGAACCGGAGTCAGAAAACACCTGGGTGACTGCAGGGGAGGTCAATGACGAGGTTTTAACAGAAACGTTCCACCAAAGATTCCCGAGGAAACCACAGCCGGTAGCAAGGTTTAGGAGGGAGTATTTCGGCACCACCGACGAGGAAGAGGAACTGGAAGGATTCGCGGAGTCGGAGTTGGAAGAGGGAATGGACTCCGATGACGAGGAGTACCGAGAGACCAGGGACAGCAACAAGTGGAGGGAAGTGTTCGAAACTTCGGACGATGAGGAAGGTTCTTTCAGGGGTTTTACCTCCTCACAGCCCGTAGGGGAGGAGACGGGAGGGGGTGAAGGGGGCCCTGGAGGGGAGGTGGATGTCAGGGAACTGCCATCGGAAAGACAGGAGGTGCAAAGGCTCACTGAGGTTGAGAGAGACGTAGCAGCTGAAGAGGGAACCAGTAGGGGGAGATCAGGAACTCCAAGGGAAAGTGAGTCGGAGGGATGGCTCAGAGACGCTTCCAGCGAAAACAGTGGGGAGGTCTCAGGACCTCCTATAGGGACACCCACTCCTCGCCGGAAACTGTCACGCCGAGAATCCAGGAGACGTGTTTCCGTTAAGGAGCTTTTATGTTGGAAACGATTTCGAAAGCAACCACTTTCGGATTCTGCTAGCGATTGACGCAGCCATGCTGGAGGGGCTCCGTCACAGGCAGAGGTTTGAAAACCTGATCAAACTCTGAGGGACTTGCATTTTACGCACAAGCAGCTCATCATCCCATCACACATAGTTAAGCATATCTCCTACTATTTCTGAATGGACTGAGAAAATTTGGTCCTTGGTAACTATGATTAAACAGCAAGGTGCTTTTTAATCACTGTTATTTAGAAAGCAACAAAAGTCCTACTACATATGTACAGTCCTTTGCTACTACAGACTTGGGTCACATAGGACTATATCTGCTCAATAAGCCCAATCAAAAGCATGCAATCTGAATCATTACTAAAATAACAAAAGTACATGGAATTGGGAGATGATATCTCACATATTTGCACTTCTGCGGAGGCTGGAGGGAGAGCTGAATGAAATACAGGGCAGGCTCCAGGAATTTTGTTGCTGCCCTAGCCTGAAAATTATTTCTTTGCCACTGGCCTGAATCTCAGCTTGTTTCCTCCTGGAGAGTTTTCCTGATTGCCACCCAATTCAGTACAAACAAATATTAAGGAAGGGAAGGAAGGAAATATGCTGCAAAGGAATGTGGGCAGGACACATACCTCTTAGCCCCATGCTAGACTTTGGGGGCAAAAGGCTCAAGGATGCAGGATAATTCATATCCCTCACCTCCAAGGGTTTCCCTAACTATATTGTATTGTTTATCTGAGGAGCTAAGGAAAGGAGACAGAAGTCAAAGAACCCTGGAGATTGGGCTCAGTGGTTTGGAGGTATAAACTTTGCTCCTTGGTGTGTGTGTGTGTGTGTGTGTATTCTATTTAGCCTGGAATCTCTGGGTTTCTGTTGCCCCAGCCAGCTGCTTGTGCTAGAGTTTGTGCTTCTTCTCAGGGCCTACTTCTGGATTTTTGTATTTGTTTACATTTGTATCCTGTTCAGAGCCGTTTACATATGTTTTCCAGGCAGCTTCCCATCCAGGCATCTTAGAGTCAGGCCTGCTGATTTGTGTATTTTCGCACTCTCCATTCTGCCATTTACTTTGCCATCTCTCTCCATACACTGCCTATTCCCTATCTTGGTTTCCACCTCCTCAGCCAGGGGATGATTCATGCATGCATATATTTATCACTCAGTATCTTATCATTTTGTGACTTGCAGCTGAGGCTTGCTGATAAATGAATGGAAATTGACTTAACAGCCCAGTTTGCGTGTCGCCTAACTATAGTTAATGGCTCTCTGTGAATGCAGAGATTGCTCCTGCTTCGCTCCTCACCTCTAGCAAGCTGGAGTAACAAACCATGATCACTGATTTAGCATTATATCCCAACCTGGGGTTGTGGTTTGTTTTGCTCAACAAACCATGAGCAGAACAAACCCCAATCCCTGGTTTGGATGTAAAATGCTAAGCCAGGCTCCCATTGGATAGAGGAAGGAGCCAGTCAGGAGCCTTCTGGGTGTTCATGGCAAGCCATTAACTATGACTTACCTTGACATGAGTATGCTGCCAAATGGAGTTGTAACATATAACATTTACCTCCACTTTCATGCTTTTTCTTCATACAGGAACTTTCAGTGTTACTTTATTGCCATGTAGATTACAGAGATGTTTTGTAAGTGCCTCTTCAATGCATGGTCCAATAAAATAACATCGGCTAAGAACACGAGTAGCACAAAATGTCTGTCTTTGACCATCTGCTGTTGAGAAATAAGCTTGCTTGTTGGGACCACCTTTTCAGGCAGCATCTGCTCCCTCTTCCTGAATTTCCTCTGAAAACATGTGTAGGCTGGATTGACTGACTGCTAACTATTATTAAAGTCGAGAAGAGCAAGCTAGCTATATATTTAACTCAGTGATGCATTAAAGCAACAATACCCTGTTTTCAGACTTCAAACTTAGCTCCCTAATAATGGCACAAAGATAGAAGAGAATAGTTGGGCTGGGTGCAAAACATCCTTGAAAATACAGAATGTCATATGATGGTTCTCTGTGGAAACAGGAAATCCTTAAATCTTGTCTCTGATGCACTGGGCTCTAGCTTACATATGTTTATGACACAATAATATTTCTTAGTCCATTATAGTGCCACAAGATTCTTTGTCCGACTGACTTACCATTACTACCTTTCTGGAACTTGTCCCCGAAACCGTAGGATAGCCACATAAAGTATCCTGGACTCTGAAGAGAGATAAGTATCAGCTTTTAAAGCTCTACTTTCCCCACAGTACAATGTCAAAGTGGGAAAAATAAATTTATCTTGTTCCAGACATGAACAAAGCAATGAGCATCTTGGTCTGACTGCTGGAGATAGTGGTTTTTCAAGTGAAACCAATACACACACAAAAGATACAGAAATAGATTAGCAGAATGGTACGGCTAGAACTCCCTTGAGAGAATGAAAGTGAGCTATTAATACCATTCAGTCACCTCTCCGCTTTGCTATTGAGTTCCAAATATATAAGGAACCTTTTCCCATTTTTCTGTTCCTTGTACATGTTCTGGCGTAGGTGTCCTGTTGTCAGGGCAATCTGTATTTCAGTGCCAAATTATTTGAACTGAAAAAAGGGACAAAGCAAAACCAACGTGAAATGTCCTGAGATATTTTATTTTTTTAGAATACAACCATGTAATCTAAGTTCCAAATATATGGAAGTACAAATGTAGTTATTGTTCTTACAGATATTTGAAATTTCAAAAGGGGATTTCAGACTCTCCCCCCTAATCTTGAAGTACACTGCAGAACCTACACTCATACCCATTACTTGACCCATGATCAAACTTCTAAATGCATATTATTGTCTCTTCCTTTTCCAATATTATATCTTCTAAGTAGCATCATTCCTGGACTTTGAAGATGAGGATAATTTCATTTGTATGTGTCGCTTCTAAACATGATACAAAAATGTGCCTATTTACCGGTAGTTTCTCCTGCCACATGTAAAATTCTCAATACTGTATTGTAAAGTTTGGAAAACCACTGATATGCTTCTCTCATAGTTCTGACATACAGAATCTGGATCAGCTCCAGCCCAGGTTTCATTCAGGACTCAGGTTCTTTCTTTGCAATGAGTTCTAGGCACATGAGATCTGTAGGCAAATGAAGAAGCCACCTTGCTGAAGCTAAGCAGTCTAAGGGCTTATCCACACTTAGCTTTCCTCAGCTCTTACCAGACATGGTCCGCACTTTAATGCTCTGTGTTGTGTCCGGGTGCTTCTTTCTTTCTTTCTTTCTTTCTTTCTTTCTTTCTTTCTTTCTTTCTTTCTTTCTTTCTTTCTCCAGAGCTTTTCCCATGAAAACCTGCTCTTTAGTGCTCTTTAGTAGATACTTGTATGTACAGTGGTACCTCAGGTTACATATGCTTCAGGTTACATACACTTCAGGTTACATACTCCACTAACCCAGAAATAGTGCTTCAGGTTAAGAACTTTGCTTCAGGATGAGAACAGAAATCGTGCTCCAGTGGTGCGGCAGCAACAGGAGGCCCCATTAGCTAAAGTGGTGCTTCAGGTTAAGAACAGTTTCAGGTTAAGAACGGACCTCCAGAACGAAATAAGTACTTAACCCGAGGTACCCCTGTACTAAAATTATTATATTAAAACCCTACTTTGCCCTCTGGGTTTTTTTGGGTCCCTGAAGGACCTGAGATGTTTGCTAGAGTGCATTTGTCTGGAAGCAGAGCTAAGGCTGCTTCGCACAGCACAGCCTGCAAGGACAGACAAAAGCAGAAGCGGATTCCTGCTCCAAAGCTAGGAAAAATTTGTGGTTTGCCCACTGGCACAGAGGCTTCCATTTTGCAACTAGTGGTGGAGATCAGAAATGTGGGGTCCACTGGAACATCTGCTTGTCTGCATAAGTTGCAAAGTGGCTCTTGGCTTTGCAGCCCCAGCATATTATGGGGTGGCTGTCCTGTGGTATTCAAGCTGGACCAATCCAGCTAATGACCAGCCTGCCCGGTGGGTTTTCTTGAGAATGGAAATCCAATTGCTTGTCAATAAGATTCTCTTCATGGTTGGGAGATGGTTAAAAGCCCTCTCCCTTGAGTAGAGAAATAGTGCAGCTGCTTGTTCTCTGTGCCAAATTGAAAGGAGACCCAGCCTGAGGGGAAATGTGTCTGGAATTTCTTAATCCCAAAAGTATTATAAAATGAGGGCACTCTGGGGAGCCTCTCAAAGCCTTTGCTCTGTGGAAAGAATGGACAATTGGAGAAGTGCTTTTCAGCTACAGGCATCCCTCAATTGACATTGAAAAGGCCTGAAAGGTTCACGAAGGTAAATTTGGCCAAACTCTGATAGAGGCTCAGAGGGAACATGTTCAAACTAGGGCATTGCTGCACTAGAAGGTGTGGTTAGCCTTCGTTTTGCCAATTAATTCCTAGCAATGCAAGCTGTGCTGAATGTGAGTGCAGGCATTTGGAACCAGTGTGCCATTTAAACATTCTTGTTTTGCACAAACCATGCTGAGAGCCATCAAATTACCGGCTTTTTGAGGAGTTTATCCTCTCGAGTCTTCCTGTTAGCGTATTTTCCTGCTAAGATCTCAGGCACAGTCCTGATTAATGGCAGCAGGCTGCATGTGTGGATTCCCTACTGCAGGGGTCGCCAACCTTTGGGAGCCATGCACAAGTTAGGAAACCGGAGAACCTGGCATGGGCACCACACACACATGCACACCTCTCGCTTACTCTGTCCCCTGCCAGCAATTAGACTGAAGTGGTTTTTACTTGTTTTAAGACTAAGGAAAGAACAGGGGTGAAGTGGAGAGAGGACTGGTGGTCTTCCTGAAGAGTGCAGCTGGAGAAGAAATGGTTAACCCTCCCCAGCTACAGTCTCAAGAGAGCTTTCTTGCCCCTCCCCTGCTGCAATTTAGGCTTAAAAAATGCTGACAATAGAAGAGGTAATTCCAGTTTAACTGTGGTGTGAGGGCATCTCCTTCCCCAGCCAGACCCTCCAAGTGTCCCTATTTTCCAGGGACAGTCCCAGATGTACAGAAGCCATCCCGGTTTCTGATTTGATCCTGGAATGTCCCACTTTTCCTTAGGACATCCCTATTTTCATTAGATTATGCAAACACTCACTCACACACACAACCCAGCCAAGGAGATAAGTGACTACACAACCTTTAGAAAACATCTGAAGGCAGCCCTGTACAGTCATACCTCAGGTTACAGACGTTTCGGGTTGTGCGATTTCAGGTTGCGCACTGCGCCGAACAGGTTGCTTCCAGGTTTCGGGGCTTGTGCATGCGCAGAAGCGCTAAATTGTGCTTTGCACATGCGCAGAAACACTGAATCGCGACCCACGCGTGCACAGACTCTGCAGGTTGTGGATGCTGCAGGTTGCGAACGTGCTTCCCGTACGGATCACGTTCGCAACCTGAGCATCCACTGTGTAGGGATTTTTTTTTATGTTTAATGTTTTTAATGTGTTTATATATGTTGGAAGCTGCCCAGAGTGGCTGGGGCAACCCAGTCAGGTGGGTGTGGGGTAATAATGATAATAATAATAATAATAATAATAATAATAATAATAATAATAATAGAAAGGTTGGAGGGTTTGGGCTGCCCTTCTCCAAATGGCCACGATGCCACAACAACTAGGATGGAAAAATAGCCTTATTTTGGGTACCGTGAAGGGGGTGGCACACCTTAGGTGCCAGGAAGTTGTGGGCACATGTGTACTATGTTGACCTACCATTCTGGTAGTAAATCTCGCTGCCTTTCTGTCTGGGCCCAGCCTACATATGCAAGCAGTACAACTTTTTCTCTCTTGTAGCCCCTCAAATTGTAGTAAAGACCACATGATGTGACTGTGAACCAGGCTGTACATTTATTCATATATGGCACACTCTGGCTGACAGCAGTTTTCAGAATCCTGGCTATACTTTTCCCCAGTTTGCTGTTGCAGGAATCACTGCTGGCTGCTTCTGCTTACTTCCACACACAGCTAGTTTCACCCTGACCTTTCTCCATCGAATTGTCCGGGTCAACGATGTACCAGTTTCATTGCTGGAACTCAAAATCAATGCCCACTTGTTAGCTGGCAGTTGGTCATTTTTTCCATTCATTGCTTCAACCTACATTTATTATCTGGGTTGACTTTGAATAGACATAAAGTACTACCCTGTTCAATTAAATAAAACGGCCATTTGCATGTTAACCAGTCATCTCTGACAGCCGCAGTTAATCTCTACCATTCTTTAATGGATTTGTTTGCTGATTCATAGCTTGTTATGCTTTGGCATGCTGGAGATCACCAGCGATTACCCAAATTCCTGTTGACTGCCTCCCGCTGCCCCCCACATGCCCTTGCAAGCACACACCTCAATTGCCACACATGTTAAATGCATTACACTATCTCAGCTCCAAGTTCATTTTCTTGAGATGTATAATTTCCTCCTGCTGCTGCCTCCCACATTGTGCTTGGTCTCCTGTCCTTTGTGGTCTGGGCCACCAGAGAGAAGTGGTGGCCCCTTCGGCCTTTTTTTGTAGTGGTGGTGGGGCTTTCCCACAGGCATGATGGGAAGCAGCTGGTGGTTTATTAAGATTTACATAGACATTAATCTGTTCATGTGGGAGCCAATGAATACCTTTCCCTTTCCCTTTTCCCAATCACTCACCTATATATTAGCCGGGAACTTGCAAAAGGCAAAATATTCCTTGAACAGCCCAATCCTCTGCATGTTTACTCAGTAGGACTTACAACCAAATAGGTGTGTCTAGGACTGCAGCCTAACAGTGCAATCCTATGTATGTCTACTCAGAAGTAAATGCCATTGCTGAGACAGGAGCTTGCTCCCAGTTAAGTGTGCAACCTTAATGAAAATGTGGAAAAAAAGAATGTTCTGTTCCTGAAATAGGTATGGAATCACTATGGGTGGGCATGGTAATATATCCTAAGGGGGGAATTATAATGTATTTCTGTTTAATAAAAACAGGCAATAAATTTCATAGGAGTTACCATTCCAAAGTATATTTTGGCTTCAGTGGCTATAATTCCATTGATTTATGGTTAGTTTTATTTTATTTTTCACCTTTACGTTAGTCAGAGGAGGCTGGTGCTCATTAGGAGTGGTAGGGCTGAAGGCAAGGAGGCCAACAGTAGGTGGCGCCAGAGCAAACGGCTGCTGGACCTAGAGGCAATGATAGACACAGCTCTCTAATTCTACTTTTGTTGAGGCAAGACTGAGACTGAGGAGGGGGAGACTGACAGCCAGCGCTGCCACCCCTAGACCGGTTGTAAGAAAGGGGCGAGCTGGCTGAAGGCAGACTGTGCTTGGTGGGGCAAGTGTGCCACTTGCCCTGATGGACCAGCCTCCACTATCAGAGAATGATACCAAGACAACTGCATTTAAGAACAAATGGTAAATGTATTGAATTGAGATTAACACAGTTTACTAACCTCTGTTCGGAGTCTTTTACTCGAAGTCTAGGTAGAAGTAGAGTACAGTGGTACCTCAGGTTACATACGCTTCAGGTTACATACTCTTCAGGTTACAGACTCCACTAACCCAGAAATAATGCTTCAGGATGAGAACTTTGCTTCAGGATGAGAACAGAAATTGTGCTCCAGCGGCGCAGCGGGAGCAGGAGGCCCCATTAGCTAAAGTGGTGCTTCAGGTTAAGAACAGTTTCAGGTTAAGAACGAATTAAGTACTTAACCCGAGGTACCACTGTATTTAGTAGGTTAGGCTATTACAACAGTGCCCAGCAATGTGCCCTCCCATGATTAGATGAATGAAATCAGATAATCTTGTTTTGCATTCATGAGGGTGGGGTCACATATATATAACCGTGGTATTTTCTTTTCAGTTCCTGCATGGCAGTTTGGTGGTTCGATGTTTCTAATGTAATCCGAACAGTCTGAATTATACATTCTGAGTATACCATGATCTTTCCACATAGTTGTCTTTCCAGTATGGTTGCTGAAGAATTTTGTGTGACTCAGATCTTCCTCTGCTCCCACCTGCTGGGAGGGAAATTAAGGACCAAAGGAATCTTGAAACTCAGTTCTGCGTGTAACTTTGCTCTGCTGTTTTGTTTTGTTTTTAATTAACAGAGGCTTGCAGGAGGCTGTTATCTTTTCCCACACTGGCAGGAAAGCAGCATGAGAAGGCCATAGGCAGCCTCTCTCTGCACGTCCCTGCAGCAGTCTTCTGCTCAAGATGGCAGCATCCTACAACTGCCTCAGGGCTATGTGCAATGTGATCCTGAGAGTCTTACATGTTACAGGTGGGAGGGAAGATGGGTGAAGGGGTCAGGGAGGGGTATAGGGTGAGGGAATCTGCAGTGGTGGAGCTATAAGTTAGCCAGTATAGTACTTCTACAGTGATTGTGGCCTGGCAACTCTTAAACTGCAATACTGTTCCACTCACCATCTTTGTTGTGAGCCCTGGAAGACCTGCTCTCTGCATTGCATGCTTTTCCCCACCTGGCCTGGGAGGGGGGCCATGACTGACTCCAGCTACAAAAGCTGAGGTTGTTGAACAGACTCTTGGACTGGGGTATTGCTGGAGGTTTTTTGTTGTGGGGTGCGGTGGTTGTTGCTACCGTAGGTTTTATGTATCCTTATTTTAGATTTTGCTTTTATTTATGCGGAACTTGTTTCATTTATTGCTTTTATGTGGTAGTTATGCATTTTTCCCCCATGTTGTAAGCCACCTTGAGCATGGTTTGAATTGTGGAAAGGCGGAATACAAATAAAATTATGTATGTACGTATGTATGACTGCTGAGACAATTAAGGCTGTAATCCAACATAAACTGCAACATCTTTAAACCCATTGGGGACGTTCTGTAGCTCAGTGATGGAGCACAGGCATTGAATGTAAAAGGTTCCAGGTTCAATCTTGAGCATCCCCAGGAAGGGCCATGTCTGACATCCTGTCAGCCAGAGTTGTCAATACTGAGCTAAATGGACCAGTGGTTTCACTCAGTATAGAGCCGCTTCATCTGTTCTATTAAAATATATGGGCGTAAATGCACTTACGTAACTGCATTGGATTTTGGCCTTAGTGTGCAAGCTGGGAAGGCATCGCGTAAATATACAATTGTGCGTGTGTCTTCGAATTGGTATTGTGCTTGAGCCACAGTGACGTCTGTAATGTGCAGTAGTCACCATGCAAACAAGCTGGTGGCTCAGCTTGAATTTCCTTGCTTTTTTGTGGGAGTGAGGTTCTTTGGGATTTTTTTTTTAAAAGCAACAAATGAAGTGCATAGACATTCCTTCTCTCCCCCCCCCCCAATTAATTATATAATGTCTAACACCACACAGCAGTATTTCACACTCTGAACTGTAATTAGTGGAGAAAACGTTCAACAAGAAGAACCAGATGGTGTTGCTAACAGGAAATGGATCATTCCCATCTACATTCACTTGCTGAATATTAACACTTGGGTTCATTCTTTAAGACTTTCATCCTTGTTTTTTTAAAAAATAACATAAAATTTTCTGTTGAAACAGCTTGAATTAACCAGAGAGTAGAAGCATGTTGATAGGTGGCCAGTATCAGCATCTGCTGTGGTCAATCCTTTTGAAGTCTTTACAGTTTTCTAATTCAGTCTTCCCCAGTCTGGTGCCTTGCAGATGTTTTGGACTAGCACTCCCATTGCTCCCCGGTAGCATAGCTGTGAACTTTTGCGGAGCTGCTTTGGGTTGAGGAGAGATGGTGTCCCCTTAAGTGGAATGTGTCAGCTGCCCTAGCCTGGAGAGTTAACTGGGACTACGGGTGACAAGTGAAAGGTTCTTGCGGGGTTTTTGCCAGCATTGGCTTGATTGCCGTTTGTGTTAACTGAGAAACCTTTAAATCTTGGGGACAGGGACTCTGAGTTGACCAAAGTCAACAGAAAATATTTAGGGGTAGACCCTTGATCCAAAGAGCCATCCCACCTGCCGTAAATAAAAATCAGCATTACGCTGTTTGCTTTTTTTCGGCGATAGCCTTTAAATAGTACATTAAATGGGACAATGTGGAAACATGTCACCTTATGACCTTTCCCTGCATAAATCTCTCGGCTGTTCCTATCCCCTTGCCTGTTGCTGTCTCTCACAGTGAAGTGTCTTGTGTAATACAGATTGTAAATGCTTAATGGGCCAGGACTGGGAACCTGCCTCACCACTATGTTACACCCATTTTATTACTTCAGAGCAATTCGACTCTGCTGGAGTCATACCAGTATTAAGGTGTGTGAAGCACAGAGAGGCATTAGACATCATGGGTGAAATACCAGCTCCATAAAAATCAGGAGCAAGCTTTGCTGTCCCCACTGCCTTCAGCTTAAGCCTTTGAGATGGTAATTGCCAGAGGTAAGATCGCAGTTCTGGTACAGCACAGTGGTCAAGAGGCTATGAAGGACTCAAATGTCATCACAGCCGCCCACTCATTAACTGGCCTTACGCAAGTCACATATTACAGCAATGCCTTTGTTAGGCCAACTAAAACGTCACAAAATAGTGTGCAAGCTTTCAAGTTCTCCAGAACCCTTAATGCAAACCCTGGAATGTTGCCCATGGGGGGATGTGGTCCTCAGACTGAAAAAGTGCTCCCCCAGCCCAGTTTAAACCTCAGCTTTAAACAATGGGCAACTAACTTTCAATGGAGTTATAATATAATAGCTATAAGCAACTGTAAGCTAGTTTAGCTCTTATGGGCTTCCTTGGAGGTAAGCTTAGAGTGGCAACCTTAGGTCTGTTATATGTATGTATATATACAAACACACACACACACACACACACAGAGAGAGAGAGAGAGAGAGAGAGAGAATGGAAGCATCAAATGTAGCAAATTAAACATTTGAACAATTGTGTACTTGGAAGCGAATAGTAGGATGGCATTGTAGGGTATTTTCCTGAGGGTGGTCTATGACCAACAGAACTCTTAATTTGACCTAGGCTACCTATGAGCTGATTTTAAAAAAATAATAAATGTGTAAAAGTGCCCATATGAATAAAGATAGGACTATCAATTAAATTACAATCTCATCCTACAAATATTTTTAACAGGAGTGTATTGATGGGACAAATCACCCAAGTGTAACACGCCTGATTGACAAGTTATTAAAGATATCGTTTCCGCAAAGTTACATCTCTTTTTCTCGATTGTGGTGCTCTTTTCCGTTACAAGATTAATACACATTTAAGAAGAGAGCTAATTGCAGAAAACAAGGCTGATGTAACTGAGCTCTAATTAAATGAAAATGGTGGCCCTAATGTAATTGTGGTGTTAATTGAATAACAATGGCGACAAGCGCCTGAACACAGGGAGGAAAAATGATAAAATTCTTCACTCACATGGTCGAATTGACTAGTAACTGAACTGAATGCAAAGCAAAGGGATGGAATAAAGCATCAACTGCTCTGTAAATATCCAGAGTACATGAAAGCAGTGCAGTCCTATTTACATACTCTTCCTTAATTCAATCTCCTCCCCCAATCATCACATTTGTGGGCTGAAATTCTTTTACAGTGCTGGTTATTGCCTGCTCTCTCCCACTCCACCCCCTGCCCCGAGTCCAGCATCTGCTATTATTACCATTTTGATCTGGAAATGGCATAGCTATATTTTTCTTTATGTCACTTAACGGTGTCTTAGAATTGTGCTTTTCAATTGAATTAAATCTTAATCATACCCGGATGGCAGGTTCGGCATCATAGTGCAGAAGCCCCACCATGTACAGTGGTACCTTGGGTTACATACGCTTCAGGTTACACACTCCGCTAGCCCAGAAATAGTACCTCGGGTTAAGAACTTTGCTTCAGGATGAGAACAGAAATCGTGCTCTGGCAGCGCGGCAGCAGCAGGAGGCCCCATTAGCTAAAGTGGTGCTTCAGGTTAAGAACAGTTTCAGGTTAAGAACTGACCTCCATAACGAATTAAGTACTTAACCCGAGGTTCCACTGTATACACCACCTCCTCGCTCCCCTCAAAGCCAAAAGTCAGATGTGCAGAGTGAAGCAGGGAGCTGCTGCAGACTAAAACAGCTTGTTTGTATGTGGACGGTGTGCAGGGCCAGCCCAAGACATTTTGACACCTGAGGCGAACCACAAAATGTTGCCCCCCCCCAAAAAAACAAGAGGGGGAATAAGGATCTACATTGAGTACAAAGGTGGGAGGATACCAGCAGTGATTCCTATTTGCTAAGAGGCCACTGTAGAAGTGGTGTTTGGGGGGGCGCTGCCAATGAGATTATCATTATGATTAATTAATTGCATTTGTATACTGCCCAATACCCATAGATCTCAGGGCGGTTTACAACATAAAACCACAATACAAAAAAACAGAAAACTCATAATAAAAATAAAAGCAATTCCCCTGCAAAAGAGTGTGCCACAGCAATTCCTTCCACCACAGCAGCTGCAGGAAGCAATACATTCCTGCCCCTGTGGATCCTGCCACCCAAGGCAGTCACTTCCCCCTGCATCGTGAGTGGGCTGGCCCTGATGGTGTATGTGGGACGCTTCCCTCTTTACACCCACCTGTATTTTCATCTTTAAGCGTGATGTAGAGACATTCATCCCTAGACATGTTCTGGGAAGGTGGAGCTGGCCACAGCTACCTGACTGGTAACCACTATATGTTTATGTAAGGATTTTATGTGTGGCATTCTCATCTTAGTTTTCTCTCTCTCTCATTTAAATCAGGGATGGGGAACCTGTTGACCTCCAGATGTGTTGGACTCCTGTGAGCCCCACACAGCATGGCAAGTGGTCAGATAGGATGGGTTCTGTAGGTCAACAGCATCTGGACTGCTACAGATTCCCCATCCCTGATTTAAATTACATTTCTAAATACATTTTGTAAGTAACAAACAATTTTCTGTGAAAGGTGTTTTGCTGTTGAGTTCTCAAACAGTTTTTTAAAACCAAAAGTGTGAATTATAGCTGGTACGTATTCCTTGTGAATCTCATACATCTCATTTGCTTTCTCTTAGAAGCTACAAGTCGTTAGTTTTTAAACAATTTACATTCTTGACACCTGCTCTTCAAGTATGTTCTGTAGCTTCCATAAACTAAATCTCCTATATTAAAGCTGGGAGAAAATAGGATTTAGAGCTCATGTAACAGAAACTCAAGTTGATTTTGGGAGGGTTGGTTTTTTTAATAACCATTTTGAATAATTTCCCAGCTCCTTTTCCCACAAATGAACAGGGTGCTTCAATTGTATATAAAAAAATGCATGCTTTTCTAAACTTAACACTCTACTTAGGATTTTTTTATTTCATTTCATTGTTTGTATCCCACCTTTTCTTCTTTCTAGAGTTTAAAGCACCTATTAGTAAAATGCAAAACAAAAACATTAATATTTATATAAAATCAACCAATATGAGAAATTAATAGCTGAAATGGTACAGTAGCCTATCAGTAAAATTTAAATTGAATGCCTAAGAAAAAAGATTAAGAATTCTGCAATTCCAAACACTCTTAATCCCCCTATTAAATGCAATGGGACTTGTTTCTAATAAACATGCACAATACATAGGATTGTGCTGCCAGTTGATAAACAGAGTGCAAAATTAGTAAACATTAAATCACATTTGTTACACTGTAAATATTTCAGGAAATAAAAAGGACTTTGATTTTATTTCTCACCATGTTTTAAAGCAATCCCCTTTAATTGTACTACGCCTTCTCTGATGGCACATTTATAGAATGCCTGCCAAGTAACTTTCCTTTCTAATCTTAACAAAAAACCCTCAATTCCCAGTGTATTGCTGACTACCTTTCCCATCATATTGCTGGCCCAGATGTAATGGTATCAGGCTGATGACCTATCAGTCCAAAATGAGTTGCATGGCTCTGCATTTTTCTCTTCACCCCTCTCCTTTCCTCAAAAATGTCTGGCTTTGATATTTGTGTCTTGGCTTATGTCTCATAACTAGGAAACTTGCCTTAAGCACAGCTTACAAAGCAGGATTTTAGGCAGCGCTTAAGACACAGTTTCCTGACTATGGGATTACTGTAGTGTGGTTTAAGTAGCTAGGATACAAGTGCCCAATAGAGGCACATGAAGGGAGAAGTGGGGGACACAGGAACACAGCCCATTTTTGGGTCCATGAACAATGGTTTCTTGGCTTGGAGACTGTGATATCTGAGCCAGGTCAATTTCTCTTTCCCACCCCCCCGAAAGCCTTATCAGAATAGACAGAGCTGCACTCTCTTTACTGTCTCAACTTCTCTGCCACTAGCCTTGGGAATTCTAAGGTACTGAGTGGAATGCAGTGTTGTTCTATGACAAATGTTCTGTCTGCACAAGCATTTCAGCTTGCCAGGTGGAATGATTCCCCCTCTCCTCTCCCACATGCCTGTTCTGAGGGTTCACCTGATCCCACACCCACCCACCAAAGCCAATTGTGTGGGGAATGGGAGTATGCGGGGGGGGGGGTTGAAGAAGGCGGAATGCCCTCTTGCACAGGGGCTTCCACTGATTGGTCTTTTTAAGTGAATCCCATTCCACTGTCACATATAAAAACAAACAACAACGGAGACATGTCAGCAAAGTCTTGGGAGTTATTGCATAGCAATAAGGGTATGTGATGATCCTAAAGTCAGTAGGAGTAAAGACAAGAATCATGAGCAGGAGAAGGGCACTCTGTATTTACTTCTCATGAATGTTTTCAGTCTTTTATTTTCAACACAAGGGCTAGAAGCTAGCTTTAGAAAAACAAAAACAAAATAGGGATTCCCAGGAAATTCTGTATCGGTTTCTGCATGCGCAAATACGCACAACATAAGGTCACCATGTGGCTTTTTTGAAGGGATAAAATTGCTGTGAGTTGTAGTCAGTGTTAGTTATACTCAGACTAGACCCCTGGAAATAAAAAGGACATGACCAACTTAGGTTTGTTAATTTCGGTGGGTCCCACTCTGAGCAGAGCTTAGTTGGCTACCACCCAATAACTGAGAGCTTGTGGATTCATATTCCTTTTTGACATTGAAGCCTCTGAATGGATTAATAAGGAAGGGCATTGTACTGGGTGGTCCATACTTGCATCAACAAACTTGCTTTTTTCTTTTGTGTAAAAATTCACTTGGGCAACTGATATTGTTTTATGTCTGACTCACCCAACCATGTAGATTTGGCAGAGGAGCCTCAAGGGATTCCTGAATGAGCAAACACACTGACTTGGGCAGATGTGTGCCTCAGCCTGCTTGCAGCTTGACTCTGAGAGGTGTGTATAGCACAGCATAGTACTGTAAAGCTATTCTTTTTTAAAAAAAAAAAGTTATTAAGTTTTTAAATCAGGTTTAAAAGTGGAACAAGCAGAACAATGATAATAACAAACAAAACCAACAAGTGTGGGACAATTAAATTTAAAGACAATGACAAGTAGGTCCCGTATCAATGTCAAATGTAGTGCCCCTGCCCTGCCCTGCCAAACTCTAGGAAGGTAGCACTCTATAAAAGCATCCCATGTATTAGTCCTCTTTCCTTACAGGGAAACATGAAGATCTTGAGCAACCAATGTCTGCCCCGGAACCCTTTAAAGAGTCAAGCATAATCTGCAGGTCAGCAGGTGGCCCTAAACCAGACAGGTTTTAAATGACTTCCTTGGTGGCCAGGACGAAGCAGGTGAGTGAGCTGGAGAAGGAAGGATGGGTGACTCTCTTCCTCTTTTCCCACTCAGCAAGGTTTTTGGGCTAGCCATGGAGGAAAGAAAGTCTCTTCCTACAGCAAGCTGATGGTGATGGGGAAATGGCATAGTTCTGTTTAGTAGAAGTTCTGCTTCACAGAAGTCAATACTTTTTACTAGCCTGAAGGGTTAGCAGCCTATGTTTCCACCCTGGGTATGGAAGAAGGGCTTTCAGTCATCCATGGCCAGTGTAGAAACACAGACAGACTAGTGGGCTTATTTACAAGGGTGTCATAAATAAGTGTGCCATTGTGCTGAGATCCTGGTTATAGACCGTCCATAGGCATCTGGGTTGGCACTGTGAGGAACAGTGATGCTGAACTAGATGGGCCACTGGCCTGATCCAGCAGGCCTCTTCTTATGTAATTGTGCCCTAGAGAGAACTTACCTTATATAAGTTGACTCATAACAGGCAAATTATCAGAGTGAAAGGAGCCAATGCCCCATAAAGCCTGAGTTCACTCTTTATTTGAAAATTCTTATCAGTGCATTTCAGCTTGCTGTAATACAGTGTTGGCAGAATTGATGACTTTATAGCCTTGAACATGTTTGGGTGAGCCAATGTATCCTCCTGCATCAGGATCTAGTAGCAGTTCTGTTCCAGCTGCACAGAAAGCAGCATTCAAAGGAAAACAGGAAAAGTATAAAGCTATGACCAAAAACGAGCAGGAATTTACCATTTTGAAGATTCGCTGGTGCTTGTTTCTGCTGAACCCTGCAGATAGTAATCAGGCAAGGTTAGATAATAGTGCTCACAATTTGCAAGCGATCAGCTCTCTAAATCAGAGCACTTGCCACCCCATGAATCACACATTCAGGAGGGGTGGGTGGAAGGGAAGAGCTTCCCGCTCTGATGATGCTATTGTGTATGGGCTAGTGCAGGGTCTGCAATGGGAGTGTGGGCTATTGCTACATCTGAACAAAGCTTCTGCAACAGAAATTACTTCTTTTAATGAGTTACTTTGGGGAGCTAGGCCTTCCTTCCACTACTGCTGCTGCTGGGAGGAATGTCTGGAAGTGACTTAATTCTAAACTGTTTGTATCTTGTTTGATGGTTAAAAATTGCATCTTGCTTTTGCTCTGTCCCTTTTTAAAGTTAGGAAGCTTCAAAGGGATGGCTGTGAAAGTTTCAAATTGGCAGCACTAGCATTTGTTTTCTTAAAACTGCTGCTAGACAATCAACACCATGCATGTGATTCACTGTTCTTTCAGCACCAAGCTAAACACTGTGCTTGGATTCAGTGTGCTGGCTCTACGTGTATTCCCTGGAATGTTCCACTGGCCAATACCATCTCCCTTAAAAAACTCTTGTTTGCTGTATTTAAGAATTACGTAAATGCAACCTAGCTAGCCACTTTATTTTCTGCCTTCTAGCCCAAAACAGACAGTGCTGCTTTATGAATCCTGCTTTCTCTTAGTACCAAGGAGACTGCAATCTGCACTGTTTTATTCTGCTGAACCATAGAGCATATGGGAGGCATGTGCTAAGCATGTGTGCTCCTGTGCTACAGGAGATGAATCTATCTGACGGTAATACACTTTCAGGGGGCCTTTTGTGGGCCAGCAAGCTAGTGGTGTGGTGTGATCTAATGTCATCCAGCCATTCTGCAAATGAAATGGAAGGTTAATCTGAGTACCAGCATTCTCTTTAAATGCAGATGAGAGTTCATTCAGCTTATATGTTATGGACCAGCCTGTGTCGCCTACAGTCCCTGGTGTGCAACTGGTGGGTCAAGACTCACTAGTGGATTGTGGCTTGATCCAAAGTAGGTTGCAATGAGAGCACTACCACCATGCAAAAATATGGCAATAGATTAAGAAACAGGTCCCCAAGTGCATGTTTGGGTTAAGAGTGGGGTCTTGGGTCTGAAAAGCTTGGGGATATCTGGCCTACACTGGCAAATAGATTAAGGTGAGTTGCAAAAACCTCTTCACTAGCACAATACATTTATTGATTTAAGAGACAACATGAATAGGGAAAGCATGCCATTCTAATGGGGAGGAAAGGTATCACACAAATCCTGCCTCTTCCAAAATAAATCAGTAAACCCAGCAGTAACATAATGTTAGATATAGAAAAGACTCTTTGCTTCATATCTGGATGATTGTCTTTCCCTATAAGAGCCTGTCCGGTCTTAAATATCTCCTGGAGAAAATATTCTTTGCATCTCCATCATCACCATCATCTGAGTGTTGAATGGTTTCTTTAAATGTAAAGGTTCATCATTGTTCCACTCGATGTGTATATCTTAAAGGGGCCAGAGCAAGGGCCAGAGCAAGATAACGAGACCCAACTTTAAAGCTGTGAAACATAGCAGGTGCTGCTGAGTTGTATTTGATTAAGGTGTGTCAGCATTTGGGTTTAGTATATAAGGAGCAGCACCTAGCTCTCCCATTACCCTGGGGTTTGGGTTGGTGGTTGGGTCTGGTTTGGTTGTTAATGTATTTAGTGTAAATGGAGTTTTTGTTTTTCTTATTAAAACCTTGTTTAAGTTATTTTTGAGTCCTTTTCATTTTTAATGCATGATCTCCCCAGCAAGCTATCTGCAGCGCTACCATACTGCAAATAGCCAACATCTTTGGTTATGGGCCCAGCTGCTGAGTGGATGACTGCATATTTTTGGACTCTGAGAAAGGTTTGAAAACTCCTTCTCCTGTTAGTGTAATTTTTTGTGGGTCTGGAAGAGTTCCAGAATGGTTGACCGGGTTCCTGAAGCTGAGAAGGCTCTGGTCTTCCCACAGCTAACAGATGAGAACTATAGTTTATGGTCTTTTCGGGTGGAGGCGCTTTTGACCTCTAGAGAAGTATGGACCTATGTAACTGATGACCCTCCTGACCCTGTAACTAATGCTTGGTCGAAAGGAGATGCAAAAGCCAGGGCGATAATTAATTTGGCAGTCAGCGACCAGCAAGTAGTCTATATAAGAAATAAGAAAACTGCCAAAGAAATGTGGGACAGTCTTGCAGCAGTGCATGTTAGAAAAGAGTCAGCATCTGCATTGACGTTTTTCAAGCAGTTGTACCAGACGAAGTTGCAGCCTGGTGGTGATTTGGCAGCACACTTGAGACGTCTGGAGGCAATACGCGGCGAATTAATTCGAAGGGACATGGTGATACCTGATATTCAGTATGTTTTTATCATCCTTTGTTCCCTTAATGAGGACTTTGATGGTATAGCTAGCCAGATATCTGCTGTTCCACCAGCACAATTAACTGTGGAAGGGGTAACGGCAAGATTAATGGGCGAGTTGGATAGAAGGGAGGCTTGTGCCATAAGCACTCCTATTTCCAGAAAGAATGAGGAACGCCATATGCAAACCTGTGGTGATACAACTGCATTTAAAGCTGCAAAGCGTTGTTGGTTCTGCAATAAGCAAGGACATTTTGCAAAGGACTGCAGAGCCAAAAGAAAGCAAAGTACTCCCAAGTCTGTTTCTGTTCGTCAGTCACGGTTGTCAGCCCAACAGCAGACATCGTATAGTAAAGACAGAAACGAGCCGCGAGCTTTTCATGCTTGGACTACAAATCGTAAAAGAATTAAAGATGCCAAGTGGAAGTCTTTTATTATAGACTCTGGAGCATCTCAGCACATCTGCAATGATCGAAGCTTGTTTATTTCTTTCGAAGAGGAAATTGGTAATGTACATTTAGCCAATTCACAAGTCTTGCAGTCGCTTGGCAGAGGTACTGTTAAACTTGACTCTTTAAACATTACAATAGCAAACTGCATTTACTGCCCGTCAGTGGACAATTTATTGTCAGTAAGGTGCTTTGCTCGTCAAGGCATAACTGTGCGTTTCTTAAAATCAATGTGTGAGTTTTTTGATGGGAACGAACGTTTATTGTATGCCCGCGACTCTGATGGTTTATATAGACTGTATTTTCGCACCTACTCCCAATCGCCTATAAATTGCAGAGCAGCACAGTCAAGCCAGGGGTTGAGGAATGTAAGGCCTCATTCCGGGTGTGTCCATGAGGCGCACAGAATTCTGGGACACCTGAATTTTGCTGATGTAATTAAGACAAAGAATATCGTTAATGGCCTCAACTTAAAACCATGTAAATTCTTTATGCAATGTCTATCCTGTTGCAAGAATAAGATTAAGGTTGCACGCAAGGGTAGGTGCTCAGATAGGAAAGTAACTGAACCATTTGAGCGTGTACATTGTGATTTAGTTGGGCCACTCCCACCATCATTAGGAGGTTCTAAGTACTGGCTTACTCTGATAGACCAGTATAGTAGATACTGTTGGACTTATGCAATAGCTGAGAAGTCCCAAGCATTTGAAAAGTATAAAGTTTTTTGCAACTGGGTAAAAACGCACTTTAACAAACCAATTAAGAACCTATTTTCTGACCGGGGCGGGGAATTTGTTTCTGAGGATTTTGAGAAATTCCTGGAAGCGCAGGGGACTACTCATGAGTTATCTTGCCCCCGAAGTCCCTGGCAAAATGGGCTTGTTGAAGTTGTGCAGCGTGACCTACAGGCAGGGGTTAAAACGTATCTGCATGATGCTAATCTGCCCAAAGACTTTTGGGCTGAAGCACTTAATGCATTTTGTTACGTTAGAAATCGCAGTTATCATACTGGTTTAGATGTCACCCCCTATGAGAAACTGTTTAAAAAACGCCCTAATCTGAAATACCTCCGCATTTGGGGTTCAGATGTAATTATGCATTATCCTGCTAAGCAAAAATTGGGTGAACGTAGTGTCCAGGGAAAATTAATGGGCTACCAGCAGGGGGCGTACAGAATTTACATACCAGCAACTGGCAAATTTCATATTACCAGAAGCATGATACAAACTGTAAATTGGAATGGAGTTGCTGTCTTCCAAGATACTGATGGTATAGATAATACTGAGGAAGAAGAGGAAGAAACAGCAGAAGAAGCAGCAGGAAATAGTGCTTCTGAATTAATGGGAAAAGACAAAAAGCCTGTTGAGTCTGATAAATTGTTTGATGATTTAAAGTCACAGGCACCCGAGGGGAGGTCAGATTCTCTTGAGTTTTCTGACCGAGAGCTTAGCCTACAGGCACCTCTTCAATCTGACAATGATTTACAACCTGAAACTAGTGGTTTACTTAGTCCCATTAAGTCTGAGAAGTCTGACTCTCCTTCTGGACTGAGACGTTCAGATAGAAAGAGACAGAAGCCACAACGATTTGCAGATGAACTTTTTAATACTGTGTATGCCAATAAGGTAGTTTTTGAGCCAAAAAGCTACAGTGATGTTCAGAAATTACCTAAGCAACAAGCTGCAAATTGGTATAAAGCTATGAACTCCGAGATAGCTTCTTTAAAAGAGCATAACACTTGGTCTCTTGTACCACAAACCCCAGATATGAGACTTATTGATTCGAAATGGGTTTATAGAGTTAAAACGAATGACAAAAATGAAGTTGTAAGGTACAAAGCAAGATTAGTTGCTAGGGGTTTTCAACAAATTCCAGGCGAAGATTATGATTTGTGTTATTCACCAAGCGTAAAATATGAAACAGTTAAGCTTTTGTTAAAAGATGCATCACAGCGTGGACATTCCGTTTATCACCTAGATATAAAAACTGCATATTTGTTTGCAGATTTAAAAGAACAAATTTTTATGCGTGTTCCTGAAGGCATAGACGCCGCTGAAGGTTTGGTATGCAAATTAAACAAATCCCTTTATGGTCTGCACCAAAGTGGAAGGAATTGGCACCAAACTTTAGCAAAAGAATTGCTGGATATTGGTTTTTCACAAGGAAAGGCAGACAATTGTGTGTTCATAAAGGAAAGGGCAAACTCTGTAACAAAAATATGTGTGTATGTAGATGACGTATTAATTTCTACAAAAACTAAACAGGAATATGAACAGGTGGTATCACAGTTACAGAAGAAATTTGATGTAGTGGAATTAGGCATAGCTAAAAATTACTTATCCATGCAAATTGAGAAAGGCAAAAATGGATCTTTTCTGGTTCATCAAACTGCAAAAATTGATGATCTTGTTGAAATGCTATGTTTAGAAAATGCAAATTGGAAGGAAACACCTATGGTGTGTGGTTTCACCTTTACAGGTGAAGACAAGCCATTTCCTAACAAAACTTTGTATCGTTCTGCTATAGGCAAGCTAAATTTCATTCAAAGAATCTCAAGACCAGATATAACTTATGCTTTTCACTTTCTGGCAAAATTTGTGGAAAAGCCTACTACACAATGTTTCTCTGCTCTTAAGAGAGTGGTAATGTACCTTAAACATACCAAACATTATAGGTTGCAGTTTACAACATGTATTGACAAAGGTTTTGAAATTTTCTGCGATGCATCTCATGCAATGGAACAAAATAATTGCAGGGGTGTGTCTGGTATGGTGTTTTGTTATAACGGTTGTCCATTTGAATGGAAGTCCCAAACACAAACCATTATTTGTCTCTCCACAACAGAAAGTGAATTGTGTGCATGCGTTCAGGCCACTCGTGATGTAGAATGGTATCTGCAAGTGTTTGCAGACCTACAGATGCAAGTAACACTACCAGTAAAAGTTTTCCTTGATTCCCAGAGTGGACTTGCTATCCTGTGCTCAGAGACCAATACGCAGCGCACTAGAGTCTTAAGGTTACGTTTAGAATTTGTAAAGCAACTAATTGCTGATGAAATGGTTGTATTTGAATATGTTCCTGGTGACAGTCAAATTGCGGACATTTTTACAAAAGCACTTCCAAAGGTTACACATGAAAAACATGTACAAAGTATGCTTTCTGTTTTTGTTCCACAATGATGAACCGCAGGGGAAATGTTGAATGGTTTCTTTAAATGTAAAGGTTCATCATTGTTCCACTCGATGTGTATATCTTAAAGGGGCCAGAGCAAGGGCCAGAGCAAGATAACGAGACCCAACTTTAAAGCTGTGAAACATAGCAGGTGCTGCTGAGTTGTATTTGATTAAGGTGTGTCAGCATTTGGGTTTAGTATATAAGGAGCAGCACCTAGCTCTCCCATTACCCTGGGGTTTGGGTTGGTGGTTGGGTCTGGTTTGGTTGTTAATGTATTTAGTGTAAATGGAGTTTTTGTTTTTCTTATTAAAACCTTGTTTAAGTTATTTTTGAGTCCTTTTCATTTTTAATGCATGATCTCCCCAGCAAGCTATCTGCAGCGCTACCATACTGCAAATAGCCAACACTGAGATGCATCTCCTTGAGGATGCAAGAGATGGAGAGGGCTTTCTTGGTTGTCACCTTCTGGCTTTGGAATTCCCACCCTCGGGAAGTTTGACCATTCCATCAGCAGATGAAGGCTTTATGTCCAACCTCAATCCTCCAAGCAGGCATTTTACCTGCTGAGTTGTTGACCTTTTTTTTCCATATATATAAATTTCATCCACAGAAGCATACAAATAAATAACTTAAAACACAACAGAACTTAAAACTCAACAGAATTTAAATAAAAATGGGTTCCAGAGACTAAGAAGTACAACAAAAATCACACAAGAACTACTCTCTGGAAAGTACAGTGAAAAGTTAACAGATGTCGCTATGTTAATACAGCAAAAACAAATAACTATGAGTTCCATAAAATGTTCTCTGTGTTATTAGGTGCTGAATTTTATCTACCATTTTTTATCTTCTGTTTTATGTTATATTGTTGTCATTGCCTGGTTTTATGATAGCACCATGCTGCAAGGCAGCTTGGAGATTATAACAGAAAGGAAGGATACACATATTTTTTTAAATAAATAAAATAAATAAATAAATAAATAAATAAATAAATAAATGTATTGTGTGAGATCCAATTATGTCTGCCTGCAGAGACTGCAGCAGTAGAACAGGGTTTTGGGTTTCTCCTCCTCACTACCCCAAAATTTAATCTGGAGGGGTTCCCTCAATCCCCTGGAGCACATTTGGGGGGAGCAGCCATTGGGGAGATGCCAGGAGGACAGAGAATTCTGGTTGTGCTAGTGGCCAACTGCACTGTATTGGATCTTGCCCATTGACACAAAAAGATCACCAACATCTCTGCTTGCTTGCACCACTTATCCTTGTGTAATTGCAATATATATTTCAAAACCCATATATGATTAAATGGTGCAAATTCTATCTCAGAGTTTTTGTCTTTGTCCTTCATGCTTTCTTCACATTTGTAGTGTTCAGTGGTACTATTGATAATATTAAGTTTCCATTAAGTATATTGCCAAATATGCTTCCCGACCGCTGGCCTAGAGAGAGGATTATGGATGTTTGTGAGAATGTGGGGATGTAAGAAGCATTTACAAAACATTATTGACCCCACAGTTTGAGTGACCCAAGGTTAGGAAACAAAATGGAGGGCTGCATCAGTCTCAGAAAGAAGCAAAATGTGGGGCTGGTTGCTTGGCTGGTTGGTTTGTGGGTTTTCTTGAACCCAGGGCTATTTCCATTGTTGCTGCACTGAGGGTTAACTTGCTGCCATCCCCAGAAACAGATACTAGGCTAAGCTTGTTACCCCAAGCCCATTTACATCTGATTAAAGATGTGGATCATTATACTTCCTATGACTCTTTATTCTGAATCTGCAAGGCTCTTCTGGACTACTTTGGATTCAGTGTTACTGAATTTCCTCTTCTGTGTAGCACTCCTGTTTTAAACGCATATTTAGCAATGTGCATATGTTGCATTGTTCTGGGGAAAATAGGTTAACCCTAGGGATATGTGAGCATGGTATGGTTTCATCTTCCTTTTAGGTCCTCCCCCTAATCCCTTTTAATCTCCTGCAGGCTCAGTATATGTGTTTGTAGCAATCTTGCCTGTTAATATATTTCCTGGGATTTTTATTTTTTTTATCCTGAAGGTTGTAGGGGTTGAATTTTCACAACTGTGTAAATTATTATTTTTTCAAAATAAACAAAATCTAGCAACCTTGCCTTTTGATGCAAGGAATAGTGAATAGTGGTGACAGCTGGAACGTCTGATACAACTTGACTCATAATTATTTTGTTGTAATAAACTCAGTCATTCATAAAAACCAGCTGGAATTCTGCAAAAGACTGGACTCTTTTCTCTCCGCTTCTCCTGCCCAACTCTTGTTTCACTCCTCTAATCTCTGTGCCACTGTTTCACCCGTGACCAAGGCAGCTCCCAGACGGATGGCTCCTAATGCTAATAAATCATGGCGCTTGTGCTGTAAGGTAAAAGCAGAATTGCAATTGACTTTCCGTACTATGGGGGATGCTGCACTTCCCCTTTCTATTCATCCAGCTATGTTCTGTCCACACTAGTGGGTTTGATAGCTGATGCAGCTGGGGACCAATTCACTTCAGTGGGGGTTAGAAGAAAAAAGTATCCAAACAATCCTTTTAAAAACAATTATTTATTTACTATTAAGTGCTTATTCGTTTAAACGTGATTGGCCATCTCTACCCATGAAACATTTATATATAAATCAAAGTATTCAACACTTGTGTACAGTGGATCTGTTAAATGGGTGGGGTTCTGCGCTTTGGCACTGATTAAATTATTATTATTTATTGAATTTATATACCGCCCTATACCCGGGGGTCTCAGGGCGGTTCACAGAATAAAATCAAGATAGAAAACCACAAAATGCATAACAAAAACAACAACCCAATACCCCCCCCCCAAAAAAACCCCACATTTTAAAAGGGCATAGGATGTAAATCAGATCAAGCAAAGGCCTGGTTAAAAATTAACGTTTTTGCCTGGCACCTAAAGGTGCATAATGAAAGCGCCAGGTGAGCCTCCCTGGGGAGAGCGTTCCACAGATGGGGAGCCACTGCAGAGAAGGCTCGTTCTCGTGTTGCCACCCTCCAGACCTCTTGAAGAGGAGGCACATGAAGGAGGGCCTCAGATGATCTCAGGTTCCAGGGGTAGGTTCATATGGAAAAAGGCGGTCCTTGGGATCCTTGGGGTATTGCAGTCCTGAGCCGTATAAGGCTTTATAGCATGGGTAGGCAACATCCGTGGGCTGGATGTGGCCCAATCACCTTCTCAATCCAGCCCACAGACGGTCCGGGAATCAGCGTGTTTTTACATGAGTGTGCTTTTATTTAAAATGCATCTCTGGGTTATTTGTGGGGCATAGGAATTGTGGGTTCATTCCCCCCCCATATAGTCCGGCCCCCCACAAGGTCTGAGGGACAGTGGACCAGCTGCCTGCTGAAAAAGTTTGCTGACCCCTGCTTTATAGGTTAAAACCAGCACTTTGAATTGGGCCCAGAAACTAATTGGTAGCTGGTGCAGTCGGATTATCATTAAACAAACACACCCCAAAAACCTGAGCTTATAATATGGTGACTTCCACAAAGGTTATGTAAAATGTGTGCTGAACTCTAGTAGATTTGCCTCAAGGTCATTATAGTGTTAATATAATTCAAATAAAAATGCAGTACATCTGCCTGCATGGAGGGTGTGCTGGGAAGGTGGCAGCCTGTGGTCAGAGGTTGGTGGGCAACGTCAGGACCCCTCCTCTTCCTTCTTATGGTTTAAGCCATTCTTGGACTGTACAGCCCTTCAAAGAGAAGGCCCTAAAGTGGACCTTCTGTGACATAAACGACTATCAAGGGATGCAACACACTGAAAGTTCTGTATTAGTGCAAACCCTGCAAAAACAGGTGGGACTTTTTTTTTAAGTTTCTGTATTGTTGAGGCAGAATCATACCTAAAACCAACATGGACCCATGAGGTTTTGAGAACTTGAAAGATTACACCACAGCATGCACATTTGCTGCAGTTAAACTGTGGGGAGGCCAATACGTTGAACCATCACATTGGTTAGTCTGAGGTATTTGACAGCACTTTTTCCTTCCTGTTTTTGAACAGGAAGAAAGAAAAGAAAGGGTTAATTCTTTAAATCACTTTCTCGGATTACTGTGCTTTCCCATGACATCAATCCTCCCAAGATCCCGTCATTCTTTGAAGAACAGCGCTACTAATAACTTTCCTCGTGCCTTTAATATAATCCTGAATTCCGCTTTGAGCCGCCTAGGAAAAAAAAATCACCATTTCCCCTGTGTTAAGCCTCACGATAGATTTGAAATCTGAAATTTTATGAGTAGGACGTTGGCGGGGAGGCTCGGGAGATCAAAAGATTTAAGCTTTTCATGTTTGCAAAATACTAGGCTTTATTTGTAGGACAGCGCTTTAATTTCTGTCAGCGGCACACGGCCTCCGCGTGCAAAACAGAACTGTATCCCTAATGTGTAGAACATGCAAGATGAGCACACACACACTCGCTTGCTCACTCATGAAAAGGGCTTGAATCCAATGGGCTTGTGTATCCTTGTGTCCATGTTCATGCACAGAGTCAATTGTTATTGTTTTGGGGAGCTTTGCACAGAAGTCCTTTCATTGATAGAGGTACACAGTCCTATTGAACAAAGGGGAATTCACTATACACACACAGGAACTGGGGGGTGAGGTGGACCTGGGCCCTCCTGTGTGTGCAAGGTGATTCTCAGCTGGATCCCTCCCTCTTTCAATATTTGGACTCTGGATTTTGGTGTTTGAGCTCTCCTGTCACACCAATATGCTGTGAACCTCTGCTGATCCCTGAGGTTTGCTTAATCGTTAGTAATTCTTCTTCTGTACCTTCAGACTAAGAAAGGAACTTGCTTTGTTCATTTATCAATACATTTAACACTTTCCACTGCCTCTCCCAAAAGCTGAACTAATCAAAGGATCTGCTGTGCAGCAGCCATAAACTATCAAGGTGAGATATGGGGAGGAGTGGTTGGAGCTCACCTGGGTTAATGTAGCAGTCAAGTACACCTATACAAAACAAGATGAAGGAAGGGCATCTTCATGCGTATTAGGCCATCCTTGCATTTGTAATGCAAATGTTGCCAGAATGCTCATTCACATTATAAAGATCTCCCCTTCTGCTTTTTCTGTCTGCATTAATGTCAAGGACACATTTGACATGCATTATGTGAGTGAAGTTGAAAGATGATTTAAGCCTCCCACATTAAAATGTGTCAAGTGTCTATCTGCATATGGGTATTTCCAAGGCCCTTACAGATTTAAGTCCTCAGAGCTTTGTGGCTCTAGCCTTTAGAAAGTTATAATGGACACAAAGGAGTTGCATCCCAAATGCTTCTTGATAAGAATAACTTATCTTCTGGTGCAAAGGAAGCCTGCCAATTTAGGATTACACTTCATGCGTCTGATAAAGGGACTCTGGTTCACGAAAGCTTATGCCATAATAAATTTGTTAGTCTTTAAGATGCCAGAAGACTCTTTTGTTGTTTTTGCTGCTCCCATCTGGAAACAAGAAGGAGATATTTCATATGCCATAAACGGTGGCTTTTCATGCACATGACTTGCTCCTCCATGCCCATGATGAGAGGGAACAAGCCATGATCCCTGGCTTAGCACTATGTCTGAACCAAGCGTTGTAGTTTGGTTGGCTCCAACAAACAGCTCAGGTAGGTGCGTTCATAGTAAACTCTTCTATGGCTTAATGTGATGTGCAAGATTAGCTCAATATCAGAGTACATTTCAGTAACCTAAGTTATTAAGTGGTAGCCTGTGATTTAAGAAGCAGGGAATGTAGGCAAGCTTGAGCCCAATCTCTGGTGTTTTAGAGGGATCCTTCTGATATTTTCAATGGAATATAAGATGCTGACGTTGGTTCATTTTCTCACTGCCTCTCTAGGGCTTCAGACAGGGATCTTTTCCTGCCCTACTTGGAGGTGGAAACTTTTGCCCATAACCAAGTATTTGCTACAACCATTCCCTAAAAATAAAGCTTGGTTTCACATCCTAAAGCAATTCCATGAAACAACTAGATTTGCCTCTGGGATTGATACATAAGTAATTTTTCATCAATCTCCAGTTATTCCACAACTGCCTTTGGAGGGTATGCTCACAATCGTGGCTTCAGTGCAATGACCGCCACTGCATTTAAGCTGCCTTTGCAGGAGCAGTTCACATTAGAGAGGGGGTGGTGATGTGTTCACCAGACGTGCATGACCTTTTTGGTTTCCCCGCCCCTGCAACCCCAGTAGAACTCTTATTAAGCTGCACACCTGTGCCTGTGCCAGCGCACAGCTATTAGGGTATGTTCACATTACCACTTACTTTGCATCCAGTTTTTGAAGCGGATTGCAGCTGGCTTAAGAAAACCTTGGCAACAGCTAGTCCTTCAGGGAGTAATAGCATCCGTTTCTCCTTCTATGTTGAGGTCATATAAGAAGGCCTGGGTGGACTTTTTAACTTTCAGAGCACAGCATTCGACAAGCGACAGTACAGAGTCGCCATCCACACATCAGGTGTTGCAGTATTTGGCTCACCTGCGGTTTATGGGTCGTGCTATGAAGTCCATCCGAATTCAGTCTTCTGCCATTTCATTTTTTTCCCTAGAGACCCTTGCGCAAAGTTTGTGGTGCGCAAGGCTCTTGAGGGCTGGGCCAGGCTGCAGCCACCTAAGTCGCCAGGTAGGAGGCCTGCCATTTTCGACATTTTATGTGCTGTGTGCAGCAAGCTGAGGCTAGTTTGCTGGTCTATTTATGAGCCAAGACTCTTTTCGGTGGCCTTTTCAATTGCATTTTTTGGTGCACTGCGTGTGGGTGAAGTGGTGCTGGAATCAGCGCAGGGAAGGGCTCCCAGGAGCTTGCTTTTGCAGGACATTCAGCTGTCCGATGCGGAGCTGGTGCTCACTATTTGTAATTCCAAACTGGACCAGTTGGGCAGAGGCGCCTTGATGAGGCTGCCTACCACTGGTAAGCCCGGCCCTTGTCCAGTGAAGGATGCCAAGAAATATTGGTCATTTTGCCCCCCTGGGGATGGTCCCTTCCTGGTCCACGAAGATGGGTCCCTGTTAAGAAGGCATCAATTTGCTGCAGTAATGCACAAGGCGCTGGCAGCATGTGGCCTGTTGGCCAGTGAGTTTGCACCTCATTCCTTTCGCATTGGGGCAGCTACCACCTCTGCACATTGGGGCCTGTCCGTTGACAGGATTAAGGTTCTGGGCCTCTGGAAATCTGGAGCACACTGGGGTTATGTTCAGACATGGCTCTGAGGTCCAGTTGCTAATGTTATTTTGTTCATTCCCAGGTCTGCCTACCCTGCATGTCTGGATAGTCAGGAACAGTAAAGTCCACTGGGCCAGCAGGAGGGCGGCAGAGTCTGGATTCGGACGCAGGCTCGGACTCCCCGACCACATGTGCGTCTCCTGGATATCCAGACAAGGAATGCATTGGGAGGAGCTTCTCCCAACGGTGTGGGCGAAGGTGTCTGCAGAAGGCATGCCTGCGGCGAAGGTGGTGCAGCTGAGCGAGAATGATTTTCCAGAACCTCCCGGCTTGAGCCTGCGGACCCGCATGCAGGAGGACTTGGAAGAGTTGAAGGCAGCTCTTCCCGGACTCAAAATCTTTTGGTCCCAGCTGCTTCAGCGAAGTGTGTGTTGCGAGGTAGCCAATGGCCAGCTGTCACCGAGAGGGCCAGGAGGCGCGTCCAGAGTGCACTGGCGAAGAAGGTTCTGACCTTGGGTGGGACAGTGATCTGTCACCTGGGCATTACCTTCCGAGATGCGTCCCTTTACAGGCTTGATGGGGTTCATCTGTCTGTGATTGGGAATGATTTGTGGCTGACCTCTGTGTCAGCGGGGTTAAGGTATGAGTGGTTGGCGGTGAGCGCGGGTGCTCGTGTGGCAGATAGGCTCTGGTTCAGGTGATAGGGATGGGAGAAGGCTCTTGCCATCCCTGTGTGAAGGGTATTTCATTAAAGGAATCCAGGGACTCAAATGGTTTGGTCAATCCCTGAGAGGGGGTTCTGCCCATGCCAGAGTCCAGGGGGACATCTGATGGAGGACATAGTCTGTTCCCGATTTTTTGCTTATCCAGGTGTTCACGCTTGGCTGACCTATGCTGGAACCCTGGGTCAGCACTACCTGCACAGCAGGGAGCTAGTTGAACCAGAGCTTATGCAACCACTAACTTTCTGTAATCAATATGGCCTAAATTCTACTAAAAACCAAAACTAAAATTTGAGTCAAGTGTGAATTTATTTAGGGGGGAGGTTTCTGGGTCTGAACACGCAAAACACACACACATATCCAACAGCAGTATTTGCCAAGAGATTGCAGGATCAATATGGATTACGGCTAATGTCATGCGAACGAAGCTTCAAAAATTAGCAGTGGGAGTGTGCGCTGGATGTTAATGTGAACATACCGCATAATCCTAATTTCTTAGTATTTTTCTGACAACGAAAGTAGTTACTCCCATACATCTTCAAATATATCAATGTTGCTGTTATAATAATGGCAGTGATTATGAGAAAACAGAGACAAACAGTTTAGGTTCTTGTGGTGCTTATTTCTTCCTAATTTTCATACTCGGTTCTCTTGGTGGAAAGGAGACATTCACTCAGTTGGACATTCACTCAATTTCAGTATAACTCAGCCTCCCAGAACAAACAAAAGAGGTGAATAAGCTTGCTGATGTCACCCATTTCACGGGCTGTTGACACCTTTGCTCCCCCCCCCCTCCTCCCAGAACCTTCATTTGAAAAAGAAGGGGAGAGGGGGAAGTCTCTTGTCAGCAACAATTGGACTAGCCACTCTTTAACTAACAAATTACAGCGAAAACATTGGCTTCCTGTCCTTTCATTTAAGCTCATTGATCATTCTTCCCAGTAAACAAGGCAGTTGTGGGCTTTTGTTTAACTTGTGCTCTCATTTTGTGTGGGGTGTTTTAAAGCACAAAAAAAGTGCTCTTGAGGTCATTCTGCTCAAAGAAAAGTGGAAGGATGGATGGCAGAGGGACAATCAGGGAAGAATCTGGTCAGGCAGAGCTGAGTGGGATTCACTTGAGTTAAAGCAGGGGCCCTGCAATAAATATTCCAATGTACAATAGATGAAAGCGAAGGTTCAGGTGAGAGAAAATGCAACCTCAGGCTTCAGTCACTCTAAAATATTTGCGCAGTACAGAGAAGCTATACATGCACATATAGAAACAATTACTGTAATTTAAATAGAATATAATTTAATTCAACAGTATTATTTCAGCAATTTATATGCAGCTTAATGAAATGGTCTCTAATACATCTCACTGCAGTGGGGAGCAAGACTGACTGAATAAATGTGACTTGCCTGATGTCCCAGTGCCAAGGTCCCTGTGTTTATAGATCTTTATTTTTATATGGGGTAGTCCCTCAAATAGAGAACTGCCCTCCCTAAGGAAGGGCACATGGCTACCCTAGCTTGGCCCCTTCCTTCCACACACGGTGTAGGGCCAGCTTAGGCTAGGCTCTGGTGCCTAAGTTCTCTCTCTATATATATGTACTATTAATTGTCTCTTATAAAACGTCTTATTTAAAATTGATAAAGTGTTACTATACCCTACAGCAGTCCCACAAGACAGGCTGGGATTATTTTCTCCGTAATGCAGATGAGATTGGAGATGGCCTCACCAGAGCCATGAGTCCATGGCTGATGGGAGAGTAGGAACTTCTAAGGTCAGTCACTCTTCACCATGAAGGCCTGCCTCTCCAAATGATAGTCAAAAAACCGAAGGCTTCAAAAGAAAAATGCCATAAAAGCATATGAAGGGTCTGCTGGATCTGGCCAATAGCCCCTCTAGTCACTGTGGTCAAAGATGTACCTGTGAGAATCCTGCAAACAGGATTTGAACACAGGAGCCCAAAATGTTTTGGTAGGAGACAGTAAATTTGGATGAACTAACCACAATATGTGGAATCACTCTGCCCTCAAACAATGCATATTACTGTGGCCATTCATATACAGTATTCTAATAAAGGTTTTGGGAACACAAGAGGCTGCCTTCTACTGAGTTGGTCTCCTTGTTGTTTAGTCGTTTAGTCATGTCTGACTCTTCGTGAAACCATGGACCAGAGCACACCAGGCACTCCTGTCTTCCACTGCCTCCCGGAGTTTCATGTTGGTAGTTTTGAGAACACTGTCCAGCCATCTCGTCCTCTGTCGTCCCCTTCTCCTTGTGCCCTCAATCTTTCCCAACATCAGGGTCTTTTCCAGGGAGTCTTCTCTTCTCATGAGGTGGCCAAAGTATTGGAGCCTCAGCTTCAGGATCTGTCCTTCCAGTGAGCACTCAGGACTGATTTCCTTCAGAATGGATAGGTTTGTTCTTCTTGCAGTCCATGGGACTCTCAAGAGTCTCCTCCAGAACCATAATTCAAAAGCATCAATTCTTCGGCGATCAGCCTTCAGCCTTCTGCCTTCTTTATGGTCTCCTTAGAAATATTTTTTAAAAATTAAAAAATTGTCCAGTAGCACCTTAGAGACCAACTAAGTTTGTTCTTGGTATGAGCTTTTGTGTGCATGCACACTTCTTCAGAGTATCAAGAACAAACTTAGTTGGACATGTTGCTGTGTGTGTGTGTGTGTGTGTGTGTGTGTGTGTTTTCCCCTGTCTCCCACTCCCCCAAGATCATCCATGATGATCAAAAAGCTGAGGCTGCTTGGCAGCATGACACTCCCCTCCATGAGCATCACACTCAGTGTGAACTGGTGCCATTCCCGAATTCTTCCTTGTCTCCTTCTTTTGTATGAAATGCATTGTATAGAGTTGCCATCATTTTTACTGGCTATTCTTCCATGCTTTTAACCAGCAGCCTGACATATCAACATTAAAAGTAGGAAATGCTTCTTCTGGAGATGTGTGTGTGTGTGTGTGTGTGTGTGTGTGTGAGAGAGAGAGAGAGAGAGAGAGAGAGAATGTAATTCTTTTAACGACACTGAGGTTATATTTATGATATTGCCCCAGGATTAAGGATCGCATAAATAATAATGGTAGTGGCAAACACTTCACTGGCTAGATAGCTGCATGTCAAGCTGCTGCTACAGGCACAGGAGCAGGGCCAAAATTAGGTGTCTGGCAACCTGGGGCTTTCTTAGGGATGAAGGTGGCAACCCTAAACAATAATTGCACACAAAGTGAATTCCAGACATGCTCCCCTCTGTTGCTGCCTAGACAATGGAGGTGCCAAGGCTGTGTGTATATTGATGCTTAATACATAGATGGTATGACAGCATTTAAAAAAGATTTCCTATGCTTCGATACCAGACAACAGTAAGATATGAGAGGACTGAACCTGTGCAATTTTAATGCAAGGATCTTTCTTTTGGAAAGACGTCTGTGTGACAGGCATGAAGAAAGCAGTGCAAATCCTTTCCCCATTCTCGCTCTCCCCTCCCACGCCTCTTCCCGGAGAAAACCTTGTCATTAATGCAACAGATTGGTACAATTGGCCCGTAGAGTAGATTATTTAGGTGTCACATGTCTATTTTCTCACTCTCAGCAGGGGAAAACTTGTTCACGGTTCTGCTGATAACATGATAATATCCCCGATGTGCCTAATGATTAATAATGTATTCATAAGGCTCCTTGCGGCTTCTGAATGTATTTCCTCCTGCATATGGTGCAAAATTCTGCCTAAGCAAAAAGCCCCACAGCTGAGATGGGTAAATGGAAGGGGGATTGCCACATGGTCAGTTTTCTTTTGCCTCTGACTCCTGGTGTGCTCGTATACGTGTGTGTGTGTGTGTGTGTGTGTGTGTTTAACAACTCGGCTTCAGTGCTAGGCAATAAACATACATTTATATATGAATTAACATATGCAGAGGAGGCCTCTACCCTGCCCATCTTCCTAGAGATCTGGCATCCCTAAATTAAAGGGTGGCAGACATTTTCTATTTAGGGAAACACTGGCAATTTAGCATTCAGACTGCGGTTCCTTCAACACTTGCCAAATACTGATCAAACTCTCCTTATCCTAGGCTGCAGGGTGTGTATATGGACTTTTTATATACTGCAGAGTTTTGAGGAGAGTGTGGCTACTAGTGGTCTGAAGGAAGTCCACAGTACTAGTGTCTTGAGGAGCAGGGGTGAAAGCCTATAGCTCAGTGGCAAAGCATCTACTTTGCATGCAGAGACCTCAGGCTCAAGAAGCCTCATCATCTCCAAGTAAAGGCGGAGAGAGAGGCTTAGATTCATAGAATTGTAGAGTTGGAAGGGATCCTGAGGATCATCTAGTCTGACCCCCTGCAATGCAGGAATGTGCAGCTGTCCTGTGTCTGAAACCATGGAGAGCCGCTGCCCACCAGCGTAGCTTAGAGTACTGAGCAAGAAGGACCAGTGGACTGATTTGGTATACGGTAGCTTCCTATGTTCCTTTGGATCAGCCATTGCAGAGTTGCAGAGCATCTGAAATCCCAGAGAGCCCTTACTAGTAGACAATACTGAGCTATATGGACCGATTGACTGGCTTGGTATAAAATAGCTGTCTCTTTTCCTGCGGCAATAGATATTGCAGACTGCCCCCCCCAACAAATATGTTTTCCTATGTTTGCTGACCCTCTCCCATATTGACTGACTGACTGATTGATTTAAATCTTTCTATATGAGTTTTCTCCATCCCTTTCCCTATGTTGCAGCAACTGCTCTCTCTCTTGTTCTGCACTGTCTAGTGATACTTACAGATTCTCAGCCGGCAAGTCAGCTTCCTGCATTCCCGTGTGGCAGGAACTTTGTGTTTGTTTTCTTCAAGGTCCATCTGTGTACTTTACAATAGTTCCATATTCACACACCTCTCCATTTGGGAACGATCCCAAAATCTTCTCCCCTCTCGCTCATCCTTGTCTATTCCCCAGCCTAGTACATGAACAAAAAGTGGCACTCCTTTTTGGGGAGGACTCATTAAAAAAAAAATGTGACTGCTGCTGTCGCTGAAAGGTTGGCATTAGAATTGTGGAAGGATCCCTCCCTTCCTCTTTTTTACTACTGGAGAGGGAGAGAGGGATGACAGGTGGTCTAAATCCAGGCCCAAATTCCCCTTCCTTTCAAAAATCATTTCTTTTCTAGACACTTACATTCTCCTACGGAATATGGAAAGGACATTAGCACAGACTGTAGCCTAATAAGACAATAATGCCTTTTATGTTGCCTTCCCCCACTTGGACAGCTTCCACTGGAGCCCTGAGGTACGCTCCAGGCGAAAACATTGTCAGGTGGAACAGAAGATTGGAGATGGAAAAGGGAGAAGAAAATCTTGTCTTGCCCTTGATTGTACTCCCACCCATTATGCCAAATCCCACTCAGAGATCTCTCTTGCATGCTGCTGGAGTGCCTGAGCATGGATTTGCTGCCTGCCCCCCCCTTCCCATGCTGCCTGCATGTTTTAGAAAGTAGTCCACTTCAAGAACAAAACAGTAGTTGCTACCAGGAATCCAAACATTCCTGGCTGATTGACAGAAGGCCACCCATAGTCCTCTTTGTTTGGCGCAGACAACACATCTTCAACAGCTAGGTGTTTTTATCTTTTCGGCGTGCACATATTTTCAGTGGGTCTGGGTACGGTAAAGATAAGGACGTACATTCAGCCTGTTTGCATAATAAACAACTGTGTTAGCCAAGGTCTAAGTATTATTCTGAGCTGCTGTCATTTCTGGTTGTTGGTTTCTAAGTGGTTTTAATTGTAGCAATGTTTTCTTATGTCAAATATGTTGTTTTTTATGTACTGTGCCAGAAACTGCCCTGTGACTACCTTTAGTATGGTCTAAAAGTTCTGTAAACAAGTAAAATTTATATAGCATATTTCAGTTATTAAAAAGCCACCCCATAAACTGTAATCAAAATATATGTTTTCAGGGATGGCAAAATCTGTTAATTTTGATTCTCCCGGTTTCTCATTTTTCCAAGCTTAAATCAAGTTCTTCACATTTCTTCAGCAATTTGCAATCAGCCCCCCTTGTAAAAAAAAACAACCAAAAACAAAACTCATAAAAATCTATCAAGATTTTAGTGCAAACATGTTCTGTCTCTCTAGCCCCACATCAGGTAAAATCCTTCACATCTGGTTTCCAGGTAGGTGGGTTTCCTAGCGAGAAAAAGGTCAATGGATGGTGGTGATCTTCCCAACACCCCAGCCTGTGCTGGTGATCCACCAAGTAAAAATATAAGAACATAAAAAGAGCCTGTTGGGTCAGGCCAATGGCCCATCTAGCCCAGCATCCTGTTCTTACAGGGGTGAACCAGAAGCCCGTGAGAAACCTGCATGCAGGACCTGAATGCAAGAGCAGTCTCCCCTCCTGAGGTTTCCAGCAAATGGTATTCAGAAGCATACTGCCTTTGACTGTGGAAGCAGAGCACGGCAATCATGGTTAGCCACTGATTGCCTTATCCTCCATGAATTTGTCTAATCCTCTTTTAAAGCCATCCAAGCTGGTGGCCATCGCTGCCTCCTATGGGAATGTTCAGCTTTGTGCTGCATGAAGAGGTCCTTCCTTCAGCCACCATTCAGCTTCATGGATGTCCACAAGTTCTAGTCTAGTGCTATAAGAAAGGGAGAAAACCTTTCTCTAACTGTGCCATATGTAATTTTAGAGAAGAGGAGTGGGGCATTAACACTACCATAATACCATTTGGGCTTGTCTCGGTCTTCTGCCTATCTTCACTGCAAACCTTTTTACACTTTTATGTAGCAAACCACTTTGATATTTTTTTTAAAAAATATTTAGCTGTATATAAACATTTTTACAAATAAATAAAATAAGGCAAAGCATTGTGGGCTTAAGGCTGAACTCGGTTACAAACTGAAAGCTAAATTTTGTTCTGCTCGATAACAAAATAAAGCAAAATGAAATAAAAACAAGCCAAAGTTTATTTTCCAAAATTTTGCTTTAATTTTATCCAAGTTCAATTATTGCTAGTTGGGATATAGTCCTGCCTGTATTGTAGCCGTAGCTCTTCCAAGGTCCAGTAGGCGACACACTAATAATTTTGTTCAAGAAACATTAAGGAAAGCAAAATAGACCAGAGTAGAGGCAAGCATGAGCCCTTTTCTTAGGAACTGCCATATTTTTTTCATTTACTTTTTACAAAGCTTCTAAATTCATTGCAATCCAGTGTTCCTTCTGCTATCCTTGCACATTTCCACCAGATCTAATTTGTCGTTGGGTTTTTGGGGGTGGTAGTGGGGGAGGGATGTAATAAAATGCTGTTATTTGTACTTCCCTATCGAATGTCACCAACAAAGTATCATTAAGGTCATACAGGGTTCCTATGCCTTTAAATTAAACACTTCCTCTTTGCAGGTTCAGCCCATTTTCTTGCTGCTTGTTTTTCTTGGCTTTGGAATTGATGCTGAGTTGTCTCTTATTTGCCCCCTTAACAGCCTCTTTGAATTGCCCCAGTTTCAGCTCCCCTGGGATGGAGGGAAATAAAGTTCCTTAAAAAAAAGAGAGAGAGCGAGCAAAATGTGCTATTTGTTATTTAAAAAGAAATGGTAAAAATGAAAATTACTTGTAAGCACACGATCCACTTGCACAGACTTCACAGCCCACTTGTGGGTTGCAACCCATAGTTGGGGAAATGCAGAGTTATATATGATCAGGTGAGCTGGTGGCTCCCAGCAGGTCCAAGCCAGTTGCGTACCCACCAGCCTGATCACATGCATTTCACACTATGAACTGGACTGTGATTCAGTAGTGGTCCTCCAGATGTTGCAGGACTCCAACTCCCATCAGCCCCAGCCAGCATGGTTGAAAGTCAGGGGTGATGGGAGTTGTAGTCCAAAACATCTGTGGCTCTCACCGCCCTGCTTTAGTGAAGCTAGGCTCTTTATAGATACATTACTACTGCTGCTACTACTACTACACTTTGGTTTAGCTAGTTTAGCCTAGGGTCAGATTTTAACCCATCTTGGAGCGCAAGGAAGTGAAGACATGATATAGAAAAGGATGTGATTAAATTTAGCAGCAGCTAGGAAGCAGGGCATGGATGTAGCGACTTGAGTGGGAGCCAGCAGTAGCAGCGAAAGCCTCGGAGGAGAAACCACAAAGTCTCCACGCAGCTGCTGCAGCTCAATACCCGGCATTCATGGTATAGCTTCACGAAACTGCCTTGTGACATTTTTATTTATGTCAGTGACAGAGTAGCATTGTTGGTGGTAGGAAAGGGGCTGGTCTCCCAAGGCTTAGAAAATGCTCTCTGGGTGTCTGTTTAAAGGTGTTTTTGTCCCCCAACATGCATAATAGCTTAGAGAACGTATAGGCACTGATTGGCTCACTTATTTCTTTATTTATTCATTCATTCTCTCTCTCTCTCTCTCTCTCTCTCTCTCTCTCTCACACACACACACACACACACACACACAAACACACACACACACATGCATAGCCCTGTCTCACTTCTGAAAGCTTGGGTTGGCTTCTACATGGACAATCCGCAAGCCACATGTGGCCCTCATCTGCCCTCCATGTAACCTCCCACTGTTGCAGCCACTGCTGATTTTGCTGCTGCTTTGGTGGCAGTCTCCAATGTTGCCACTGCTGCTGACAGATTGCCCTGACTACCACCAGCAGATTGCTCAGTCTGCTGCCACAAAGCTTGCCATTCCTGCCTTTCTGTCTGCCTCCCCTGCTCGCTAATCTAGTCTGGCTTTTCCTGCTTCTGACTTCAAAACACACTTGGCTGGTGCTTTGCCTGCCATGTTCTATGCTTAGCACTGAGGTTGACAGCATGTGAGGAAGGTCATCCTTGCCCCCTTTTGACTTGAGCTTCCACTCACCTTTCAAACTGCTGTGCCTTCCAATCATGCTAACTCCCCTTTTCCTCTAGTTGTCCCCTTGTAAACTATCCCTCTAACCATCCAACTGCCCTATTCAGGTAAAGATAAAGGGACCCCTGACCATTAGGTCCAGTCGTGGCCGACTCTGGGGTTGCGGCGCTCATCTCACTTTATTGGCCAAGGGAGCCGGCGTACAGCTTCCGGGTCATGTGACCAGCATGACTAAGCCGCTTCTGGCGGACCAGAGCAGCACACGGAAATGCTGTTTACCTTCCCACCGGAGCGGGACCTATTTATCTACTTGCACTTTGACGTGCTTTTGAACTGCTAGCTTGGCAGGAGCAGGGACCGAGCAATGGGAGCTCACCCCGTCTCAGGGATTTGAACCCCCGACCTTCTGATTGGCAAGTCCTAGGCCCTGTGGTTTAACCCACAGCGCCACCCGCGTCCCCCTATTCAGGTAGTGACCTGAATTAATGTGTGTCTGGGGAGTGGGGGCTGCTCAGCCCCTCACCTACACTGAATGCTTATACTCATTGAGGCCTCTGCCCAGGTTACCAGGAATCCTGACAGCAAACAGGTCCCTGATTGCATAGGCCAACCCCACATGTGCAGCTGTATGTGTGGGTTCCATTCCTGCATTCAGTTATGTAAGGGACAGAGCCAGTCATCTTCCTTATGCAGTGTGCAATCTGGAAGCAGATGCGTAACCAGTGAAGTAAAAACAGCATCCTGTTCCTTCACCACAGGCCACATATATAGGACCTGAATGAGATTTGTGGCTGTTGGATCTGTTCTGCTGTTGCCATCATACAATCAGCTTGATTGTCTGAACAGACAAGACTGCAGGATTTCCCATCTCCAAGCTACCTAATTATTTTACAATACCATGTGAGGGTACGAAGGAAGTCTTTCCTCATCGTTATGGATTCAAATAAATATTATACAAGAGCAATATCTCGTGGCGTTTTCAGTGGCAGTGGCTCATTTGGCACCACCAAATTCCCCCCCCCCCTTTTGTTATGGTCCTCCTACATTTCTTTTTAAAGACGCCATTATTTTCATAGTAGATGCTCAGAAAGGCGTAAGTTAAAAAGAAGTTTGAGCGTGTAATGAAACACGAGAGAGAGAAACTGCTGGCACTGGTTCCTGTTCCTGAAGTCAAGAGGGTGGCGCCATCGGCAATGGTGGATTCCCTCTGACTTGGAGGGGACTGGCTCTGTGGAAATCGGGTCTGCACTGCTACGGCGCAGCGGGGACCCTTCAAAAACCACAGGCGGGTGGCAGGAGTAAATCTGAACCAACAACGTACCAGATTGTTATGAGTCAGAGGGGAAAGATAGTTATGAATCAGAGAGAAAAATGACTGTGTATTTTAAATCTCAGGGTTTTCTATGACATCAAACACATTGACTCTGGATTTTAGCTTCTCAAACATTGTGGGCGTTTGCTACTTGCCTCTTAATAATGGTAGTCAGATGTGAGTACAGATATTTGCTGCCCAAGAGATTCCCGGAGTTTGGGGAGGCGTGTACCTCATGTTTGTGACTGAGCATCCACCCACAATTGTTTGCATTTGAACAATTTTCAAAGTTAACAGCAAGTAGCTTAGGTTACCACGCAAACTGTGCCCTTTCGTGGAGAGGGATAGTTTAGTCATTGTGATGCATGTGTTGGTAGCCTCACAATTTGACTTCTGCAACATGCAGTATGTGGTGCTTCCCTTGAAATTGTTGCAGAAGCTGCAGCTGCTGTAGAGTGTTGCAGCTGAACCAAGTGGGATTTACTTCTGAGTAAGACATTATGGTTATATTTATTTCTGCCTTTTATTACAGATGATCTCAGGGTGTATCACAACAATTTGAAATACAATAAACATTACATTGAAGTACAACTGAAACCAGGAGTGGGTGGTGGGGTGGGGGGGACAGCACTCATATCAACTCCCAGCAGCTGAGTCACTGCAACCTACAGAGGAGAGGTCAGCTGGGTTCTTTCTGCTCCTGCTGGTAGCTGCCTGCTTCTGGTTAAAACATTTAACACAATCCAATGTGTAGGATTGCACTGTAAATGATTTTTATCTTGCCTTTCCACCAAAATAACCTTCCAGGTGGCCCCATTAAAGATTGCACCAATTTAAACAGTGTAAAATAGCCATAACGAATAAGCTTATTTAATGGCTTAAATAGATGAAACCACCCTTTGTAATGGTCACAAAACAAGCTATTTTCTCTTTCCTAAATGGGAAATTTATGTGTGATTTGCAGTGTGTTCATTGCAAACTGAAGATCTCCTGTGGTCACGAGTTTCTGTTTGTTGATCATATGGCTTATTTTCTGTACTTTGCATTTATGTTGTTCCTCCCCTTGGCTGAGAATGCCTTCCGCTCATCTAAAGCTATATGATCTCGATGATAGCTTGCAAGATCCTAATCTGCTGATATCAAAGGCCGGAGTTTATTCCCTGTTGTTTGTGCAGAGGAATTATTTAACAAGGAATCCTTGTAAGTGTGAACATCATACATAAAACGACATAACACTTGGGGGAAAATAAGAACTAAGCCAATATTTCCACACCAGCTTCAAAGCTTAACATACTTCCATATACAGATGCTTTTTATTTCTCATCTGTGGCTTCTGTCCCTCCTAATTGAATCTGACACCAGAAACATAAGTTCTCCTCCTCCTCCTGATTATGTTTTGACTGGAATGTTAAATACAGCAATCCCTCATTACAAAACTCTGTTAACTGTATTCTAAAACAGCACATGATTTACAATCGTCTTGCTTTACATCTATTGCCCTTATCTTATATAAGAGTAATTGTGCCTTCTCTCCAATCTCTGCCACATCTTTTCTTACGTATTTACACAATTTGTGAGCTGCTTTGTATCTGAGAAAGAAATTCAAAGCAATGTATAAAAAGCCTTTTGTTCAACAATAAGCAATGTAAAAAGGCAAACAATATTTTCAACCTGATGATTCAGTATGGCTGAGTTCTCACCCCTCTGAGGAAGCTTGTCTACAGAAGAATCTTTCCACCATGGTCTGAAAAACCATCAAGTCTGGTACCTAATTTGTACAGGGAGGCAATTCCATATTTTTGGTGTTGTGAAGTAGCAGATGGTGCGATAGGCAGTAGTGCTCACCTGACCTCTGAGCAGCACAGCAGCTGCTGCACACCAGGTGAGAGAGTTGGAGACATGAAGCGACAAGGAGGTTAGCACTGTGCAAACCATCAAGTGTGCTGATGGTTCTGCCAAAACGTTTGGTCACCTCACATGTCCAACTCTCCCTCCCGATAAGCAGCAGCAACTCAGTTGTTGGGAGGTCAGGTGAGTGCTACAGCCCTACCATACTGTCAGCCACTGGTGCTGTGACACTGAAGGCTCTTCATTGAACTGTAATGGAGTGGGCCTCAGATTACCTAGGTACCATCATGCAGTGGCTGAACAGGGATGCAGGGGATCTTTCAAGTAACTTAGTCCTGACTTATTTAGGGCCTTGTACGCAAGTATCCAAGCCTTAAACGTGGCTGGGTAGCTTACTGGCAACCAGTCCAACTTTCTCAATAGATGTGTTATATGCCGGTGGAAGGCTGTTCCAGTTAGTAGTCTAGCTGCTGCATTCTGCATCAACTGCAGCTTCTGGATCAACCTCAAGGGCAATCCTACATACTGCTCTTTGCAACAATGCAATCCGTTGGTGCAGCTCATATAGACCATCTATCATCTATCTATCTATCTATCTATCTATCTATCTATCTATCTATCATCTATCTATCTATCATCTATCATCTATCTATCTATCATCTATCATCTATCTATCTATATCTATCTATCTATCTATCTATCTATCATCTATCTATCTATCTATCTATCTATCTATCATCTATCTATCATCTATCTATCTATCTATCTATCTATCTATCTATCTATCTATCACCTATCATCTATCTATCTATCTATCTATCTATCTATCTATCTATCTATCATCTATCATCATCTATCTATCTATCTATCTATCATCTATCTATCTATCATCTTTATCATCATCTATCTTCTATCTATCATCTATCTATCTATCTATCTATCTATCTATCTATCTATCTATCTATCTATCTATCTATCATCAATCATCTATCCATCTATCATCTATCATCTATCTATCTATCTATCTATCTATCTATCTATCTATCATCTATCTATCTATCTATCTATCTATCTATCTATCTATCATCTATCTATCTATCTATCTATCTCTCCATCTATCTTCTATCTATCATCTATCTATCTATCTATCTATCTATCTATCTATCTAATCAATCTATCATCTATCTATCATCTATCATCTATCTAGATCTATCACAGCCCACTTTAAGAACCACTAGTATTGCCTCTGCTACCAGCCAGTTCATGGAGAGGTAGCCCACTCAGAAGCTTCACTCCTTGCCACCCAGGAAGACTATCACAGCAGTGGGAAGGCCAACCAATCTGATGAAGTGGACTGTTGCCCAGAAAGCTTGTGTATTAATAAATGTGTTAGTCTTCAAAGTGCCACAGAATTCTTTGTTCTTTTTCTTCCAATGGCTACCCCTCTAGAATTTTTTTGGTGATTGATAAGAAATGATGATGATGATGATGATGCATGTATGTGAAATGCTGCGAAATGTTCTAAAGTGCTATTAAAATTATTATAATAGTGATGATTAAGTCATTTAGGCTCATAATTTCCAAACTTCCATTCTAGTTTTTATGATATTCTCCCTGGAAATGCAGGATATTATACAAAGATTACATTTAGTTACTTCACCAAAGCGAGATGGTGGTTTAACTAGTTTTCTAACAAAAGCAATTTTTGATCATTCTTGCTACATATCAAAGGTTCACCACCCTCACCCCGTAAATCCCTGTCAGCTCTGACAAACGTACCTTGTAGAACTGCGTGGTGAACGTAAGGGCAGTGTTAAAACACTTCTCTTGTTCTGAGCAAAATTTATAACATGGCTCTTGGAACTCACTTTTTGCTCCAAACTTCTGATACTCCTGTAATACAGTAATCAGCATGTCAGTAGGCTATTTTTTCTGAATAAAGACAAGGTTGCTGAAATGGATTAGACACAGACATTCGCATAGCATTGCATAATTCAAAAAGTAGGCCTGGTGCACATGATTTGCATTAATAGCCTGCATAGAGGCAGCTTTTTACAACTCCCTCTCATTAAACTCCATGTGGAGGATTGCAGACTGTCAATCAATTACAGCAATTTCCTTTTCCATATTTATTCCATCACTATCACTGACAGTTACCATTAAGTGACATTAATACAATACAGTAGCATCTTGCTGTTCTCCAGTGCTCTCTTCATGCACGGCATCTTGGGATACTTAATCTCCTAAGAAGGTTAAGAGTGCCTGTTAAAAAGAGGGAGGGGAAAAGGTGACCACTTTCAGGGATGGAGAGTGTTTAAGCTTAGAAAAGAAAGGAGGAGATTCTCCCAAGGTGCTCTGGGAGTGACATTTGTTAGGAAATGGAACGCTCACTCTGGTGTTAATGAGTTGGTAGGAAGAACTGGCTATAAATGTCTTTTAAACATTAGGGATAAGGGCTTTTGAGAAGTGTCGAGGATATCCTTAATTATTAGAATTGTTTGTGGGCAAAGAATAAACAGGAGACTCATATTCCACATGGATTTATATTATGTAAACAAGTGCCAGAATGAAAAGCAAATGATACTTGTATTGTATGTATTACTTGATCTTGCTTTGTAAGGATGGGATAATGTTTTCTGTTTCTGAGAAGCATGTAAGTGCAAAGAGAGGTGATTGAAGTGATGAAACATATTTTGCCCTCCTTATCACCTGAGGATCAGGTAACAAGGATATATATATATACAGTGTTTCATATATGCAGACGATTTTAACGAGCAGATTTGGGGGGCTAAGATGGCCTGTAGGGAGAGCCCCATTGCACAGTCAAAAGTTATGGTGCTAATAGAATAATTTTGTTGGATACCACTCACCATTTTCTTTATGTACAATAATGATTGTAGTGAGATTGTTTATTTTCTGTAAACTACTCTGAGTACAAATGTATCTGTGGGAAACTGATTAAGACTTATTATAGCACATTATTTTTAAACCATTTCCCCCCCACTCAGTTTTGAAAATCATGTTAAAATGTGTGCTAAAGGGCTCTTTTAATTTCAGCACTATTTTGCCATTACTTCAATAACTGCAAAAAAGGAAAGGAAAACAACAGAACTATAAATGGAGGAAAAACTAAAATGTGATAAAATGGTTTTTAAAAAGACTAGAAAGGTGGGGGGTTGTTGTTGTTTTTTATAAAAAATGAGCTTTACAATACATTTTAAAGCAATATTTTAAAAGAAAGTTAAGGCCTATTTAATTCAGATTGCTTTGTAGTGTATAAAATAAAATGTCTTATCTAGGAGTAGCAATAGAATAATGGGCTTTATCATCATATACTATTGCAGATTTCCTTACACTGTAACATTTCACAAATTCCTACGAAAGTGAATTATCCTTGTAAAACCAAATTGTTTCCAAATGTCACTATTTCCAAAAAGGGGAAGGAGAACAAGAATTGCACATTGGGTAGTAAACCAAATAATTGAAAAAGAGAGATGAATATCCAGTACTACAATCATCTCTTTTATATGGCATTTCAATCGGTTGCAATTACAGAATGATTTGGTAACACAGCAAAAGCATATTGGCTTTTAGCAGAACAACAGGATGTTGATAGTCCTTTAATATCATTGCTTTGGCTTAAAAAGGAAAAGGAGCTGGCCTATGCAGCTGGGACAAAGACCCTTCATAGGATCTTTGTTAACAGCATGGGATAGTGTAAAATAAAAGTCTAAGAGCTGGAGATGCACCTTTAAGGTCACTTCTTCGTAAATGAAGTGTTTGATGTATGGAATCTTTTTGGAAATAGAAACATCAAAGTAAATTGTGGGCTGAATGTTTATGAATCTTTTGCTTTGCGGTGCTCTGCTGCTAGCTAGTGCATTGGTTTCTGCATACTCTGTCTTCTTCTATCCTTTGCCCCTATGAATGGGGTTTCAAATGTCACACTCCAGTCAAATTACGGAACTCTCTTCATGGCCAAGAAACCATTGCGAAGGAGCTAACTCATCAGCACCTGTGACTTCATACCACAATGTCAGCCTCTGCTTCCCCAATTCTCTTAAAATTAGCAGCACAAAATGTTATGAGATACTAGTGCTATAAATCAGAAGGGGTACTATGCTAGAGGAGCAGGAAACACATTTTATTTTTTCCCCTATCAAGCGTTTGACATAGGGGAAAGTGATAATTTGATGCTAGATTCAGACAGAGGCAGTGTGGTGTAGCAGTTAGAGTGTTGGACTTGGACCTTGGTAGACCAGCCATGAAGCTCACTGGGTGAAATGGAGTCTGTCACTTTCTCTTAGCCTAGCCTACTTCACAGGGTTGTCGTGTGGATAAAAGGGGGAGGGGGAGAACTATGTACCCCCCTTTGAGCTCCTTAGAAGAAAGGCAGGATATAAACATAATCAACAACAACAACAACTTGAATGGGGGGACGGTTTGCCCCCTTTTATGATGCTTCCCGTAGCCACTAATTTTAGAAGGCTACAAGACAGTCATCATTTGGCTAAAACTGGGGGAAATCTAGGGGTGGGTCTTGTGTATTTCATCGAGGGCCCTGTGCATTCCTCCCTCAACAATAGACAACGATAGTTTTGTGGCATCTGGTCTAAGGATGTTAAGGAGACAGCAATTTCCATCTCTTCCTGTGTTAGTCGCAATCAGAAATGTTTCCATTCTGCTACATTTTGGCTTCTGCTAAAACCTATGCTATTCATCTCACTACTTGCTACGACCTAAATTAATGCAATTAATGATGCTATTAATCTATTAATTCCACAAGTAATTTCAGTACGGGGGAACATCAAAAACAACAGGGAAAGTAATGTAATTGTTTATGTTACATTTGTGGACAAAAGAAGAAGACGATAGCAAACAGTGTTCATGTCCACTGGCCTGATTTCTGACCAGTATGCAGAGTATAACAACTTATTCTCCTGTTTCCATTTCTAATTGAATTCTCCATCACCCCCAATCTGGGCATACCCACTCTGTGGATTTGGCTCTCCTAGAGATTTGCTTTGACATTTTCCTCTGTGATGCCCTGACCTTCCTGTCTTGCCTGTTGAGCTGATATAACAAAAGGACTTTGCAATCACAAACTCATCATTAAATGCTGCATTAGCACTTTCTGCTGTTGCCCACGGGCTTAACTTCTCATCTTCTCTGGCCTTACTGACTTCTCCGCTGCTTCTTGTATCTCTATCTTTCTTCCTAGGTCAGGCGCTTTTCCAGACATCCTTTCCCCTCTTTCTTTGATATATGTCATAGTCCACGGAGTATTGGTTGCTTGCCAGCACTATGTCCTTCTCAGAGAGTCTCCTAAAAGTTATTGCTGCCAAACAGAACGGATGTCTTCTTTCTCCTACTGCACTGCTTGTCATTTATGGGCAACAGTTCAATGATCTCTCCCCTTTTTTGTTCACTGAACTCGTTTAAAATCCAAACAATTTCGGCTGTCAAGTTGGCTGTTTGTGACTGTTCCTCTGTTTACTCAGCATCACCCCCACCCCCCAAACTGTTCCCTGTCACTGTTTATCCTCTGAGTTGTCAGTGCTTACCCTTATGCTTCTAGGTTTTTAAATCAGTTTGTCTACAAATCTTTATCCACATTTTAAAGCCTGTGTGCATTCCTCATTTCATAACTGAAGGCTGCAGTTCTATGCACTCCTATGCTTAATGCAGAAAATAAGGCTGCAATCCTGTGCATGCTTATCTGGGAATAAGCACCATTTAAGACAAGGGACTTCTTTGGAAACAAATGTGCCTAGGATAAAATTGGAAATTACATATTGCTGCTGGACCTTTGATCTTGAGAAGGCAGGTTCTTATTTAGATACAGAATCAGCCTCTTATCTTTTTTTGCTGGAGCTATTTCCAAGAGTAACAAATCTAAATAAATAAAGAACTAAAGCTACACCTGAAATAAGATTTATTTTATTTTTTGCATGTGCATTGATGTTTGATTATAAAGCTTTGGAGGGGCAGGTAATGTTGCCATTTCAAAGTTCTGCACAGTGTTAGCCTTAGGGGTGTTTCACACATTACTATTTCTCTGTATAAAGATAATGTAGGAAACATATGTAGGGAAATGTGTTTACCATAATGTGTGAAGTGTGGCATAATTGGTTTTCATGCTGTAAGAACATGGGCCAGGCATCCACTGAAGGCAATGGCTGCCTGACCCATTTGCTCAAACAGCACAGGAAACACACCTCTCTTCACACATTTATGCTAAGCACATTTTCGCTCATGGAGATTATCTTTGTGTAGGGAAATGGTAATCTGTGAAACAGCTCCTTAGAATAGTATGTCACCCGTGACCGCAGAATGGTGTAGGGACTTCCCTCTGTAAAATGCTTATCGCCCTTTAAAACAAATTCGCAAGCCACAGCCTATTTACTCCCATTTGAAGGGGAAAGTGAAGAGTGCAATGCACTTTAGTTTCAAAGAAAGAAACTGCCCTAGACTGGCTAAAAAGAGAAGAGGCGATTCCCCATTGTATACAGCTACAAGTCGAAAGGGTAAGAGAGCAGAAGGTGCTCAAACGCATGAATGGTTAGCAAAGAATGGCATATCTATACGGTAACTGTAGCAAGAGCTGCAAAATACAATTAACCTTGTTGAAACCCGGCATCACTTCTTGTATCTACCACCTCTCCTTAGAGCAGCCAGCATTTTCCTAAGACCTTCATATCTGGTACTGGGCAAGAGCTATTGCTAGCTAGTTAAGCTGTCAGAGCTGATGATGTGATTGTTGTTGTTTGTACCTGCCTACCAAAGTGATTTGTAGCATCTAATTAACAATGGGAGGGGATATTTTGCAGTATGTTTTAGAAGGCTGTTAGCAAGGGACACACTTGCTATTGCTGTTTACAAAGTACTATCCATATACAGTGGTACCTTGGGTTAAGTACTTAATTCGTTCCGGAGGTCCGTACTTAACCTGAAACTGTTCTTAACCTGAAGCACCACTTTAGCTAATGGGGCCTCCTGCTGCCGCCGTGCTGCCAGAGCACGATTTCTGTTCACATCCTGAAGCAAAGTTCTTAACCTGAAGCACTATTTCTGGGTTAGCAGAGTCTGTAACTTGAAGCGTATGTAACCTGAAGCGTATGTAACCCGAGGTACCAGTGTACTTGGAGCTCTGCAGGAGCATCCTATGGAAGAACTAGAAGCCATGGGCTCATGGAGTGAATATTTTGAAGGGCAGTGGGGGAATCAGGTGCTGCTGCTTTGTGTAAATGTCCTTTATCTCCCTTCCTGGACCGATCGCCAGCCTTTTGCCCCTTGCTCTCCTTTCTTCCTGTGCTTGAGGTTGGGTGTTGACTGCTCTGCCTGCTGTAGGCCTCGCCCACGCCTCAGATGAAAGGGAAAATCAGAAGGTAGCCATTACACATTTGCAAGGAAGGAAACAAAGACCCGCAACGCTGACACCCTCCCACTAACTTTGGGTTTTAATGGTGGGCTTAATTTCCTCATGAAAGGGAAAAACAAAACGGAAACAGCCTTGCGGTGGATAGAGGGGGCAGTGGGGAAACGGCAGCTGTTGTATTCATGGTTAATCAGGTGTGTCTGCCTTTATGTAGCATCTGTCTGCTACTGTTACGGTGCCACATGTGAAAAGGGACGGGAGGAAGAGAGGCATTCATGTTCAAAGCCTTAAGCACTGACCTCTGTCTCTGTCTCCTCAGGGTTCGGGCGCTCGTCTATTCATCTTGGCCTATTAATGTAAGATTGCAATTCTGTTCTATTGGGCCGTCGTCGTAACCATCTTGATTGGATGTTGTTCAGATTGCCATAAAATCGAGTCCTTACCACGCCGGTTTCCATTTTGTTTCACAAATGACCTTTACAAGTAGGTTTCCAGTGAAAGAAATGGCCATATTTCCTCGCCAAAGAACTCGACAAGGAAAGGTTTTCAGGGAAGGAGTCCAAAACCAATTATCCATTCCAACTTAAGTTGATTTTGGATTGCTGAAGGAATCCCCCAAGAGAGGAATAAGCAGGGCCTGTATAAGCACCTAGCTGCCAATTTTAAGAGTCAGTCTAGTTTATTGCCCTGTTATCCATTCCACACTTTGGTAATACTTCTCTGGTAAATTTCTTTTTGATACTGCGCAGTGGAGGAAATAAATTATTATTTGTTTTTAAAATTGAATTTTCCCTACAGGATGACACTGTTTTTCTAAATATATTTCAGTCTGGCTTCTGGGCCAGGTTTGGGATAGAAATGATTTTGGTTGCCCTGGTGAATGAGCTGTAATAGGAGAGCAACAACAACAGGGTGTCCCTGTGGATTGTCCTGGACTTCCCAGCAGCATTCCATATAATTGAACAAATAATTTTTCAGGGTTGGGTGTTAGGGACCCTTCTCTTGGTACCTCTGCATGCTAAGGCTTACCAGTTGGTTACTGGAGGAAGACCCTTGTAAGTGATGGTGCTCATAATTTTCAAGTGATGGTACTCCCTTCCCAGGCTTGTCTGCCTAGTGTTTCTGTTACAAAACTGCCAGCAAACTTGGGTTTTTCATTACATTTGATTGCCTTTTATGATATCTGGTTTCCCCGTTTAAATTGGATGATAATATTAACCCTTTTTTTAAAAAAAATGCAGCCTACTATTATATTCGATTTTGTATACTGTTTTTGCTATATATATATATATATATATAGAGAGAGAGAGAGATAGATAGATAGATATAGATATAGATATAGATATAGATATAGATATAGATATAGATATAGATATAGATATAGATATAGATATAGTTAATTGGTTTTGTTAGCCACCACAAAGCATATGTGGGAAGGCAGGATATCAATCCCTAAGGCTGCATTCGTAGACCCACTTTACTTAGAAGTAAACCCCATTGAACTCAATGGGACCTGCTGTTGGGTGGGCATGTATCAGATTGCACTGTCAGTATATTAATAAAATAACCATTACGTTAAGTATGCTGTGGTCAAACTGAGGACTTTCCATTACTTTAAGTATCTGAAATAATTATACTGTACTGTTTAAAATGACTGCCCATCTAGTTCCTTGTTGCTAGAGTTGTTGCTTTGCCGCCGTGCTGATGAGTGTTTCTGAAATTGCTGTGTCTTTGTCCCCTGCACCCAGCAGCTCCACCAAATTGAAACTCTTTCTGATAAAACCCTGCTATGCTCTGTGCTATATAAATCAACAGCAGTGTTGACACTCGGTTGGCATTGTCAGAAGGGAAACAGGTTAGTGCCAGGATGATGCATTTGGCAGAGGCGATGAGCAGCTTCTACCTCCACAGCCGTTGGAGCACTTCCTCTGCAGCACAGTCCTGTAATTAGAATGAATGGCAGAGTAAACATATGGGAAAGGGTAGGAGGGTACCACAATGACCTCTGTATGTGTCTGAAACTGGGAACAGCCCTGGCTAGATGCAGAATTGGACTGAGATGGAAATACAGTGTAGCCCTGTCAAAACACCTCCTTGTGCCCTGCTAAATCTGGTGCTCTTCTGAGGCTCTGCCATATTACAGTGTGTTAGGCCACTGTGGCAAACTGAAATTAGGCTGCACGCAGAATAGCCCAGACTAATTTAATGCGGGCCTTGAAGCAACAATGAACTCGGGTCATGAGACATGTTAGCCAGACTTCCGCCAAAGTCTGCAGAAGCTCACACAACACGTTCAGAAGCAGCCAGAGGGAATAATGAACAGTAATTAGAGATGGGTTGCGGTGACACCTCCTACCAGTTGCCTTTCCTGGTGGCGAACACCACCAAAGGCAAGGCATAGCCATCAGCTATTTTTGTGAGGGCCTTCCTGGAACTGGGTGTTAGCATAGTTACATTCTGGGAAGCTCTTGGCTTGCACTCAGTACTTAATTTCTAAAGTTAAAGGTGCCGTGCCTCAAGTCTGCCTGCAAGTCTCATCCTCTGACCTGTCTGCTCATCAAATATGCATGGGGACTGTCTGTGTTTACTCCTTTGTGAAAATAAAGGCATGATGTAAGTGTTCTCCTCCTGTTTCTTGCAGGGCTGAAACCTGGTCTGAGCCCCAGGGAGCTCAAATTGATGGCGATGTGATTTCTATCCAGGGCAGCTTACATTATATTAGGACTCCTTCTATAACCTCCAACTCGAAACATTATTCTAGGGCAGTGGTTTACAACCAGTGTGCCATTGCACCTTGGGGTGCCTTGAAGGATGGTCAGGGGTGCCACAGGCAACTCTAGCCTCTGTCCCTCTTTCCTTCCCTCCTTCCTCTGATGCCTTCTTGCGTCTCTGCCTCCCAAAGGCTTGTGAGGCTGTTTGTTGCAGTGGCCCTGACCACAATCTCCCCAGGCGAATGGCGCCTCTGGGGCTGGCCAGGGGGTGCTGGTTGCCAGTTGCTGAGGTGGCCTTGGAACAGGCAAGCAAGTGGGTGAGGGAGCCCAGCCAGCCAGTCCACCAGCCCTTATTGTTGGGAATGGACAGACAAATGGGAGGCTGGGCAGGCAGGCAGGCAGGCACCACACTGGTCTTTTCTTATGGTTTCTGTGTGTGATGCCTGCCTGGGAGCTGAGTGCCCAACATCAAAGGGGAGCCTTTCCACCATGCAGGTCCAGCGGCTGCCACTGTTGCTTCCTAAGGTGAGTAAGGTGCTAGCCTCACGTTCACCTTTGGCCCGTCTCCATCGGGTTGCTAAGGCTGGAGGCATCCTCTTCCCAGGCGCCTGTGGGGCAGTGTGAGGAGGCACCTCTCTTGGTTGAGACCAGAGGTGGTGGCAGTGGCTGCCCAGAGGACTCCCAAGGAGAAAGGAGGGGAGAGGAGGCTGAGGGAACACTCCACAAGGGAGGGTGTTCGAAAAGGGCTGAGGGTCTGCTGGCTCTGCGGGCAAGGGATCCAGGCGTTTCCATCCTGAGGTTGGTAGCGCCTTTCCCCACAGGGGAGCTGCAGAAAGAATATAGTTGATCAAGGGAGCCATGGACTAGAAAAGGTTGAAAACCTCTGCTCTGGGGTATTCTATCTCCTTGGCCACACCAGCTCAGTTCTCATTCGGTCATTGTGGCTGTTCTCAGTGCTTTTGATCCATCTTACTTCCCCATCTTTTGACAATTCCCCAACATTTGGCAATCTTCCTACCAAGACTGTCCAGTGGTACAAAAAGGAGCCAAATGATGTGCTTGAATAGCTGTTGGGTGGTTGCTCTTTTAACACTCTTTTGGTATAGGCCGCCTCCAGATGGCTTGTTTACTGAGCAGTCATCCTGATTTGCTCACACAAAGCTTACACAGAAGTTAGATTATACTGTATCTGGTCTTCCTTGAATGTTCCTTCTTCTCTGTTTGCATTCATCCTGATTTGCTTGCGGGGTGTTTATATGTCTTCCTGTTAATCACTCATTCATTCCACAGTTTTCAATACACTTCCCTGTTACTTTCCTAATTGTGAAACATCTACTTTAAAAAATGTCTTTTTTAAAGTGGATTTCTTGTACTAGGGTAACGGAGTGCTTTAATCCACTTTGATTGTACAAACCTAAATTTCCCATTGTGTCCTCACAAAATACTGTCAGTCTGGTGGTGGTGCCCTTGTTGTGTGACCCATCAACCTGACTGCAGGTCATCAGGCAAGCAAAATCAGGAGGCTTACTAAGCATGGAGGATCACAAGTTGTGTGTGCAAGCCTGTTAAGGTGTGGTTTCTCTCTCTCTTTTTAATGAAGATAAATGGCATGCTGGTTTGCTCAGATTTTATCTTCTTAGAAATAAGTGTTGGAACAAAGGCTAGTAGGCATGTACTGTTGTGAAAGGATATAGCATCGTTTGGAAATAGCCATGAAATATGTCCTCTGGAAAAGTTGAATATGTATTCTAATCAGAACTGGGAATGGCTGGAGTATGGGCTTGTCTTTCGACTCTTTCATGATCTGAGCTTTTGCAATTTTCTCTGATCTGACTATGGGAGTGACAACTGACAGGAAGACATTCATAAGCCTGTGGTTGCTTGTGACATCCATAATACAAAAAGACAGATTTCTGCCATGAACAATATTACTTGGGGGTGGTTGTGTGTTTTAACTGTCATATAATAAGAAATTAAATATCTCGGATATGATTTAAACCTTTTGCAATTTCAGGCAATAACACTTTGCCTTTTCCTATTTTGTTTTGGATGCATTATAGTGCCTAGTTACTAGGGAGTAAGCACCCATTGATTTTAGTAGGAGCGATTTATGAGTAAACATATATGGAATGTGTTTTAGAGACTTTCCTCATTGCAGTTAGTCTTGCAGAAAAGAGCAGCCAAAATGATCAAGGGGCTGGAACTTCTCTCTGAGGAAAGGTTACAACATTTGAGAGCTTTTTTTTTGTTTAGAAAACTGGTGATTAAGGAAATGTGATACAGAGTGTATACAATTATGCAGGGCAGGGTGTGGAGAAAATGAACACCACTCTCATAATTCTAGTACCTGGGAACATCCAATGAAGCTGAGTGGTAGAAGTTTAGGAAGGACAAAGCCACATAGTTGAAGTGTGGAATTCGTTGCCACAACCTGTGGTGATAGCCACCAACCTAGACAGCATTAAAAGGGGCTGCTTACTACCTTCAGGTTCAGAGCCTCTGAAAACCAGTCACTGGGACATTATAGTGGGAGAGGACTATATTGCCCTAATGTCCAGTTTGGGGCTTCCCAAAAGCATCTGGTTGGCCACTGCAGGAGACAGAAAGATGGACTAGATAGGCTTTTAGGTTTGATCCAGCAGGGTCTTCTCATGTTCATATGACTTGGAAAAACTTAGGTAATTTCACTTTTTAAAAACATGCATTTATTGTATGAAGGAATTGTTAATCCAGATGAGTTCAGTTTAAAGTCTATTTACAGTGGTCCAGCCTTCAGGCATTAGTAAGGTACCCACAGCCCCATATCTTGCACTGACCAGGACAGTCATTGGGAACAGGATCCTGTGCTTTCACCTGCCTGTCGTTTGGGTGGGCACACTGAGGTGCTCCTTGCCAGTAGGACTTCCCTATTGATGGTGGAGCTACCCCCCCCCCCATTGACAGAGGAAGAAAGGACATCTCTGCTTCATCTAGACTCCCACCAGGGTGGTGGATCAGGGTTCGGATTGCTCTGCCCATGATCAAAGAAGACAAGACTGAACCGAGTAAAATTTAGTGACAGAACCCCAATTGTAGCAAAATAAATGCATCGATATAGAGCTAAACTTAATTCACAGGGGCTGAACTGATTTACAAGATATGATTCAGGCAGCATCAATTGGTGACGTACATCTGTGAATGAATCCCTGTAAATCAATCATTTCAAACACAATGCTTTTCAGTGGAGACAGTTCATGCATTCATCTGTGAATCATCAAATTGCTAGTCCTCCAGAGCACATGCTTCCTGTAGACTAATCCGTTATTAAATAGCGATGAGCTGAGTAATCAATTGATGAGAAATCAAGCATTGTGCATGCATGTGTGAACCAGCCTTCCCACTCTGGACCCGAAAGAAGTTTGGGAGAGAGCAAGGGGTGTAATGAAAGACTGGCAACACAAGAGAGAATAGGATGGCTCTGTGCTATGTATATTCCGACACATGAGGGAGAGGGGCAAAGCCGACCACTAGTAGTACAGTTTCTCTCAGGGTCGGACCTACGCAGACTGATATATACGAAACTGGTGCATAGTGGCCAAGCTCCCTCTTCCCACTCGTGGTGACTGGATCATCTGATTCATTTGCCAGAAGCAAAAGGATCTGCTGTTTTTGCATCCCACCACTCCACCCACACTTCTGAAAGGCTTGCAGCAGCATGCGAAATCACAGCTACTGATCAAAGTGGATATGTCATATGCAGTCCCAATCCCAAGGCAGTTGGATCTTTCTTGTATTTTTGTTCCTCAACTAGGAGATGACAGAAAGACAATACGCAATTGGAGGTGGCGGGGTGGGGGTGGGGGTGGGAGAGAGACCTTGGTTATACAAATCTAAAGGGCGGGGGAAAGGGAGATTAGGGCTTAAAATTGAAAGGATTCCTTAAGAAAAGCCACATGGTCATGGATATTAGCTGCGAACTGCAGGGGGTACAAGGAAAGACTTTGGGAAATGACGGGGAAATGAGAACCACATGAGCACAGCAGGGTGACAGCTTCATATATCAAGTATCAGAGCAGAAGCACATCAACACTAGCATTTCTTTGTGATGAAAAGGCAGGACCTGGTTTTGGGATATATCCACAGCTGGAGGAGGCCATTTGGGTGTGGCATGGTCACCCTGTAGTGGGAAGTCAGATGGCTAGCTCAAGTTTGTTCTCTGGAGCCAGCTGACTCTGCCAGTATTTTCAACTAGATGCTACATTTGAACGCAATGGTATGAATGCAATGGGGCTTAAGGTAAGGTAAAGGTACCCCTGCCCGGACGGGCCAGTCGTGTCCGACTCTAGGGTTGTGCGCCCATCTCGCTTAAGAGGCCGGGGGCCAGCGCTGTCCAGAGACACTTCCGGGTCACGTGGCCAGCGTGACGAAGATGCTCTGGCGAGCCAGCGCAGCACACGGAAACGCCGTTTACCTTCCCACTATAAAGCCGTACCTATTTATCTACTTGCACTTAGGAGTGCTTTCGAACTGCTAGGTGGGCAGGAGCTGGGACCGAACGACGGGAGCTCACCCCGCCGCGGGGATTTGAACCTCCGACCATATGATCGGCAAGTCCTAGGCGCTGAGGTTTTACCCACAGCGCCACCCGCATCCCAATGGGGCTTACTCCCAAGGAAATGCACACCATAGTAGGCATCCCTTGACTTCCTCCTCCACCACCTGTAATAGGAAGCAGCATAGGAAGAAACATAGAAAGAGTTGGCCTTATGCTGAATTAGTCCATCAAGCTCAGCATTGTCTCTGCACTGACTGGCAGCAATTCTTGGTGATTTCACACGGGGTTCTCTCCCCTTCCTACCTGGAGATGCCAGGGGAGGAACTGTCTGCATGCAGAGCAGATGTTCCACCACTGAACTGTGACACATCCTCCGTGTCTTCCTGCTCCTGCTGTATTGTAAGCATGATGGGTGTCCAAGACCTGATCCTCCTGCTTGTTGCTCTGCTGGGATAGCTCTCATTGTTCTTCACAGGAGCGTTTCCCAGCTGTTATTTTCTAAAGGGAGCTTGGACGGTGATCATCAACTGTGGCTGCCCTGAGATGCATTGGGGCTGTGTGGCTTCAGTGGTGAGTGCCCTACAACTGAGGTACACAAAACTCCTTCTCACCTGAATCAGACCAAGTGGAACCTATTTGCAGCTGAAACTACTATTTTAGCCAAGAGAATAGGTTGTGGTATGTGTTTGGCTCCCTTACCATGACAACTTCTTTAGCTTGCAAATGTAACCTGTTGTAACCCAAGGAGATCCAACCAGCATTCTATTCTCATACTGGTCAACCAGATGCCTATGGAAACCCCACAAGGAGCTCATCCTCCTCGCTAGTGAATGAGAGAGGCAGGGTCTCCCTTTCCCAATAAGAGACCACAATCCATTTCCTGTATGCATTTGTCATTGTGGTTCAGCTTCCCTGTTTTGATAAATGTGATGTATTTAGCTTGGTGACTTATATGTAGGGCTATACATTTCAAATGGCGGACAGTTGCTTGTTTTACATTATATATGCCTGTGAATTAAAAAGACACATTGTCCTAAAACCAGAAAACTTAAATGTAGGGAAACAGCCTTGTGGCATTGATTGGATTTCACAGAGACCCAGGGGCCTGCTAAAATGTTAGTTTGACTTTACAGTGGCGTACACTGCTATGGAAACTCAGCTGCTTAATTTGAAATGCATGAACTGTGTGTTTGGCACATTTCTGTTGCTCCCATCAGAAATCTTGTTGGAGAAGCAAAAAACAAACAAACAACCATATTAGTAAACTAATGTCCAGATAATGTACAAGTTGAAATATGTTTCCTTATGTGGTTTTTTTGGCAATGAGGAGTGGAACCAGAATGCCAAAGAACCACAAGGGAGGTTGCTCTCATGCAACTTCTTGCCAAGCCGTAAGTGGAAAAGCTGGGAGTTTTATGAGAAAGGGCTCTCTCAGGATAGAGTTCAGACCAAAGCTGCAAGCTACACTATTCTCATGTATTTCAAATAGCTGCGTATATGCTTAGAGGGCACATTTAAGAAAACCCCAGTTAGAGCAACACTGTTTTCTGCTCCATGCTCTTGTGTTAAGCCCCATTCCAGTTTGGAGGTTCCAGCACATGTATGGAACACAGGAAGTCCACATGTTAAAGAGCTCTGAATAATCTAGATTGAAGCCTTATGCTACCGTCCTGTGCATGCAGAGTCCATTCCTTGGAGTTTTCTTGGTGTGTGTGTGTTTCTTTCCAGAATGCAGCACAGAGTCATACACACAGTCTAAGGTTAGACATTCCACACTGGAATAGTGTGTGCAGATTAGAAAATTTGTCATAAATTTATGATGATTTTATGCACTTCATCTTAGTGGTATTTATTTTCCTCACTCAGCCCACCATTGAAAGCTGGGAATTGTTGTTTGGTGCGGGTGCTCTGAATTCTCTGGCAGTAATCCTCAATTTATTCTCAGTTCCCAGGATTCCCAGTGGAAGAGGTATTACAGTTTCTTGGGTTCCCAGGTAACTGTAAATTAGAAACACCTCTTTCTCGCATGCACGTGTGTGTGTGTGTGTGTGTGTGTGTGTGTGTGCGCGCGCGCGCGTGTGCCAGCACACACACACACACACACACACACACACACACGGGTAAACAGCTGTATTGGGGAAGGAAATACCAGTATCCATAGTTTCTGATGCCTTTTGAGATAAGCTGTAAAAAGGGAAGCTGTCTTTACAATTAAGTCAAGGCGGTGGAGCTGCTCAAACCCACTTCAAATATATCATCATTTTTGAAGTGGCTTCCAGCAACACTACTGTGTTGACTTAATTGTCAATACAGCTTCTCTTGAAAAAGAGTTTATCTTGAAACTTCTTGGGAATAATGACTAAGCCAGTCGAAGTCTATTTCTGTGGCTAGGGTCTAACTCTTGCTGCAGAAAGAAATAAACGGCGAGGTGGTTCTTGCTGGAAAAGTGGAGCTGCACTGAAACAGTCTTGATTGTGTCAAATGTCTTGTAGTTTTGCATAATAGAAAAATGGGTTTAAATTCCTCTAGACTAGGGACACCCCATTTGGTGCCTTCCAAATGATGTTGGACTACAAGTCCCATCATCCTCAACCAATCTGGCCAATGATGAGGTCAACACCTGCAGGACATCACATTGGCTACCCTGGCTTTGGTGCAAGGGGATTTTACTGATATTTGCCTTTCTCCTGAGGATCATTCGTGCCTGGTATGTTTGTTTTTCAGTCTGCATTTCTTCAAGGGCATCTCCCGCACCAAGGGTCTGCAGGCCAGTGGTGGGCAGGGACAGAAGCATAAAGTAGGTGAGGCTAGAGACAAGGAATAGAACTCCTAGCTTTGCACAACAGGCAACACTCTGGCCACTCAAATACCAGAAGCTTCTACACACACTTTTCATACAGACAATCAAGAGGAGTTATCACAATTCAGGGACACAGTCCACCCAGATAAAAACACAGAAGGAGGCCATGGCCAGGGACAGTGGGCATGGTCTGGAGAGAACCCCAAGGCCTGGGTCTGAGGTGCCTCTCCCCTGCTCTCTCCCATCAACACCCATCAGACATTCTCCCCCCACCCTTGCCCCAAACCAGGCAGTATAAACATCCTCCTTGTTTTGTTTTCCTATCTAGGTTTCTTAGAAGATACGAATAAGAAGAGATGCTTGTGGAGTAGCAGTGGCTTTGATGATCATACCCTATATTAAATCTAATTATAATGTGCTATTCCCTGTAGACTCATATGTTTTGCTCAAGAGATTGATTCATATGCAGTGCCTACGCTTCATCCTGCTATCAGTCTGCTTCATGATTTGGCTGTTCTGAGTCACATTTATATATCCTTGTAAGGAACTGTGCATCTTTCCTCTAGCATTTCCATAATTTTTTAACCACCATTCCCAGATTGTAGTTTTTGTCAAGATACTGCTTCACACTGTGACCCACTGTGAGTGGTAGCCCATTCACCCTGGTGGGGCTCCAAGACGGTCATAAGGGCATGGCTGATGTGAGGCCCTGGGGCCAAGTTGCTGTAGTTTCTTACCCATCCTTCTCCTTTGCAAAGATACTGTGGGAGCTTAAGCACTGCAGTGATATGAATACTCAGCACCTAACCAAACTGAAGTGTCTTACTTTGGTATCTGAAGAAGTTTGCATGCACACGAAATCTCATACATATAAGAAACTTAGTTGATCTCTAAGGTGCTACTGGAAGGAATTTTTTTATTTTATTCTGTCTTACTTTGGTTCAGAATGGGCCCTTCTGTCACAGTTGCTTCTCTGCTGGGGGAAAATTGTGTGGCCCCCACCTGTTCTGATTCTCTCCTTGTCTTCCTCTTTTGTGAAGAAACAGTAGATACTTAAACATTTATTTTCTGTCAGTCCTTAGTACCCAAGTGTCTTACCTTGGTTTATAGAATCATAGAACTGTAGCGTTGGAAGGGACCCCAGGGGTCATCTAATCCAACCCTCATCAATGCAGGAATCACAACTAAAGAATCCCTGACAGATGACCATCCAACCTCTGTTTAAAAATCTCCAGTGAAAAGAGAACCCACCACCTTCCAATGGGAAAGAAGGGGTCACTGCTACCACAATTTCTAATTTGGGTTCATTCTACAAGAACTGCATTACTCAGAGGGTTAGGTACCCCTGCCCGTACGGGCCAGTCTTGCCAGACTCTAGGGTTGTGCGCTCATCTCACTCTATAGGCCGAGAGCCAGCGCTGTCCGCAGACACTTCCAGGTCACGTGGCCAGCATGACAAGCTGCATCTGGCGAGCCAGCGCAGCACACGGAACGCCGTTTACCTTCCCGCTGGTAAGCGGTCCCTATTTATCTACTTGCACCCGGGGGTGCTTTTGAACTGCTAGGTTGGCAGGCGCTGGGACCGAACGACGGGAGCGCACCCCACCGCGGGGATTCGAACCGCCGACCATGTGATCGGCAAGTCCTAGGCGCTGAGGTTTTACCCACAGCGCCACCCGCGTCCCTAAGCGCCACCCGCGTCCCTAAGCGCCACCCGCGAATTTGGGTTCATTCTACAAGAACTGCATTACTCAGAGGGTTAGCCCCACTGAATTCCATGGGGATTGCTCCCTGATAAGTATTGCTTGCCATCCTCCATGGGTGGGCTGTGCCTAGTAGACCTAGTGGACTAATTTCCATCGGTGACCCATATGAACCCGCCAGGTTCTGAAGACCTTTCAAGGCCTTCTTTGGAGGAGTACCCTGTTAGGTTAGGTGAGCGGCAAATGGAGAGATGGCCTTTTGGTAGTGGCACCCAGCTGTAGAACAGGCTCTCCAGAAATGTTCACCTGTTCAGTTTGGGGCATTAGGCCAAAGCTGTTTTATTTGTCTGGACTTTTAGTGAACAATTCCTTGACTTGTGTGCTACTTTGAAATATTACTGCTGTGTTTTTGTTTTTGTTTCCGAATTTGGTGCATTTTATTGATGTTGCGTTTTATTGTATTTTAAAGGTTTGTTGTGACGGGCTGGGGGAGTTCCCTTGCATAGCTTTTTAAGTTAAAATGTGGGATACTGTGGTACCTCAGGTTACAAACACCTCCAGTTACAAACACTTCGGGTTACAGACTCCGCTAACCCAGAAGAACCTTGCTTCAGGTTGAGAACAGAAATCGCGCAGCAGCAGGCCCCATTAGCTAAAGTGGTACCTGAGGTTAAGAACAGTTTCAGGTTAAGAACGGACCTCCGGAATGAATTAAGTTCGTAACCAGAGGTACCACTGTATAAATATTTTGTTTAAAAAAAATAAACAATAGAATCACATTGTCCCTGTGTTTCTGCAAGCATCCAATATGATATGTAGGTGCTTATTCATTTGCAAAATATTTCTCAGAATGTGTCCTCAAAAAGTGTTATCATACATAACATGGTTTCCTCCTCATTTTTTGAGGAATCATCATTCTAGGCAACCAAGCTTCTCTCCTACCTATGAGAGTTGAGTCACGCCAGCTAAAAGAAACATTTGGCCTGTGTTGTTAAACCTCTCTGCTTGCCTGGGTTCACTTTATCCAGTTATGGCTGCATAAACAAAGGCACCGAGACACTTCTTTTGAGATTTGATTTGTGGCGTGGAGGAGAGCAGCAGCATATAGCAGCAATTCCAGTTTACTTCCGATTCCAAAAATGCATTACAAACTTCCTACCCGAAAAAGCTAAGCACAAACCCACAGATTTATGATTTGGAACTGCTTATTCATATTCTCAGAAAATACTTTTTTTAAAAAAAATACCTCAATCTATAAAAGTCTTTGACTGTTCCTTCATTTTACTGCTGAGTTAAGGTTGGGCGAAAGCCCGTTTTAAGGCTTCCCACAGGCATTCGGCTGGCCACTGTGAGAACAGGATGCTGGACTAGATGGGTCATTTGCCTGATCCTGCAGGCTCCTTCTTAAGTTCTTATGACTCAAGAGAGTTAATTTTCTAGGGCATAAATTTAATTTGAAGGAGATACCAAATGTGATCTGTTTAATCAATGGTGGTAGCAAAAACAATTTCCCCATATCTCAATAAATCTCCCCCAAACCCTATGTTCTGAACAAAATGATAGTCATATTTCTTGGAATACAAGTAGTTCATATGAGCCAGGGGATTTAATGTGAAGAGCACAGCAAATGGTCCAACCTCATGAGCTTTCATGCAGTTTGGGAAAACGCTTTGTTCTGCAGAGGTTACCAAGAGGCCATGTTATTCTGGAACCCCTGTAGAAATGCTGGGATTGAGAAACTGACCATCCAGGCTTGGGTGAATGACATCAGTACTGTGGGAAAGTGGAAGTGCGGTTCTGGTTCTGTCTTTCACAGAGCTGTGCGAAGAAAAGTGGAGCCAAATCAATCTTCCACATCTGTGAAACACATCTATTTTAGCTGGAAACAAGACTAGATAGGCAGGTTAACCAGAGTTTACAATTAGACAAACACTCATCTTTTGCTGTTTGATGTGCTTCACCAGAAATCTCTGAATCTCTTGATTCAGAACTCCCTGAATCTTGGCTACTATCCTGCAGTATCAACCCTTCAGTATAATAAAGCTGGACAATCTTATCGGATTCTTGTAAGGCTTACTGATAATGGATGGGGAGGACTCTTTCCCAAGCAGCAGCCCATCTCAGCAGTTTAAGCTAATGTTAAATTTCCCACTGGCCTTAGGGTAGTACTCTCCTAGCAAAAAATATCCTGCCCATAGCATTGTGTTCTGCTGATTCTAGTCCAGGGTAGTCCAACACTGTACATGCATACAGTGGTACCTCGGGTTACAGATGCTTCAGGTTACAGACTCCGCTAACCCAGAAATAGTACCTCGGGTTAAGAACTTTGCTTCAGGATAAGAACAGAAATCACGCGGTAGCGGTGCTGCTGCAGCGGGAAGGCCCCATTAGCCAAAGTGGTACCTCAGGTTAAGAATGGACCTCCAGAAGGAATTAAGTTCTTAACCTGAGGTACCACTGTATAACCCAAGTCCACATATAAAGCACACAGCCTGTGTCCCTCCCCTCACATGCACACAGTTGTAGGTTTATATATACGACTCTCTCACACACAAGGTGCAATGTGGGGTGAGGGAGTGGCTGCATTTTTACCCTTCACAGAAAGAGGAGCATAAGGCAGCGCTTCCAGGGCCTGTTTTCCTACGCAGTCATGGGGGTGGGGGAGTTGGAAAGGCTGCCCTTTACTCTTCATCTCTAAAGAGCAGGCAGAGGGATTTTATCTCTCTATCTCAAGCACTGCAACACTAAAACCAGGAAATAAAGCTGTGGGGGCTGGCAAGCTACTTCCTGTGACTTTGCTGGGAGAAAAGCATTTTTTTTAAAGCAGAAAATGCCTGTAGTCAAGGAGCCTGCAGCCCATCACTGTGGAGCTATGGTGGAGTAGTGATTAGGGTGTCAGACTAGGACCTGGGAGACCAGGGTTTGATCTCCACCCAGCCACAACCTCACTGGGTCCACTGCTTCTCAGCTTAGCCTCCCTCACAGGGTTGTTGTGAGGATAAAAAAGAGAGGAGGAAAGGCAAGGTTGGATATAAACTCAATAATAAACACATAATCGTTGCTCTGATGTCTCTCGTGCCATGTTTACTTTGGTCTGCTTTGGCACAGCCATTGTTGCTGTTGTTTAGTTGTTTAGTCGTGTCCGACTCTTCGTGACCCCATGGACCAGATAACTTACTGTTAGTTCACATATCTTGGGTGCCCAGGGAAAGGATGCCTCTTCTCTGCTTGTTCCTCTGCTTGTTCCTGAATCCTCTGAGGAATGTGTGAAAGGGCTTCCCTTGAGTACCCATTGGGTGGTGGCATTGAGTCCTGTCTGAAAGGGGTGCTGTGGGAAAGCATGAGATCAAGATGGCTTAGTATAGTTCACATTAAAGGTGCTATAGAGAGGATTAATAAAGCAAGAAACATGTTTGCAGCCTGTAGGATAATCAGTGTGATTCTGTTCGTGTGAGTTTACGAGACAGGTCCATTTTTAAGCTAGAGAATCTGATCTTATCTTCCCAAGGGTACAGTCCATTGGTTATGAAACATGCACAGCATCTGCTGACAAATTGAAAAGCTGTTTTGATGACCCATTTTGCAAAGGGGGTGGGGAAATAAAGAGTGCTCAGCATAACCCAGCAAAGCCTGTCTGCAGACAAATGGCATGAAAGAGCCTAAAATAATCTGTTCCAGTGCAGGTTTTCTCTCTATATATATACAGCACCAAGAAAGTGGTTGAACACGAGTGCACTTCAATTCACATTTTCATGAGCGTGGGGAGCCATAAAAGTTTTAGTAGAGCTGGATGTGATGAAGCAATGTAGTCTTTTGCAAGCCACGTGATGACATTAAAAAGGAGAGAGCATGAACAGAAAGACATACAAAAAAGCTAGCGCAGCAATAGATTCCTAAGCCTGCATGACACAAATAAATTTATAGCTATTTATGTGTTATCTTGAATGAAAACATTTTTCCTTTGCAAAATTGACTTGGTGGAGACAGAACCCAATGCAAATAACATTTTGACAGTTTCAAATATTCCATCCCTCTCCACAATCCCAGCATTCTGTACAGTGGTGGGGAATCTCAGGCCAGGGGTACGACGTGACCCTCCAGTTCACCCCCCTCCAGCTCTTGGGACTCTTTCTCAGTCAGCAGGGGTGGCCAGGCCTGTTTTGGCACCTGAAGCGCAATCTCTGTCCTTCTTCATGCTTTGTCCTTCTAACTATCTGAGTGAACATAGTTAAACTTTGGAACTCTCTTCCACAGGAAGCAGCGAGGTCCACAAACTTGGGTGGCCTTTAAAAGGAGATTAGAGAAATTCATGGAGGACAAGGCTATCAATGGAAACTAGTCCATGATGGCTGTGTACTGCTTTGAGGTTGTTGTTTTACCAGCATTCATAGCTCTGTGAAGGGAATAGGGACCTCCTAAAACTCTCAGCACCCTTATCGAACTAGAGCTCCCATAATTCTTTGGGAGAAGCCATGACTATTTAAAGTGGTAAAGATGCTACTTTAAATGTATAGTGCAGATGGAGCCTAAGAATTGGAACAGGGGACAGGGCTGATTTGGTTCTTAATGGCGATGTACACCTTGCCGGCTCAAAAGACATCTGGTTCTTTTTCTCAATTTGGATCAAAACAGGTTTGAAGAAAAAGCGTTTCATAAGAAACAACAGGGCAGATGCAGGATGGATATGGATTGTGGGTGATGCTGTGTGTACATCACTTCAGAATCAGCGATGGGCACACACTGGATGTGTACAGTGGCGTAGCATGGGTTGTCAGCACCCGAGGCAAGGCAAGTAATTTGCGCCCCCTAACCCGTGGATTTGCGCCCCCTAACCCATGGATTTGCGCCCCCTAACCTGTGGATTTGCCCCAACCCCAGATGTTGCGCCCGGTGCGGCCGGCCCCCCCTGCACCCCCCACACTACGCCACTGGATGTGTACAGCCAATGTCACTTCATTGGTATCAGAGGTACTGGCCTCTGTGATGTATAACTGGGGAGGGAGTTAGGAAAGGAGATGGACTTTCCTTCCTTCTCTCTCCAGCCAAACCTGCCAGGTCTTCAGTTAGTTTGAGATCAAGGGTATGTGTTAATAAACCAGATACTTGAGCACACTCCAAGTCAGGAATTGGAATCACTCTGAGATCTACAGATGAAGGGCAGTATATAAACTAAATAAATAAATTAGTTCCTTATTTCTAATTCCCAGTTCTTTACATGACACAACACTAAACAAGCAGGATAAATAAGGAACAGAAGTCTATATGTTCCTGCATCCCAAAAATAAGCTTTAGGCAACTTCTACGCATGAACGTGTGCAATAGGGAGGCTGTATGTATTAACCGCAATGTATCGTTGACATGAATGAGACTAGCCATGCTGCTCCTAAGATGCCTTTTGGGTGACTGGGGGTATACACATCTCATCACTTTGTAATCCCCCTAATTTTGGTGGATAAAAATTAGAAGGAAAAAAAAGATGAGGAGGATGGGAAGGAAGTTTATCGGCTCATGTAAATTAATGATCTTGTGAAAATCCTCTAAACTGGTGAATGATTCAGTGTGCAGTACCAGTGGGAGGAAATTCTGTATCCAAATTTAGAAACTGAAGGAGGAATTTAGGCCAGCAAACTATAATTATCTAGTCTGGAATTAGTCCAAAAAGTTCTGGCACTAGCATATATCGCACTAAAAATAGCCCTATTGCATTGTGTCTGTTTCTCATATGAAGTAGCTGAGATCTGTTTTATTTTATTTCATACATATCACATCTGAGGCACTTTACTTATGACCTGATTCTTTGTCCAGTGTGCTGGTAATGCACACTCAATGGCATGGCACCAGCTTTGTTAAGAGCCCTAGAATCAGGTGCTATCTGACCAGGGTGAACTATTGTCACATCACTTGGGAACAGCTACTTTCGTCTGATACACCATGAATAGCATGGTCAAAAACTGTTACATGATTCTAAATGGGATAGATGGGGACAGCTTGTCAACCTGTATTTTATAGGCATTCCCTGCCATACAGAGTGGGCCACGTATGCATTACCAAAAAGGGAGGGGTACAAAAGTGCAGAAATTTGCATACAATTTGCATATGCTAACTTGCATAGCTGAACATTTAGAAATAAAGACAATAATTTAAATAGAAATGCTACACATCTCACTGTAGTGGAGACTGAGATAAAGCGAACTGGAGATCTGCTAAGCCTACTGTTGACTGGCAATTTCAGGTCTCCTGCTCTCCCTTCTTACCTTTAAATGGACACAAAAAACAATGGGAGGACGACATAGGCTACGAGATTAACCCCACCCAATGGACCAGAATGTGGTCAAAACCTCCCTTTAATTCCATATCAGTGAAAAGAAAAGAATTCACTCTGGAACTCACTTACAGATGGTACCTAACACCACGGAAACTAGCACTAATACGCCCAGGAACCTCACCAAAATGCTGGAGAGGATGCACCTCCACAGGTACATACCTCCACATGTGGTGGGAATGTCCCAAAATCCAACTCTTCTGGACATCAATCATACAAAAAAATATGTAAAATAACTAAGCAAGTATTAGAAGTCACCCCAGAACTGGCCCTACTAAACATCTTCACAGGGGCATCTTACCCATAGAGGCTAGTGGCACAGGGCGCCAGGGCACCAAGTTCTGGAGGGCACCAGGGAAGAGGCGGAGGCTGGACGCGGCACCTCCCAGCATCTGCTCACCGCCCACGACTGCCGCCGCCATGCTGCGCCAAAGCAGCACTGCGCCCAGAGCCTCCGTCTGCCGTGGCCACCGCAGCACGAAGCAGCCAGCTGAGCCGGGAGGTGCTGTGTACAGCCTCCGCCTCTTCCCTGCCGGAGGAGCCGCCCTCCAGCCACTGCTCGCCTCCTCCAGCCCTGCTGGCAGCGCCGTCCTCCCCCCCAAAAAGGTGGACAACTCTGGGAAACAGGTGGGGTGGGGTGCCGGAGGGAGCTTTGCACCACGGTGCCAGACATGCTTAAGACAGCCCTGCATCTTCCAAGATAATAATGGCCACTCACACCATAAAGAGCTCATAACCCATCTACTCTCAGCAGCCAGAAGCATCACAGCCAGACATTGGAGAGACCGGTCAGGAGTAAGCATGGACCAATAGTATGGGAAACAGCCTTATTAGAAAAACTAACCAATAAACTGAAACTGACATGGGGACAAATAGAAGAAGGTGCCTTCGGACTTCCGGCGAGGCAGCATGGCGGCAGCAGCAGAAGAAAAGAGCTCCTGAAGCCAGCCAGAGTAAAAGGCTCTGGTGACCGATTCCCGGACCCCCCAGAACTGCTGCTGCCAGCACTGCCAACGGAGAGGAATTGGGGGTGCCCGGGCATCTATCAAAGGAGCCAAAACACCCCCCCACGACCTTGATTGAGCCGGAAAGGCACCCGACCCCCCCCCCAACAGCCGAGAGGAGCTCCAAAACCCGGAGGACAGTGGAACTAACGCAAAGAGGGAGAAAGAAAGGGAGAGAGAGGAAGAAGAAGAAAGAAAGAAAAAGGAGCCCCAAATTTACCGTTGCTGCCCCCATCTCTGCCGACGGGAAAGCAGAGGAGAGGTAGGTGAGCACGGTGAAGGCAAAATAGGCTTCGGGGAGGAAGGAAAAAAAAAACAAAAACGCACGTGGCTGAGCCCTACCGGGAGCTCCAGCGGCAAGGAGAACACAGAGAAGCTGCATAACAAAGGAGACCACAGAAAAGAAAAAACAACCTCCCCCCCCTTTTTTTTAACACCCCCTTTTTTTAACCCTTTCCTCCCCCTCCCTCCCTCCCTTTAAAGAAAATATATATATACATCTTTCTTATCCCTCCCCCCCCATATACCTACTTTTACCACTTTTCTTTTTAAAAGAGGGGCCACTGCTGCTGCAGCCACCCTTTATTTGAATCTTTACTTTTATTTCTATCTTTTCTACTCACTATTTAAAGACACACTTTTCCACACACACATCCTCAATTTAAACCTCATTTTATTTCCACCTCAAACCCCCCTCTTAAGATTTAAAATGGCAGTACCCAGAAAACAGCCCTGAACCATCACAGGCCATTTCCTGGGACTGCCACTCCGCCCCAGACTTTCCACTCTCTTTTACCTACCCTCTTTTACCTATACTTTACTCATTTAAAAAAAAATAAAAATAAAAAGCTTTATTTAAAGACACCCCCCCTTTTTTTTTTACCTTTAATTCTCATTTTTATCTTTTACCCGTACATTTTTGGTTGCTTTTCTGCAGACGGAGAGTGGTGGCGGTGGTTGGGGGGACATATTATTATTATTTTTTAAAAGACAGAGCAGAGCCATACAATTATTCTTCTTTTCTTTCTCTTTTTAAAGCTCTTGTTCGCCTGCTCCTGAGGGGGGAATCTTTCGCCCCCAGCTACGACCACCACTCTCTTTTAAAACAAAAATTTCCTCCATATACCCATTTGGAGAACAAAAAATAACTGCATGGTTTTGTTTGATTTGTTTTTCTTAAGAATAATATTTCCCCCTGGTTATTGTTGTTATTTTTTGCTTGTGGGAAAGTAATTAAAAATGGAGGAAAATTAAACATATACCCTCTAATCTCTTGCATCTCTACCTGCTAACCCCCTTCCCTTTATATGAACTGTCTGTCCGTTAGTATACCCATCTCTACTTACCTGCCCCCCCCCGCCTCGGCGGCACCGCTGAGGCATCTACAGAAGCCCTAGAGAAGTTCTTAAAACACAGGCTAGAAGTGACACAAATGACCACCTAATCGAAACGCTCTGTAAAAGCCACCAGCCAACAAAGCCTGATCAGCTCAGCAACCCAACAATACCCAGGAATCACCACTGCCACAACTCCTAACCACCACACGCCCAACCCCAAGAGGACGCCAAGCCAACCTCAAACCAAAACCATCAGGGAGACCGAGATGACACCAACCAGGGAGATGGCAAACAATGCTAAGATGGTAGCTCCCCTTCAAGATGATGACCACCCAATAACGAAACGAGATCTGAGGGAAATGGAAGCACGATTAGAAGAAGCACTGAAGGCCACAATGGCTCCCATGCAGGTACTAATCAACAATCTAACCTCCAAAGTGGAAGCTCTAGAGAACAAGAACCAAATGCAAGAAAGAATAATAGAACAATACCGGGAGGAGAATGCACGTGTGAACAAGAAACTGGACGAACTGGTAAACCAAATGGAAGCAGAACACAACGAGATGAAAATTAAGCAAGCCGACCTTGAAGACCGCAATAGACGTTGTAACATCCGCTTCCGCAACTTTCCTGAAAAAACAGAGGAGAAAAGCCCAGCAGACCTAATTATACGCTGGCTGAAAAACACAATCCCAAGCCTGAAACTTGAGGCAGAGGACTTGGAGAGGGCTCACAGAGCCCTAAAACCTATGCCAAAACCCAGCGCCCCCCCGAGAGACATCATTGTATGTTTCACACGCTACCGAAAGAAGGAAGAAATATGGCACCAACTCAGAAACTCAAGCAACCTTCGATATGGAGAAACCCCCATTCTGGCCTTACAGGACCTATCTCAGGATACCCTAAACCGGAGGAAAAGCCTGCGCCCATGCACCCAGCGTCTCCAACAAGCAGGGATCAAATACCGATGGGGCTTCCCCTTCCGCCTCATTGTAACAACGAACACAACACAACACATGGCTACCAACATACCTGAGGCCCTGCAACTACTAAAGAACCTTGAACTCGACCTCCCGCCGGAATGGAAACCGACAAACCCACCAAGCGACAGCCCCAACCACGAGGAAACAACAGCAAACAACTGGACAATGGTACAGAAGAAAAAGATACAACAGAAGCGGCGCAACAACGCAAACCAATACAGGCAAGCATCATGCTCAGAACCGTCCCGCCGGCCATACGACACAAGAAACCAGACCAAGATCAACCAAACCAACTCATCGCAGATGGACAACCCTACAACAACAACAACCCCGGCTGAAAGAAGCAACCAGGAAAAAACCACAAACTGAAGGACTGGTGATTCCCCCCCCTTTTTTCCCCTCCCCCCCCAAAACATAGATTTAGTTAACACCATCAACACCCCCCCCAGCCCCGCACCCCCACAGAAATCCCCACCCCAACACCAGTCCAGACGACCTCAACCACATTCCCCATCACCCACACCTTCAACATCCTCATACTCCATACTAAGGAAAAACAACTCCAACCTTAATAACACAACCCACAATCAGGCTAAAATCTGATACCCAACCAGCACTATGGTGGCACCAGAGCGTACCAGCACCCACATCCCCACCCCAACACACCAACAATGTTGCTCATAATACTGGCAACACTGCTTACAAACCTTATACCTGACAGCGACGTTACAAAGTCACTTCACACTGTCTCGCTGATCACCCCCTATCGCAGACAACAGGGGGGACGGCCTGTCCTTGAACACGGCCTTCCACACCAGCTGAGACCTAGGACCAACTGGCTAAATGCCAGATGGCCCAAAATACCCCAAACAAACACCTATATGACTACATATAGGAAACTCCCTACAACTTACCCCCTACTCTTTAACCCAAATCTCACTCTAATCCTACTAGCCCCCCACCCACCACACCCTAGGTCAGCGCAACCCCACTGGTTCTTTAAACAACACGAAGAGAGAGACACAAGACAACCCGAACGGGTTGGCAGGGAATCGCCCCACATAATAGATAAACAAAATGGCTAACCTAAAAGCAATTACATTAAACGTGAGGGGGCTGGGAAACCCCATCAAAAGAAAACGCATCACCTCATACATAAACACCATGAAACCACACATCACCTTCCTACAAGAAATACACAATCCACCCAAAGGCAGCAAACTCCTGAGCGACCCCCGCTTTAGTCAACAGTGGGTCGCACGAGGCTCAGGGAAAGCCCGTGGTGTAGCCATAATACTCAGTAGGGACCTGAACTTCACTGCCACAACAGTCCTCAAGGACAAAAAAGGCAGATTCATTTTCGCTAAAGGGACACTAGATGGCAAAATCAAACTGACAATCGGCTCCATATATGCCCCAAACACGAAACAACTAGAATTCTTCCAGAAAACACTAAACAAATTCCTCTCCTTCTCTGAAGGGGAAGCAATCCTAGGAGGGGACCTCAATCTAAATATGAAAGGTATATCCCTGAAAGATATCCACCCCACAACCCCATGGGCAACCTTCCTCCGAAGGAAACCCCCAACAACCAGGAACTCTTACAAGTTACTAAAAATGCTAAAAAACATGGGTCTCTATGACATTTGGGGTGAGCAAAACCCGGGAGACATCAGCCATACATTCCAATCGGGACGCCATGATACAGTGTCCAGACTGGACAGCATTCTACTCACACAGGGTCTGATTCCCTCAGTAGAATCAACAAACATAGGTAACATTAAAATCACAGATCACGCCCCAGTAGAAGTCACTGTTAAAATAGGAGAAGGAACACAAACCACCCCATCCTGGTCCTTCAGTCCCATCCTAACTACAAACAAACAAATTAGAGAGAGTCTCACAAAAACCCTCCAAAACTACTTCAAAGAAAACGATGTAAACAATACAACAACCCCCCTCCTATGGGACGCAATGAAAGCGGTCACCAGAGGAGCTTGCATAAAAGAGAAAACATTCCTTAAAAAACAAACCTCCTCAAAAATTAGCAAAATAGAACAAGACATCACAGCCCTCTCATCACGCTACAAACAAACAGGATCTAAAAAACTCCTCAAACTTATAGAACAGAAAAGGAGAGAACTAGACTCCTTAGAAATCAACAAAACAATGATCAACATTCTATACTCTAAACAACGTTTCTATGAATATGGAGGGAAAAACTCCAGATTACTAGCAAATAGATGTAGGAAAAAAGCACTCAAAACAAGAATACACTGCATCACCAAAAAAGACGGCAACATAACATTCTCCCCCAAAGAAATAATTTCAGAATTTGCAGAATTTTACTCCAACCTATACACCTCCCATAACCCACCAGAGAGGGAAATCAAAAAATTTCTAGCAGGACTGACCATGCCTACCCTAACTGATGAGGAACAGGAATTCATGGATAGCCCTATCACCCCAGAGGAAATAGATGCGGTCCTCAAAAACTTGAAACCACACAAAGCCCCAGGCCCAGACGGCTTCACAGCAGAATTCTATAAGAAATTCAAAGAACCCTTGATGCCCTACATGACCCGCCTATTCAACGACATCATAAAAGGAGGCCCCATCCCCAAAACCTGGACCCACTCCAAAATAGTCTCCATCCCAAAACCACTAAAAGACAGCCTCAAAGTAGAATCATACCGCCCAATCTCATTAATAAACCAAGACTACAAGATATTCACATCAATCTTGGCCAACCGCCTAAAAATCTTCCTACACAAGTTAATAGCCCCAGACCAGACTGGCTTTGTCCCTGGCCGCAATATAACAGACCCCATCAGGAAACTACTGAACCTGATCGAACACAGCAAGGCAACCAAACTCCCATTGACAATTATGTCCCTAGACATACTCAAAGCCTTTGATTGCTTGGAGTGGAAATACATATTAGCAGTACTAACTAACATGAAATTTGGCCCCAACTTCCTACAAATCCTCAAACAAATATACTCCCAAGCCTCAGCAAAATGCAGAACTAACAATATGGATTCTAACACTATAGCTATCCAAAGAGGCACGAAACAAGGATGCCCACTGTCTCCCTTCTTATTTATCCTGGCTCTGGAACCCCTAGCAATCCGCATCCGAGCAGCCGCAGACATCAAGGGAGTGGAAATAAAAGGCAGGACCTATAAATTAGGGCTCTTTGCAGATGACCTAATGGTCACAACACCAGACCCCATAAGCACAGCAACCTCCCTAATCAGAGAACTCAACGCATTTGCAATGGTGTCGGGCCTACAGGTAAATTTCACAAAGTCAGAAGCTATGTGCTTCAACACCCCTCCTCACACCCAAAAAGAACTCACGAAGGTCACCAAAATAAAACTTTGCCACACCAAGTTCAGATACCTAGGGGTACAAATAACCAGAAACCTCAATAAATTATACCTCCACAACTACAAGCCCCTGTGGCGACAAATTAACAAAGACCTAAAGAGATGGAATAACATGAATTTCACTCTCTCAGACAAAATAGCCATGATCAAAATGATCACACTCCCAAAACTAACCTACCTATTCCAAACCCTCCCAATCTGGATCCCCTCAACCCAACTTCACAGTTGGCAGAGAAAACTACACTCTTTCATCTTCTCACATAAAAAACCAAGAATAAGCCCCAAATACCTGCACCTCCCCACCTCAGAAGGAGGATGGGGAATCCCCAACATAGAAGCATATTACAACGCCAACCAAATACGCCATATAATCCCATATATACTAGAAGATGAGACAAAACAATGGGTACACCTAGAGAGGGACACAATTGAAAACACCTGCACCACAACATACCCACTCCTCCCAAACAAACTAAAGAAAATTCCCACAACACTTAACAGGTACACACAGACCATGCTCAAAGCATGGAAAACACAAATAGGCAAACTATCCCCAACCCCATCCCCACTAATCCCCCTGGCATACCACCCATTATTCCACCATGCAGCACAAAACCTCAAGATAAAAACCTGGCGAACCAAAGGCTTGTATCGCCTAATAGACTTTTATAAAAATAACAAACCCTTGTCAACACAAGAAATACAAGACAAACTAGAAGACACCCAAATGCCCTGGTTAACACAACACCAACTACATGCCCTCTTAAACAACCCAACAGTAAAATCAGCAGCAACTAGGCCCCTGACAACCTTCGAAAACCTCCTCCTAACAACAAAGGGAAACGGTAAAGGGATGGTATCCGCAATATACAAAATACTACTCCAAAATCTCGCAAATCCCCTAGACGCAATCAAAAATCAATGGGAGAATGACATAGGCTATGAGATAAACCCCACTCAATGGACCAGAATGTGGTCTAAACCCCCCTTTAAATCCATATCAACGAAAAGAAAAGAACTCACACTGAAACTCACCTACAGGTGGTACCTAACACCAAGGAAACTAGCGCTAATACACCCAGGAACCTCACCAAAATGCTGGAGAGGGTGCACCTCCACAGGCACATACTTCCACATGTGGTGGGAGTGTCCCAAAATCCAACTATTCTGGACAACAGCCATACAAGAAATTTGTAAAATAACTAAGCAAGTAATAGACACCACCCCAGAATTGGCCCTACTAAACATCTTCCAAGACAACAATGCCCATTTACACCACAAAGAACTCATAACCCACCTGCTCTCAGCAGCCAGAAACACCATAACCAGACACTGGAGAGACCTGTCAGGAGTAAGCATGGACCAATGGTATCAAATAGTATGGGAAACAGCCCTACTAGAAAAATTAACTAATAAACTGAAACTGACACGGGGACAAACAGAAGAAGATGCCTTCACCCCGGTATGGCTCCCCTTTATCACACACACAGCCCAACAGGACAATGACAATAATCCACCAACAGCATACAAATCAATATGGCTAACCTGATCCAAAACACCCACCCACCTCACTCACACACGAAAACAAAGATCACCACAGCCAATCACAAGCAAACAATCACACCCTAGGCCAACCCCAACCTCTCTCACCACCAAAGGAACACAAGTGAACAACACAAGCACGCTGACACCAAACTCTACATACATTAAACATAATAGAAACACCGCCACCCAATCCCACCCTTATCCATCTTCCCTCTCTCCACCCCCTTTCTCTTTTCTCTCCTTTTTTTATTTTTATTTTTATTTTCTTCTCCCCCTAATGCCTCAACAAATGAAACGGATTTGTAAAAATGTTACATGGGGAAAAATATATATGAGGCACTACACTTCTGTAAAACAAGAAAATCCTTAATAAAATAAAAACAAACAAAAAAAAAAAAACAAAAAGAAGAAGGTGCCTTCACCCCTGTATGGTTCCCCTTTGTCATCACAACCCAACAAGACAACAACAAGAATCTGCCAACAGCATACGAATCAATCTGGCCAACCTGATCCAAAAAAACCACACACACATACCCCACTCACACACAAAAACAAATCTCACTACAGGCAACCAAAGACAACTAACCACACCCTAGGCCACCCCCAATCTACTTCACCACCAAGGAAGTACAACAGGTGAATAGTAAGAGATCCCACACAAGTGACGCTGACACAAAACCCCACATATACACTAAGTAGAATAGAAGCATTGCCACCCAACCCCACCCCATGCACTGTTCCCCCTCCCCCTCTTTCTCCCTCTATTCTTCCTAACCTAACACTGTATGCAACACTAATGTCTCACAACAAATGGAAGTGATCTGTAGAAAACACAACTTGAAAAAAGAGATAATGCATGTATTTTTGTAAACTAAGAAATCTTTAATAAAAACACCTTTTTTAAAAAAATGGACTGGGCGGCCCTTCAAATAAAAGCCTTCTCTAAATAGAGGACTGTCCTCTCTAAAGTGGGGTACATGGCCACCTTAAAAAGGACTGCAGATGGTATACTAAGTAAAGGCAGATACATTTGCCCTGGACTTACGCCTGGGAGCAGACTGTCCAGCTCATATAACTTGTGTTAGTTCTCTGGCATCAGGAGGCAAATTCATTTGGCTACAGATATGGTATACGGACTCATGACTGTGTAAGAAGAATCATAACCTCATAGAGGGCTAATTTTAAAATAAACATCTCATTTGTGTGATTCATCCAGATGTTTCCCAAGTACATCCTTGCAGAATTGGTAGTCACAGATATGGTCAGCAACAATACCTGAGACCTTAATTGGGGTGGCAGTGTGTGTGTAGACTTTGATTGTGATTGCAGATTGTTGCTGACCACTCAGTTGATAGATTACATTCCTCGAGCAAACGTCAACCTTTTGACTGCTGGGGCTGCTTGCGCAGATGAAAAATGTATTGCATTAACTGGTCCTAAGTTGTTTTGTCAAAGCTTCAAGAGTCCCCTGATGGGCTTTTAACCAGTGGTCTTTAAGACTGAGACAGGACATAGCCCTGCCCATCAGTTCTTGATGAAATCCACATTCTTAACTATTCAGATTTGCCTGGGTGCTATCCCTAAGTGCATAATAGGATCAGCTTGCTCAACCCATTGTTCTGTAAGTGCCGTGAGATGCCCCGATTATCAAAGGAACTCTATAAAACCAAATTCCAATCTATTCAAGTGACTGTCATATGGTCAGACAAGCTGCTGTAGTACATTTACATGAGCTGCAGCCCAGTGATTTTATTGCTATGAATGTCCCTTGTTTGCGCTTCCACGTGCTAGAAATTCCAAGTGCTGGGTTTCAGTGATTTCTTAAGCCATTGTCCTTTCATGGTTCCTGAAATTTCAAATAGCTCATCTTCCAAATCCTTTTAAATAATAATAATAATAATAATAATAATAATAATAATAATAATAATAATAAATTAATTTATAGCTGGTTTATTCAGTCTCTCTCACTTCATTGCCTTTGCCTCTCTCTTCTAAGCATTTGCAACTATCATATAAAACATCACTTATTTCAAATTTATGGGGTTTTTTGTACAGCAGTGCAAAGTGGTGACTATAATTAGGTTGTAATTGTAAGTTAATTCCTTAATCACCCAACTTTCAATTAGAGTAAAGCTGACCATTTGTAATAATGACTGTTAAAACTGTGTAAAGCTGTAATACAATAGAGTCAAACTGTCAGATTCCCCTGAATGTGATTGGCCTGTTATCCCCATATTTCCTGTAATACCTGGGATGGACTAATTTGGAATTCTATATATAAGCAAAATCCCCCTCCCAAATTTTATTAACATTACACTGAACAACACCAAAATTGATGTCAGGAACAGATCTGCAACACATTAATTATGCCTTCTTATTGTCTTGTCTGATGATGATGCTATAAAGCTTTGTGAATTGTGGGAAGGAATGCTAAAACTGAACACTTGTTGTACCCTATTTCTCTAGGTCTGTATATGTGTGTGGCATGAGTGTATATGCCTTCACACAAAAGGTGCACTAATGAGCCAGGAGCCAGCATGGAATTGTTTTGGAATTACTGAATTGGACAAAGGACAAAAGTGTTTCCATAGAATTTTAAGCCAACCTGTGTTTGTATTCAACCCAGAATTCTATAGAGAACTGTTTAAGAATTCTTAACTAAGGATCCTACTCATTATAGGTTAGTACAGGCATTTGTAAAGAAAGCTTAATTCTTTACAACATTATTGGCTTCATCAAGTTTAAGAATTCTTCAGTCCTTTCTCATAATAAAGGAAACGACCTGTTCTTCAACCTCTTGTGATGCTGAAATGAGGATTGGTTAAAGTACTAACTCAAAAAATGCTTGATGTTGGATGGTGATAATCTTCCTCTGAAAAGGACAAGACTTCTTTTTGAAATATGAATATCTTAATGAATGTTGTGGGGATAATTCTTGGCAGAGGCTAAGTCGGTTTATTAATTAGATTTATATATCACTTCACACATCCAGAAGCACCCCAAAGCAATTTGCAACAATAAAATACAAAATACATAAAATTCAATAATACAATCTCCAAGGACTAGACTTATACATTTGTTTCTACAATTTAATTGAACAAGTGTTAGTTTTGACTGAATTCACATTCAAGTTTGTCTTTGCGTGTGAAGACCCCAGGAGCTACCCCATAAGTAATTACACACATGACACAGACTTTAGTTTTAGGTTATTGGCATAATTTTGGCCACAACTTTATCGATTACAGATAGTGAGTGGTTTGTTTAGGCGTTGGTTTGACTAGGCTACGCCTGACCTCAGCAGGACTGGGCCCCACCATATTGTCAGTGCAGGTATGGGGGAGCATTGGTACGGGCACGTGACCAAAGCTCACCCCAAAATGCTCCAAGGGACTCTTGCGTGGTCGACAAAAGCATGGCGAGTCCCTGGATTCCTTTAACGGAATACCTCTTGCCATCGGAGGGGCCAGGTTCTCCGACCTCCCCTCCACACCACCGTTTAACCAATGCCTAACAGCCAACCCTTACAAAATTGTGACGATTTGGTACACTGCAGGCGAAACCCACCAGCCAATCAGCCAAATGGGAAAATTCCTACCGGGCCCCTGCCCCGACAGCAGACAACCCACGACGGTATGGCAAGGTCAAAGCAAGACCCTAAATATAGGGAAGGGTGGGCGGGTGATCCGGTGCACGAAGCACAAAGAGGAAGCTCAACGCAATGTGCAGCGGTATATAAAGGTCCCTCGGTTAATACACAAAATTCTCATTGGCCAGATTTGCCCAACAAACGAGGGACCTCCAATTGGGTTGTTGTGACTATCAAGTCGCTCCCACCCACACAACAATGAGGTCAGTCCTGATCTCACCGCAACACGTGCCCTCTGTGAGGAGGGCCCAATTTATTGTAACTTGCACTCAGATATCTACGAGCCCAAAAGTTAGGCTTCCATACAACCCAATCTGGCTTAGTTAAACCACACCAGTTAAATCGGGGAAGCATATGAAAGACAATGATGTCTGCGTGTACACTCCATCTCCACGGTTAATAAGGACTATGGATTTTCAGGCTTGCATGGGGGAGGGCAGCCATCCAGATATGACAGAAGAACTACAGGGAGTTGTGTGAGGAGGCAATGAGTTCTAGGTAGTAGAGGATGGTTCATTAGGGCAAACAGAGTACTGCCTCACCAACATCAGTCTACCCTCAACCAGCCACCATCTGCTGGCCTTCTAACTTAACAGCCAGCCCAAGGGTGGCAAGGTCTCCTACTTAGTCTCAGCATTGCCTTTGGAAGAATGCAGTGGGCAAGAGGATAGGGACAAAATTAGAATTAGTTAGCTCTACCTGTCAATGTCAGGAGCGGGTGTGAGGAGCAGTAAAGCAATAAATCACACAGCACCAGTTAACTCTTTATTCAAGGAAATTCTTCAAGCTTCTGCTCACATTCCAATTAAATAAAGATACATATATGTTTTCTGTCTATGGTTTGGCTCCCTAACTTACACATCCAAACTCTCTTGATCCTAGTGAGCTTCTCCTTAGGCAACAGAAAGCTAAAATAAACCGTATCGGGGAAGTGAAAATACATAGATGTGCATATATATATATATATATATATACACACACACACACATATATCTATATATCTGCAATTTGATCAAGATACTCACTGAAGCTGGGGCATGGGGGGCATGGATGCAAACAGGATAAAAACCTAACTTGGCAACGTAAGTGAAAATGAGAGTTATGAAAATTTCAACACTTTGTCTGTTGACAAGAGCGAAACTGATTGGTATGTAGGAAACACATTCCCATTTGTGTGTTTCTGTGATCACAGGCATAAGTCATCTTCTGTTTGCATACCTGCAGGGTCACCAGCGAAACAGCAGTGAGGGGGAAAATGTTAATGCTCCTCTGTGATGGAACACAAATCAACAGACCACGGGCTTTGGCAGAGTAGTAGGGATATAATTCAAACACACTGTCCACAGAACCACAGATATAATGTGTTCATATTTCCACATACAACTTGCCCCTAGAGCTACAGATTTTTTCGTATTGCACTTTGGGCTCAATCCTCTGGGAGTTCTCTATGAGGCACATTGAAATACACTGGCTTTGTGAAGGAGCCCATTCATTTCCCTGGGATTTATGCCCACATTTTGGTGTGCATGTGTGTTGTGTCATAGAATGGTTTGTTTCTACTAATTGGCTAGCTATGCTGTTTCTTGTCTCTCTGGTTTAGTGTAGCTCTACATTTCCCATGTTTACTGAATGGATCATCAGTGTAGCATCAGTGAAAAGATACAAGGTCATCAAGGTTTTGATGAACGCTGTCCATGATACAGGTTTTTTACACTTAAGAAAATAGTACATAGTGGAAGTATGACGGAACTTAGTGCTAAACACTGTAAATGGAAAATGCTTTCAGTGGGATGAATTAATATAATTTGATGGGTACAAAAGAATTTCCACATACAACAAATTATTTAACAGATGCATTAAACAACAAAGCCTTTTCCCTTTCCCATAGTTCACTCATTACATGAATTACAATTGTTCATTCCCCATGAACAATAACCAATGGGAAGAACCCTTGAAAATGGAATTATTTAACATTTCTATTTAGCCTTAGGCAATTGTTGCCGTTTATTGGAAAATGAGAAGGTAATTACATTTTTAAAAAGAATATTATTGTCTTGGAATGCAGGTTAACTTTAATTGTGTAATAACAATGATTTAAACTTGAAAACTAATTCTGCTACAAAAGACGCATATTATAGTGCCATGCACACTTGTACTTTACTGGCGATTTACCGCTGCAAGTCTCCCCCACTTCCTCTGCAGGGAGTTTGCACTGAAAGATCTGCAAGCAGTTTCAAGAAAGAGCATTAACAGGGCACTGCAAGTGTTTCTAGATTCAGAGGTGTTATAATTGCTCACCAAACAATTGACTAGGCTTAGTGGCCTTCAAGTTGCCCACTCATGGGATACACTTTTTAGTCCAAACACTTAAGAAGGGACCCACTTCTTAATTATATAACCATATATTTGTATGGTGTTGCTGCTGCTGATGTGACCCGGCCCAACAATTGAAGACAAATAGTCTTGTTCCCACTTTAGGGCTTATGTGTCAGAGTCAGGCTGGAGCTCTGGGTAGCAGTACCTGAACTGAGGCTTGCAGGACATATATGCCACTGGGGGTGAAGTCAAACTGTTGGAGAATCACAGCACCTGCTGTGGCTGTAGAGACTGGTAACTCCTAACTGCTGCATCCCGTGTTGTTGTTTTTTGCTGTCATAGCAGCACCAAAGTGACCTCTCTGGGGCGCAAACCTGGTATGGAGGTCCTAGGCTGCACAGATGACAAGACACACACCCCTCCCTTGACCTCGCTGATGTGGTCCAAAGGAAAGCAGAGCAATACATTTGGCACCAGCTTGGCTGCAGGAGATGCCAGAAGGAGGTGTACAAGACACCATCCAACCGTCTTAGGTACTCCACTCTGGATATGTGTAGGGTTTATTCCTTGGCCTTTTCTGTTCCTGAAGATGTCCCCCAAGGCAGTGGGTACAGATTTTTTCTTGGGGTTTACTCCCGAAGCCTTTCTCACAAATGAGTATACAGTGGTACCTCGGGTTACAGACGCTTCAGGTTACGTGTTTTCAGGTTGTGCACCGTGCCGAACCTGGAAGTACTGGAACAGGTTACTCCCGGGTTTGGGTGCTTGCGCATGCGCAGAACTACTAAATTGTGCTTTGTGCATGCGCAGAAGCACCAGATTGCGACCCGCACATGCGCAGACGTGGCGCTGCGGGTTGTGAACGCTGTGGGTTACGAACGTGCCTCCTGCACGGATCACGTTTGCACGCCGAGGTTCCACTGTAGTGGCAAAGCAGTGATGGTTTAGAATCAGAGTTTTCCTTCTCTGTTACTGGATCGGTAACACTCCACCAATTGTTCTGGTGGGGCTTCAGATGCTTAAATGATTAACAATAGCAATGTTTATGGCTGGTCCTCCTGTGCTCCTTGCTTGTGCTGCAAAACATACTCTAAAGCAGAGCATACTCTCAGAAACTAGCTGACACAACTAAATTGAATTTGACCCCCTACGAAGATCCTAATAAATAAGCCAATTGGCTCAGTGCAATTCTCTAACCTGCTTAACACACTGACATTTGACATTCTAAAAGGCAAAGTGGTGGAGTTCTTTCAGTGGCTTCCCAGTTTTGTTTTTAGATTGAGAGCAGTAAGACAAGGAGTACTCTTGTCCGGGAAGAAATATCTGATAGCTTGGAAAACATTATTCCCACCCATCCCAATACTTGTTGCTTTGCTCTGTACAGCTGAACTTTTAAACTAAACTAAACTACCAATTTGGTCTCCCAAGTACTAAAAAGCAGGAGGTTTGATTTATGGTTGTTTCTGTTGCAAATCAAGAAGGGCATAAAAAATAAGACAGCCTTCTGTGTGGCTGTGGCTAACCACATGAAAAGTGGCAGCCAGGAAAAAGCCAGGAACAAAGTAGCAGCAGCAGCAGGAAGAAGGAGGTGGATTCACTGGGTTATGATCCCTCTTTATGGCCATTTGACCAAGAGGCACTTGATCTAACCTTTTATCTTGTTCAAATAGTTATGACAAGAGTTTATGCTCATTCCGCTTCTGGTTTCTCTCTCTCTCTCTGTTCTGTTTAAACAAATGATTGGAAACGGCTTCCCTTGCTAATTACTCTTTGGAACTCGCCAGGTTCATCCTGGCCTTAGGCAGTTAAAAAAGAGAAGAGAGAAAGAATAACTAGTTATTAAAGGAGCTAACATTTAATTGTTTTTTACAGTTGCTAAAAAACATTGGACAGGTTGGACCGATGTTTCCCATGCAGCAGTGAGCACATGGTCACCTGGCAATAAAAAACAAGGAAGGACACACTGGATTTCTCTGCCGTTCAAGAAGATTATTTGAATAGCAGCACAACTTTCCTTTTAAAGAAGAAGAAAGCAAAAAAGAAAAGAAAAGCACTAAGCTTATTCTTTTAGTTATATGAGTTATTGTAAAGGTTTGTGGCTGTACCATTTTATGGAAATGAAGCAACACTTCAAATAGAGTGGAATATGATAAGTTCAAGGTCATTTGGTTGGGTCTCCAGAATCAATGTAAAATTGGTACTGTACGGGGTCTAGGTATCTACCTTCTGCTTAGCACTTATATTGTGGTGATAGGACAATCCCCCAGCCTCAAATAATGATATAGGGGTGGGAAAATGTTCAGTGCTACCATTGCTATTGTGAATGTTAAATGGAATGTGGACGCAAGCGGACTGTGGACTCCGTTTGTTTGTTTTGGGGTTTTTCTATTTGTAGTGTCTATCACAAAGTTTAACAAAAATGCTTTAACAAAAAATGTTATCCTGAGCTCTTCAGTGATCGGCAGTTATCATTAAGACAGGCTCATTACTGGCTCATTTCTTGCAAGGTCCATGGATCTGATGTAGAGAAATATAGATGTAGATATGGTTTCCTTGAAACCAGAAACATAATTTGAAAGGTTGGCAGCAATATTTTTTCCCTGCAACTCAAGCAAGTTGGGGTGAATTTGCTCTTCCATTTGCTTATGTTCTTGAAAAAGGACTTAGGACCCAACTGGCAAAGTTAGGTTCCATACCCTGTTTCTCCTCTCCTTCCTCCTGCGACTTTAAATATGGTGGCTTTCTTGGAAGGACCTCGCTTTTTCATTATTCTCTCCCTGCTCCTGCTTTTTTCCTTTGCGCCAACCACCACCCTCCCAAATCTCCTGCTCCCTCTCCCCACATCTTTCCGTTTCTTTGTGCAAGCCGAAACTGAGATTTTACAGGCCTCCCCCTGTTGTCGCTCATTTAAGATTAGTGGGATTGGATCACCTCCTCTTGAGACCTTGGTCAAAAAGAAGAGAGAAAACACCCGTCAACCAAAGGAAGATACTACTGACAGAAAGCGAGAATAAGGAGCATGGAAACATAAAATGCTCTGGAATAGGTTAGGGATAATGTTGGGCCTCTCAGTGTTTTGTTGAAACTTCAGTACCATTCTGCAGTAAAAGCATAGCATTAATGAGCTTCTCAATGAATACCTGCACTATTAGAGTGCTCATCAGAATCTTGAAGAATTTCCTCCTTCGCCTAATAGGCTTTAGTAGTCTTAAATGTGTTTCTTGGGGTCCAATCTCTCTGTCCTCATGCTCTCAGCAAAAAGGCCTGCGTAGAAACTGTGCTACATTGCTATAGACACCTGTGAGCCCTGCGCATAGCTGACCTACTTTGTTAATAGCTGCAGATTGAAGATAATGCGCTAGGTCTTTTAAACGATGGGTGTAATTCGCTCCGGTTTGCTATCCTTATAGAGAAAGCTTTTGGAAATACTCAATATGAAAACTCCCTAGAATAGGAATGGGTTGCCCTGATTTCGGAAACTTTTAACCAAAGGTGCTTAATTAAAACAAAAACAAATAAAAATCCTGGGTTGTACCCAGTTATGTTGCTCTGCTCACAGAAGCAACCAATGGAGGCTTCTGTGAATGGAAGCATGGGGTGTGTGTGTGTGTGTGATTTTTGCTGATTCTTCCTTCCTGCTTCAATTCCTGCACACACACACACACACAGAGAGAGAGAGAGAGAGAGAGAGAGAGAGAGAGAGAGAGAGAGAGAGAGAGATCAACTCCTGGGTTTGTTACTCTTTGGAACAGCATAAAAGGTCATGCAGGGAACTGGAGGAGAAAGGGAGCATTCACATGCCCCCCCCCAAAGTTGCCTCCCTCTCCATTCTGTTCACAGATGCCCCCCGCTGCAGCAAACAGCCTTTCAGGAGCAGATTGACACAACTGGATAAAGTACCACTCACTTTAACATTTCATTAACTTACTGTGCATGTTCAGATCTTACTACCCCATTCTCTGACTATATCACCCTTGCATTTTTTTTTATAACATGGGAAATGTGATCAACCTGTGCACCTAGGCAGCTGACCCTGATTCAGCCAGATTAAACTGGTGCTGAATCTGACCCTTTTGACCATCACGTCAGTGTGGACATGGGTACAGTCACGCGGGTATCCTCAACTTCTGCTTTTCTTGCAAAGTGGCGTCATTGCGTCATTGCGCATAGCAGTGTACAGGCTGCATTATATACTGTACTACATCATGTTCACAGAATAGGGGACACATATGCAGACAAGGTCCTGCATCATATGTGCTCCTACCTGGATCAAGGCTAAACTCTTGATAGCTTTTGACATTTTTCAACCCGAAGCAAAAATTCCATGTGACCTACGCCACCTCAAGCTCATTTTTGTAATGATATGCAGAGGCAGAATCTAGCACCTGAAGCAGATGACTTCCTATTGTTTTGGGATAAGGCTGACTAGCTAAGTAGCCAACATACCTTTCATGTGCATTTGCCACTAAAAAAAATTTCAGAGAGAAAATACTGGAGTCTTATGCCCTTCTCACTGTTTGCTGCTGCTTTTTTTAACTTGAAAAATGTGATTCCTGTACTGTACCACACAGCCTTTCAGTAGATACCCTTGGGCAGAAACTAAAAATACAACCGGCATTGTCGATATTATGAAAGTGGGTTCAGTGCCTTTTGCACAACCCTAGCTGGCTGCAGGCGCAGAGATTACAGAGTGTTCTTTTCCGAGGAAGCAGTTAGTCGGCATCCAGCACGCAGTACTCTTCATTTGTCCCGAGACACCCTGATCATCTGTACATGGAAGCTGGCCCAGGGGCTTTTCTCTTGGCTGAGAGCTTCCCAGCCCATGCTCAGCCTGCCTTCCAAAATGAGGTCAGCATTTAATGTACAAGGCTCATTTAAGGAGATAGGGGCAATTGGAACATAGGAAGCACAAGGTCTTCCCTAAGCCATCCGAGCTTTTGAGAATATCTCCAGAGCACTAACCCTTGCTTATAATGTTTTTTTAAAAAAACCAAAATAAAAACAAAATAAAAAGACCACTTTTTCTTTGGAGATGTGAGTCCTCCAAACAGTGGCTCTGTTCGTCACTGGCAAAGCTTTGGAGCAGGCACAATTTCTAATAAGCATTCTCCTTTGATGCACAACACTGAGGGGAGACATCTTAACATCAACCATGTCTGGCATGATTTTCCGATTTCTCTCAGTGATGGCCAGCTGTCCTCGCATGAACTAATTCACTAGTTATTAAAATGCAAACAATTCCCTCAATTAACATTGCAAGGAAAGCAGAGGAATCTACTGAAAGTGACATCTGCTTCCAAAACTTGATCAAGCTGACAATATGAAGCACACCATCATTTTATTAATATTAACTAGGGTTTTCTAAGCAGTGCAGCTGTTTTCTGTGTTATTTTTATTCTATTCCTTTATTTTTCTTCTACCCCACCCTTCTTTCTGCTGCAGTTCAGGGTATCTTACAGGCATTCTTAAAATATGATCCAAAGATCATAAAACAATAATTAAAATTTGTAATTATAATAATAATCCCAGATCCCAATAGGATTAGGTAATCGTCCATTTGTTTTTGTTTTGTTTTCATACTAGGCTGCAGTCCCAACACCAGATTTAGGGCATTGTGGGTAGTTCCCACTCACAAGGCACTGAGAAGATCCATAACTGAGAAGAATTGTTTGGGAGCACCAGATTTTGGTGCTACACTACCAAAGATTACCAAAGTCCACCCCCCGGTATCCCTGCACCCAATTAGATCCATTCCAGTGCATATTGATGGCCTTCAGCTCAATTCTGCCTCTGCCATCAGTATTCTTTTAATACATTATGTCCAGAAAATGACGTAACAAAGGAATCAGTGGCTCGGGTTGATGGGAGTTGGAGTCTAAAACATCTGGAGGGCACCAGGATGGGGAAAGCTGCTTTAGGTGACTCTCTTTCATACTATCTCCTGTGTGTGCAATAGCTGGCATGTCTTTTGTGCATCAATCACTTTTCTCCTTCTCCTTTAATCCCTCTTCTTCTCCTAATGCTTCCTATGATGGTCTTCTCAGAATCCCCCCTCCCTTTCACCTTCTTAGTTCAGACATACTTCCCGGTGTGCTTTTGTTCCCACTTTCTGTTTTTCTGAAGATGGTACTGCCTCCTTTAAAGCAATTGACACTGCAAATGTTTATTAGATGGCTAAAAGCTAGCCATGATTATTAATGTAGCAATTGGAAATGTGCAAACTGCTCTTCAGAATCTAACCAGTTAGTCCTCATGACAATGCAGCTCTCTGACTGTCCGTCACATAGCAGGATCCAAAGACTGCAGGAGATTAACTTGCCTTAACCTTGTTGAACCCGTATTGAACCATCCATTGGTTGACCAAGGATTAGAAACTTGGGTAACCGCTAGTAGAAATGGGTGAATCTGTCCATTTCATTTTTCACTCAAGTTTGGTTTTTTCCAATTGTAAATCCACATTTCCACATCAGTTTGCAATTAAAAGGGGCGAGGGGTGGGGGACTCATGAAAATTCATAAGCATTTTAGTGTGAATTCCTCTTAACATTCATGTTCTGTATGCAATTTTGCCTAATATAATGCATTTTTGTACGTTATTTTTTACTGATATATGCATTTTAAGGCACACATCACTCCAGAATATGCATTGTTTGCACATTACTTGGCTGGAGAGTTGCATTGCGAAATTTGGAGATGCACGAATTTTGAAGGACTGCTGCCTTTCAGTTCTCATTTTGTTTCAGAATGTGCAGATTAGGTATATTTTTCTTTAAATCAAACTGAATTGACCCCCCCCCCCATTCCTATGTGCTACTTGTAAGATCATGCACTGACTTGCAACATGTGTAAATAGCAATGGTATACATAACTGATATCACTGTAAACGCAATGCTATTCAGTACGCACTGTGCACACACTCAGCTGCTCATCACGAGAGATAAATCAAATTCTGTATTTGCATGTGCAAACTTGTCTTTGCTCTAAGAAGGTTAGTGCTATCTGCTGAATGATATTAGCTTTTTTTTTTTTTTTAGAAGGGCATGGTAGAGCACATGCTCTGCATGCAGAAAGACAGAAGTTCAATCTCTGGCATCTTCAAGTAAAAGGATCAAGTAGCAGGTCATGTGAAAGGCCACTGGCTCAGACCCTTCTACTGCTGCCAGTAGGAGCAGACAGTACTGAGCTAATTTGACAGACAGTCTGACCTGGCATACAGCAACTTCATTGGTTCTTCTATGCTCTAAGATCTGGCTCGTTCATGAATAATAATCTCTTGATAGCTGCAGTGCCAAGAGATACATTGCATGTGTGAATAGGCTGCCGCAGATGTGAGACAGCAGAGACCCATTGTCACCTCAAATGTGATCCTTTTTGTTGGATCTAAGTTACTTATTCAGATATCACCAGTCATCATGTGTTCAGTAAACAAGTTCACATTAGCTAAGGTGGTGCAGTGATTAAAGAATTGCCATAAGACCCAAATTCCAGTCTCTGCTCATCTAGAAAGCTCATTGAGTGGCCTTGAACCAATCACTGTCTCTCAGCTTGGCCTATCTCACAGAATGGATATGAGAATAAAAAGAGGGAAGGAAAAGTCTATAGAGGCCACCTTAAGCTTTGAAAAAAGGTCAGGATAAAAATGTAAATGTAATAATAACCTACTATATATTTTGGAGAGTGGGTTGTCTGTCTGTTTGCTCTCTGAACATTCAGATGTCTCATGAGAGATCATCAAACTTGGAACAAGAGTTCCTGTTGTGGGGGCAGAGCTCTCTTGATGTTTGTCTGCTGGCTGCCATTTTGAATCAAGATGGCGGAACCAAATGTGACTGGTGTGACTTCACCTGATTTTTGGTGTGCTGGGCTCAAACTCACAAATTACACTATCCATTAAAAAAACACAATATTTTGGGGTTTCTAAAAAAAAAAAAATCTCAGGCAGTGCCAGACACTCCCTAGTACTATGTAAATAAGTAAAAATAATTGTAGAAATTAAGAAATGCGCATGGTTGTCCTCCTTCAAATTTCAGTCTGCCAGAGCTCTCTCTATATATGTTGATGTTATCTAAAATAAGATACCAAAGAGTGTTGTTCCATGGTAGCTGAGCACTTTCTAGAAAATAATGTGTTACTTTAGCATGGCTTTTCATAATTTACTTTTTTTATTTCCTTTTTACAATAAATTACTCTTTAATGGTGCAGTACATTTATTTCTCTGGTTGATTCACGCCATAAACCCATACATTATCTCACTCACCCTCCTCCATTACATTTTTTTCAAAAAGAGATATGTAGGAAGTAGACAACATTTATTAGGCCTTAATTTGTAAAACTAGCTTGAGTCTCCTTGGTCACCATAATTTAATGCTCCTAATTATTTTTGACATATAGATTTTCGCATCAAGATCCAGTTCCTATTCTTTTTCATTTTGATGTAGCCAAGTATATGTACAGGTCCCTACAGATAATGTAAATACAATGCCAACAGTGTCAGTAGATGAATCTCAAGCCATGGATTATATATGTCTTCTGAGCACATGCATTATCTTGGGCAATTCTCTCTCAAAAAGCGAGAAGAAGAAAATCATGTGTCCCTTCCGGCAGAAACCACCTATCAGCTCCCCGATCACTGCCAGCGTGATCAATGGTGGTGATCAGGCAGCTGCAGCGCAAGTGGCTGTGTGCTATATTCTGGCGGGTGAGTGATTTTCGGGATTCCCCCCCACAAAAATCAAGCGGCCAAAGCCAAAAATCGCTCACCCGCCAGAATGAAGCGTGAGCCTGAGTTTTTAAGCAGTGAATGGCCGCTTGATTGTTGGGGGGGGGGGGGGATGCCGAAAATCGCTCACTTGAGCCTGAAATTGTAAGAGGCACAAGCGGTTGTGTGCTGCGTTTTGGCAGGTGAGCGATTTTTGGCATTCCCTCCAAATAATCCTCCCCGAAAGCTCAATCCCCCTATTTTCTAAATTTTGAAGCCCCCAAAATAGGGGGCGTCTTATCAAGGGGGCTTCTTATAGACCGAAAAATACGGTATTTGTGGGCAATTTTGTGTAAGGGCATCTTCCTGATCATCCTCTGAATACCCTGCATGAAAAAGCCATATATATTTAGTGAGCTAGGGGGGGAAATATTTCTTTTCATATAATTAATGTTATCTTTAAATATATTTGTATATTACTGACCAATCCGGTCATTTCTTCATTCAGCTGGCTGTGCTTCAGTTCTGAAATTCATATATTGCTCTGGAGGTCATGTTGACTTGGGAGATGTGGTGACTCAGGCAAGGGAGACTGTTTGCTGACTGAGTGGAATTCTAGAGAGAGGTCTGCAGAGGCTTTTTCTTAGGTGCTCAGAACTTACAAAACCTGGGGCTTGAACTATTCCAAAATATTTAGGCCCCACGCTTCATAAGTTCTTCCATTTTGGAACCTGTGCTGCTTAGGCTTGTTGCTACATCCTTCTCTAAATATTTTTCTGCATGTCCTTAATCAAGAAGGTGTTTTGTTTTTTTTAATAATTAAAAAAATAACCACACTCCAGATCTCTAGCTCTTCTTCCAAATAAACTAATTTTGCTAAGGTGGGGCCCATTGGTTGGTCTGGAAGCCAATAGCAGTGAGGATACTTTTTCAGGCTGAGGGCCATATTCACTTCTGGGTAACCTTCCAGGGACCACATGGCAGTGGTGGATGGGGCCAGGGGCAAAAGTGTTGGGCAATGATGGTGACATTTGCCTGTATACAGTAGGCTGGCTTCTATACACATCCATACAACCCTTCTCTATCCTCCACCCAGGCAGGCAAGAATAATTAGCAAAGATAAAGGACACATTCCAGTTGGGCAAAAACCTTCAAGGAATTTGCAAAACAGGGCCAGTGAAGGGTGTGTCCTGTCTTAGGCACCCCAGCCAAATAAGGAACACTTCTGATAGCTAATTCTTTATTGACAAAGCATGCACTTCCATGCCTCTGCCACATGCTGCTCAGAGCCCTGCCAGTCCCTGACATGTCCTAGGAGAGGACCGAGGGCCAGACAGTGATGCCTGAAGGGCCACATCTGGCTCCTGGGCTGGAGATTTCCCCAACCCTGTGGGCGACCATTCTGTGCTCTGGAATCAGATAGAAAGTAAATGATAATACCACCACCTCGACGCCCCTCCACACACATGCATTGGTATCTGGTTTATTCTGCCCACGTACAAAACCGAGAAATGGAAGAAAGTGTAGACAATATGATTCGGATGCTGTTATCAGGGGGAAACATTCTGGCTTGTGGAATGTAAAATGAGAGAATGTGTGTGTGTTTTCTCATGGATTTTGTTAGCAGCAAAAAGAAACATGAGAACGGCATGATGAAATTTGCAGGACCATCCCAAGGAACTTAGTTTTTGAGTTCCTTTGATTTTTAAGGGGCCGTTTCTAATTGCAGAAAGAAGAAAAGACATCCCTTTTTAATTTTCATTGACAAGGTCTGTCGTGTTGCTGTGCCAGCATGTAGACGCTGGGATTGATATTGCTTTCTCTGTCCCCCCCCTCCTCTCCCCCCTTTTGCATTGGCATTAGCAATATTCCAGTCGCCAACGTCTGTTCTTCAGGAAACATAACAGGCCTTTCTCTCCCTCCCCCGCCCCCAACTTGTCTCTTGTTGTGTCTCTCTTCAAAAACCCAGCTCTATCTCTTTTGCCCAGCTGCAAGGAAGCCGGAGCATCTCCTACCTGACAAAAAAAGATACCTTTGATAGCCAGACACAGCTGTAAAGTTGAAACACATGCTCGGTTCAGATACCAATGAACTTTCATTTGCATCAATTCATTAGTGATGCTTTCAAACGGCTGCAAAAGGGAGGCTGAGCCGCAAAAAATAATTGGACATAAAATGCCCCAGCAGAAGAGGAGGTGTGTGTGGAGGGGGGAATGAAAATTGAGAGGAGGAAAGAAGAGCAAAACGGCTTGCGCAGGGATAACTGAACTAGTCTTTCATCTGCAGGCCAGTCCTTGATTGAACCCTGATGGGAAAGGGCACACATTAAATGTGTATTGCAACAGAAAGCCCTGATCAGAAAACCAGCACCATTCGCTGTGTCAGACCAACCATGTATATGTCACACACCAGAAAGGACAACACCCATGGATATGTGGGTCACTGTTTTCATGTGTGCAGTTGTGTGCCTTCATCCACACACAAACACTTTCAGTTTAATGCCTCCAAAATCTATGCTGATATTCTCTGTCTACACTAGTGGGTGGTGCTTGGAGGGATGCCCACACTGTGTGTTGTTCTCCCCTCGCTTAGGACTTCCCCATCCACCATAAATTTCAAAAACCTGAGGATGAGCTGTGGGCATGTACACAGGTATTTGTTTAGCTGCGTGGGGAACCTTAATTTTTCTTTTAACCCATGTTTTCCAATGTACCCGATTGGCACAAAAGAGAAGTTCTAAATAATAATTAGAAATGTGTGTGTGTCCAAGCCAGGGAACCTGAGGTTTATTGTGGACATGCATATAGAGATTTGTTTACCTGGGCATGTACTACTTCATATATTTTCTAAAAATCAGTTTTGAAATACTAGTTTTCTGATATTCCAGATTTGCGTGAAAGAGTAGTCAAAAACTAAAAATGTTTTAGGCTAGGGAAAAATTTGGAGTCGCTCCCATAAAAGGTTGCCACTTCTTTCCCTTTCTTTCCTGCTTCCTATACACGCAACGGCAATTTTATTTTTATTTTTAAATGCTCCTATTTGCATACATCTGAATGAGTTATTTAAAAAAACAATCACAATAATTCCAGTGCTCACAACTGAGGGGAGGATTCTGGAAGTAAATATAAGCACCGCTGGAAAAGAAATGAATGTAGGGGAAAGAACAGGGCATGAAAAGGATAGTAGCTAGAGCCAAGGGTTTATCTACTCCAGGAACTCACTCCCCCCGATGCAGGGCAGCCACTGCCCAGAGTGGGCAAGATCACGGTTCTTTACAGTGGACATCATGTGGACAATGCAAAATTAATGAAAACACAAGCAACATTGAATTTACATTATACTGTTATTATGCGTTCATGGTTTTAGGCTGTATGCTGAGACCCTTCTACGCCCTTGATCCAGCAAGGCTTCACTTCTTGAATAAAATATTGTGGGGGCCCAGGTAAGCCCCATCCCATGTAACTGATCACATGATGCACTGCACACACAACATTTGAATGGGAAAGCCTAGCAACTTTATGGGGGCCCAGCCCCCTCAAATATTTTATTGTGGGGATTGAAGCCCCTAGGAGTTGGCTCCCTCAACTTGTGGTTAATTAGAAAAACAGAGCCAGAGTTTAGAGCAGAGAGCTGGAGGGATGTGGGCTAGAAGCAAAGCAGGAAACTCGGATCCGAGAGAAAGACAGAGCAATGTTGGCTGTCTGAATCCAAGGCTGCTATGGGAGAAACAAGACCCTTTTGGGATGTTAATGCTGTGAACGCCTTCATCATATGCTCAGGTTATATATCTGTGTAAATAAACCGTATCTCATAAAGACACTACAGACTCCACTGTGCCTCATTCCAGAAGGAAACATTCTCGATAATCTCTTGCCACTCGGAGATTGGGGTGGGGTGCAACCCTACTCTGTTGCGGACAAGCCTGACTTACAGGAGAATTGCAGTTACATTGAAAGCTTTGAGTGGTAGATGGAGAGAAAGGTAGCAGAACCCTAAACAGAACGCCTGTGATAAATTTGCCATATCTACTGTCAGAAACCTTTAGATTTTCCAATGGTGAGCAAAAGGATCTGAGCAGGATCTCACTGATAGCCTTCTTGGGAAAGGATGTCTTGAGGTCAACTGAGCACTGGAATGCAAAGTAGTCATACTGTAAAGAAGAAAGAGTCTTTGATCATGCACAGGATATCATGCCCACCTTTCAGAGCAACTACAGACTGCTCTTGCACATTAAAGAGTGACAGTGGATGGTAAAAATGGTGACCCAGTTAAAATGGCCAAACTATGGTTTTGTGATAGTATCACAGGCTGACATGGTCTCTCCCCATTCTTTCTCCCTTCTTACAAGCCGATTCCTTCTTTCTTTTCCTTGGTTAATTCAGATCATAGTTTGCTGAAACATCTGAATCAGGCAACTAGTTCTAACTAGGAAACTCCCCAACTATAATACTTAAACCCACCCACTTCAAAGCACAGTTTCTGGTCAGCACTAACCATAGTTTATTTGATTTGGATGGCACAGCAAACTATGGCTTGAACAAATCAGTAAAGCAGAGAAGGGCATAAGATGGTGGAGGGATGGGGAAGGAGAGTGTATGAGCCCCCTGGGAGCTCGCTATTGCTATACCATGATTTGGCATATGGACCAGGCCAGTGCAACCCACAGGACTTCCAGGGCATGGGATGAGACAGCAAGTGGGTTCTGAGCAAAGGCAGAATTTATTTATGCAAGCAAATCATGACCCAATCATCTTTGCAGGTGCAGGGTTTTTATCAGTTTGTGCTGATGTTGTGTCAGGATGGATTGAAAGTGAGTGTGGTGAAGTGGTGATCTGAAAGTTCAGCCATGCAGACTTCACTGCAAAAGTGGTGTAGCAGTGCATTGGGATCAATCACCAGAGGAAATACTTAAGACCATTTCTTTGGGGAGGTTGATGGAGGAATATCAAGGAATACCAATATTATACAGATTGCTTTAAATTGGTATTCAAACATATAGTGGGTTGTGACGGATTTTGTGTTCTTTCCAGAAAAAAAGAATTCTTGAGAAATAATGTGGGGGTAGTACGAAGGAATGTATTTGCAAATCATTTCCCCCTGTGTTTCAGCCTCCTTTGTCCCCCCTTCCACTCTCTTATCAATGGTGAGAGCTGTTTGTAAAGTTCTTTGAACAAGGGCTTTCAAAGAACTGAGCAGCTCTGTTCTTCAAACAGCTTTATAAAGAGATTTTGATGCAAGGCATCAATACGTGTCAGCATTGCAAAGTTATCATTCATCTCTTTGTAGTTTTATTAGGAAATAATATATCCCCCACCCCCAGTGTGGCTCATACTGTTGTTTCAGTGTTTTAGGTTTGATCTAGCCACCAAAAGGTCTGCCACAAAACAGCACTTTTACCAGCTGTGGGTTAAGAGTCATAATTGAAAAAGTTCAAGATTTGGTTTTCTGATTCCAGTTCGCCATCTGTCTCTCCCCTTCATACCTTTGACAATATACGAAAAAAAGGGAAAGCTCCTTTGTGATTTGTGGCAACATTTGCTTTTGTAGAAATTTTAATTTTTTATTACAGGTTGTTTTTTTTGTAATATTGCTCCCTGGCAATAAGAGATGATAAATTATCTATGACCCCCCTCCTTGCTAGGCAATGCATTGTTTTGAAGCATTAGAATTACAAAAGGGTTTTGTTATCTACAAAATTGACACAATCTGCTGCAACACCACAGCCGGGATGATAACAGTACAAAAAACATTTCTTGACTATTGGTTCTAAATCAAAGATTCAGGCTGCAATCCTATACCCAATTGCATGTGGGTGAGCCCCATTTAACTCACTTGGACTTACTTCTGAGTAGAGATGAGGGAGAAATTTGACTCAAGTTTGCATTTAGAGGTGAATCTATCAAATCTGCACTGTCCAAAATAATACGTGAGCTGAAACACCTTTGGAAATTCACACTTATCCAAATGTTATGATGCAGTTCTCCAACCACCAGTGTTTACTAAGATGCATATATTAGGGACACATGTGCATAGAAATGAATATATTAACATAAAAATGCATTATAATAAGAGAAATCGCTTGTAAATAAGTGTACATTTGCCAAAACTGCATACAGAAATGTGTCTTTTAGGTGAAGTTCACACTAAAATGCTGATGAATTTTCATGAGATTAAAGAAAGAAAACATTCAAAAATTACTGCAGGAATTTGGAGAACTCAATTTAAGATTGGGGGAAAATGGAGAGAACTGAAATGGACAGATCCTTTCATCTCCATTTCTTCTTCTTCTTCTTCTTCTTCTTCTTCTTCTTCTTCTTCTTCTTCTTCTTCTTCTTCTTCTTCTTCTTCTTCTTCTTCTTCTTCTTCCAGTTCATCTTTCTTGGTTGCTTTTAACAAACATTCATAAAATCACATTGTAACATCTCCATTTCTGAGCAGGGCCAGCCCACCCATGATGAGGCAACCGCCTTAGGTGGCAGAATCCACAGGGATAGCAAATCCATTCTCCAAGGAATGCCTCACCCACTGCTGTTGCGGACCACAGCCTTTACAGTAGCCTCTTCCCCGGACCCCTTGCATTGGCCTTTGATTCCCACTTCAACTATCAGGTAAGGTTGAATTGACCCCCCCCCCCCAATTCTTCTTCCCTGACAGTGTGTGTGTGGGGGGGGAACCACAGGTGCCATCATGACTATGATTGTGCTGTTAAGTCCAGAACTCCCCCCTCCAAGTTTTTATTGTCATTTCAATAATCAGAACTAAAATCTGACCTACCATTCTTAAAGACCCATTTTTGAAGAAGGATTGGAGAAGGCCGGCGGGTGATGGATGAAGTTAAGATGAAGTTAAGGAAGATCTATCTGCCCACTTTTCTGGTGCTTAAAGTTTGTCCCAACCGTGGGAACTTCTTGGTCGAAATGCTGAAGAAACAAGAAGGAATTAGAACCCCTTGTCCACATCTGCAGTTGTGGCGATAGACGGGGGGCGGGGGCACTTCCTATAATACTCTTGTAACGTGTATGCATGAAAAAAGTAACACATGCATCAAAAAGTGAGATTTTACGCCACCTAAACGATCCCTGTCACACAGCCTTTTCATTCCCACTGGCATAGAGGTTCCAGGATCAGAAGGGCAAGGTCCTTGGAAATTTATTCAGCAGGGAGGAGCGGGCACCTGACACCGGATCTCTCTTTCCAAGGCTGGACTTCTCTCTCCACCCTCAGAGAGGAAGAACTGATGCTTCCCATGGCCTCTGAGATACCAGAGACCATATATTTCCCTCTCACAATTAACAGAATGTTCAGTACGTTTTCTTTTGGTGTCTCTTTCTGTGTGTGATCTAGAATCTCTCTCTGCTCCCCCCCCCCAATGTATTTTGTTGGCCCTTAGCAGGATATCTGCCTTTTATAATTTAATAAATGAATACGTTTGTTCAGTGGTTGCGCTGCATGTTTCCCCCCTCTCTTCCGGGTGAAGGGTTAAGTGCCTACTCAGGATTGTTCTTGTTAAGGGAATTTCCTCCAGACTTGAATGCTTTGGTTACAAAGTGCGTTTGAAAGCCTCCTGCAGCTATTGAGTTTCTGTATATGCGCTTGCAGATATAATAAAAAAGAAACTTTTTTAAAAAAAGTAAAATCGCTCACATCTCAGATGGGCCATTTATATTCCCTTCGGCTAGCGGGGCTGCTTTGATTATGTAATGACAGGTGGGTAGATATATGGACTATGGCAATGGGCTGGCAGCCACTTCATTGTCATTTTCTCTTTGTTCTCTTTAGAAAAGCGAAGCACAATGGAGAGGGTTTGATCCACATGTCAGACATATGAGACACAAAAGGATGATGGGAGCTGACTGCACTGCACAATCAAAGTGTCACCAGGAATTGCTGTATTTCAGCCATACGTAACAATGGCCGGGTGGCCGGCGGATGTGTCAGTCATAATTAGACGTTAGCACTTAGAATCACAGTGAAGTCCCATCTGTACCTCGATCGATGGACAGAGGGATGACTGTAAAAAAGGTACAGTCTGAGTTCTCTGTCACCCACTGAAAGTCTCAGAGATTAACCAAATTCTAAACTCTGATTGTTGGCATTTGCCCAGTGCGAGGTCTGTGTTCTTTCCAGTTAGATTTCTGTCTCCTGTTTTAAATTATTGTTATAATTTGAAACAGGACACCCTAAACCCTAGAAATTAATAAACGGTAGGATTTTTATTAATTGGGGGTGTGAAGGGAGAAATACAAGCTGCAGAGGAATTCTTGAGCTAGCCTGTGCAAAGCAACCTGGCCAAGCTAAGAAACATTATAGGGCCATTGGCAAACATAGAATTGTAGAATTGGAAGGGACCTGGAGGTCCATCTAGTTCAGGGGTCAGCAAACTTTCCCACCAGCAGGCCAGATCACCCATGCGCGGGAGCGTGCGCACCTGTGCGCATGCACACATGCCTGCCACTCTTTCCCCGCTGGCTTTCAGAGCCATGGGGGGGAGGTGTCTGCGGCTTCCTATTGGCTGCAGGAGCTTCCTGCAGCCAATAGGAAGCTGTGGCTGCGTTCCAGAAGTCAGTCCCTGCGTGGAGCTAAACCGGCATGCCGTGGCGGTTTAGCTGCGGGCGGGGGCTGACTGAGTGGGTGGCAAGGGCCGGGGACCAGTTTAACAACCCCCTCAGGCCGTATCTGGCCCATGGGCCGGAGTTTGCCGACCTAAATCTAGTTCAACCCCCTGCAATGCAGGAATATGCAGCTGTCCCATACAGGGATCGAACCTGTAACCTTGGTGTTATTAGCACCATGCTCTAATGAACGGAGCTATCCAATGCTGATCCTGTGGCTCCATGTGGGTAGTCTTGCTGGATCAGGGCAGTTGTCTAAAAATATACTTAGATCCCATGTTTCTTTCTCTTCTTTTGGTGTATCAGACATGTCCAGTCTGCAACTAAAATAGATCGTGCACCTATCAGGTTCATCCGGGGATCTGTAATTCCAGTTGTGTTGCTTGGAAGACTATCATGCAGATAAGGAACGGTGGGTTGGACAGGCAAGGCCATATGGGATTTATTACTTCTTCTTCTTCTTCTTCTTCTTCTTCTTCTTACTACTACTACTACTACTTACTTCTTTCCGCAGGGCCTGTAAGACAGAGTTGTTCCACCTGGCCTTTGGCTTGGAGCCAATTTGATACCCTCCCCCTCTTTCTTTTTTCTTTTCCTTCCTCCTCATGCAATGAGGCTACATTTTAATGTTTCAATATTTTAATGTTGTAATTTAATTTTGTTTTTCAGTTGTATTCATTCAACTTGTTTTTATTATCGCTTGTTAGCTGCCTTGGCTGGGGAGGGCAGGTATAAATAAAATAATAATAATAATAATAATAATAATAATAATAATAATAATAATAATAATTATTATTATTATTATTATTATTATTATTATTATTATAGTTCTGCCATTGGGGTAGGTGGGATACAATCCAGCAGTACACTTAAAAAAAACCAAAAAATATTTCTTTATGGGGGGGGAGAATTCAGGTGTGGTTTTGCTAACAAAGCGTGCTGATGAAATCTCTGCATACACAGACTGTGTTTGAAAGGAAAATGCT